>NC_068394.1:6661173-7891173 GCF_023724105.1 Carassius gibelio | reverse complement strand
CTTTGTGTCACAGCAGAAATTGCTATGGAAACAGTAAAGCTCAAGAGTAATTAAAAATTTAATTGCACAATATCATCTAAAACGTTAATAAATATTGATATTTGGTTTGATATGACAGTCCGATCCCTGTGACGTATCATGTTGCACCTGCTGACCCACAAGGTTGATCACGATCACAAGACAGTAAAACATACACATACACATTTATTTATTTATTGCTGCCATCTACAATCGTATTTCCTCATGCTAAATGTCATTTGTCAAACCTTTTTTAAGTAAATTATTGTGTTAGCCTCAATGCTAGCGGTTAGGCTAGCTGTCCCCTATTGAAAAGTACAGCCGGAGTGTACTAGCATGCTAATCGGCTATTTCATAATATCTAAAGTAAATTTGGTCCAAAAATTAAACGAGTGCAAGTGGATTATGGTATTAAATGAAACAACTGTGCCCTGCTGCATTTATAGGTCATTACATAATAACAATATAATTAGACCATCAATATTTAGTTATAAAATAGGTTATAGAAGCAGATCGTGAATATTTGTATCTTACTATTTGTATAAATGTACATGTTTGTTATACTTTTATACTCAAATACATTTTCTTAAAGGGTATAAAGTCTATGATTCAGCTTAATTTGATTAAGGAGGGAAAGCATTTGCCATTTACAGTACTAATATATAACCTTTATAAAAATGTAGAGGTAAAAAAGAAGCTTTGTTCTACATATAAATGTGTATTTGAGTTGTAACTAAAGGACTAGTATATTCATTTTGTGCGTAATGTTTGACACACGAGCACTTATTCACATCTAGTTTGGTTTATAAAACTGTCCGACTCCGATTTTCCAAACGTGGATGTTTATAAGGGAAGGTGACCTACAACACTAAAAAAAAATTGGTTATTTATGGATGAATGGAGATTTTAATGTTTGTGGTTATGGTATTTTTTATTATTTTATTTTGCGTATAATTTTTTTAATGTAAAAATAAATTTGAATAATGCATTTGAAAAATGCGAATGAGTTTTCTGTAAGGCTCATGTTTAAGGGTAGTCTTAGTGTTGTTTGTACTGTATAAAAACCATTATGTCTATGGAAAGACCCCATAAAACATGGAAAACCAATATGTGCATGCATGTTTGCATTCTCACTTGTCCTCTCTTTGTTGCTATTAAATCGGGGGTTAGTAAATTTATGTGTCACATTTTGATGGAAGATATCTGAATGTCATTTCAAAAAACAAGATCAGCTGCAGGCCTTAATCTGACAGACTAGAATTGTAGTTTGTCCAGATCCTGTTTGTGCATTTCCACTGGCAATGAATTACTATGGCCTGCCTCCTGACTGAACGAAGCACGCAGATCACCACTGAAGCAAACCAAGTCACCACTGAAGCAAAACAAATCACCTCTGAAGCAAAACAGGCTTGTGCATCACCTCACCCCTTCCTTGAGGGTGGAGATCATACTAAAGCATACTTCTTAAATGAAACGCTTCTTTCATCGGGTGGCTTGTAATACTGAGAGCCAATGTTTCAATGCTAAATATGCAGATTGGCAGCTAGAAGGATTTTGGACTTCCATATTTGTACCGCTTAAGTCAAAGTTGGACTAAGGCCTAATAATACACCTAAACACATTTCCTCACAACTTTAGACATTACAGAAAGTCATTCTGGTAGAATGTGCCATGCATACTTCTTAAATGATAAGACTTCCTTCTTCCTTTCTTGCTCTTTTAGAAAATCTTTCAGTTCTGGAGCAAATAAGGCTTGAGCTTGGTTTATGTTGACAGTCACTATTAGCATCGGATAAATGATTTTCCATCTAGTTTGTGCTCTGGTATCCCAGGGAGAATTAACTACCCAGTGCATGGTGTTGATTAAAAACTGTCTACCTCACTGCGTTGGTGAAATGTAACCAGGCAACAAAGCATTCCTATAGACTGAAGTCTTGGGCAAAGTAATTGTCAGTTTGATTTACTTGTATGGACATGACTTGAATTAAAATGTTTGGATAATGGAATAAAATAATATTTAAATAAATATAAAAATTAAAATGCAAACTAATGCACTGGAATAATTTGAATAATGCTTGAATTCACTTTTGTAGCTTGCATTGCCAACTTGCAGAGTAACTAATTACACCCAGGCATGTCCTGTTTAACGAGCTGGCTGCTTTTCTAAACTGTTTGCATCTTGTATCTACAGATGAGTGCTCAAGCTTGTCTGCTCAACGGTTTGTGTCAGACAGACAGTTTGAGAGCAATGGCTTCTGTAAGACAATGTTTGTCCAGTTAGACAAAGTAGAAAACTCAGTTTTACTCTTCCTCTTCTATAATATCTGTTTGTGTTATATGGCTGCAGTGAAGACGAGGATGATGAACGTCATTCTACAGACCCTGACAGCAGAGACTCCAAGAATTCCAAAAAGACCCTGTGCAAAATTAAATGGTCCCGGGATGAGGTACTTTATGCATGAATTTTTATGCTAATTCTAATTCTTCTACACAGAATAGCATTCAAAAGTTTGGGGTCAGTGCATTTATTTATTTTTTCAGAAATTAGTACTTCTATTCGGCAAGGATGCAATCAGTTGCTTAAAAGTGACAGTAAAGACATATTTAAATATTTCAATTTCATATAAATGCTGTTCTTCCGAACTTTCCTTTATTAAAGAATCCTGAATATAAATGTATCATTTCCACAAAAATATTACTACATTTTTATCAAATAAATGCTGTCTTCTTGAGCATAAGGGACTTCTTTCTTACTGACCACAACCTTTTGAATGACCATATATGATATTTAGGTTTCAAATGGGATTATTCTTGGAAGCTTCTTAGGTTTCTATGATGAAACAGGAAGGGGTGGGGTATTACAAAAGTGCTGTTAGCTTTGCTGTAACAGCTTGCTAGTTGTGTCTGAGATGGAAAACCTGATGAAATCTCTTTCATGCACAGGATGAGAAGCTGAAGAAGCTTGTTGAGCAACACGGAACTGATACTTGGAAATTAATCGCCAATTATTTCCCAGTAAGTAACTCGCTGTATGAGATTCTTAATCATAACTCCTAAAAGTATTTCTAAAATGTGGCTGGAATATTCTAGTGGCGCTATGAAATGATTTTTTTTATTATTTCACATACATATCAATTTTTCTGAAGGAGGCAGTTCTCAGAAGTATAATTTAAAATATTTTTTTTATTATACTTATGAAAAACTATATTGTAACATACTATACTATTTTACTATTAAAACACCCAAAAAGCCACATATCAAGTTCTTTATATATATGTTTACACCCAAAAGTACAATTACTGTCGAAATATTAGATAGCATTTCAGTGGAACTATTGTAAAATGTATGTTGTATTGTTAGTGACAGGCCTGTGTGTTAGTAAAAATGTTATTATAGGTGTACTGTAGGTGTATTAGCTGCAGGTGTTGATGTGGGATTCTGTTGCACTCCGACAGACAAGGACAGATGGTCAATGTCAGCACCGTTGGCAAAAGGTGCTCAACCCGGAGCTGGTGAAAGGACCCTGGACAAAAGAGGAGGATCAGAGGGTAAGATGAGCCGGGTGCTCTGTGTCTTCAGAGGAAGACGGATGACAGATTTGGGCGGGGTTTGATGATCTCATAGTCTTGATTCTGAGTTTTAGAGTGTAAAATTTGTTGTCCTCCTCCTCTACTACCAAAAGAACTGAAAGCTTTTGCTGCAGTATCCTACAACACACTGTTTAGAAGTTGCATGACACCATTCCAAAAGAAATTTGGACTTTTTAAATGTTTTTGAAAGAAACCTCTTATCCATTACTCCAATCTTTAGTGTCACTTGTGTTCTGATCATCTGTTTTGCATCTCAACAGGTTATTGAGCTGGTTCACAAGTATGGGCCCAAACGGTGGTCAGTGATTGCCAAGCACTTACAGGGCCGCATAGGCAAACAGTGCCGAGAGCGCTGGCACAATCACCTCAACCCAGAAGTGAATAAATCCTCCTGGACCCAGGAAGAAGATCGTATTATCTATGAAGCTCATAAACGTCTGGGCAACCGGTGGGCTGAGATCTCAAAACTGCTTCCCGGACGGTAAAAAGCTGTATTTTATCTCAAAACCTATGCAGAATATAGAAGAAGAATACCAGAATGTCTGTGTAGGTCAAATAATGACCTTTACCTGACCGGACTCTTACAGGACAGACAACTCCATTAAGAATCATTGGAACTCCACCATGCGCAGGAAGGTGGAACATGAGGGTTACTTGCAGGAAGGCAGCAAGAGCTACAGCAGTGACCCTGGCCAGAAGAAACGCCCCAAATCCAGTCCAGCTGTGGAATATCAACATGACCAGAATCAAATGATCATAAGTGGCCAATCACAGGTGATAACACTCACAGTGATGCTGTGTTTGCATCAGTATTATATGTCATACTTATTTTTTCATACTTACATTAATTTACTTAAAATATATTTACAGTAATTTTATAGATTAGAGTTTATCTTCAGGGATTAGAATTTATATATATATATATATATATATATATATATATATATATATATATATATATATATATATATATATATATATATATATATATATATATATATATATATATATTATATTATATTATATTATTATGTAATTGTATATGTATGTGTGTGTGTATGTGTGTGTGTATGTGTAAAGACCTCTAACTAGCTTGCTCTATTCTTTTATTTTTTATTCTATCTGTTTTCTTTTTATTTATTATATTAGTTAAAATCCCATGCTACATGTACTGTGTTAACCCAACTGAGACTTGTTATAGCACTTATATATCATTGCTCTTTTTGTTGTTTTTGATTGCTTCCACTGTCTTCATCTGTAAGTCACTTTGGATAAAAGTGTCTGCTAAATGAATAAATGTAAATGTAATGTATGTATATATTAGGAGTGTAACAGTACGCAAAAATCGCGGTTCGGTACATACCTCGGTTTTAAAGTCACGCTTCGGTTTATTTTCGGTACAGTAAGGGAAAGAAATGCAAACATTAAACTGCAGGTTGTTTTTTACTATAAATTTTTGTAACAATTTGTTTACACTTTTTTTAAACACTTTTTAATAATAATAATAATAATACAAATATATATATATATATATATATATATATATATATATATATTTTAAGTTCTCCACTAAATAAAATAAGTCTCAAACCAATATCACATAATAAAATATAATGAAAAATATAAATGAATAACTATGATTACAGTGCAGCATTACCAATCCCAGCTTGTAGGCCTGCTCATATTTAAATATATATATATATATAACTAAGTGTAAAGTGCAGCAACAACAGTTTCAGTTTTTAGACCTGCTCGCTTCGTTATAGCGTTGGACCGATCGGAATTAAGAGCAAAGGTCTGTTTAAATGCCGACGGGAGCTGCATTTGAATTGCAGTCATTTTTTTCCTGGTGGTAGTGATGTTCACACTCGCGTGATGCCTTTTGAAAACCTTAGAATCAGCTGCAGGGCGGGATTTGCGCTGAACATGGAGACTTCTGCCACTTAATATGTATGTACCTATGTTCTGCACACAAAATATTGCATTCGGTCATTTGTGCACTGTACCGAAAACCCTGTACCGAAATGGTCCGGTACGAATACACGTACCGTTGCTATATATATATATATATATATATATATATATATATATATATATATATATATATATATATATATATATATATATATATATATATATATATATATATATATATATATATATATAGCTATCGGTCAGTATTATATGCATGCTATTTTCCCTTATTTTGACATTTAGATTAACTTTACATTATAATGTTGTGATGCCTGAATTCACTTGTAGCATTTAGTGTTTGGTATTTTATTTTAAATTTACTTACACAAATTATTGTAGAATTTTAATATCGACCATTATTCTGACAATCATTTCCACTGAAGCTCTATTTATGCTTAATTCAATAAATATCAGATATGAAGTATTTAACATACAAGCTTCCATACTGTTTTTGATTGGCAGCCACCCAGATATCCATATGGTTCACAAGGTGGCCAGTGTATGGAAAACATCAGTGGCGAGATGTCTAGCTTTATGTCGGTAAGTCCCATGGTGCAGTTCTCACAGCATGCTTCAATCTTCTCTATATCTCTTAACTTTCTGCTTTCTGAAGTCTGTTTGTCTTTTTTATTTGTATTAATTAAAAAAAATCAATCGTATCTGTTTGTGTTTAATTGTTTAATCTGCATGTGTGTGGTGTGGTGTTAAACTGCTCTTTATCTCCTAATTTCACCAATGCAACTTTACAAATTTGTATGGATTGTAAAATAGTTTTCGGAGCATATTGGCATTAATATAATGTAATTTCAAAGACCTAAAATGCATCTGAATCCTGAGTGGTTTTGCTTGGTGAAGTCAGGACCTCATAAAAGTCTCGTGAAATTGTCAGTAAAGTTTGTGTCTCGGTCTCTCTTTCCGCCTCTTCCCCCCGGTTCTTCTTCCTCACAGCCTTGCCATGACGACCCAGACAAAGAGAAAAGAATTAAGGAGCTAGAGCTGTTGCTAATGTCAGCTGAGAGTGAAGTCAGAAGACAGTCGGGCCCTCGTGTAAGAAACACTGTGTGCGCATAGAATAGTGCTCTATAGGTCCCATCGCCTTCCCTCATTCCCATCCTACTCCCCCATACCCTCATTTCTAGCTGTGCTGCTCAGTAAATCCTTCCCGCCTTCACTGCCTCGCACCCTCCTTTGTGGTTTTATTAGCTAAAACTACAGTAAGTGACAGCTTTGAGGCATGAAAGCATGTTTTTTTTATCTTGTTTTTTTTTTATCTAATTTATTATTTGTAATATATTCTCTATACATATTTTACATTTTCTCATACTATACATATTTTCTACCATAGAAAATAGATCGCTTTTATTATTTGTTCAGTTAATATCATAAATGTTTACAAGAGAATTTAGGATATGGTCACAAAGTAATATTCACATATAAGTTAAGTAGTGTAGGTTTATTGGCTCAGATGTGTGTTAACTCCACTAACTTTTTTTTTTTAATTATTCTTATTTTTCATAATCTCTCTCTCCTCACTGAGATGAATTTTTGGTTCTATACAGAATCCAGAGAGCTACTCCAGCTGGTCGGACAGCCTGCCTGATGATACTGTCACCACCACCACAGACAGTGTGGAGGACCGAGGGGTCGAGGTACGTGGTTTAGAGGAGGGCCAGCCTGCTGCGATGCCTCTTCCTGTCTCTCCCAGCAAGTTCCTGGCTGCTGAGGCTACTGCTGTGCTGTCCACACTGGAGACCATCCCAGAGTTTGCAGAGACCATGGAGCTTATTGACTCAGTAAGCAGAGAATTACAAAAATCTGGTATAATATGTATATATTATAGCATATTTTGATTATTTATGAAAATATATTATAATATTTCGGTTGAAACATATATATATCCAATAAGGATATTCTTTTTTATTTTGACAGATTTATGTTATTGAATTAATAAAAAATAAACTTAGGTGAGCATTAGATGATGGAAAATAGGGGAAATGAGCATGCACAATTAAATATCAGTATTGACAAAAAAATGTTTTAGTTGCATTTGCTCTTGAATGTGTCACACCCTGTTCAACTTAAAAAAAAAAATATGGTATTTATTTTAGGTTAGGTATGAAGTTATAAAAGATGTTAAAAGATGTTAGATTTAACATTTTCTATTTTTCCCAGTTGCCTTGTTAACAAGCATGCATATGTTTACTTGCCACCTAATGAAAAGTAAGGTATATGTTTTGATGCTCCAGGATCCTTTGGCCTGGAGTGATGTGACCAGCTTTGATCTCACTGAGGGAGGCCCCTCTCCAAAGTCCACTAACCCCACTGATGTTTGTACGACCCTGGAGAAGTGCACAGAAAGCCTGGCCTATCCAATAAATGCTCCTACTGTCCCAGCTATGAGCAGACAGTGTGCTGCAGTGAACCAGGGCAAGTCTGTGGCTCTTTCTAACACCTGCATGAACCGATTCAGCTCTCCACTACCGTCCATCACGAGAAAGAAGAGGAGAGAGAGAGGAGATCAGTCACCTGCAGATGAAAGGAGCTGTGCGTACATAGACAACAGTGGGAACTCACCAAAAAACACCCCGGTTAAAGGCCTCCCATTCTCACCCTCTCAGGTATGGCTAGATTTATAACACAAAAGACATTTCAGGCCACAGAAATGTTTGAATTCATTAAAAACTTTTTCTTATTTTTTCTTTCCATTTAGTTCTTCAATGTGTCTGGTGGTGAGCCCTTGATCCTCCACAATCCAGCTCTTACATCCACTCCAGTGTGTGGACAGAAATGCCTCCTCAACACACCCCATCATAGAGAGACCACACCAAAACACCAGAAGGAGAATGCAGGGTCAGGCATTATTCTTCACCTCTGCTGTTTGAAAATATCGAGCTGACAATCTCAGAATCAAGAAATGACTAATACTATATTGTCTTCACAGATTCAGGACCCCGAAACTCCATAAGAACATCGCAGTCCACACTCCAAGAACGCCCACTCCTTTCAAAAATGCCCTGGCCGCGCAGGAGAAGATGCACGGCCCGTTAAGAGTGGTGGTAAGTCAGAATGAAAAAAAACTTTTGAAGCTGTGTCAGTATTATGAGGCCAAAACCTATATGGAAGAAAAGAAATAAAAACATTTGTTTGAATATATAATATTTTAACAGTCCCAATAACTGGCTTCACTTGTCAATTTATTTGAATTTTTAAGTGAAATATTGACTTAATACTATAGGTTACATAAGATTCATGTGTTTTTATCGGTGCTTCGCTCGTTAATTTGCCTTTTGACATGTTATATTTGTGTGTTCAGCCCCAACCACTGGCACTTCTTGAGGAGGACATCAGAGAGGTTCTGAAAGAGGAAACCGGAGCTGACATCTTCACACAAGTCCAGAACCAGCCTCCGTACAGATCTTATGAGGTGCTGGCCACTTTCTTACATATTTGTTCTCACAGTCATTCAAATGGGTTTATCTTAAATGTTCAACAGTTTTCACCTAAACTTAACTCTTAAACTGAACACTAGTTTTTCTTTTTAAACCGTGTCATTTGGGGTTCACAGCACATGGAAGCTCCTGCAAGGAAAGTGAGAAAGTCTTTGGTATTGGACAGCTGGGAAAAAGACTGTTTAAATGTACAGCTGTTTCCACAACAGCAGATTAACAACAATGGAGCGGTAAGGCCGTTATCATACTTTACAAACTAATAACATAATAATAATGATGCATCATTAGTATTTTTTTCCTTCTTGAGTTTGCAATGCTTTTGTTTTCCCCCTCCGCCTCTCTTGTAGTCTCGCAGTGACGACCTACTGACCAGATCCATGCTCATGATGCCATTGACAGAGAAAGAGGACAACTCTTGCCCTCCTGCAGCACTGAAGGATTCATTTTCCATAGTGCACTCCCTTAGCCCACAGGACAAGAGAGGAAGCATGACCCAAAGAAGCCCACCTTACCAAACACCCGCTCTGGTAATTCACTCATTTCACTCAGGAAAGATCCTGATAAGATATTAATCTGTTTATATCCATTATATCCACCACATAACTGACTCTCATTAACTCAATTCTCCTTAACAACAACAACAACACCTTGTCAAGCTCAAAAACATGTTTACATATCCAGCAGGTCAACAGCGAGTGGGAAGCGGTGGTTTTTGGGAAAACGGAGGATCAGCTGATCATGACCGAGCAGGCCAGGCGTTACTTAAACACCAACCCCACCACCTGCATTTCCAGAGCTCTCGTCCTTTAAACTCCACTACTGCACTACAGCAACCTCCTCTTTTCCTCTATCACACCGACATTTAACCTCTCAGACAATCTGGTGTAGGAAACAGAAAACACTCACTATGATGTTTGCTAAACACCTGTTGACGTAACAATGTACCGCTTAAGAAAAAAACATTTATGGAAATGTACTCCTATGTAGTCCAATACGAATTGCATTAGATTTGCAGGATTTAGCTAACAGTATTTTAACAGTTATTTTTATCCATTTTTAGTGTGCTGATTTTAATGGCTGCTTTCAGTTAACTTTTTAAAGAAGGAATAAATCATATAATTGACATTTTTTCAGAATTTTAAAGCTCTTTTTTGAGGATTTTAGAGACTAAGGATAGGGGAGCACTGGCAGTGTTGCACTACTGTGGTGAATTGTTAGGGTGAGGAGCAGAGACAGTGTTGAGGAGTAACTGGAAAGCACTTGCAACGTATTCGTTTCCGCTCCAAACATAACAAAGGTTCCACCCCGATTACTTTATTTTATTTATTACATTTTTTTTTATGAGTAGGACACTCACTGAATGTATTGTATAGCATGAATCTGCTAAGTTAACGTCTACTGGAAGGTACCTCGATCATCTTATTTTTGTGTTTTTTTCTTTTTTGCTCCAAAGTGAAGGTTGTTTAAATGAATTGTACTTGGAGAGGGGCATAAAATTGCTGATTTGCATGTTCGCAACTGAAGTATAAATCCAGCATTTTCGCTGCTTATGAAAATGTTCTCAGTTTAGCCAATATCATGTTTGGTATCGATATTAATGCATATGTTGCATTATGCATAACACGTTCCAAGAACAGATACGTAGGTGAGATTTGTTCATTAAGAGCTGTAAGTTCTATTTATTAAATCTTTACTAATTTATTTATTTTAAAGATATAAAGATAATCATTAATTCTATTTCTTTTCTGTTAAATATTTGACTACCTTCCATTACATATTTCTGATTTCAATAACACTGCCACTAATTTCTCGGACTGTACAGTAAATTGAAGATCCTTTCCAAGTTTCCGTCCGGTTTACACCAATTGGTTGACCATGAAAGTAGCAGCAAGCAGCATTCAACCTCCAAAATGTGGGGAAATTGCACTTTTTTAAAAATATTTTATGAATGTTGGTTCGTCATTAATATCTATCGTTTTATGCCCTCTGTCGTGTTTACATTTTGTTGAATGTGTTGATTTTTATCGGTGGCTAAATGTATTTACACATCATTAACACTGACATGTCAGGACGTCATCTGAAAGGGGAAATGGTGTAAATATAGTTTCTCTCTTCCACTTTTTAGCTCTGGAAAGGTTTTTGTAAGGTTTTGCTCGCTGCTACTGAGAGTTACAGCAGAAATAGACATAAGCACGATTGGCTGAAGGAAGTTTAGGACAATTGCTTTGCTCTCATATGAAGTGAAATGTTGAATGAAATGTCTTGCTTTAATATTTTACACTAAGAAGATCCCATGTAAAATAGTTTCAGGTTATTCACAATGATAAGTTAGTTTGAGAAAATGAAACACTAATGTTGAAGGATTTGGCAGTATTAGAGTTGCATTTTGGGTTTTAACACATTTGTCTTATTCAAATTGAGGAAAAAATGTTTTGTTAAAAGTTTATTTTTTGCTAATTGTAACCCAATATTGTAATGCAAAAACTGACCATCTGTATACATCTGTCCCTCATCATATCCATGTTACCGAGAGATTAATTTATATTTGGGTCACATAACATTGTGGATAACTGTTTAATGTCTTCATTCTACCGTCAGAATTTGTTGCTCTGTAGACTTGAGGGAAACAAGAATATGTAGCAAACTGACAAAGCAGCACACTTAATCTGACATACTGATTTCTCATGCAGTATGTTATGTATTTGACATTATTTTCTGCTGAACAATTATAACCTGCTTCATTGATATTACAACCAACTCACCAATAGTCATGTTGTCATTCACATACCTAAAAATAAAAAATATGCTCTTCAAAATGTGCCATTTGTGTATCTTTCTTTATTGGTTGTGGCTTATTCTCTGAAACTGATTCAAACAGTATTTAACTTTTTGATTGACAGCACTTCCATCCTTCCCAGGACCAAATTTTTCATCTAATAATCACCTTCTTATTCATGTCACACTGCAAAAGGCCTCAAAGAGTCCTGTTCTCTTCTGAAAGCCAGGTGTTTACAGCAGTAATGGAAGTTGACGGCTAGCCGCTGTCACTGGGCCAGGGGGGTGCCTCAATCTCTGCCCTTGGTGTCCGTGGACCCACACCCTCCCTGAACAACACAGCTCTCCACAGGTCAGCTGCTCTCTCTAAAGAGGCCCACTCGCCCATGAAATAATGTCTTTTGGCTCTATTGTTCTGCATGTCTGTTGGTTTTGCAGGCCCATTCACTCAATTTCCCCTGAATAGAGGGGCACAAGGCCCCACTGACATGCCTTCTGCTGCTGACGGCCATTACAAGCCTATAACACATGTGCTCTTATATGTTGTTGTTTTTTTTTAAGAGAACACTTTGCTATTGATTTTTGTAGATGGTCAATGCAGGCTTGAGAGATGTCAAAGGACCATTGGGAATAAATTGGTTGCCTGGTTTTGGCTTTTGTACAGTGCACCATGTGCTTTATGGCTACTGAAGCCATTTTGGCTCAAGGCAAAACAAACACCTGTTGTATTCTCTGACAGTGATGTGTAAATTTAGAAACAACTTTAATCTTTAGGTTGAATCCAAGCCTTGATTGATGTGAATATTGGTCTATGAGTAGAAAAAAAAAAAACTGCAATTACTGGCTGGCTTATTTATGTGTACTATTTACTGGTGGCTTTATGTATTTTGGATGTGTTTCAAGAAGTAGTTAAAAAAAAAAAAATATATATATATATATATATATATATATATATATATATATATATATATATATATATATATATATATATATATATATATATAAACACCTGGGAATAGAATACATTGTCTATAGTTAATCACGGGTCTAAAATATTGTTGTAAATTTATTTTCAAATTGTATTAATTTATATCGAGATTAATTACCTTTAAAAATATTTATCCAGTAATAACAAACGAACGGAAAAGGCATGGAAATTCAAACGCTAACCACCTTTTATCATGAAGAATCTACAGCAACACAATGAAAAAAATATATATATATTTTGGAAATTTTATAATTTCCAGAGTGAATGTGAATTTTCAGTCTTTATTAATGAGTATACTATATATATATATATATATATATATATATATATATATATATATATATATATATATATAAAATGACAAGAACATCTGTGTTCTAATTTACAGCCAAATGACTCTTATGAACTGGTTCTTTTTAGTGAATCGGTAATACAGCTCAGGAAATCCCAATCGAATCACGAACAAATAACTCTTCTGAGTCAGTTCTTCTAATGAATCACTCAAAAAGACCGGCAAACTTGCGAGTTCCCGGCGCTTTGTATAGGTATGATGAACCCTTCACTAAATGAACTCACTAAATTTGTAAATTTTATTTTAATTTGATTTGAATCAACACTACTCACCCTTTAAGTTGTTCCATAACTGTTGACTTTCTTCTGAAAAATGTTGGTAACCAAAACGATTTGGTTATGCACTGTATGGACAAAAGAACATAGACATTTCTTAAAATATCTTTTATGTTCCACAGAGGAAAGAAAGTTATACAGATTTGGAGTAAATTATGAAAGAAATTTGGGGTAACTGGGCCCATCAAACATAAATTGAACCAATACTGACTGATATGAAAGTATTCTCTGAAAACCCCCACAGGGAAAGAACCTATATGAGGATATATGCGCATATATGAAACCTATATGCAGTTGATATGCACATATATTCTGCATATATACAGCATATGTGCACATATGTGGTAATATATATGCGCACATATGAAACATGCAGTTTATATGCATATATATGTTGCATATATACAGCATATATGATATATTAATGCAGAACAGAACATTTTTATTCGCAAACATGTCTGTATATGTACAAATCTCTGCACAATCATTTAATCCCTAATCAAATTGAAAGGCATATGTTTGTGATTCATAAGATACATGTATAAAACTGATGTAGCACATTGATATTTTTGCATTTTGAGTCTAATTTCATCCCATAGTTTTCCTATATTATATGTTATATATTATATATTATATTATATGTATATATATTACATGCATATATATTTACATATAATATAAGAAAACTGCCAATTTTATATATGTCACATATATCAAAAAACTGTATCAAACATATATTAAAACATATATGTTTATATAGGTTCTTTCCATGTGGGACTGACAAAACCATCCTGACTGAATATCGGTCACTCTTTTTCCTAATGTTATTTTTTATTTTAGATGCAATAATGATCTAATATATGTAATAATATACAATATATGATCTATATATAATCTCTTGAGTGGGAATATAGCACCATGCACTCTTTGCATGTATATGTGTGTGTGTGTGTGTGTGTGTGTGTGTGTGTTTTAGAGGTGTCCCAGTGGAGCATGTGGTACAGAACTATCCTGTGAAGCCCCTCCCTTGGGTCTGTGTGCGCATTGGCTGCCATTGTGTGCAGTAGACAGCAGATGGTAGGCTATCGCAGCAGTGACAGACCCAGTCATCTGGCAGGCACCCACAGTTCAGGCGGGAAACCCAGGCATGGTGCTCCACTGCCAAATGTGCCCATTAATATAGGTCAGTCTTTCCACTGGTTATGACTGCCTGACTGCTGAGAGGTTGGACACTGAGCTGGCCAGGCACATAGCTATACTGTAGAAGCCTGTTATAAATAAACTCATTTAGATCATTTTTGAGTTCGAGAGCAAAAGGGGCCCTGTCAACAAACAGAGGCCTATAGTGTGCTGTGTACTGTGTTCATATACAGTGTACTTATGAATGATTCTGCTGTCCACATAGTTTAGTATGGAAGCCTGTCTCTGTCATAAAATAAAAATATAAAATGTCATTGCAACTTTTTATTTTACAATTCCCACATCTCATAATTTTAAGAAATTTATTCTTTCTCAGAATTGCGAGTTATTTCTTGCAATACCTTGCAATTTTGCGTTTTATCTTGTAGTTCTATTTTTTTTAATCCTGCATTTTCATATCAAGTTTCTTAAAATAAAAAAAAAATTCTCTGAATTTTCTCTGTTCTACCTTTCATCCCAGAAATATCGTCTATGACTACAATTCTGATTTTTTTTTTCTAAAAATCCATGAGTTTTTATTTCTTTCGTGGACAAAAGGATCTGTCAGTGTTACAACATGCATATTTCCTTCAAGAACTGTTCTTGGTACATTCAATTTCATATTATTAGTGCACAAAATCATATTACGTTCACAAAATGCATTTTGTGATTCTTAGGGGGAAAAAAAGACTAAGAATTGCAAGATACAGATATACACATAAACAATAGTAAGTATAAACAATACAGAGAATTCAGAATTACAAGTTAACTCAAACTTATTCCATAACCACTCAATTGCGAGAAATAATGTCAGAATTGTGAGATGTTAACCCATAACTGTAAGATATAAATTTCTAATTGTGAGAAATAAAGTCAGAACTGTGAGCTAAAAAGTCGCAATTACTTTTCTATTCTGGAGCAGAAATTGGTGCTTCCATATTCTAGACTCTGCTCTGCTAATGGAACAGGATGCAACTCCAAAAGTGGTCTAAGCCAGATTTTTTCTTGTTTGACTGGGCTGTCCTGGTGAGGAGACACCTGGTGAATGGGGTGGTGGTTGAGGACACTGTGTTCTATGGGTGGGGCAGATCTAAGTCTTTCTCCAGATGAACAGCTGCTCCTCAGGTGAGCTGCAGGCCACATGCTGCAAGATGAACACTGAGCAGACTGACTGTATGCATGCTTTTTTGTGTTCTCATTTACTCTTTTGCAGTTTTGAAGGTTCTGAAGTGCAGTAGCACATCAATATGACAACAACAGTCACTGCATCAGTGGATTAGGATTACTAGGGTTCTGTAAGAGCCCTGTATAAGGGTCCAGGAGAAAGCTGAAGTCATTGTGGCCAGTAAGCCAAGATTAACAGATGGCCAAGGCATCTTAAAAACTGAGAGAAGTCAGTTACTGGGGCTGATTAAAAGGAAACAGAAGCAAAATGTTAATCTTAAGATATATATGGCAAGCATGATGAGCACTTCAAACTTAAGTGCAAGGATTGCATTTTCTAGAAAAGTCAGACTGGTCAACAGGAAGATAATTATTGCTGCTACATTAAATACATGTCAGTGGTTGAGAAGTTGGACGTTTATTGATCAGACTTTTTCTGTGCCACTGAACAGTACCAAAGTAAGAGATAAATTGATTATTTTTATTTAGTTTTTATTTGTATTCACAATATAAAATTTATTCTAGTCAATATATATATTTAATGTAACTAATATTTAAAAATAAAAATATATTATTTTTTTAATATATTTATTTAACACTTAAAACTGTGCAACAATATTTATCATGACCTTGAGTCATCAAGCGCATTTATAACACTATTTATGCAAAAAAAATATGTCTGCCTGAATTAAAAGACTAAATTCTGAAAATATCTAATGATCATCAGTATTATCTAGTTCAAGACTATGTAGCATTTTGCTTATTTTTATTTTTATTTTTTATATTAGTATTACAAATGCGCCAACTACCTTTACAACTTTTAACATTAAGACTACTTGATTAAACATTATTATGATTAATTCTGTCTAAATGAAAATATATTTTCGTAAATATACTGTTACGTTTGGTACATTACATGCTCCTTATACCAAAAGATGACATCTAGTATTCTTTTATGAAAGAAAATAATTGCCTCCAGTCTCCCCCCAATATATCACAGGACTGATAATGAGTTATTAAGAATAGGAATTAAGAATACACATTTCCAATCTAAAACAGCTACTGTACTACTTCTCCTGTGCCTTAATGAGTCATTCACTCAGCATCAGAAGCCCAAATGGTGGCCCCTGGCAGTGGCGAATCCTATGGTGCTTGGACAAGATCCTCTGGAGCACGCTGGGAGAGCTGTGTGCCTGGGCCTCACGTCTGACTGCCAGCAAAGCGCCCTCCTCCCTATCGTCCCCCCCCCCAGGGGACTTGTAGCCTGCCTCTGCTGGGGAACACAAAGAGGAAACAACAAACACAAAGGCCCTGTTTATTCCCAATGACCCAGATTCCAGCGCTTTGACGAGGGGAGACAAGTGACAGGCTGTTCAGCTTTGGTCCAGGACCATCACCAATCAAAGGACCACGGTGTGGTTTAATCTGCCACACCTTGACCGCTCAAAACAGGGTCTTGACAAGAACCCAGAGAGTCACCACATAGGAATTCACACCGGTGAAAAGTGTGAAATTGCACTGGCAGCGTTGTTTTATTGGTTGAGTAAATGCATGAAATGGCTTACTATTGAATTATGAATTGGATACAAACAGGTTTGCTGCACAACTACCGTCTAAAAGTTAGTAATAATTACGTTTTTGAAAGATGCCTCTTATGCTCACCAAGCCTGCATTTATTTGATCAAAAATATTGAAAAACAGTAATACTGTGAAATATTCTTACATTAATTTATTATTATGTATTAATTTATTATATATATATATATATATATATATATATATATATATATATATATATATATATATATTACATTTATTCCTGTAGCAAAGCTGCTAAGCAATTATTCCAGTCGACAGTCACATGACTCTTTAGAAATCATTCTAATGTGCTGATTTTAATTTTTTTTTATTATCAATGTTGAAAACTTTATATATATATATATATATATATATATATATATATATATATATATATACACACACACACACACACACACACACACAATGCTGTTTTGAATTTTTCTATTCATCAAAGAATAAAAAAAAATATATTTTAATTGCAATTTTTAAAACAAAACTTATTTAATTGTAATATTTAGCAGCACAATTATTTGCAATATTGATAACAGAGAACTATTATTAATAATTCAGCACCAATAATAATTGATTTTGCACTAATTCAGCATTATGTAGAATATTCAGCTTTGCCATCACAGAAATACATTTAATTTTAAAATAAATTAAGGTACAAAACAGGTCTTTAAAATAGTAATAATATTTTATAAATACTATTTTTTTAAACTGTATTTTTCATCAAATATAAGCCTTGATTTGAAAACGACCCTTTTTTTCAACAAAGAATTAAAAATACAAATGTTAATTATTCCTAACTTTTGACTGGCAGTGAATATAATATTCATACAAGCCATCAGGGAGGTTCCATTGTGCAAGAATTGATCAGGCCTGGTGTTCATTCTGTGTGCATTGTTAGCTAATGAGCTATGAGCCACCTGTTTAGGGAGTGTGATGCTGGGACGGGGAGCAGCTGTGTGTGTCGTTGGGGGTCTATGGTATAAAGAGCTGTAATTTGCAGACTCATTATGTATAATGGCAAACTCAGCCCTTGTCCTCCCTCAGGATCACTGCCATTCTTAGTGAGCGCTCCCCTCTAGAAACAATGTCAGCCTCACCGAGTCTCATCTCATCGCAGTGAGTTACCACCCTCTAGTGGACAGATTATGAATTACATATATGATGGCTCAGATATAAATTAAATAATTTAATTTTAAAGGCACTCTGTAATAAAAATAAAAAACACTTGCTGTCCATTATAAATGTGCTGTTGAATTCAGATTCACCGAGAGAAAGCCCTCTGTTTCCATATCTGTTTTTTTAATGCTCCTCACAAATTCAGAGCTTCTTGCTTCTTGTTATGCTGTGTTTTGATATACACCATTACAAATATTGCAATACTCTGTAGACACAAATATTAGATCAGATTTGGAAAATAAATTATTCAAATATTTCGAAGCGCTTGTGCAAAAACAATCTTCATACTTGGTTTTGATTATAAAGTGTAAAGTAGATATATGCAAATATACAATATAAATTTGTGGTTTGACCCAGTTACAACGTGTATCTTCTTAATCTCACATGGTGTATCAATAAACACCCTGCATCCTCAGAACAGCAGTGCTAGTGATTTTGGCATTAAGTGTGCCCTATATTTCTGCCCATTGGGGTGGCGTTTTTCTGTTATGATTGTATGACTAATGCTGTTCTACGAACCTGACAGCAGTCAACAGATGGGTACTTCCCCTCCAAAAGCCCCCAGCTCATCAGAGATGGTGTCTGTGGTCAAACACCATCCATCAACTCAAGAACTAGTTATTCATTTGTTTAGAAAGAGCCACCAACTCTGCAGACCCATCAACATTTTTAACATATGGTGTCTTGTTTCTCACTTGGTGGATGGTGAGAGTATTTAAGGTCATTAATTAACATCAAATTACTACATCATAATAGTTGCTTATAATCTATCAAAAATGACAACAAATCCAGAAATAAATGTTTAGGGGGAGTTTCAATTTAGCACGGTCAAATCATGCATGGTTATATGCAAGGTCATTGTAGTACATTTAATAATAATTGTAAAAAGCTTTTTTAACTAATGCAATTAAACATGCATTTAGATGAATTTCATGCATGTACCTACAGACTGAAAAATAAATGATATTTATTCTGTGGAAACAAATAATGTAAAAATAACCAGAAATGAACAAACGCAAGAAATAAGAAATTAGAAGAATTATATGAATGAATATATCTAATTATTTTTTTTGCACTTTTTATATTATATAAATAAAAAATGCAACTTTATACATAAAAGTAGTTATTTTTAAATGGTAGCATAACGTAATTTAAGATTGTATTCAAGCAGAATGATTCTCATTATTGTATTGCAGCACACATAATGAGTACGTTTTTTATTTTTTTATTTCTTTTTGGCCAAAATATGACCTCCAATCTTATGTTCTTCACAATATTCAACCAAGATTAGATGACGTATCAGAAAGGATTTTTTAATTTATTGTGAAATCACCAATATGAATAACAGCTGATGATAATAAATCAATCATTCATGTAGAAAACTGTAATGTATATTTCAGTCAAGCACTACAAGCACTACACTCGTGTTTTTTAATAAAAACTGCCAGTCCAGAATGAAACCACATAATGAATGCAATCAAACTGTGGCTGTATATGACACATGACTGGTTGACATCACATTAACAATATACATTTAGGATTTTACAATATATATATTAGAAGTCCATGCTGCTGCAGATTTTAGTGCTTTCCTTGCTTCATGTGAGGTTTCTGTCCTTTGCCTTTGGGAGACTATCCCTTTCCACCAGGCTTTCCTTTTCCTTTACCAGACATGTTTCCCCTTCGTCCTTTCTTCCCAAAGTCTTGCTTCCTCTTTTGTGCCGATTCCCTATCCTCTTCCCTGATTTGCTTATTCACAGCTTTGTTGATGTCAATATGTAGTTTCTTACTGTCCATCACTTTCAGCAAATCCAGCTGTTTTTGTTTCTCGCTACCAAAGTCACTGATAAGAGGCTGGAATTTTCTCTTTTTCCCAGTGTTTTAAGGCGTTTTCTCCTTGGGCAGGTTATCATGGAATTTCCCGCCAGAGGCCGTGGAGATCTTGGCGACCTGACGGCTCGTGCCAGCTCTGCTTTGGACTGCCGAGGGGTGGGTGCGAATCCAATGCCTGGTACCTTGATCTTCCGAGCTCCGGCAATGTTCTTGAGTCTGTTGTACTCATTCTTGGCCACCCGCTCCTTCTTGGCTTAATTCCTTTTAGAAAACTGTTCCTCATTGGGATCTGATTTCTCTGGGACCTCGATCAACCATTCCTTGGTGTCATCTTTGGCACGCTTGTATCCCCATCACCTCCTTCATTCCTTATGAACTTCATCCCAGACCAAGTTGGTCTTCTTTTTCTTCTGAATGCCTTTCAGTTTGGCAAACTGTTCCCATTTTGTAGGAGGCTTGGCTTTTCCCTGGGTAATAGAGTGGTTGGATCTGGTAGCTTGGCTACGATGATTTCTTCAACTCTTTCTGTCGGAAGTTTCCACATCTCGTTGAATACCTTTTAGCTTTTCAGCCTCGTCTCTGTCGGCACGTCTTCTCTGCTGCACGAACCCATTTTGGTTCTAATGAGACAATGTGGTTTTCCCACGTGCTGCTGCAAGAAGAAATACTTTGTCAAAATAAGAGACCTGAAAACTTACTCAGAAGAGTAAAATTATTTGTTTGAAATAAGTTTAAACAAATATAAATGTAATATTTTTTCCACATAAAGTTTTAGAAAACAATAATATCTAATATAATAAAGTCTACGTATTATTTCGACAAGGTTAAGTACGGTACGTAAACCGACACGGTTGAGCTCTGCTTCATCGGCTCTGTGGCGCAATGGATAGCGCATTGGACTTCTAGGTTAATCACTGAGGTTATTCAAAGGTTGTGGGTTCGAGTCCCACCAGAGTCGAAGTTTTTGTTTTCAGAATCGATGCAAATGGCCATATTCCAGAAGTTACCTGATCGTCGGAAATATGATTCAACCAAACACGGCTCAGTGATTCACTGATAATGTGTGAATCTCTGAACGTATATTGGAGCGTTACGTTCGATACTTACGATCAAATATTACATATATTTATGTTTTTCACTTCTATGTGAATATGTTAGGATTATTTAACGTTTGAAGAACAATAAAATAGTGTTAGTCGAGAAACATTTATTGTAAAAATTGTATCTTTAATGTGGAGACGAATGCAAAATTGCTTCTTGTATTTAGTTTGGTTTTAGCATCGTTATATATATATATATATATATATATATATATATATATATATATATATATATATATATATATATATATATATATATATATATATATATATATATATATATATTTTGTTTGTGTCATGTGCTATTGTGTTTCATATGTTGGCCAGGTGCTGTAGACGCCACTTTGTGTCGAAAAAAAAGAGAATCAAATAAAAATATGTTCTATTGTTTTTGGCTACTGTCTGCAAAAACATATATCTTGGGAAATTACAAATTATATTAGAAATGCAGATCTGTTTTTTTTTTTCAATTATACAAATAAGATGATTTCTAACTGAACTAAACACCAAAGTTTCAAACCTTCAAACCGTATAAAAAAATATGTGGTAGCGGCTTGTCTTGATATATGTCTATGGGCTTGCGGCTTGCCTAAACAAGTCGGATCATTGAACTGGTTCAGATTGGACGGCTGCTGATGTCGTCATATCCGTTGCTCGAGACACTTTGGCGCGGAATCTGTTGTTTTTGCGCGACGCTTCGACGAGTGAAATTTTATCTCACATTAGCACAAATTTTTATTGATGGCTCCGGTCTCAAATCCAGATAAAGACATGGACGGTGGAGATTGTGGTGAGAGTTTGTACATTGCTCAGTGTTTATTAGCTTACAGAATATTAATGCAGTTCATTCAAACAAGCAGGCATCTTATTTGATTCCTGTACTGACAGCGCTGATACAATATTACGTTAAATATAATGAACTGATTTTCCTCCACCAATCGTTTAAATATGCTTTTATGAAACACGTGAATGTGTAATATATATTTGTTAAGTAATTTTGATGCTTCAGTCTTTGAATGTAAATTGAAAATGAACAGAATGTATCACTTTATAAGCATTATAATCTATCCTAGCTGACACATAAATACACATTTATTACCCATTTGTAACTAGTTCCTGTTTGTATTTGACTATGACCTACAGAAGCTTTTTACATGTGCATTAACGTTTCTTATAAATAAATGTTTAATAAAAATGTTTACCTTAGTCCTAGAATCAGTGGTTTATTGTTTTGGTTTCATATTTCATATTCGTATTTATTTTTAGAAATATATTTCTATGCCATTATCATTGTTTTAATTATAATCATATTTTTATATTACGTTTCTTAGAGAAATTAAAACTACATGTAATCATTATTATAATATGTATTTTTATTTTCAGTAATAATTGAAAATTATACAGTAAATTATGTTATTCCATGAGAGCTTTCGCTGGAAACTTATAACCATGATTTGTGCATAATCTTAATAGATTTTAATTTCATGTGTCATTCAAGATTTGTGTTTTTACAGTTTTCTATATAATATGTTAAAGCTTGTTGCAGTTTTGATTTTACTGGACTGATTTCTTTATCCCATAGATGCGTCCGACACGTGTGGCATTGCCACTTCAAGTTCCAGGCGGGAGAAAAAAGAGAAAGTGGGGCGCAAGTCGGCTTTAGAGCAACTTAAACGAGCCAAGAAGGGAGAGAAGGTTAAATATGAGGTGAGTTGCATGCCAGCTTTTGGTCTATTCTTGATGTACACGTCTTCAGTGTTTTGACAATGTGTTGTGATCAGGTGGAGGAGTTCACCAGCGTCTATGAAGAGGTGGATGAAGAGCAGTACTCAAAAATAGTACGAAAAAGACAGGATGATGATTGGATCATTGATGACGGTCAGTCAAATCTTCATACTTCTGCTGACCTCATTGCTTAAATGGGCACCAGCTGAATGTCTGTTGTCTTTGTCAGATGGGACAGGGTATGTTGAGGATGGTAGATAAATCTTTGATGATGATTTGGATGATGACGCATTGGAGAAGGACCCTAAAAGTAAGTTCTTTTTATTTTGTCAGTATGCAATATTAAGCATTGTTCCCCTAGTTGGCTTAACCAGGTATTTTTGATCTCTCTTTGACTGTAAACAAGGCGGAAAGGGAAAAAAAGTGTCTGTCAGTAAACCCAACAGCATTAAAAGCATGTTCATGAATAGCAGTGTGAAGAAACCTGCTGAGGTAAGAGTTATTTTGCCACTTTGTGCACTTTGTTTGTTTTTTACTTCTGCATAAAAATGACCTTTATGTAAATGTTTAAGTCAAAGGTGGACCTGCATTTAAATATGTATGGACTAGTTTAGACATGAAGGAAAGTTCTGTCATTATTTGGCAATTTGGCATCTGTAATGAAGGTCAGAGAAGTATAACAAAAATGTCTATATCCATGTTTGCATTATAGAAACATGTGGATTTGTCTCAAGATGATCTGCTGGGAGATATTCTGCAGGACCTGCACTCTGAGGTGAATTACCTTTTTTTTAATCAAATCTATAGCTGTCTACTTTTAATACAGGCATCCTGTAGGTGCTTTTTTATGTACAATTTTTGTATTCCTGTATGTCAGGCATTGCAGGTTTATGAACTCATGATAATCTGAATGTTCCACAGAAACCAGTTTTGCTCACTCCACCACCAGTCATTACTTTGACACTGGGATCCCCTATGAATCCATTTTCTGTCAAACCACAGGTTCCAAAGGTAGTTATCCCTTATTTAAAATGGTTATGTATTCGGTTTTCTTTTTTAAAATATTTATTTAGAAAATGTGTCAGTTTTTAGCTAATTTTAGTATTTAAGTTTTAGTCATTTCGTTGTGCTTTTTTTAATATTGCTATTTAGCTTTAGTTTTTTTGTTTTAGTAATTTAATACTTAAAATCTATTTTTTCATTTAGTAGGCTAAGTAACATTTCTAATTTGTCTAAATGTAATATTTTTTCAGCTTTATTTTTATTAACAAAAATGATTTGCAATAGTTTGAGTTAACAGTAACACCTTTGACATTACCTGTTTTTTTGTCACAAGGGTTTCTCAATATGAGGTCATAAAACCAGATGTAGAATAATTATGCAGTGTTTAGTTAGTTTCGATTTTAAGTTTAGAATTGATTTACATGAAGTATGCCATGTTATTACACATCTTGCCCTTCATAAACTACAGGGGCCTTTCACAGGTACTGCCACTAGAGGGTAGTCTAAATCCATCTGTTATCGCCTGTCCATGTGAGCTGCTCCTCAGGACTTTGGCTCTGATTTCACACACCTCATCCTGAGCGTCTGTTCTCATTTGTGCTGTAACCAATTTGACTTGATGTCTTGTTCTTTTTATGCCACCTCCTTGGCATGATTAAAGGCTACCTACTCTTGACTTTAATGAGACCAGACTTTAAAAGCCCACTAGGGTGTAGCAATACACACTGTGACACATTCACGCTCATACCCCTCTCCTTTCTTCCACAGTGCCGCTGGGCAGTGTGGGGCATTGTTTGAAATGTGTGGGGGGGGGGGACCAATAATTACAATCTCTTTGCATTAGCTCCAGCATTCAACACAGGCTTTCACTGCCTCGTTTCTTACAAGACAAGCTACCAAAATAAATCCAATGGGGGGAAAAAAGGAAAGCTTGTAATGTTTTTTTTTTTTTTACATTTGAGAATACAGTTTTGCAGTGTTTAACCACTTCACGAGTCTGCCAATATTAATATATCTGCAAGCCCAGCTTGACTCAACAACCTTAATTACTTTGATTAGTCTTATTGTGATACATATTCTCCACTGTCAACCAGCATGATGGCGAGCTGTACGCTAAGATGTTTTGGTAGAGATCAATGGGAAATGGCCATACTTGCGTTGCGTTGACCCTGACATTAGTGGCATGATTTGAATGCTCCTGTATTCAGTTGCCATTTATATTTTGATTGAGTGGCTTCTTTATCTGTTGAGAACCATGTGAGTGATAGGCTTTGGTGTTGTGGATGTCATTTTTTCCATCGCGATAAAGATGCTTGATTTGGCCTCCATTCGAATGCCCTCCTGAGCTTCTCATCTTTCCTGATTGGCCTACGGTAAGGGGATCTGTACAAGCCCCCGGTGATTCTCAGCTTGTTGAAATATGCAGGTTATCCAAGCCGTGATCGAGATGATGGCTGTTTGGCACCAGTCTTTCAGGGATTCAGTGCACGATGTACTATTTCAAACTTTTCACTTCCTTTTTGTGTCTTCCGTTGGTGCCAGACATTCAGAACGTGGATCGTAACCATTGCCTAATTTGACAATTGGGTTTTACGATCGTCAAACACTAAATCCTGTCAGTCAGATGGTGCATCGGCCTCGTCTTCTGATGGATGGTCTGCTGTCTTCACCATCATTGTTTTGAGATAGGAATTACAGGCGCTCTGCTTTTAATAGAGTTAACTAATTCTTTCTGAGAAGCTAGCTTAGTGCTAACCTGCCATAGGGGTGTAAATTCAGCCAGCAGGTGTTGTAAAGTGGGTGGAAGTCTAGAGGTGCCGTAAGGGAGAAAGTTTTGAGCTTTATTTGTTGGTTCCTTTTAGTGAAGTTATAGGGTTGGTTTCTTAAACAAGGGCTATCATCCCTTTTTAAATTTGATGATCCCTTTGCAAGGACTGTCATCCTGAAATATATATTTTTTTACACATTTCCATTAATACGGTGTTAGAAAAGTGTTTTGAATAATTTTTTTTTTCAATTTAGTTTTTATTGTATGATTGTATCAAATAAATGCAGGCTAGGTGAGAATATACAGGTGCATCTCAAATTACAAATGTCATAGAAAAGTTCTAAAAAGAAAAAGAAATAAGTTACATTTATTTCAGTAATTCAACTCAAACTGGGAAACTCATGTATTAAATTAATTGCACACTGACTGAAGTAGTTTATGTCTCTTGGTTATTTTAATTGTGAGGATTTTGGCTCACATTTAACAAAAACCCACCAATTCACGATCTCAACAAATTAGAATATGGTGACCTGACAATCAGCTGATCAACTCAAAACACCTGCAGAGGTTTCCTGAGCCTTCAACATGAGCTGTGTCCAAATTCAGGGTCTACATCCTTCGGAGGACGCATTTGAAGGATGTTACGTCACAGCGCCGCGACGAATGCTGTCCAAATTCGTAGGATCCTTCAAATGTGGCCCACAAATGCGTCCTCCTTTTCCCCGAATTGGAAGGATGGGTGTGGTGGATCCTTTCGCGTCCTACCTATCCCATAATTCTTTTCGGCAGGACGAAGCGAGCTGTAGCGGAGCGGGGGAGGAGTATTATTTTCGATGTTTTTTAAAAACTGGCTTTTCAAAAATATATATTTTCAGTGGTTTTCTAGTTAGGCATTTTGTTTTAGCGTTAAGCATTTTTTTTTTACATTTGTACGTGTATATGTAAAAAAAAAAAAAAAGTTTACTTTCGTAAACTAGCTTCTTCCTTACTGCCTGTGTGAATATCCCCTTACACACAGCTTATTTGTTAGTGATTGAAGCTGTTTTTAACGCTTCTAAGGACGAAAGAGCAGACAGAAGTGTTTATAAAGCTCTGGGGAGAGAACGATGAGCTCTTCACCCGCGTCTTGCTTGGCGCTGTCACGGTTGCTAGGCGACAGGATATGAGCAACGGTTAAGGGAGGGAACTGAAAGAAGGGTAGGCTGTCCAAATTCACAAACACCGACTTCCGGTTTTTGCGGTCGTCGGAGGACCCATCCTCCTTCAACCGGGTAGGAAGGATCCTAAGGAGGATGCAGACCCTGAATTTGGACACAGCCACGGTCTCTCAGTTTGGTTCACTAGGCTACACAATCATGGGGAAGACTGCTGATCTGACAGTTGTCCCGAAGACAATCATTGACACCCTTTACAAGGAACCACAAACATTCATTGCCAAAGAAGCTGGGTGTTCACTGAGTGCTGTATCCAGGCATGATAACAGAAGGTTGAGTGGAAGGAAAAAGTGTGGAAGAAAAAGATGCACAACCAACCGAGAGAAGCGCAGCCTTATGAGGATTGTCAAGCAAAATCGATTCAAGAATTGAAGCTTGGGTCAAAGCATACAGATATGTCAAGGAATTTGGCTACAGTTGTCGTATTCCTCTTGTTAAGCCACTCCGGAACCACAGACAACGTCAGAGGCGTCTTACCTGGGCTAAGGAGAAGAAGAACTGGAATGTTGCCCAGTAGTCCAAAGTCCTCTTTTCAGATGAGAGCAAGTTTTGTATTTAATTTGGAAACAAAGGTCCTAGAGTCTGGAAGAAGGGTGGAGAAGCTCATAGCCCAAGTTGCTTGTAGTCCAATGTTAAGTTTCCACAGTCTGTGATGATTCGGTGTGCAATGTCATCTGCTGGTGTTGGTCCATTGTGTTTTTTGAAAACCAAAGTCACTGCACCCGTTTACCAAGAAGTGTCACAAACTGATCACCTCCATGTCATGGCGAACTGAGGCAGCAATTAAACAAAAGGAGCTCCTACCAAGTATTGACATGTACATGTACAGTAAATCCACATACTTTCCAAAAGACCAACAATTCACTAAAAATGTTTTTTTTTTATTATTGATCGAAGTATTCTAATTTGTTGAGATTTGGTAAATTGGTGGGCTTTTGTTAAATGTGAGCCAAAATCATCACAATTAAAATAACTAAAGACTTAAACTACTTCAGTGTGTGCATTGAATTTGTTTAATACACGAGTTTCACAATTTGAGTTGAATTACTGAAATGATCTTTTCTACAACATTCTAATTTGAGATGCACTTGTATATAAATAAGTGTGTGTATGTATGTGTGTGTGTGTACATATATATATGTATGTATATATATATATTGTTTTTTGGTGTCTCCTTTATCTATACACCTTTTACCTATTTCTTTATTATTCTCAGGTAGGTAAGGAAAGTCGACCCTGGACAAAACTATAAGCATTTCAAAAATACTTACATCTTGCTCAGTAGACTTCCCTTTGGTCAGTTCTTGCTTACGGCTCTTAAATTACTACTCTTGCAGACCATAACTTGTCAATAATAAAATACAAGTTTTATTAAAATTAACAAAAGTTATATCAAAGTACAATAGTAAAGTTACAAAATCAAGGTATAATCAGCTGGTATCAGGCGTCGAGGGATACTGTGCTTGTTCAGTATCCGTCCGTCGAGTCTCTCTCTCTGTCTTTTATACCCAGACGTCGAACGCTGGTTCTTCTGATGTCATCACCTGGAGTGCTGCCAACTCCTCTGCCGAGGCTTTCAGTTGTTTACTTCACATTGCTTTAGCCCTTTTCCTCTTCTTTTTCCTCTTAACAGTCGGTGAAATACACCTTAAATACTATATTGTCCATTTATCATAAAAACTATTTCTAATACATAAGTGTTTCTACTCTAAATCAGTCACTACATACATTTCATGCAAGTAAGCAGTTTTCTTAATGTTAGTGAAGTTACACAATACATTTTCCATATAGCATTAATCACAGGGTTACATCTTTGTACTTAAGCAAAAGCATTATTACTACTTAGGTTACAGTACATCTGTATAGCACAATATAACTTTATAGCAAATTAAGCATTAATCAAGACAGTACAATTGCAAAATCATCATCTCCATTAACACCCACTGCTTTGCAATTTTGCTGGCTGATTTCATCCTAACATCTTCAAGCTAAAGTACTGTTCATCATGTTTTTTAAACTTGTTATATTTTGAAAGAATCATATACACAGTGCTATCATGCAACAGTAAGCTGGTATGAAACACATCCATATAGTTTTCAACCCAAACTCGAGCATTCTTTCTTTCCCCTTGCACTCTTTTTTTTCTAATTTCCAGATACAGTAGTATCAGGTGACCAAATCTTTGTGCTCTGCTTGACAGTGCTAAGATAGTGTCCAAATCTTGCTCTCAACAATCGTCCGTTCGTAATTTCATGTACACAAGCCTCAATCTGACGCCCCCAGGGGTCCTCACTCAGAAACGCACAGCTCTTCCCCTCTCTCTGAAATCCTCTTCAGAAGCCAAGAGAGGGGATCTGGCATTCCAGGCATACCTTCTGGTGTGCGAGCCGCTTGTTTGATTCTTAGCACCTTGGGGCGTGAAGGCGGGCTGAGTCAGAGTTAAATCCTCCTTCTCCAGGAATTCCATAAATTTCTCTGCCTATAATAAAAAACAGTTAATCAAGTTTGACCACTTTTATAACTTTAGCTGTAAATTTATTATGCAAGCAGTGCACAAGAATCTAATCCCCTGCTCTCCAATCTGTACCAGTCTTTACGTTTAAAAAGATTGTAAGTTAATTTTTATTGTTTTCCAAAATGTCTATCTGCACTCCAGTCATCAATTCATAAGATTCAACATTATATTCTGCATCATCATAGTCATTAATCCACATAATGAATGTATTCTTGTAGAAACATTCCTGGCATAAATCCCCCATTACAAAGTTCACTCTTACATCAGTCAGAAATTGACGGCATCTCATACAATTATCTTGCCCAATAACAATCCAGTAATTAAATTTTCTTGTCAATAATTCTCCACTTGGGGCTCTCCTTAATTCCTATTTGAGCATTAAAAGAAATTAAAAGAAGTTTTTTTTTTTTTTTTTTTTTTTTTTTTCCCAATTTGTGGTCCTTTTGTATTTGTTCTTAATTTACTCAGTTACCTATCATATTAGGTTTCCATAATAAATCATGCATACATTTTCAGAACCAATAACCCACTTAAATGAAGTTCAAAAATAATAAATATAGAAAATAAAAACTTTAAAACATATGTATGTAACCCCCCTTTTTTATTTTAATTTATATTATTATTTTTTATAATATCATATCATATTCACTGTAATAAAAAGACAATTGTTTACCAGAGTTTCCAAAAGGTTGTCACCGTTTCCTAACAAAACAGCAATGCAGGTAGAATCATTCTTAAAGTTATCCATGGTATATCACTCAACTGTTCACCCTTCGTGGCACTCTGTTGAAATGCCATATATTTCAGAAGTAAAGTCTCAGACCTTATGCACCAGAGGAGTGCTACGTCCGGTCAAGGTCTTTCGATGAATCCCTCTTTCAATGAGCACTTGTTTGTCCTCTTCTTCTCTACTCCTACTAATGCCCAACCACCTGCATGATAATATTATCGACTGTAGAATAACAGATTTTTAATAAACTTCTTATCAGTCCTCCAAGGCCCTTTAGTTCTCACAAAATCAAAATCCCAATGAAAGCTCCTACTAGTAAAATAACATAGAGTATAAATTATCCATTGTCTGTATCCTGAATGTAATTTAATATATTGTCGTCTAGCTACTGTCCAATACAATGGGTACGGAGTCATTCATTTCCCTTTATCTTCTTCAGCATAATTCTCTCTATTATCCATATATATGGGCTCATACGAATAGACTTCTTAAGCCAACATACCATTAATTCCTTAATTAATATCAAATCTACTAAAATAACTATCTAAAGGCATATTTAAATAAGCCTTGTCTTCCTGTAAAGTAATAAACATTCCATAAGCGTCTGTCAATGGTCAAAACCTCTTTGACATCTAGAATGCCACTGATATTAACTGACATTTTATAATTAGGTTTTGCTATAGTCATAACATTATGGTATTCTGGGATTTCCTTAGAAATAGAACAAAATAATCTGCTATCCTTTACCTGAAATCTCATCCAAAATACAGGAAAAGGATAGTAAGTGCTTAGCCCGGTATTTTTATATTTAATATTTTTATTTTTATCTTTTATACTCATCCCATCATGAGATTCTCTGTTTTTCATCTAAATTTTTGGGCTTTAATGCTTTCCACAGTAATGCTCTACAAAATATTAGTTCCTGTATCACCAAATAAATAAATAATAAATAATACAAATGAACTGTATTATGATTTGATCTCTTTCAGTTAATTTTCAGTAAGAACATTTTCCCACAAGAGTTCTCAATCCTTTTGAATATAAACTAATTCATTCTGTAGTTTCACCTAACCAATATTAATGTATAATAATATATTAATATTAACCTATGTCAATATATAAACCAATTTATCCATGCAAATGGATCCCATAATTTTTTGTAGTTTCACACATTGTATATTTATTGTCATTATAATATTTTTCACAGTTTCTTTGGAATGCACTTTTAGGATCATACAACCCATATATTACACATCGTTTTATTTAGTTGCAGTAATCTGGGTTTCTTTATTTGGCTTAACACTGTCCTCAGTATTGCTCATGTAACACCCTAATATCTCTCTAGGTCCAATATAGAGTATATGCTGCAGGCGGTGCCAAATCCAAATTCTCTTTATCCGTGAAATGTTACATGGGCTTGACCTTATTCTACATTTCACTAATGTATCTTTCCCCACTGTATATATATATATATATATATATATATATATATTTTTTTTTTTTTTATTATTATTATTATTTCCTCACATTGGCTACATTCTTGCAATGTTTTTAGCTCCCATGACCCTGAAAAAAAAATTACACTATAGTACAGTGGGAAACTTCTGTAACAGTAATCTCCTCAACCACAATCAATTTTGTAGTGAAATCAATTATTGGCCAAATTCCAGTTAAAATCACAACCCCTGTTATACTAATAATACCGTCAGACAAGGTTGTGGTATACAGGCTTGTCGCCAGCGTTGTATTTTCCTGGCCCATTTCTCTCTCTCGTCTAAGTCTTGTAATTTCATCATTCCTGAGAGAAAAATAAGAATAATAATAACACAATAATTCAAACCACCCCCCTTCTGAACCTTTTGTCAATTTACTCACTACTTAATCGTGTGCCAATTCAATGTCAACTGCACATGCTAGAATTTGTGGTTCAGAAGTGGTGGTCATGTTTAAAACAACTTTTAACATTAGTTTAATTCAGACAAGACTGCTGTAACCCCTCCATAATTGGCTTCTTGCCCGGAGATAATACAGCAGCTTGCTGGCTGTTCTGTCTCCATAATGCAATAGGACACACAGAACTCTGCTTCTTTGCACTATTAGTTGAAATTAGTTAAAATGGCAACGCACATTGCTATTTGAGTCATCAGATTCTCCTCGTCTCAAAAAATCAATTCTAGGTGCCATTATTCACTCACCTATATTACTTTATAATAGTGTTTTAGCAACGGTGCCCACAGACCAGATAATTCCAGTTCCCTTATCTGGCCGGCATGCTTTGACCTTCATGTCAAAGCAAGTTTTCAAGCACTCCAGCTCCATTCCCAGACCTTTGGGGTCAACGGGAGCCATTTACTTTGAATGTCATCCATATTTCTCTTAATACGGTATGACCATAGATAATCGACGCCTGATCCCAGCTGTTGTTGATAAGTCATGTTATCAACTTGCAATCTTGAACCTTCAATTTTGCCTTTACTAGAGAAATCAACAAAGGTCTTGTCACAAGACCAAACTTTATGTCTGCCATGTACCAGCAATTTATGGTATTTAATGTCATCGAGACATACATCGCATTTAATCACATATTCCCTGTCCACAAACAATCACAAACTGTTTACTTTACTCCAAGCCGCTGTGTCATTATTACTTCAACTTTAGGGAAACTAATTCTACATTTTTGGCAGTGAACTCACAAAGCTGCTTTAATTTCTCCAGGAGTTTTGTAATCTTGATCTCTCTGTATTTTTGGCATAGTTAGAGGTTTACTAATCTTTTTTGTATTTTTTTATTATTATTATTGCTTTTTAATTCCTCCCTGGATTTGGGGTTGCTTATCGCTAGTGCTTCCCACCACAGTTATTCTTCAAAACTACCACAAACAGCACATATACACCTATGCTATATAACATTTCAGTTTAACAGGTTTAAGCAATCTACCTGTCTGTCTGGCTTTTTCAGGCTCAATATCCTTCGCTATATAATTATCAACGCATCTCGTCCTTAGATTAGTTTAAATTCTAATCACACCTCTCTGGTTATTAATCTCAACCAATTTAACAAGATCATCCTAATCTCATTGATAATTTTCCTGCTTGAGTTAAATTTTCTTGTCCTTGGTTTTTAACCAAGACCAAATTCCTCTTACTCCAGAGACCATTATCTGCTAATTCCACATTCTTTATCAACTATTTAATTATTTTATCATTCTTAGTTATTAAATCTTTAAATGGTTTATTTTTATGTTTATTGTCTAATCTGATCCAGACGTGATCTCCTACTCGGCAAAAGTCTTCTGGCTGGTCTTTTGACGTTTGATCTCTGTAAGATTAATATAAAACATTAAATCTTCCATATATTCATCCCCTCTATCATGATTACAACTGGCCCGTTTCCAGCTTTTTATAATCCCTATAGATCTCTCAGCTGTTGCGTTTGACTCTGGGCAATATCTTATAGTTTTAATTGAACTGATATGTTTTTAGTTACAAAGTCTTCAAACTGTTCTCCTATAAAATATGTGCCATTGTCAACCATTGTCATTGTCTGGCCGGCCCCAAGCTACCAGTAATTTATTGACATCTTTAATAATTGCATTTGCTTTTGTCTCTTTTAAAGGCTTTCCCAAAATTTGGCTCGTAAAGCCATCTACTACCATCAATAGATATTTATTACAATCTTTAGACCTCGGGATCAAAGGTCCAGCGATGTCCAAAGATCATTCCTGGTTAACTCTGTCTGGTATAATACCTCCAAATATGGTATAATACCTAGGAATATCCTGGCTGATTTATCACTGTAACATAAAAAATCACTTATTATTTTTTGTATATCTTGCCAAAATGTTGCATGTTCAATTTGCTTACCTTTTGACTTGGTGTAACCGTTGTCAGTCCAGATTTGCAAATTGTCAATAATTCCTGTTGCAACTGCAATCCGTCACTATTATGGCCTGTAAATATCCAAGTTTTTCAGTGTTTTCAAAGCCTGGAACACTGTCATGAGCTCTGCGTACTGTCCTGTGCCTTGCACTACTCCCTCTTTTGAAGCTATGACCTTGTTGCTCTGTTTCAGAATCAAAAGCCCAGTGAGCTTCCTTGTCTGCAGCCGTTTTTGAGCCATCTGTGAAAACAACTGTATTTTTATAAAGCTCTAATTTCTTTTTCTGTCATTTTTTAAGTTCTTTTTGTCTGATTTTCATATCTGGATCTAGAAGCATTTCCCATCTCTGCCATCAGCTATTAAGCGCACGGTCATCCTTTACATTGTTTTGGAGAGATGAGCTACTAGATACTGCTGTTTTCATGTTAACAAATATTATTTGGCCCCTTGCCAGGCCTTTCAACTCGGAAATAGCGTTTTCTAAGTGCTGCCAGCTGCTTCTTCACACCAGTAAATTTAAGTGGTTCTTGGATCTCCCAGCTTCCAGTCATAATTTTAACAGGTATGTTACTTGTCTTTACTCTTACTATTAATTGGTAACCTGTTTCGTCTGTTTCCGAGTCAGCCTCTAAATTTTTCTCATCATTTCTTCCTTCCAGCTGTCCTGAGTTTAATATAGCTGTTTTAATTTCTATCAACGATTCTTCAGTTTTTTTTTTTTTTTTTCATTTCAATTGTCCACCTTTGATAGTCTCATAAATAAGTTTAGACATCTGACTAAAGCGAGGGATTAAGTCTCTATAACATAACCCGGTAACCCCATTGTTTGCTGGCTCTGTCTAACTGTTTTTGGGGTCTCAAGTTGATTTACTCTGACTTTCATTGACTAAGTAACCACTCTGTTACATGCTGAAATCCAAAATCCCAAAAATTAAACTATAGCTATCAGTCATTAATTTTTTCTTTTTTCTATTTATTTTCAAACCTGCCTCCGCAAGTCGTTTCAACAATTCTGTTCCAAGGTTTATGTGTTCTCGTTATCCATTTGACACAATTACTATGTTGTCTATATAAAGTTCAACGTCTAAATCTTTCAGCATTTCACACCTTAGCCTACCAATTGAAAAGTTTTAGGCGAGTTTTAATAACCCATCAACAAACGTCGGTAAATCAATTTTCGAATAAAAACGTCCATCTCGTATTTTGTTTAACTGTATCTTACGCGTTAATTACATAACGTTTATCCGGTCTTGTTAAACGATTCAAAGCCTCAAAGTTTGTAAGAAATCTATATGTCCCGTTCGGTTTCACAGCTAACTGGATTTGCCAGTTAGTAATAGCTCTTTTAACTTGTTTTATAACTCCCTGTTCTTCAAGCTCTTTTATGGTTAAAGTTAGTTCAGCCATTCCGTTTTTATTCATTGGGTATCTCCTTTGTGGTTTATGAATTCCACTCTCAATAACATGTGCAAACGTATCATTTACTTTGCCGCAGTCATTTTTGCTCCGTACATATGAAGTTTTACATAGCTCTGACATTAACTGGTCCTTAGCCCATTGTGAACCTTTAATTTCATTTCAGATTCTTCTTAATTCTTGCTCATAATTAACCGGCTTTAATCTTAAAACCTTTTTCAGATCTTTTGCTGCTAATAAATTTTCAGAACTTCTAATCACAGTAATTCCATATCATTCACCTGTTTTTTTTTCCATTCTAACTTGTCCGTCATTTGTTAGTACCTGTATCGTACTATTTATCTCTAAAGGCTCAGTTGACATTCATGCATGTGTCAATCAAATAGTACTCTGTTCCATGAATATTAATATATACATTTTCATTTTCTTCTTTAACTTTTGGGTCACACAGTCTCTGTTTCAACTGGCCAGCTAACCTTCATTCTGTATCAGAGTTGACTCGCTCCTTCTTAGTTTTACATGTTTCCTCGTCATTCAATTTAGAGCGTTTTTCCATCTTTTGATTTACCTTAGTCCTCCTAATCTTTTTTCCGTTTTGATTTTTATTCTTAAGGTCTTCAATTATATTAGTTCGTTCTGCGGGGGTCATATTTTCCCATTTTTCACTTCTGTGAAGTTTTCTCCCTCCCTGTGCATACAGGTTTCCTTTTTTTTTCTGTCTGAGACGTCTGTCTATTTCCAGTGAACTGGTTAACCTTCCTTGTTTCACCGTAATATCCTGCTTCATATTTATTTATGTATTTTATTATTATTATTATTTATTTTTAAATCTTTCTGGCCTTTGGAATTTATTGTTATTATAATTATTTTTAAACTGTAACCCTTAAGCTTGTTTATTTTGCGATGTAAATTTCCTCATGGTTTTAACATGTTTTGTACCAAGATCATACTCAGCTAGTTTTTCTTCTGTTTTTCTCTAGTCGCATTATTCATCAGGGTAACTAAATTACGCCTACATGCCTCAGCAACGGAACTTTGTCAGCATTAGGGATCTCCTGTTCTATAGAAAGCCAAATTTCTAATAAAGTTATATGCTCTTTTCTGGGCATTAATGAGGGTTTTTGTCCATTCTTTAATTTTGTCATCTATACCTGTCAAATTCCTCAACTTATCCAAACCCTCTGAGGATATGAGTTGATCTGTACGTGTCTGCACTAACCTCGTAGCGGCATCTCGGCGCAGCTGCATATTCTCAGCCGCTTTCATTAGGCTATCTGTTCTGTAGCCTATATGCACTCTGGTCTTCGTGCGACTTCTTATTTCCTACCTGTTTTCTAACTGCTTCTGTTAATTGTAATTCCAGCAATTTCGCATGTACACTATTCTGGTTTTCTTCAGTTTCTTGTGGAGTTACTGTACAACTTCAATTGTCTGTAAGAAGTTGTAAATCCAGGAGTTGCTCGCCGATCCTGACTGTTTGTCCTTGCTTTGCGACCTGACCATCACTACCCTAATTAATTCTGTCCTTCAGTCCTATTACTGCCGCCCATTTTAATATTTCTATTACTTTTTCCAGATTTTTATTTCTGATTGAACTAGGCTTTTTCCAGTTCTTTAACTATTTTTCTATTAATTGGTTTGTCACTTTGTTATTCCATCTGGCCTCTTCTTTTATTCCGCAGTCTAGATTCTTTGTAAATATATTCTGTTTCTCTACTTTCACTTCTCTTCAAAATTATCTTCAAAATATAGTGAAGAATCTGACCTGTCTGAGTCATATACAACTCCGACACCTCGGATTCATCTTCAGACTCTGCCTGACGCTGTTGTTGTTGTTTTTTTCTGTCCCCTGCAGGACCATTCCCGACGGCTGAGAGAATCCTGGCTGGTTGTTGTCCTCCCTTTTCTCAATAATTTTTTCAAGTTCATCCTGATTTATGTTAGTCAATAATAAATTTATGGTCAATTGACCTTCCTGTGACATATCTGTAATTCCCAATAGTATGCCTTCTAATACTGAATTAACCGGGTGTTTAAATTGTCCTGTTTCCATTAAAGTCATATGTATTTAATTTCTTGTCTGTGTAGTGTTTCTTTTATTACTGCTGTTGTTGTTAATATCCTGGCCTCTAACCAGGACCGTTCTGCACTACAGAATTAGTCTCTGTAATCAGTCATTACTGTATGCGCTACATAATTCCGCTGCGGACGCCCAGAGATTATTCTCACTGTCGCTGTGTGTTGCGGTCCGAGCTGGGCTCTCATACTTTCAATCTCCTGGAATGCCTGTTTACCTAATTTATTGAAAATTGACCCAGCTATTCCAGAGCAAGTTAATATTTGTTTATTTCCATTTAGTATTACAACGCCCTCTTCAATTCTTTCGATTAAACTGTCTCTAATAAGTAGTCTTATTCTGCCTATTTGTAGCTCGTATCATTCTGGTATTAGGGTGTTTCTATGAGCAATGATAATAACACTATTGGTGGGAAGCCAAAGTAGTAATTCTCCTGGGTCCGTTACCTGGATGGATGTCTCCGCCTGTAAGGCTAGTTTCTGCCATCCTAATACATGAGAATCGCCTCATGTATATTCTTGAATAAAAATATTGCTGGATTTTTCTTTAGCTTTTGCTGCCATAGCTTAGCCTCTTTAATATGACTCTACTTAGCAGTTTCTTTCGCCTTGTTATAGGCCTGTTACTGTTATCTTCACTCTTTATTTCTTATGTGCACATTTAACCCTTTCTGGGCTGCCCTTTCTGGGCTATTTAACATTAAGCTTCTACCCTTTCTGGGCTATTTAACAGTAAGCTTCTACCCTTTCTGGGCTGTATTCATAACAGTATGCTTTTACCCTTTCTGGGCTGTATTCATAACAGTAAGCTTCTACCCTTTCTGGGCTGTATCCATAACAGTAAGCTTCTACCCTTTCTGGGCTGTATTCATAACAGTAAGCTTTTACCCTTTCTGGGCTGTATTCATAACAGTAAGCTTTTACCCTTTCTGGGCTGTATTCATAACAGTAAGCTTCTACCCTTTCTGGGCTGTATTCATAACAGTAAGCTTTTACCCTTTCTGGGCTGTATTCATAACAGTAAGCTTCTACCCTTTCTGGGCTGTATTCATAGCAGTAAGCTTCTACCCTTTCTGGGCTGTATTCGCAAATACTGGTCCACCCTTTCTGGGTGTTTCGTCTATTTCCACCCTTTCGGGGCTTTTTCACCGCTTAGTCGTCTTTTTATGTAGTAATTTATAATAGTAAACTATGCTTACTCTATTAGCCAAGCGCTCAATTGTCTAATTCTGGCCAGTAATTAGACAATTAAAGCACGTTGGGCGCCATGTTTTTTGGTGTCTCCTTTATCTATACACCTTTTACCTATTTCTTTATTATTCTCAGGTAGGTAAGGAAAGTCGACCCTGGACAAAACTATAAGCATTTCAAAAATACTTACATCTTGCTCAGTAGACTTCCCTGTGGTCAGTTCTTGCTTACGGCTCTTAAATTACTACTCTTGCAGACCATAACTTGTCAATAATAAAATACAAGTTTTATTAAAATTAACAAAAGTTATATCAAAGTACAATAGTAAAGTTACAAAATCAAGGTATAATCAGCTGGTATCAGGCGTCGAGGGATACTGTGCTTGTTCAGTATCCGTCCGTCGAGTCTCTCTCTCTGTCTTTTATACCCAGACGTCGAACGCTGGTTCTTCTGATGTCATCACCTGGAGTGCTGCCAACTCCTCTGCCGAGGCTTTCAGTTGTTTACTTCACATTGCTTTAGCCCTTTTCCTCTTCTTTTTCCTCTTAACAGTCGGTGAAATACACCTTAAATACTATATTGTCCATTTATCATAAAAACTATTTCTAATACATAAGTGTTTCTACTCTAAATCAGTCACTACATACATTTCATGCAAGTAAGCAGTTTTCTTAATGTTAGTGAAGTTACACAATACATTTTCCATATAGCATTAATCACAGGGTTACATCTTTGTACTTAAGCAAAAGCATTATTACTACTTAGGTTACAGTACATCTGTATAGCACAATATAACTTTATAGCAAATTAAGCATTAATCAAGACAGTACAATTGCAAAATCATCATCTCCATTAACAATATATATATATATATATATATATATATATATATATATATATATATATATATACACACACACACACACACACACACACACACACACACACATATACACACACCAATCTGAGAAATAAAAATGAAAATTGTAGGAAAAAATTCATTCCAAAATGAATGCATAAAAAAATTGCATTAAACATTTTATATTTGCATTTTCTTTTCTTTTTTTCTTCTTTTCTTTTTTTTTTGGAAAAAAAAACTTTTTATTTATTTATTTTTGTCTTTGGACCTTTGTGGAAAAATATTTAGTGTTTTTAGATTTTTTTGTTTGTTTGTTTGTTTGTTTCTTTTTTATTTATTTATTTTTTAAATACATGCACTACAATCAAGGTCAGCAATGCAGTTGGTACCACTGTTGTAAAATCTGACTGATTAATCATGATTTTTTTTTAAACCAGCTTAAGCTGCTGTGATTTAGCTCATGTTGCTGTATGACAACTTGGGGAAATCCCCCTGCAGGCCAGTTAGTAAGACCCATGTGTGTTTAGCATTTACTAGCGCTCGTGAAGTGACGTTTTGTGGCCCTTGACCTTTCCAGAGAAACATTTGTTCTGGTGCGAACCCTGTACTCCCCTGGTATGAGATGCATGCCATGGAATAGCGTTTAGGGTTTCTTGCTGAGGGGTCTGTCCTGATTGATGAGCCTAAATTTTATTTTCAGCTCTTTGTGCGGCGGCCAGTGTGAAAAGCAGAGCTTCAGCTGTGGAGCTGGGGAGGGGGTTTGGGTCTGGGGTTAATCGAGTGATGTTTACAACTTCTGTGGCTACGGACTGCTGATGGTTTTGGAACGTTAGTTAGCCTGACCTCTCACCCGCCTTGCCGCCAAGCCCCGGGCTCCTCTTTACCTAGTTTAGACAAGTTCAAAAAGGTAAAACAAAACATATTATGCGGTCACGGATGCCATGAATTCTTCACATCTCAAGCAGCTGTTGGTGAGATGAGATGGGCTGTCTTGGTGAGTTAGGTGTCATCTGAGTAAACATTGTTTCTTTGCTGCTCTCTCGGACGGTACATTCAGTTGTCCGAATCACAAAAGCCATTTTTAACCTTCCCAGAATAAGATGTAAGTGCCCTCCTCCCTTCTTGTAGCCATTGTTGCACGCACACTTGACTCTGTGGTCTTTTGGTTGGGGATTTGCTCCTGATATCACTGGACTTAACAAATAGTCACTGGGCCAAAGCATATTTTTGGATCAGCCTTATGTAGCTTCATGTTCCTCACACAAGTTCCTTCGAGAGCTTTGCACCTTTTAATTTAGGCTGGCATCATGAGTGAGGTGTTATTCTTAACTAATGCCTTCTGCGGACTCTTTTAATGTTGTGTTTAATTTAACGGTGCATGTTTGCTGCCTGGTTCCCCATTCAGATTACTGAAAAGCTTCAGTTTAGCTCCAATGTAATAATCATCTTTCTCTGAGATAGTGGTATTACTGTTGTTAATGAATAGGTGGAAAGAATCATGTCAGCCTGCATGTGTTGAGGTGTCACTCAATTTTCCAATAATGTAGTTCAGTATACTGTAGAACATAGTGTTGTGTTACACCACAGCCTTCTTTGGGAATAAAGCAGAACTGCTTGTTGTTTTAGAGCTTTTATCAAGCAGAAGTTTGTTGGAACGTAAATGTAAACTTTTATATATATATATATATATATATATATATATATATATACACACACACACACACACACACACACACACATTTAAATAAAATAAATACAATTATTATTACAAATATAAAAAAATGAAATTGATATATCGGTAGACCTGTTTTGTGCCCCCCAAAATGCCTGTTTATGGGGAAAAATAATAAAAGCAGTTATTGTTATGGTTATTATTATTAATTAAGTGTTGTATTTTTTATTTACTTTTATTTATTTACAGGATTTTAATATATATTTGTATATATACAAAATTTTAAATTCTGGATGATAATGTTATATTAATGGCTAATAATTATATTAATGTTATGCTTTGTCCAAATTAAAACACTACAAGCTAAATTTTACACGTTAAAGGTGAATTTAGTCATCAATGTGTGTTTTAATGTACAGTAAGAAAAATGAATATTCTTTTTGAGATTACATTCAACAGGTTTAAAAAAAAAAACTCTTAACACTTATGTAAATGGTTTATTAATTGTATTTATTAATTTAAGTACGGCTTAAACTAAATGAAAATGGGATGTTCCCTTGGCAATAAGCTGAAATTAAAATAAATTTAAACATTTTATCTTTAAGTTTAATTAATGGTTATAGTTTAATTTAGTTATATAGTTTTTTTGTTATTATTATTATTATTTTCAATTAATTTTAATTTTGTTTCAAGTAAAAGCATTTTATTGCTTTTAGTTTAACTGTAATAACCCTGCTGTCGACTGGCCACAAATGTTCTCACACTGGCCCGTGTCAGGTTAAGAGTGCATCAGTGTTGTAAATGTATGTGGCAGCTCAAGCTCATAATTCAGAAACAAGATCTAATAAATTTTCTTGGGAAATATTGATCAGGGGTATTATGTTGAGGTTTGGGAAGGGGATGCTGTGCTCTTTTTAGTGGGATATTTTTACCTCCAGTTCTAAATACCAGACTGCCTGCTGAAGTGATTTCAGGCAGCCGTATTAAATCAGAGAGATATTTTACCCCTTAGAGCTCAGACTCCATGTGATCTGCCTGTTTGCTTCCACAAGGCCAATGCAGCATTTGTGCGCACCTGTGTTGCATAAATGTGCCTTTATTGACTTTCATTGTACTGTTGTCTCTGTGCATTTGCTGTTGTTACATCCTTTGGATAATGATTTGCACACTGTCAAAGAGATTACTTTATGTGGCCATTGGCATTTGCCTAAAAAATATGTTTGCATGCTACGAGAGCAATTTATTTTTTGAGTGTCCCATTTTGATTTAATTTTGCTTGTGTGTGCGTGTGTATGTTTTAGATCCTCTGGACAGAGGATAGAGAGATGACAGTGGACATATTTCAGCCTGACAGTGCTGTGCTGCTATTGCTATTTCAGGCAGAGGACTGTCATCCTCAAAATGCTTTTCAGCAGGACGCTTTTCAAAACAATCGTCACCAGATACTTTGTTTTACAAGGTTTCTGTACCGCTCCAGGGCTTAAAATGCCTGCTATGATGTGCACCGAAGCTAACAGAAGGCCAGATGCCTCTGGCGAGCAAATGGCACCGTGGGGCAGGAGGAATGAACTGTTTACGAGATCAGCTGTAGACTTAGTTTTTTGTCTATAACCATTCCACCGCCCGCTTGAAATGGTTGGGAAGAGATAAATGAATGTGTTAATGACAGCCCTGTCGATTGGTGCAAAAAAGATGAAGGCCTTCTGGGTAGACGGGGCCAGATGCTCCTGTCCCGTCAGTCACTGCGATCTGAGCCAGTTGCTTCAATTCATGGGTGGTATTTTAACACCATTTTAACTTTAGGATGCACTGCTTGGTATCGCCCTCCATTAAGTGCTTATTGGGGTCAATTTGGAGTAATATGAATTTGGAATGACTTTTACTGGCATAAAAGTGATGCTTTTCCAAATTAAATTGTTGAATTGAATAAAAAAATAGGTTAAGACTTAATGTAATCCATCAGCATGTAATTAGGTCATTAAAAGTAGGTTTTAATATAATTTCTTATTCTCATTTATTAATGTCATGTTGCCTGTAATTGTCTGTGTCTGTTTTATTGCAATGTAAATTATGTTGAATCCAGGTCATTAGTGACATTAAAGAAGCTACTGAGTGAAAAAAAAGTGTTTACTGATGTGCCAAGGAAGAACAATTAGTCAGGTGTTTTTGCTAAAATGTGTGTGTGTGACAGAGGCATTCGTAATCTGATGGCAGGCTCAATAATGGCCCTCTGCTGACTCTTTATCATGTCACACTCCAGATGTGTCCCCAGGCATGTGACTGAGTGGGTCCGGTCCCCTTTTCAGTCTTACTAACAGACAGTTTTTGCTCCGACACCGCTGCTAATTCAGTCTTGTAATAACAGTCCACTTTCATCACTTCTGCCTGCAGTCAAACAGGGAGCTGAGAAAAGGCTAAATGGAGCACTGTTGGCACACTGGACAAAAGTATAGAATGTCGAAAACATTTACAGAAGAGTTTGTGCTGTCTGTGTGTTCAGTGTTTCCTGCACATTGAATTAAATGGGCTAGGGACCCACCAAAAAGAAAAACAAACTATTGTTCAAATAGAAGTTAAATTGGAATATTTGCAGCTTTTCGCCCTTAAAAGATTTTAAAATGTAACATTTATTTAATATCGTATCAATTACTTCAATTGTCATTTATTGTAACAACTGTTCAGGTCTGAGTAGGTTTATTTTCGTGTGTTGGGGTTTCAGAGGAACACCCATGCTGGCAGAACATCGCTGGACTCCGATGTCAGAGGCTCTGTGCCTTTTCTGTGTATGTTTGCTCTCAGATGTGTTGGTTGGCATGTGTTTTAAGACAAGCTGTCTCCGCTCTCATTTCTGAGCCATAGTCAAATGACTTGTCTTTCAGCTCTATGCCCCCCAACCAATCTTTTTCTATTGTCATAATACACCCACATAAAGTACAGTGGCCATGGAAACATATACAAACATAATATAACTCATCACTATAGCCTTTTTCATCTTTGTCTCGCTTTTTTCCTGGTGCCTCTATCCCTCTCATTCTCCTTTTTCCAACTCTGTTAATATCTGACTTCATCAGCTTTAGCGGTGCAGCTAAATGAACTGTGTAATACAGTATACAGTTGCATTGCTAAGTAGCTGTAACTTTATGACTCTCTTTGAAGTAAACCCGCACCTGCTCAAGGTCAGAAACACTCTCACACAGACAGATGGTGTATCAATTTAAGTGTGGACTCTAAGGGTACCGCTGGAGAGCTGGGTGCGAAGTGAAGGCAGAGGACTAGAGCCATCACTGCCTTCTGTGAAGCCTCTGTGATCCCATCTAGCGTTCACCTGGTTGAATTATGCATCATACTGGTGCTTGCTATGCCAAGTATTACTTCTGTTGTTCATACATAAGGTTATGGATTTGAACAAACTCTTAATCCCAGGGGCGATTCTATGATTTTCATTTTAGGGGGGCCCAACCCCCAATGAGGGTAGAATAAATAAAATAATGTTTGACTAATAGGTTAGGGTAGTGTACTAATCCTATTGCAGTATTCCACTGTATTGCATAAGTGAGATGGGTAGAATGTTTAAGTAATAAGCCAAATACAAGTCTTCCTGATCACAAACACACACAATTTTACTGTTTAGATTTCTAGCACAAACCTCTTACATTAGCTCAAGTATACGAACCTTTCCCCATTCTCAAGTACTGTCTGTTACTGTCTTCAATCATTTCTGTGCATGACTGTTTGTTAGTAAATGCCACTGTAGTGTGTTTTATAATGAAAGTTAAGTTTTCAGCTGAAAACAGCTCATTTTTATTAAGTATGTGTTAAGGGCTAATGTCATTAGATGGGTGTGAGCCAAAGTCTGCTGACGTTTTCATATGAAATTTAAACGGGACTGAAGCGATCATGAATTCATGTTCAGTTGATGGAGCTAATGGCAATATGTTTAGAGGGGCTGAGTATAATTTTTTTGGGAGGGCTAAAGTATGCTCTAAAAATGGGCAAGCGATGCCCATGCTTAACCCTAAAATTAAACTTCATGTGAACGTGCTGGTGCTTTTCTAAAGCTTATAATGTTTACCTAGTAAATGTTAAAACGAGTGAACAAAATAGAGATCAAAATACAGAGTCTTAAAGTGCAGTCACACTTATTATTTGATGAAAATTTGTGGACAATATCCAGTTTTCCCCCACAATAAGGAGTGGTAAATATTTACTCAAAGTTTTAGCTTGTTTAAGTTGGTCATGCAAATTGACTGCATTGACCATAGACTGTATAAAAACATTGACGTAGTGCCCGTGCCGTCACCTGTAGACTCCTGAAGTGTGTTTTTGAAGCCTAAAGTGTGCAGAGCGGGCGGTAGCCATCTTGGTAGCACGTCACCGCGAGACTCTCCCGGACAATCAAAAATAGGTAAAAAGGCGGGAGCTACCGTATTTTCCGGACTATAAGTCGCACTTTTTTCATAGTTTGGCTGGTCCTGCGACTTATAGTCAGGTGTGACATATTTATCAAAATTAATTTGACATGAACCAAGAGAAAACATTAACGTCTCCAGCCGTGAGAGGGCGCTCTATGCTGCTCGGTGCTCCTGTAGTCTACACTGACCAGCATAGAGCGCCCTCTCACGGCTGTAGATGTAATGTTTTCTCTTGGTTCTCTAAATCAATGCGACTTAAAGTCCAGTGCAACTTATATGTTTTTTTCCTCATGACGTATTTTCGGACTGATGCGACTTATACTCAGGTGCGACTTAGTCTGAAAAATACAGTACTTGCTGAAGCCACGGTCACCTAGTGCGAAGGCAGTGTCAGCAGCAGCAATCCACCTGTCACTCAAGTGGCCACGCCCTTAATTATGCAGAACTTTCAGTCTTAATTTAAACGGATGAGTTATAAAAAAATTCACCCCCCTGTGACTGCACCTTCGGGCTCTTGTGACAGAGAAAGCATCCACTCAGAACTTCCTTTAAAACCAAGAACAGAATATGTAGCAACACATTTGCAGTGACTTTCACTGACAAGTACTTGCATTTTCTTCTACAAATCTAGTCTGTATCTAGAACCAGTTTTGAGAATGCAAAAATGGAAGGCGCATCATCAGAAAATAACAGAGGTTTAATCCTGCTTAATTAGTTGTGTGTTTCTGTGTCTTTTGAGGTGACCTTGGCTATGTTGGTTAATGCCGACAGCTATTTTGTTATTACTCAGACCTGACCTCCTACTTCCCTCTGGGAGGCATGTTACACCTCATAAAGCATGCTTACGTCCTGCTCCAGTTTCAAGGAGTGGAGCTTCCCATGCTCTGAAATAGCCTCGTCCTTGTGCTTCTGAGGGCTTGGGTTTGGCTATGATGCGTGTGTGTGTGTGTGTTGGGGGCATGAATCCTGGTGTCTTGCTCGATTGCTGTTGACAGGCTGCAGTGTGTCCCTGTCTCTTTGAGGCCGCAGATTAGCGCCCCTTATTTGCCTGCCGAAACCCCCACCTGTCCGAGTCCCTCTCCAATAGAGGTCACCCTGCATGCCGGCACATCGGCTATGGGGTGTATGTTTAAGGCTGGACACCCTAAATAAACAGACACTGTTAATATGACACTTCAGATATGTACAGTCTCTCTGTCTACCTGCTACTGTCTGCAGTGGGTTTGTGGGATTGATTAGTCACTTTTCTTTTATAATTTGCTAAAAGTTCTGAAGTAAAGATTTGACAAGAAATTATGTGGAAATGAAAGTCTTATGTAAGAAAAATTTCGGTTTTGTTTTGAGAATTGCAAATATGAGTTATATACTTGTATTCCTTTACATTTTTGTCATAGTAAATGGTTATTTGGAATATACACTGTAATAGGATACAAATTGATCTGCACGTTCAAAACACCCAGATGTTATTGTGGCTGTTTAGGAGATAGTGTAGCAGTCTTGTGACTCATGTTTTGTTTTGTTGTTTTGTCTTGTGACTCATGTTTTCAGGAGTCAGTAAGATTTTTAGTTTTAAAATAATACTTTTATATTCAGCAAAGATGTCTTAAATTGACCAAAAGAAACATGAATGACATTTATAATAAAAAAAAATTATATATTTCAAATATAATAAAAAGAATCCTAAAAACAAATTACCACGTTATCTCCAAAAATATTCAACTTGTCAGTTGTTTTCGGCATTAAGAAATGTGTGAATATTTTCTTAAGGATCCGTTATTTTAATCTGTAATGATATTTCACAATATTACTGTATTTTTACTGTATTTTTGATGCAAACATGACTACTTTTACTGACCCCAGATTTTTGAATGACCATGTAGTTCATTTGTTTAATTACAGGATGATTTCATTAGCTTGAAGAATTTTTTCTTGTTTTTACTTAAATGTTGATTGTAATAAGAAAGTGACACATAAATAAATTCAGTTAGAGCTGTGATTTGAACCTGTTTTTCCCAAATTTGCACCATGACTAACCACTTAGTCCTGTTTTCCTTTTTTAGCCTCCTCTTTTATGTATTTTTTCCCCTTCGCGCTACACTTCTACCTCCCTCCATCTGCCCTTCATTTTTTCCTTTTGTCTGTCTCTTTATTTTTCTCTGACAGCTGTGGTTTACATGAGTCTCCCTCTGCAGCTGGACAACCCTCCCCTTCTCTCACTCTCTTTTTTTTTTTTTCTCGTCATGCAGTCCAGTGGCGATTAAGACTATTAGGCCTTATAATGACTCTGCTGGTGTGTGGGTTTGGAGCCCCATTTCAGTGCAGCTAATAGACCTCTTAGCCAATTATCCTCCATTTAGAAGCAAATCACAGAGGCTTTTTCTCTCCCCCTTTGATAAATGTTGAATTACTGAATAGATTTGCTAATTAAATTCTTTGTGTGTTTTGCGTCCGTGTGTTTGAGTTTACGCACGTCTTTTTTTCCCCAATAGTATTTCTTGCTGATAAATGTGTGTTCTCTGAAGTGCGTGGGTTTGTTTGATGTTCCAGTTTGACCGATCTGAAATTGATATTGTTCTCCACTTGCTGTGTTTAGTGTTTATTGTGTTTCCCGAGTGACATGCAGTCTTTTGTCTCCTGCAGATTTTGATGCACACCAAAGAAATGGTGCAGAGGGTGAGTCATGATTGGTGTACGTTACAGTAATAATTAAGCGGCACTTGCCATGTTTGTTATTTTTAAGCCGTGCGTGGGTTTGACGGTTTACGTTTCTCCCTCAGATGAATCTAGAGGTCATATACGGGGATACCGACTCCATCATGATCAACACCAACAGTACCAATCTGGAGGAGGTCTTCAAACTGGGAAACAAGGTAAGGTTTTCGGGGGGAAGGGAGGGGGTGTTTCTGCACTTCTCAGAGTAAAATGCATTATTGGATTTTTAAAGCTTGAATAAGTCTGACATTGATGATTTGAGACATCCCTGACAGTCAGAAGAGAATTAAACCAACCATTCGGCAATTGAATAAATGTGTCTGTGTAGGTGAAAAGCGAGGTGAATAAACTCTATAAGCTTCTGGAGATTGACATTGATGGCGTGTTTAAGTCCCTTCTGCTGCTAAAGAAGAAGAAATACGCGGCACTGTTGGTTGAGCCTCAGGGAGACGGCAAATACACCACCAAGCAAGAGCTCAAAGGTCTGGACATTGTGCGCAGAGACTGGTGTGACCTGGCCAAAGAGTGTGGCAAGTCAGTGCAGTGACCTCCAGATAATCAACCCCATTTATAAAGAAGACTGTAATGTAGTAGTAATCTTGATCTACTGTATATAGTCTTTTGTAATACAGTTGTGATTTATATGATCCTTTTCCCGTTCATCTAGTTATGTGATTGGTCAGATTCTGTCAGACCAAAACCGTGACACTATTGTAGAGAACATTCAGAAGCATCTGATTGAGGTTGGAGAGAAGGTGGCCAATGGCAGTGTTCCACTCAACATGTTTGAGATACACAAGGTAAACTGCTGAATTAGAAACCTGCTTTTCACAGATATGTGCACCGTTAGTTAAAAAATTGGAAATGCTTATCCGTTCAAAATGAAAAACAAAACAAATGGTCTTATGGGAATTATGTAGTTACTAAAATTGCTTATATATATATATATATATATATATATATATATATATATATATATATATATATATATATATATATATATATATATATATATATATATATATATATATATATATATATATATATATATATATATATATATATATATATACTGTTAAATGTAAAAAAGATATATATATATCTTTGATGGCAAAGCTGACATTTTATCATTACTCCAGTCAGTCTTTAGAGTCACACGATACTTCAGAAAGCATTCTAATTTGCTGTTAATGTAAAAAATTTTATTATTGTCAGTGTAATATATCTAAAATGGTTGTGCCAATGATAAATGGTAACAGGTGACAACAATGATACATACAATATTTCATGGGTGTCTCTTGAAGTTTGTTCAAGGGAATAAGTTTTTTGTTTTTGTTTTTTCCTTTCAGTCACTGACGAAGGATCCTCAGGACCACCCTGACAAGAAGAGTCTCCCCCACGTCCAACAGCTACAGAAAAACAGCCGGGACTCAGCCTGGACACACAGTATTACCTGTCCCAGCAGGTGCACCCTGTGGTGGGCCGAATCTGTGAGCCTATTGAAGGCATTGATGCAGTGCTTATTGCCACATGGCTAGGTGAGACTGTCTGTCTGGATCAGTATTCCCTGTATTTTTGCCAGAAAAGACATCTGAATTTCCCTCTTTTTTTTTTTTTTTTTTAATAAAATAGAGCTGCCTATATTCCAATATTCATTCAAGTTTTTTCACCTCACTGTAAACTTTGACATCTAATCACATCTGAACATACTTGGTTTGGATACATTTACATAAATTTTTTTTTGACTTTTTTTTTTTTTTTTGATAAAAATTAAGTCTGAACATAATTTAACTGACATTTTCAGTTGAAAACAAACCATTAATTAATTTTAATTTATAACCTATTTTATTCTTTTATTCTCTTTTTTTGATTAAGGTTATATGCTTAGATGCATTCTAAACGTATTCATTTTGTACCATTTAATAATATCAATTATATCCACATTATTTTTCAGTGTGAAAGTAAGCCATTTTCTGTGAATGTGTGAGACTTTCGGTTCATTTTCCATGGTAGGGAAATAATGAGAAGAATAACAAAGTGTAGTAAATTGTAAAACTGCACTACAAATCAGTGTGTTCATAATTAAGATAATGCATTAAAATAAAATGGTAAGAGACACCAGTTTGCAATATCAATCAGCAAAACAAGCTGTTTTGTACTGCTAATGCGAATGACACCCGAAGCCAGAAACATTAAATTTACAAATGGCTTAGCAGCTGAGATCCCATTTACCCCCCAGATGGAAATTCAGTTTCTTTAAAAAGTGTATGAACCCTGCCACAGTCCCTGGTAGTGGGTCCAAAACTCGGACACTAATTCAATCTATCCACCGTGTCACCAGAACAAGTCGTTGGTTTCCTGAAATACTTAAGGCTGAATCTTGCAAAAACATCTAGATCACATTAACGATTAGCAACACATTTACGCCACCTTCACGTTCAGAATATCCCAACAACCGCTTCTTACATAGTTATGTAAAACAGTCTCACGATACATTTGTGTCCATTCCTAACTACAGTTCAGGCACCAGGTTGTTCACTTGGCCTCAGATGTGTGTGTGTGTGTGAGTGTGTGTGTGACATGCCACATGTTTACCTGTAGATGGCAGCAGCACTCGGCCGTCAGTGGGTTTGGATCTTCAGAGACGGCGGTTAATCCTTGAAGTCTCATAGTCAACACTTACTTATGTGCTCATTTATTCACTTAGCCAAATTACCCAGGGGGACGTAGGCTGTTTTTCCGTGCTCTAGTAGTGTTCAGTGTCACCTGGGGGGATTAAATGGAGATTCAGCTGCTGTCTCTTAATGATTTGATGATCTCAGCTGCCTGGGAAAAATCGGATAGCTGCGCTTTCTCAACCCCTCCTCTTTCCCCTTATTATGTTTCCAGTTTATTCTCATCATTTGCTAGTCTACCTCCTCTTGCCTCCTGCAGCCGTGCCATCTTCTCTTTGATTCTGTCCCTCTATCCTCTTTCAGCTTTTAACTTTACCCCTCTTTCCAACACTGTCTTTCCACTGTCTATAAATAAACCGTGGGGAAGTGGGGAAGTCTGAGTCTGCATGGCTTTGTCACCAACATGCAAGAAATATGTTTCCACCTAGAACATCTTAAATACAAAAAGAAGTCAGCAGTGCAAGTTTGTTTAAATTTATAAATTAAATTAAATTAATGCATTTAGCAGATGCTTTTGTCCAAAACGACTTAATGCATTCAGGCTTTCATTCTTTACCCTAACGTGTTCCCTGGCAATGCTCTACCACTGAGCCACAGCAACACTTTTCATAGTTATTTACTTTTGCTATTTGATGCTAAATATGGAGTTTATAGTTAAATAAAAAAGAGAGATTTGTAACTTGAACTTTTCTACTTGTCCAGGGCTTGACCCAAGTCACTTTCGAGCTCAACAGCAGCAGCAACGTGAGGATAAAGGGGACAACTTCCTGGGTGCTCCGGCCCAGCTCACTGATGAAGAGCGCTACCGTGATTGCGAGAGGTTTACTTTCACTTGCCCTGACTGTGGAACCGAAAACATCTACGACAACGTGTTTGAAGGGGCGGTAAGTTATCAGCCCTCATATTCACATCCATTAGCAGACTTAATCTTATCAAAGCAAAATGCCAAACAGTCCATCCCGATTCATGCATTTCTCACCGTTCAATTGCGTCCTACCTTAACTTCCTGTTAAATATTGTGTAATGACAGGTAACAATAAATTTGAGCCGCGCAGGTGATTACTTCCTCTGCTTCAGGCTTTTACCGGCCTATTAATTTCAGAGGCACACACTTTATTTATAGAGGCTTGGCAGAGCTGGGCAGGGGGAGAGAGGTTTTGCAGGGGTATATTCCTGGAGCTTTTCAGTACACAGGATGTCCGTCATACTCCAGGCCGAGGTCAGCGGGGGCTAGAGGAGCATGTGTAATCTGCCTCTAATTAAGGGTCCGCACACACACATACGCTCACACACAGCTTTCTCTTGTCCAAAACTCATAAAAAGTGACATTGACCTCCTCTCCACTGGGCTGATCTCTGTCCTCCTAGCTATTTGGAGATTTTGCACGCTTCAGCCAGGGAAAGCTAAGAATTCTGGGAAAAACTGGAAGCATTATGTGCACTGTAACTCAAACGTGTTACAACTCCTTATGGACTTTAATCAGGGTAAACACCTTATTTAAACTGACATGGGTTTTAGAGTGTGTGTGAAAGTTTTTTTTTTTTTAAAGGTCCCACATTGTCAAAACTGAAGTTTCCTGGCTTTTTTAATGATAACTGAAGTCTAGGGGCTATTATCTACCATATTAGTTTCAACACAGCCTGCATAAAGTAGCTGTGATTTTTCACAAACCATTGTGACTTTTGTAAAAAGTTGACGTCAGAATTGCAGTCACTGCCTTCAGTCACAACCCCGAGCACCACCCACCGTCCCACTCTCCTTTTGACAAACCCCCAGACAACATCGCATCCATAAAATTGCTGAGCAACAACAACACTCAGAAAGAAAACAATCAGAAGAGATGCTCATGAATATTAGACAGGCCAAAATCTAAAATTATATTACATTTAAATCTAAATTTAGTAATTTACAATACAACAAAAACATTGAAACTCTGTCGCAGAGATTTATCTTTTTTTTTGTTTTGTTTTTTTTTTGTTTATTACAGTATTTTAACGTTTCTCTGTTCAGTTCGAACTGGTTATATCTATTGGTTCAGTGACCAAATAGCTCATCTAGCCACCCCTAGTGCTCATTTATAAATATTTAACCATTTTGTTGCAGATTCATCTGCGAAACAGCGGCACTTGTGAATAGTACCCAGGAAACACTGAAGCCAATGAACAGACTATACTTCTATCTCTCACAGCCTTGTTTTCAAATAAATTCAGTATGCCATCTGCTCTAAGCTCTAATGGCATTTTTACAAATCCATATCCAGTGTACACCTTAAAGCATGTGGTACCACGTGTATGTTATGTTGATGAATAAATACGCTTGTTATATATACTACTGATAAGGTATCTAATAATTAGGACTACAGGAATATAGGGGAGCTCTGGTTATAGGGAGTGCACTGATGAAAGGAAGGCTTGTAAGAACAGCCTTGACTCACAGTCACAGCAAGATCGTTCTCTTATCAGAGCTGGCCATGGAGAGAGGCAGGAGGACAACAGGAATGCAAACAGATGATATAAGAGACTGTATTTGCATAGACACATGGTTCCCCCTTAAAGTGGCGCTCAGTGAGAGATGTAAAGATCATAAAACCGCTAATGGCTCGCAGCGACTACCGGATAGTGAATTGAATGGCGCTTCGCCACCGCCGTGCCATAAAAGCAAGAGTGATGTGTTTGTGTGAGACTGTGAGCTCGAGCAACTGCGCTGACGCATTAGCCACACACACACACACACATGCTCCTTCAGCTTATTTGAGGCATAATGAACACCATCAACAGCTCTGCTAGTGCCCGTATGAGGTTAAATTGAAGGGATATCAGGCTACAGTAGTTTTTATCCACTGTTTAACTACAATTGTTGCCACTGTTTCTCAATGGGAGGTCTGGGGCCTTTTAGATGTAGAAAAGCTGGCAAAGCTTGCAAATCATCTGCGCAGTATGGCATTTGTTACTTGCTGTCACCCAGATACACAGCTGCGAGCTTAATGCAGTGCCATTTTTGCTCCTGTGTGTTTCTTTTCCCAAACCTGGATAACCTAGAGCCTTGGTCTGAGGGCATTCACAGTATATTTTAGTATGTTTGAATGTCTAATAGGTCAGGTCTAATAGCCTTTAAAAGCTTCTTTGGGCAATGCCAGTCAACAGGATAAATGCCCTGATTATGTTTTGTGTGTGTGTGCCTGTGTCGTGATCAAATGCTGTGTTAAAAGTGTATTTGTTTGTTTCCAGGGGAGCTCCTTACAGCCCAGCCTGAAGAATTGCTGCCATATCCCTTGTCGGAGCAGCCCTGTTGAGCATCCTATCCAAATTAGCAACAAACTGCTACTGGACATTCGGCGCCACATCAGGAGATACTACAGTGTGAGTATGGATAAATTATTATTGTAATGCACCACTTATGTGTGTTAGATTGGCCACTAGAGGTGTAGTGGATAAGGTGTTTCATAATAAGTAGTCTTAACTAATAAATACCTATTTGCACTACAGTTTTTCAAATCGCTGGAGAAAATCCACACCAGATGTGTTGTTGTTGTTATTATTATTATTATTATTAGTATTATTTTGATACCAATCTATCAGTAGACCCAGTACTCAAAATAATAGCCAGCATACATCCAGTGTTGTAGTCGAGTCACCAACCATCGAGTCCGAGTCGAGTCTCGAGTCTCAGTGTTCGAGTCCGAGTCCGAGTCACCAAAGAAGAGTCCAAGTCGAGTCACCATTACCAGAGTTCGAGTCCGAGTAGAGTCTCGAGACCCGTATTGGAATTTTTTTTTTTTTTTTTTGAGGAAACCATAGCAACCAACTGAGTTGGTAGACATTGAAGTCCAATTTATGAAGAAAACATCCTGAAATGTTTTCCTTAAAAAACATAATTTAAGAAAAAACGCCATGGATATCCTGGATGGCATTGAGAGGAGTAAATGATTAGGACATTTTCATTTTTGTGTGAACTAATCGTTTAACACTTTATTACAGAAATACACTCGGTGAAAAAAGAAATGTGCATTTTAAAGGACACTGTATTTTAAATGTACTTAAAACATAAAAATCAATACGATATGCCGAGAGAGAGAGAGAGGGAGAGAGAGAGTGTGTGGGTTTGTGTGAGAGAGAGAGCGTTTGTGTGTGAGTGACCGAGTGATTTAGCCTGAGTGCGATTTGTATGTGTTCAAGTGAATGGGTGTGTGTGACGGCACGCGACTGGTCAAGGGCCGTTCACATATCGCGTCTTTTGCGCGCTCAAGTTCGTAATTTCCAATGTAGGCGCACGGTATGCGCGCTCATATTGGAAGCGACGCGCTCGTTTTTTCCAGGTGCGTCCGCACCGGATTGAGTTAAAAACAAACTTTTCAGAATGCCGCAAGCACACCACGGGTTATTTGACAAGAACTAACCAATAGATCACGGCCGGTCTTGGGCACGAAACAGGAAAAGTGTAACACATTATATATTTTTTTAATAACATTTTTAGTTGTGATGAATGCTCAAGTACGATTTTATAAATCCTCGAGTCCGATTCCAAGTACGAGTCATCAGTCCGCGAGACCAAGTCGAGTCCAGAGAATGGAGTGTCGGGTCGGACTCGAGTCCTCCCTTCAAATGTGTTTTATATAATTACATTACAAGTACACATCATCACACTTATTCTCCAAGATGCTTTATCCTCTACTTGAATTAGCTGCCTGCCTAATGAGTTGGTCTTAAATGATCTGATCGCAGCAATCGTTGCAACATTCACATTTCTCCACCCAGCCACTCCGTGAGCACCTAACGTGGGTTAATTTGAGCTCACCTTCCTCATGCTGTTTGTTTATTTCCTGTCTTTGTTGTATTTCAGATGCGGTCTTTCGCCTTTTGAGCATTGCTACCGTCCCCCTCCCGCTGCGTCACAAATGGGTTTAATTTTGTGTGCACTCGCAGTGTCTCTGCACAGACATCTTTGCACAGGCCCTGGCGATGTGACAAGTGTGTAGATATTGGGCCAATGTTAAGAGCGTGCATACGTCTGTGTATCTAATTTCCCAGCTGAGAGTTTTGATCGACAACCCTAACCACTGCATGCCGCGTGTCGGGACAAGTGAGCCAGATTCTGGAACTCTCTAGCCGAACTGGGAAGTTCTGGAATGTAGGAAACTCATGAATCCGACTTGTAAGTTGCGGGGGAATATTCTCCCACAGTGCAGTGCACAAAAATCAATTAGTGGCCTGAATGTAGCAACCTCCCTCGTTGGGACGGTGCCTGTAGGCTCTTTTGTCAGTATGTGTGAAACAGCTGCTGGTAGTGAATGCGGCCCCCACCTCCTCGCTCAGGCCAGTCTTCAGTGGACACAGCTCAGCTGTCCCCTCCCACACTAGGAGCAATGAAGAGGCTGATATTGTGTAATTAAGGATTCCTTTCAGCTGAGGGGAGAGCTCAAATAGGGTTGTTTGTTCGCAGAGATAGAGGGAGAAAGCCTGGCTGCGTGAGGGAGGACTCGCGGCTTACATGGTTACTGATTGGAAGTCAGCGGTGTTTGTTAAGTTTCCTACAGAACACCGGCGAGGCATTAATCATGAAAGAAATCACTGCCACCTCCACCTTCAGCCCACCACCATTACCAATAAAACCACCCTTTAGAGACAAAGCAAATATGCTTTCCTCTCGTCTCCTTCCCTTCCCCCTTTCTTCACCCCCCCACCTTCCTTGTCATCCGTTCTGACTCCTGGAGTCTTCTGCAAAATGAGAGCGTGGCACAAAGTGGCACCCCCCGTATTTACCCCATTCTAATGTGGGTTGCCATGGCGTTTAACAAATTATTGCAATTATGTTCGTCATGTGCTTCGCCTTTGGTAACTGGCTTGGGGATGTGATGCTGGTGGTTGTGCTGGGGGGTTACTGAAATAAATAAAAAAAGGTGATAATCCTGTTTTGAACAAAAGGTCAGATTGCTGAATAGAAAAGGCTTGATTAAAGCAGAGATGTACAAAGTGGACGCATTTGAGTCCATTCAGCTGCTCTCGGGCTCCGCAGCCGCTGTGTGAATGTACAGCTGTTGATTACCAAGGCACAAAGCCTGTAAGAGGCTGTTGTCTTGGGCTCTTTTTTGCACCAAACCGCCTGTAATCGCAGCTTTTTTCTTGAGTAAAAGGGGCAGCTCTGGATTAAGGGCATCAGAGAGGGGTTGTGTGCGATGAGGTTGGTGGATATATGGGTGTTTGGATGACAAAATTCCTTCATTTAGGGGTGCCTGCTAAGGCACACCTCTCTATTGCTGTTTCTTCAGCATGCAATTCATTAAGCATGGTTTGAGATGTGTACGAAAATAAGTCAAATAATTTTTTTTTTTTTACTTTTACATACTTTTTACATTTACAATTTTTGCATTTAAACAAGGCTTGCATTTACCATATCTAGCAATCAGAAGGGTTAAATGGTTTTCAAACTGAATTTTTTTTATTTATTTTTATTTTATTTTTTATTTTTCTGATACAATTAAGTAAATAAGAAGTATGTATATTGTAATATTTCACAAAAAAGTTGGAAATATTTAATATTTATACAAAAAGAATATTAACAATAGTTGTATATTTAGTCTTCATTTCTTTAATTTTAAATGTTAAAACCACGCTTTTATTGTGGTGGGAAAACACAGGGAGACTTTAAAGCTTTAATTTATTTGTTTTGACAACAGCTTGGTTTATAAGCACTTCTCATATCAAGTCTGAGAAGATGGTTGACATGTCGTGAACCGAGCCGCTCTGAGACACTGAAAAAAACTGGATCATGAGCTGCTCATGACTCAGTTTATAAGAACATGTCACTCTTCACTCTGAAACACAGTTCGTTAATCGCACTAAGCCACGTTGCAATTATGGTATTATTTTGATTAATTATGCACCCCTATGTAGCAGAATATCATAGAGACTTGGGTATAGGCAGGTAAGCAACACTGTAATATTGACCCATATTACAGTAGCAACCACATTGCAGTGCACCAATGACCTTTTATAACGCCTTTATAGCTGCATAGCAACTCTCTAGCAACATAACATTGCATGTTTTTGCATCATTTTCATTGGAAATTGTAAAAATATTGTTTGCTTTCCCGCATTAGGTGTTGAAGAGAAAGCTCAAGCTTTCTTTCTCATTCAAAATGGTTAAGAAAGCACACATCTCCTTACAAACCTGACACAGATATATGAAACCTTAAGTGCTAAGTTCTAATTGTAGTCAGAGGTGAACCGAAATACTCTGGGTGAAACCGCTCTAGAAAAAGACCCACAGGTACAGATGCGACAGTGAAATTGTGAAAGCGAGAAAGAAAGGAGGAGAGCGAGAACGTTTTTCCGGTAGCTTGCACTGATCTGTGGGCCCCAGTGTTTGGTTAAATTATGTGGAACTCATTTGACGGCTGAAGAAGTGGCTGTATTCGCAGTGTCAGGTATCGACTGGTATAATTATGCAATTATGAGGCTTTATCCTGCCTCTCTCTATCACAGAGCAAGCTCTCTGTGTTTCAATTAGATGTTTTTTCTCTCTTTTGCTCCCTGATTTTCTTCTTTTTTTCTGCCCGTCCTCCATTTCTTGGTTACAATGAAGATGCAAACACAGTCTGCCTATAAAATAAGCAGGTTGTGTTTTTTTCACATGGTTTAGAGTATTTTGTCTGTGCATGTTGTTTCTAGTTTATATTGAGTGAATTGTTCCTCTGATATGTTCTTGGAAGATTCTTAGAATGTTCGAAGCATCCACAGGTGAGCAGCGCATCCATACATTTCCAGAGAAGACTGGAAGGCACCAAGAGTATGTCACGGTTTTACGTTGATTAAAAATAAGAAATTGTTCTTGAGCACCAAATCAGTGTATTAGAACGGTTTCTGTAGTGACTAAAGGAATGGCTGCTAAAATGCAGATTTGACATTGACAATAAATTCCATTTTAAAATATATTCAAATAAACAACAGTTATTGGCAGTGTTGGGAGTAACGGCGTTTAAGTATAACGCCGTTACTAACGGAGTTTAATTTTCAGTAACGGAGTAATCTAATTAATTACTTTTCCCATCGTTTCAACGCCGTTGTCTTTACTGAGAATGTAAAGCGTCACGTTACTACATTTGGTTGAATAAGGCGCGAGGTATCATGCTTTGGCTAGTGGCTACACATCAGCTGTCTGACACCGTTGCAAATTCAATGATGATTGACTGGGTGCTCACGCTGTCTCACTGCACGCTCTGACAACCAATAAACACAAGTTGGTGTGAGCGATAATGGCGTCTGATATTTTTGCGCTTGCGGCATTCTGAAAAATTTTGGTGTTTTTAACTCAATGCAGTGCGGACGCACCTGGAAAAAACGAGTGCGTCGCGTCGCTTCCATTATCGCGTTTTTCCGCTTATCGCGCGCCTACATTGGAAATAACCAACTTGAGCCTGCTAAAGACGTGATATGTGAACAGCCCCTTAAAAGACAGCGCGCCGCGAGACAACAGTCCCAAACCACCGAGCTACCCCGAATCAGCTCCAGATCTCCGGAAACCATGCTAAACCATAGCAGAACCCTGACTACATTTTATGGTTTGTGATGCTAAAGAACATTTCATGACGTCTCAGACAACTGTAAATTTATGGCTACTGTGGTTTAATTATAAACGCTATCATAAGCTCATATTTACCATAGTAAAATAATTTTCTTTGCCTCTTATTTATTTTATACTGTAAAAGCTTCAACCACATAGGTTGAAAATAAATAAAGGTTGAAATATTATATTAGAAGTTGTACTTAAATTTTTTTTCTAAAGTTATCCAAAGGATTCATTAGCTAATTAAAAAAAGAACATTAGATTAATTATTTATTGTAATAAAAATAATCGTTAGATTAGTCGACAGAAAAAATAATCGTTAGTTGCAGCTCTAGTTCACATCAGACGGGACTTGAGCGAATAAATCGCGCTATTCGCGAGTAGTTAAACGCTTGAACATTTTGAGTTCATACCCTATATTCGTGCGTAAAATTAACAGACAGATTAACAGATTTTCAACCACCATTTTTATTCGGATAATTTTCTAAATATTACTGTTATCATGTCATGAAATGTAGTTTTAAAAGTATTTCACGCGAGAATGTAGTTGTTTTAAACTCAGGTTGTCTATTCGCGCCTTTGCATTGACTTAACATTGAAATCACTCGCACCAGACGCTCTATTCACGTCTGGTGTGAACGAACCATGAGTTGGATAGTGTTCTATTTATTGTGCAGTAACTTTAGGCCTAATATACAGTTACAGAGATTTGCACTAATGGCCAGGTTTCCCTTTGTTTCTTTTTACCCAAGTTTACATTTGTTTGTCTTAATTTTGTACTTGAATTTTATTTTCAATATTTATTGTTTATATGTTTTTATTTCTATGCATATCATATGGCAGGCTGCAATCTATTGAGTTCAAATAAATACAACATTTTCTAAAATAAGTGTTTTTATTCTTCAATCAATTAATATATACATCTTATATATTAAAGATGTTATAGGATTTAATAACGTTATAGAACATAAAAAATAACGTCACAGTTACTTTGCTGAGTAACTAATTACTTTTACTTTTACTGTTACTAACTCATTTACATTTTGGGAGAAGTAATTTGTAACTGTAACTAATTACTTTTTTAAAGTAAGATGACCAACACTGGTTATTGGTGAGCATAAGAGGCCGATGCTGGCCGATATATATTTATTATTGGATCAGCCTGATTCAGAAAAAATCAGTGCATCATATGACTCTATGTAATGTGCTTGCATTTTATTTCTGGCCAACTTTTTATGGAGTGCATTGACACTAAGACACACTTTTAATGCCACGTTGTTTTGTATGTATGTGGCGAGTGGGGCGGGGCCGAGAGGCGTGGGAACGAGGAGTGAGGCCAGGTGTAGTGATTGAAGATGAGCTGCACCTGCGCCCCACCGCCGGTATCGAGTCCCACGTAGGAGATGGAAGGATATAAAACTGGAGCGACGACCGTGAAGGAGGAGAGAGGACCAGGCCTGGGACATTATTTTATGTTTTGGTTTTTATTTATGTGCACCAGTCGTCCGTAGGGGGGCTGGTGTGCCGTTTTGTGTTTATTTTTCAATTATTAAAATGTTTTGATTGTGCACCGGTTTCCGCCTCCTTCTTCCCGATGAGTATGGAGATCGTATCATTACAGTATGCAAGCTCAATGCCGTCACATACACCTTTAAAGGGCACTAATTTAGAATGAAGAAATGTGGGTCAGAAAATAGGTGAAATGGCAAAAAGTCTCCATCCCACACTTTTTTCATCAAATCAGGCCACTGTACATAAGACAAAGTCTCTAATGGCCATCCCTGCTGAATTTTGTGTTTGAAAACAATCACATACTTGTGTGTTTTTCAGTTGGCTTGTGTGTGTTCCTGTAGATGCAGTCTTTTGCTAAGTCCATGGGAACTGAACTGTTGGTTTAGTCTTGGGCCTCCAGAGGCACAAAAGATCTGTTAAGGCAAACAGAGGGGTGATAACACCAGCGCTCCCTTCAAAATGAAAGCCAAACAGCTCACATATGTTCAGATTCAATTACACACTCTGGGATTCCCTCAGCCCATGGGCTTATTGCTAATTACCTAAAAATAACATCAGCTCAAAATGCCACCCAGATGAGATTAATTGAGAAGTTAAAATAAGCTGTTGATTCCGATAATCCCGTGAGGTCTGAACAATAACCCATGTTGGATGAACAGGTTTGACAGCACAGGTGGGATGAAAGACTAATCTCTGGATACAACAGTGCGATACGCTGAACAGTTTTATCTACAGATACTTGTAGATTAGGAAATAGAAACCATGAAATAACACCTAGAACATGTAATTATGTAAAGTAGAGTCCTGGTGATCATGTGGGATGAACAGGTTCAAATCTTGCTTGCAATATTTTCTTGATCCAGTTCCACCCTATTCTTCATAACAATTCCTGTCATTTCTGTAATGTCCTTATTAATAAAGGAGGTGAAAAATGAATAACTTGAATCAAATCTAAACAGAATTGAATAAATAAAATCTACATACTTTAAAATTGTTGTTACATTCTGCACTACGATTTAAAACTTTGGAGTCAGCAAGAATTAATTTGTTTTTTTTTAAATAAGCGCTCATGATTCTTATGCTCACTAAGGCTGCAGTTATTTGTTAAAAACTTCAGTACCAACAATAATATAGTGAAATACTACAGTTTTAAATTAAAATTTTTCCCATTTTAATATCTTTAGAATTTTTTTATTTTTTCTGATTTGCCAAGCTGATTTTCAGCAGCCCTTACTCTGGTCTTTATGGTCTTTCATAAATCATTCCAGTATGCTGATTTGAAAACAGTTGTCGCTTAATAATTTTCTGGAAACTGTGATGATTTTTCTCAAAATTCTGGACAGAAAGAGAACAGTATATTTCAAATATAATTATTTGTAACATTATAATTCTTAAATGTGTCCACTCTGAATAACAGTATTATTTCAACGCCAAAAAAACAATTACAAAGTTTGAACGTTAATGTTGAATTTTAATATTTTCTTATTTTAGCATTTTTTTTTTTTACCAGACCCTATTTTATTGTGTATTTCTATAACCCCCTTTCTCTCCCTTTTCCAGCCTTCTCCAGTCTATAGTAGGGTAGGTGGTGGTAATGCTTCAGGGACAGGTGCTCCTCTGATACTAGGGGTTTATTTAGTGCTCCGTCATTAGCAGGGCATTACCCGCATTACCCCCTGGCCCCCGCTGTAATAACAGGGGCAGGAAAGGCAGTGTCAGCAGGGGGCAGCTGCATCTGCTGCAGGCTGAGGCCTCACACGGCCCCACCAACAGGCAAAAGCACCAGTGACCCGTGTCCTGGGGGATGCAGCCACGAAGAGACACATGCATAACTGCCGATCAGCTTTTTGAATCGTTTTCTTTCTCTCTACACACAGGGTTGGCTGCTGTGTGAGGATCAGGCCTACCGGAACCGAACCCGTCGGCTGCCAATTGCGTTCTCGAGGTCTGGATCTGTCCAGCCTGTCTCAGATCCACACTGAGGCCTGAGGTACTGGACACTTTGTTTGTTGTTTTTGTTTTTTTTTGTACACAAAAACAGTCACTTTGTCCAGATGGTGGTGCTGTGGAGCCTGTGAACGTGCTCCCATGCCTTGGCCCAGGCCTTTTATTTCCTGTCCGTGTACTTTTTTAATTTCCTGTCCGTGTATTTTATATTTTTTTTTTCATCCACCACCCGTGTTTCTATCCATTATAAATTACCGGACCTGTCTGACCTGTGTGACACGATGTGGGTTCGCTTCCTGTCTTAACAAGGCTCCTCTGATAAGAAGAACCAGCCTCCATTTGGGCTTGGCCTTGGACTCGCTGCCTAAAAATAAGTGTGTGTGGGGTTTTTCACTCGTACTTCATCATGTGATCACTTCAGGCACCTTTGCTTGGTTTAGAGACACAGTGAGGGACATCCCTTCCAAAAATTTGTGTCTGTCTTTGTCCCTCCCTGTCTGTCTGTCTTTATCATTTTCATCCAGTACCAATACCCCCCCACACACACACACACACACACACACACACACACAAACCCCCCATTAATTCCTTCTTCCTCCTCGTGCTTTATTTCTGCGTCTAGTTCTGTGGCGACAGGTTGAAACCCAAAAGGACAATTTCTCTTGTCACCATAGCCACTTAGCTGTCCTCGGCTCTGCCTGGTGAGATGGCAGTTTAAACTGCCGGCTGAATAAAACATTAACTTCGTCACCCCTCTACCATCCCTCTGTCGTTCTGGGCTTAACAGCTCGGCTGACAGCAATGCATCTCCTCTGGTGTCTACACGGACGCAGAGACATTGACTACCATTGTATCCAGATTAAATGGAAGCGTAATAGGCACCCTCAGCTTATTGGCCGGTAATTTGATGGAGTTGTACACAGGTGCAATTTGTAATATTTTCAGTAAATTATTTTTTTTCCCTCTCTCTCTCTTGTTTTCTTTACACCGGCTCTATCTCTCTCTTCGTTTTTCTTTTTCAGCTGCTTTCCCTCGCTTGTAGATCTCTCTAACCACCCCCACCCTCGGTCTCTCTCTTTCTCCCTCTCCATTTTATTGATGTACGTTCAGGCACCCATTAGGGCTTCCTTTTTTCCCCTCTAGTGGAAATTGCAGCATGTTAATTTTCACACAAATTACAGCAATAGCAGGTATCTCTATTTGATACATTATAACAGGAGCAATCAGGGATAATTGAGTGCCTTTCAGATGGTAACCGGCGCATTCACTTCAATTCAAAGCCAGTCCATTTATCGTCTAATCGCTCTTTAAACACTGAATTTCTGGGAACAAAAATTCTTGTCATAATTTTGCTTAAGTGTATTTGGAAATCACAGTCCTTTGAGCAAGGATAATTGAAATCAAATCCCTTTCACGGGAGCTGACATTTCTACATTTCCCCCCAATTGAAATTAATTTCAAAAATTGAGCATGAATATCTTCAAATAGCAGGCAATTATACCTTTCAATGGGGAGAAATTATGTGCACAAAAAGTGGAGACATCAACTGGCGCTTCAGTTAAATGTCTTTGTTTCCCACTGTGTTTGCCTTGTAAAGATTTACATATATTGACTCATTATGAAACCTTGTGATGCCGATCGCCTTCCTTTTTCAGCTCAGCCCGTTAAAATTAACTCAGATTGGAACGTTTTTTTTCCTTTTTTGTTAAGCCTCAATTAAAACTGTTTGGAGATTTTTCTTTTTTTTTTTGCGTCCTCTCTTTTGCAGCTGCACAGACCTATGCGAATTGAAAGAGTAGCCATTTTCTCTGCTGCTCTACTCAAAAGGGATATTATACATCCTCTACATATAAGCACCATGACCATAAGGAGTCTTTAAACGATCCACATCATATATTTGGCCACTGATCTTCATTGAGTGTCTTTAAATGTAACTACTTTATTTTTACACCCCTTTGGTCATAGGATAAGGCCTTACGCTTGACACTTTCTCTTTTCCCCTCCATCCAGCTCTTCCAGCAGGCTGCGTTTGGGCTGTACCGAAGATTCGGTGGTATGGCACTGGCTGCCATGTCTCTATCAAGAAGGGGGAGATGAGGCGGGGGTCTCAGGAGAGAGGCAATTTCACAGCTGGTTTGCTCCTCAGTCACTCGTGCCGAAAATCCTGCAGATTTGTGGAGAAAATTGAAATGGTGTCAGTACAGGAACAAAGCATTGAGCCGAGCAAAGCTGCATAAGGGAGGGGCCTCTGTTTGCAAGGTGGGGGGGGGGGTTAAATTCAATAACGTTTGACGTGCTTTGGTCACGCCCCTTTTGACACCTGTCAGCACAGCTGTGAAGCTCATCCTGGCCCTGCCTCACATGTCCGTCCACTTATTTCTCGGACTGCAGTTTTAGTTCACGATCTCCTTCGCTCGCACATGGCGACCTGGCGCTGATTATAGGAGCTCCATTATGGCCGCATTGCTGAATCGACAGGCACCAGCCAGTGCATTATGGGTCACCAGCTGCTGGGCTCATCGGAAGCTGTAGAGGGCAATTAAAAGCCGTTGTGCTGAGAAGAGAGCCCTTGCTAAACTCCTCCGTCACCCACATCGCTCTGATTCTATGGTGACATAGAAAGACTGTGACCCAATAACAGCAATTAACATAAAAGTATAATGGCTAATCAAATTGACAGCAACAGTTGTTCATCAGATCCACACACGCTGCCTTATCAAAACAAACTATTATGAAAGAGCTAATTTCAGAGCTGAACATCTCTCTCTCTCTCTCTCTGTCTCTCTCTCTGTCTCTCTCTCTCTCTCTCTCTCTCTCTCTCCATTCTCTTTTATTCTGTTGTTCGACCTGTGCGCCTTTGGCAGTTAGACACATGGCTAACGGTAATTACAGCCAAATTTACAAACCAAACACTGTTCCCTGCGTTTGTCAGGAGAGAAGGTAAGGGAGTACACTGACTGTTTTCGGCCAATCAGACCATTTCGCAGGTTCTGTGACTCCAAACTCGGGGTTTGACTGAGCGTGTGTGTTTGTCTTTGTCTGTGACAGTAGAGAATATTTGACAAACACTACCTGTCTCCGCAGCTGTAATTAACACAGGTGATTCTCCAGCTTTCCCTGATTGAGCCGCACCAGTCTCATTATGCTTCAGCCTTTCATTTTCTCCGGGACAATAACATGTAGTACTAAACTACATCAGTATGATTTAAGCTAATTGGTTTTTCCCTTTTCTCTTTTTTTAGTTATAGGGTATATAGTTGAATATGCTAAGAATAATCAGCAACCACAGTGTCAGTAAAGAATTGGTAAAGAGCTTTGAATGTTAAAGTTATAGTTTTACTTTTTATAATGAGCAGGTCTTACATTTTTATGAAAAATCTCCCATTGATACAGTACACAGTGTTTATAAAACAGTGCCAAAGGGCCCTCAGCATTAGGGTTTTTTTGTTTTCGTTTTTACCAAAATAGTAGAATTTATTTTTATATATTGATATATATATTTTATATATTTGTTTATACCTAATTTGATGGCACTGTTAAAACTGTTCCACTTAATACATATTTATACATTTAGAGTATGAGGAACTATTAACATAAAACTCTAACCACTGCTTAAAAATATTGCAAATATCAAAATAATATACTAATACCATTCAGAGAAATTTAAGTACAGTTTTACAGAAATGTCTTATCACCCAGTGAACTGGTCACTAATAGAATTTGCAACTCTAAACCAAGCTTGTGCTTTTCAATATAATGTAAATTATAATATTATCCATTATTTTAAGTGATTTTGATGGGTTTGCTGATTGGCAGGCCATGTAATGCCTTAAAAACTTGACAACTTCAATGTAAAATCATTTAAAAACCATTCTTTCTCCTTTTCCTGGAGATTACCATCATTTTTGTATTATTCAAACATTATTTGTTTCATTGTAGCTGGCTTCACTGTGCATATTTAAACTGTAGCTGGATCGCATGGGTGTACTGAATTTAGTCTTTTCTCCCAATATTGTTGCACTTATTTTATTGTAGCATTGGTTTGGTTTGTGATTCTTTTCAAAATCAGTGCAATGAAATTTGAACTTGTCGAAAGTTCACAAGAAATCAGTCAAGAGCCAGGGGAAATGGCCGAACGCCAGTTAAATTTCCATATGTTATGCATGTGATGATGATGCACAGTTTTACCAAGCATTTTGTCTGGAAGCAAGTGGTGAAAGCCATTGATTTTGGCATTCATTCAGCCTGGTACTTTGACCAGCTTCTGACAGATCTTGTTAACCCGTCTGTTTTTAGTTTCCCTGACGAATAACCTGGGAGTTTTTGTGTACGTGTCATCACCTTATAAGTTGTAATATCTGTTTTAATCCGTTTTATCTTTTCCTTTCCATTCTAGTATTCAGAGAAAGCTCTCTACAACCAACTGAGCTTCTACAGATACATCTTCGACTGGGAGTACGCCGTCAACAAGGTCCTGTCAGGAGAGGATAGATGTAAGGCTTTTATTATTAATTATCCTGGAAATTCGCTCTCAGACATCACCCCTAAATGCTGGACCCCTCGTCCAGCACTTTTTCAGTCTCTACGTGCACTTACACACATACCTCACAGCGGCTGGAGGCGGCCACTAGGTTGGGTTAAGAATCCTCAGCTCCTCCAGTCGACAGCCGTAATTCAGGCGACGGATTCAATCACGGAACGGCGCGGTGCGGAATGCAAAGCGGTCCAATCAGTTGGAAGGAAGAGGGGAGTGAGTGAGAGAGCCTCCTCTCATCCCGTAGGCCCTCAGTAATAGCCCTGGCTATGTTGATTGAAAACAGTTTTTAGATTTTGGAAAATGATAGGGCAAGTAATTGGAGAGAAGGCTAAAGGATAGCCCTTCATAAATAATGGGACATGGAGCATATGTTTTCAGCGGGTCGTTGGAGGATCCAGACCGCTCACGGCCGCTGCTAGCGGAGTCATGGCTACTTACCCACAATCCTTTTTGATTGATGTCACTTGATTAAAAAGGACCTCTTGGAATAGACTTATACATTTATTTATTTTTACATGTGCCGACGAGGTTCTGAGCTGGGCGCGAGAGCCGTAGATAAATATAATGTGTAATCAATAGATGACCACTCAGAACATGGAGCAGGCTGAGTGGGCCTAACATGATTATAGACTTGACGTCTCCTGGGAATTTTATTTCTTGACTTTTTCCCCGACTGTTGTTTCTGTGAGTAATTGTGGCCAATCTGTGGCATTCTGTCAGCCACACTGCCCATCACTGCAGCCGGGGCTCTAATTCCTGAAGGAGTGATTTTAACCCTCTAGCACTGATTTTCACCAGGCGATGTTACTCCTCCTGTGCTCCTCCTCTTTTTTTTTTTTTTCTTTTTTTTATAATTCTTTTTATTCCCCCTTTGCAATTGTTCTCAGAAACAATTTTTTATTCCATTTATTATTTTGACTTTTTCACTTTCTAGTTGCATTTAGTGTCACGTGCATCTTTCTTTATCATATCATATATACTTATGTGCATGTGTATATTGTGGGATTAGTAGAGGACATCACACACGGCTTTGAAGTATAGCCTTGAAACGTTTATCTCCCCTTTCACTATAATACTACACATTACTGTATTATAGACTGCAGGGTTTACCGGGTCTAGGGGTGAAATTACAGGTCTGCATGGCTTGTACTTCCCTTTACCTGGTCCAGTTTCTTATTTAGACCCTGGGATGTACCTCTTCTGTTATAGGGGTTCTGAATGTACTGTCTCGCATTGGACACCGCATCCCTGTATTTACATACTGTAGGTTTAGCTACAGCAAGCTGGGTGGCTAGTACATGATAAAGCTATGGCAGTAACATTGGATTTGACCAGAATTTGTAAAATACTAGCCACCTGTGACCTTTTTTTAATTTTTTTAACCTTTGAGTAACATGTAAAATTCTATCAATCTATCTATCCATCTATATAGTAATTTTCATTAGTTGTTTTTTTAATATCTATATGATTTGTATTCATTTTATTTCAGTTTTAGTTTATTTTAGTACATAGTTCAACTAAGCAAACATTAGAAACGTTGCCTCAGACTAAAAGCAGGTTAATAATGGCGTTCACATCAGAAGCGTGTCATTGAATGGTCAAATGGTAAAACTAACATAATCATAACGTGATGCCAAACCACACAAGGGCTTGGAAGGTTGTGTTTGTAGATCTTTCTAGAAGCTTGTTACAGTTCACCGCCAAAGAGTGTTTTCTTCGATGCATTTGCACCTATTACCAGACGCAGCAAACAAAGGTAGAGGGTTGATCTGCGGTCCGCCGCTGTTGACAGCGATGGACATGCTTCGGAGCGATAGTGGAATAAAGTACAGTTCAGAAAACTTATATCTGCCCTCTTCCCACACACACACACATACACGCACGCCTTCTCGTAATTTACCAACCACCTCCTCCTCACACCACGAGACATTTAGTGTCGTATCTGCTAGATTTTCTGTCTGTCTCTGATGACGGAGGAATTGCTTTTAAAGTGGGCATTATGCCAGACCAGCAGCACAATAGAAAAACCAATCTTCCCCCTATTCTGTCTTCTCCGCTGTTATTGTGGAGCTTTAGATAACTGGAGATGTATGTGGCTGGTAGATTGAGCAAGAGAGAGCCATTTCTGCAAGACACTGAGGCTGGAGGTTAGAAGTCTCCAGCTAACTTCAGCCGTGGTCGCTGGAAGGTGTCTGAACAATGAGAAGGGGTGAATGAACCTTATGGTCAGTCTGGGAAGTTAAGCCCAAAGAGGAGTTAAAATTGCATGCTGCCTTGATGGAGTTTGTTTAGACGGGATGCAGTGTGTTGTCTTGGCCAGGGGTGGTGCTGTGGTTTGGTTCTGCTGGGATGCCTTGCAGGGCTGTGATGGAAGGAGGGCCTTGGTGAATTCATCCCTCTGTTGCTTGATGGTGAAATTGCTGGTCAGTGCTTTATCCATTTGCAGTCTTTTCCTCACTAGATTACCTGATTCCTTCAGAGAGAAAAGACTGATGGAAATTGGCCTCCCAACCCCCCTTCACACAAATACACACTCACTCACACACACACGCACGCACAGAAAGAGTAAGGTACAGGAAAAGAAAATGCCTTCTCTCAAGTATCTATATCCAAGGAAATCACTGTCTGTAATCTGTCCCCTCACTACAACCCACAATGCCTGATTCAAACCAGTGGATATGCTCTAACGCCTGAGACAACTGATGGGTTAACACACCTCAGTAATGTTTAAAGTTGGGTTATCATTAATTCATCTCAAATTTTGTATTTTATTTCTTCCTTTTTTATGTTTTTTTTATACATTGCTATAAATTCAGAATGAATTATACATGTGTATTATAATAAACTATATATATATATATATATATATATATATATATATATATATATATGTATATGTGTGTGTGTGTGTGTGTGTGTGTGTGTGTGTGTGTGTATATATATATATATATTAGTGCTGTCAAAATTAGCGCGTTAACGCATTCGATTAATTTGAAATATTTAACGCGTTAAAAAAAAATAACGCAATTAACGCGGTTGCAGTTTCTTTTATTTCTGGTTGTGGCCTATGTGTGTTCAACGTGCAAAGAAATATGGATAAGACCAAGGAAGGACTTTTAGACGGAAAGTTTCAGTATAAAACTCTGCCGGATTACTCTTCAGTCTGCCACAAGAAACATTACTCTTCATTTAGTCTGCCACAAGAAACAGCAACATTAAAATCATGAACTCAAATGTCATTGTTTAAAAAAAAAAAAACAATGACTGTAACAGTGCGTAAATCAGACCTTTCTGTAACGCTAACGTTAATAAGCTTAAACGAAAAAAACGAAATAATTGTGTAGCGGAGTATTTTTTGTACACAGTGCCGCGAACTGTCAATCCCTCCTGTGCGCGTGCATCACTGTCCTCCTCAGCTGCAGCAACTTGCGCTCTCTCTCTTCAAAGTTTAGATTTCGGGACTGTCCCGAATTTTTCGGGACGTCTGATCACCCTTCCTGAAAGAGCTGCATTACTTCATTAGCTTGAGTCTGACCTGCAGTGATAGGGTTCGAATTTGGTGAGATATCAGTCAGCGAATCATCTGATTCTGGTCTTGTTCTTGCAGTATTCAGAGTCTGAAGCCAAGAAAACATATTAAATGTTGTTGTTAACTGTATTTGATTTTTAACCGAACCGAGTGTGGTGTACACGCATAACGAGTTTCACACACCTTCTCCGGCCACGTTGAGTTGTTGACACTTAACAGTGGGAAAAGCGACACATGCGCTATTCACTTGTATAACTTAAGGGTGAATGGGTAATGTAGTTTCTGCTCTGGGTGGGATGAATTAGGAAGCTTGCATTGTGAAGGGCGCTCTGAAAATCGGCAGTGCAGGTAAAAGATTAAAACCTCTATTAAAACAGATGTCCAAATGAGCGTACTGGTACACTACAAGCACGTTCTGGGCGCACGGAGAGGTGGCAGTACGCTCAAGAGCTATATTTGGAAGTGGCGGTACTGAGTACCTGTGCATACAGGCCCACTTAAAGCACTGGCAATGACTATACTTTGGAATTTTTTTGCAGTCCACTTAGAATTCAACATGGAAATCATTTTTGTTTTTTATTGACATTGATTGTTTTGAAATTCAAATGGTACTTACATGCCTGTGTTTTTATTTCTGTAATAAATATGGCTTTCAAGCCAACAGTAAATTTGGAGGATATTGATGGTTTATTGCAGGTATGTTATTTACATGAGAAAATCTGTGTTACAAGTTAAACAAAAATTTCAATAAACAATCATATTTTGAATTTAAATAGTTTCTTTGTCTTGAGTTTACATTAATTATTTACATTTTACATTTACATATGCAAAAAGTTTCAGTCTTTTAATTGCGATTAATCGCGATTAATCGCGATTAATTTTAAAAAATTGTGCGATTAATTAGTTAATTTTTTTTAATCGATTGACAGCACTAATATATATATATATATATACATGTATATATGTATATGTATGTATGTATATAAATATATGTATATATAGTAGCATTTTTATAATGTTATTTCCATCAGTTTTATGTTTTTATGGTATATGTAATCTAGAATTTGATTTGCATATTTCTAAAACGTAACACTTAATTTAAAATAATTTTTGACGGTATGCTTGCTTGTAGATATTATATACTTGTTGAACTGTTCATTACATTTTTTTTTTTTTTTACAGATTCGAATTTTTAGGGTTGCTGTTATGAAAATTTTTTTAATCCCTTTTTTTCTCTCCACAAATAATATTTTTGTGTGCACTGAACATAGACACCTGTGCTTCTGCTCATATTTAGAATAGCCGTTTAGAATCAGACCAATAAAAATGCCTATATCAAATTTGACATGCCAGCCAAGTAAATTGAACAGCATTAAACATTTACATTTAACTATACATTATATCCCTTTAATAGCAGCTCCATACCTCACTTTTTGGGCAAATTCTACTGTAATGTAGATCTACATTACAGTAGAAGTCTCTGGCCTTCTTTCAAAAAGTCCTGTTTGACTCCCATGATCCTCCTGTCCAACCTCCTTCACCGATGTTCTCAGCAGCTCCGTGAGCGGATTATATCGTACACATGCATTGTGTCTGCACGCAGCGTGCGTGGGGTGCTTTTTCTTTGTGTATATCGGCATGTACGCGTATGAGAAATGAGAGACATTTAGATGCAGACTCCGAATCTGATCTACATGTAAACCACAGTCCTCCGCCTGATTGCAGCTACTGAGTTAAATGTGGAGGCAATTTCATGCACGGCAGGAGTCCTTCCATAATAAAACAGTTTTTTTTCTGCCGTTACGAAAAATTAGATATCCCATATCAATGACTTCCAAATCATGTTGAACTCTGATTTCATTCTTTTCATGAAGAGCAATTCATAACGTCTTTTAGGCAAGCCCTTTTGCTCCCTCCGTTCCATTTCCTCCTCTCTCTCCTGCGCTCGACATCGGCCGCACTCTGTATCTCTTGCTCTTTCTAATACACGCTCCCTCTCTGCCTTGTCTCCTCTTAAGTGTGGGCAGTGTGATTATGTTCAGGCAGTAATGTAATTTCACTGCATTGATAAAATAGAAATTGTCCTTTATCTGTGTACTGATAGTGCTCAATTTGCAGGCGAGCTCCTCGGCAACCTCTTCAGGGCACAACGCTCGTGCCCTCCCCCAGCCCTCCTCCCCCACGCTCTGCCTGCCTTGAGCTGCTGGAAATCCACGGGTGCGATTGTTAAATCAATTATTCATTCTGTGCAATTACACTCGCACAAAGAACTTTTCTCTGCTCGGAATGATGATTAAATTAAAAGCTATTCCAGCTGCCTTATAACATCTAATAGAATATTCATAAGCAGCCCAAATGGAATGTATGATCGCCATTAACTTCATCATGCTCACTTAATTACATGCTTGTTATTGTATTTACACCTTGTTAGAGCACATGGAAGTTGATACACTCTCTCTCTGGACTCTGGACACTCTCTTTTTTTCTTCTTCATATTCCTCTCTTTCTATTGCTGTATGCTCACTTCTTTTTCTCACGTCCTCCCTCACTATCTCTTCACATCTTTTCTCCCTCTTAAAAATGCTATTTATTTTAAATGCGACCCCTGCCGGGCCGGGAGGGAACGTGAGGTCTCTGACAACCTCTGTGGCTTTTAGGTTTCTTTTATACATTCTGTACACGGTGATTGAGGGAAAAGAATCAAGAAGAGGAGAGGAGAAAGCTAAAAAAAAAAAGTATTTTCTCCCATCTTTCAAAAATGATGACATGATTGCTTTCCCTTGATCATGCATCATCATCTTTATTCAACCCCCACCCCCCTTTTCTTTCTTTCCTCAGGTAAATAGTCCCCCTCTCCATATCCCATGTGCCAGCATTCTGTTTTCTTTCACATCTTTTTCTTCTTCTAGAGATAAAAAATGTGCGTGTGATAATGGTAACCGGCTTTGCAGATGGAGCGTTTGGAATACTATTCCCTCTTTTTTGATGTTTGTGTTTTGTCCATTTTCTATGACTGACCTTTTTTCCTCATGGGGCAACTCTGTAACTCTGTTTCTTCTACACCTGCTAATGGAGATGGACTTAGATTGAGTCCTAGAAAACAGTTGGGTGCCCAACAACATTTAGGAGGTTCAGATTCAGTCACTATTCAAGCATTTAAAAAAAAAAAACCTTGTCTCCTGATAAACAGTGCAGGGTCATATTTCAGTTTGGGCATTTGCATATTCTCAAGTTGCATACATGTAAATACTCATCTTTCTTCTCAAAGCAAAGACTTGCATTTAACAAAAGTCTTTGGTTAAAGGATTTTGATTCAGTCTGTAATTCTCATTCAGTCCTGCTAGACTGCCAGTGACTCCTCTATCGTCTCTATGGTATTGAAGGCCCTCCTGATGGGATAAACGACCTTAGATATCGACCCGATTGCATGACCCCGTGGTCCCCTGGCAGAAGAGTCTATTTAGTTCCTGCAGACACCTAGCGCCTCTTGCCAGCGCTCTAGCCTCAAACTGCCTGGATTGCTGGTTTCTTATCGATTCTCAAAGACTTTCATTTGAAATGATACTTGATAGACCTCTCCAAGCACATGTCCGTGAGAATAGTTCGATATTATGACTGATTTTTTTTTTCGTATCAGTTTTGACTCGTTATGGATCCACTCCAGCCCTGTCTGCTGCCAGGCTCGTGTTTTTGTAGTTGCATATAGGTGGAAGTAAATACAAATCGGATTAATATATTTGCAACTAAATGTATGGTCGGGAAAACGTCACTTTCATAAAAGTACTGTCTTTAACATGCTGTTTTAATATATTTAGATTGACTACTGAATTTGCTGACTTCTTTTTTTTCTCTTAAATCTGATTGTACTACAGCATGCTAACTAGCCAAATTCTAACTCTAAACTCAAAATAAATTTTAAAAAAGTATGTGAGGTTTTCAACTTTTCTTCATTGTGACTTTAAGTAAATGACAAATAGAAACATTTTGTATCTTACAACAGATTTTCACTGTGCTACAGCGACATTGTGGTTGTTCAGATATTTTAAAAACGTAAAAAAAAATGTATAGTTTGGCCTTTGCAACAATGTGTTAGTTATGTAATATTGTCTTTATAATATCATCCATTATGCATTTATATATTTTTTTATTTTTAATACAGTATAAAATGGGTTTTTTAAACATATATATATATATATATATATATATATATATATATATATATATATATATATATATATATATATATATATATATATATGTATGTGGATATATATATATATATATATATATATATGTATGTGGATATATATATATGTGTGGATATATATATATATGTGTGTATATATATATATATATATATATATATATATATATATATATATATATATATATATATATATATATATATATATATATATATGGATATATATGGATATATATATATATGGATGTATGTGTATATATATAATATTTATTAGCCTTCATTATATTTTATATATTTTAGGGAAAGGCATGAGGGATTATATGGATGAGGTGTCCTTGGGATCAAAATTTTTTTAACAGTTTGGTGATTTTTAATGTCTCGTTTTCTTCTCAGTGAAATTCAAGATTGGCTGGAAAGAAGAAAAGGGTGTGTACAAAATGCTGAAAGATGTAATGGACAACGTCCTCTCCACCAGCGGATACTATGAGGTCAACCTCGACAAACTTTTCCAGGCCTTTACAGTCCTCAAGTATTGAACAACTGTCTGAAGCAAACCGGGGTGATCAGATATGGCATAATATTTATGCCTTTCTGACTACCAAGAGAAGCCTTACTATGTTATGTTTTCATCTTTTAATTCCGGTCTGCTGTAAATACACCTTGTGGTTTTGTAATCTATGTATACTAGCTCACCTCACTGTGCCTTTGTAAAACCTGACAGCATTTTTGATCCTGATGGCTTGGATGTGAATTAAGGTCAAAGGTGACGAGCTCACAGTCAGTCTGCATGTAATCACCGAACCTTTCCATGTTTGAGCACCTGTCTCTCACTGTAATCTGTGTTCTTGTGTCCCATCCCATTTAGCCTTTGTCCAGGTTTAATCGATGATGAGTCTGTGGTAAAATGGCCATGATAAGCGGCTAAAGACGCTCTCAACACAACCCAGCCCCCCACTCCCCGGGTAGCACCACACACACACACACAGGGTTTTTGAGATCACAATCAGGGGTAATGACAGGCAAGTTCATGGGGACTTGTAGCGGTGTGAAGGGGTCTTAGTTCAGTAATGACTTCTCTACTGCCCCCTTCATCTTTAACAGCACAGCAATTAGCCAATGATACAGAGGTAGCCAGTGATTTGTGGAGTTTCAAATGATTAAACTCATGTCTGAACTGCTCTCAGCTGGCATGTTGCAAATGTATTAGACAAATTGCATCATGTGGTCTGAGACTGGCAGGTTGTGTTGCATATTTTGGACTTTTATTGCTTTTATAAAGGTGCCTCTAGATTCTTAATTGTTTTTGATACTGAAACATCAGTAAAAGTATTTTTATATTCACCCAACCCCCACCTTTTTTGGTTATTTTATTTCATCATCCTGCAGGGAGTGATGACATTTACACATTTGAAGAGGGCGAGTTAACTTCTCCAAATGGAAGGCTCCATTCTCAAGACCTGGAGAATAGCAAGCCAAGAGTGTGTGAAAGCGAGGAGATTAGTCCACTTAAATCGAGTTGGGTTTAAGAATGTGGTGCTTCACTCGCTCATTCCATGTGTTTATAATGACAGTTAGACGATGTCTTAAACCATTTCATCAGATGTCAATTTCCATAAATGCCATGCTTGGAAAAAAAATTGACTTAAACGGCTGCGACTAATGGCACCGACCTTGGAGAGTGCAGCAACACTTAAGAGCTACTTTCTGTCCACAGCATGACAGACGGCATTTTGCGCATTGTAGGCCTTTGCTGCTGATGTATTAAACATATATCAGCCCATATATACATTTAGCTTAATGTGTGCTTCGGAACGATACTTAACAAATGCAGGTAGTTCCTGAAACTCATGTCAAACTTTTATAAGATTAAGTCGTCACATGATGTGGGGCTTTCAATGGGACATTCCTTTAACCGTGAACGCGCTTTTGTCATGCCCGCGGAGGCTGTTTTCAAACTGGGCCACTCAATGCAGACAAGGCTTTGCATTAATTTACCTCACTAAGTTAATAAGAATGATTCGTTTTTGTTATGCTAAGCTTTATTGCCTGTCTTTTTGACCAGAATGGTGGTGTTGAGCAAAGCGGTGGACAAGGTTCTCTTTGATGAGGGAATTAGTGCCCTATTCTTTCTCTATTATTCATGGCATCGTGGAATATGTAAGTACCCGTGGGTGTCAAAAGGAAAGCCGGCCCTATTGCAAAGTGCTCCTCTTGTTTCCCTGAATAGCAGGCTATGAGATGATAAACCGCTTAATACACTGGACTAATTGGATGAGGGTAAAAGAGACGAAGGAATTAAGGCACACCAAAAGGGGACGAGGTTCCAGTGGCCCGCCATTCAGCCCTTTTCACTGTGATTTCTTACTCAACTGCTCCAATTGGAGACGAAAGGCTCATCAAAGCGCCTTTAGTGCTTTCACCTAACCTCGGTGTCTCGAGCTGTGTCGGGATGGAAATGGCGTGATTATTCGCTGGTTGTTGAAGCACAACCCAGTGAGCTAAAATCAAGGAAATGCATGTGAAATTTGACCATGCATGTATGAACTGTCAAAGTACACTTCATTTGTAATGTTGTAGTTTGCATATAGGTGGGGCTTTTCTTAAAAAAAGAAAAATGCTGTTGTGTTCTTTATGAACATGTAAATGGCTTTTAAAAAAAGTTACCATTAAACAATTCTATAAAGATACCATTTTGCCTTCCCCTCAGCTGTTTCTCTCTATTAGTATAGCAAATTTGCACATTTTGATTTTGTGAGAAATATATCTATTATATATCCTTTTATTTATTTTTGCTGTTGTATTGACCATTAAAAAAAAAAAAAAAACAAGGACTAGGTTTTGTCAGTACACTCTTAAATATGGAACCCTGCTCCCAAGAGTTTGTACAGTAAACTATTTGAAGATTAAAAACTGGATTTTTGTAGGAAAATAAATTCTTTCTAATAAAGACATTGTGTCATTACTTTGCACACGACTAAAGATAAACTGTATTAATACTTAAAGCTTTTTTTTTTTTTTTTTTTTAACTATGTTTGACTATGGTTTTGTTTTTTAGTTTTAAAATGAAATATGCACTCATTTTGCTAGAATGACTTGCATTTTTATTGGCGGTTCCCAAACAGGTGTTTTGGCACTCGAGTGTATTTTGTGGTCAGAACATTGGCAATGAATCATCTACACACTCTCCACAAAGCCGGTTTCATCATTCATTCACGCTTTATAAAAAAAGAGTTAGAGAAAGTCGCCCTGAACACTTCAGGTCAATGCCTCTACAATTCTGGCCAACATTCCCCAGATATTACGAGCAAATTGGTTTGCGATTCATTAATAATGTTCACAATAAGATTAAGGCATTCTGTAAAATCTCATAAAAATCCAAACAGAAGTGGGCTGCACGCTTCAGCGATCCCTTCCACAAATAGAGGAGAAAAGACCATGCACCTCGCTTCGGTGTATGGCACTGGAGAGAAGATTGGTTTCTTTGCTTAATGCTTCTTTGAACATATTCTTGAATGCCAACATGTTTAATATAGACTTGCTGCTAGAGGGGGTTCTTATTGCGAGATATTTAGGAGAAGAAGTTGTTATAAAGCACTGATCCCCCATGCACGCCTCCCAAGCCGTCTTCATTTCGTGCGTTCCGTCTTCACTGATCCTGATTGTTTGTAGCGTCATAATGAAACGGATTAGCGCGGGTAAAACAAGTAAAGGAGAAATCTTTTCAGCGGCGCGCGCGATAAAGGAGAAAATTAATCCTTGAGGTAATTTCACGCGATTTGGTTCGACACCATGGACGGGTCAAACGGGCGAAAATGACTTCGTTTGAATGGAGTGCATTGATTGGAGTAATGGCATCCGACGTGAGATCCAACGAAGAGGGATTTCGGGAATTAAGGAATTCGAAAGAAAGACTTTTTGATAAAATGCTTGTTACTTCATTAATGAAAAAGGGTCTTAACGGAGTTGGGCATTTACAGATGCTGCGCCCAATTTAGCGCCTCTACAAAGTTGTAAGGCCTACAACGGATGAGATGGCGGAATAATTAAGCCGCTTTTTGTCAAGGCTTAAAGGATAGAGCCGTCATGAATATCATCATCTGACTAAATAAAAATAAATACGTTATTTTGGTTATACTCGACATAAATTATTCTCAATAATTTATAGCAAGCTAAAAAGATCTTTCCACGACATAAATGTTTAGCATTACACTGAACTGCTGTGGTAATTGATCCATGTTTTAAGTGACCACTTGTTTTCTTCTATTTGTGACTCCAGGCTCCCCACTGAATAATTGCCCATTTACTTCTAGAAATGAAGTCTTATGACTATAAACCGCACTATAAAACAATATATGTGTGTGTATGTTCACTAGATTTTTATAAAATGATAAAAATTTTCGCAGCTATCCAAGCAATTACGAAATAAATAGATAGATACATATTTCGATCTACACGTTTAATTTTACCAAGGACAATTGTATAGGCTATTATTTTTAAATAGATAAAGATTTAGTTTTATTTGCTAAATTTTAGAACTGCTTGCCAAGTAGAGGCTATATTAGTGATTAAGGCTATTTAATTTTTAACTCTTTATTACAATATAAACATTAAATATAATGATTAATAACATTTAATAAGTGTAAACTTATTATTTCACTAAATTCAATTAGCATTATCTTTTGTAAATAATACAGAAGGATCTCTGTTTCACCAGTTTCTTTTATTCCGACTCGGTCCCTGCTTGCGACAGGGAAATTCTCACTGAATAGCAAAACTTCCCGGTATGAATTTCAAGATCCCTACCGGTCAGACATAAATAATCATCTAAAAATTTGAATCAAATGAACAAAGGTTGAGTCTACGTGAAACCATTCCTACAGAACTACACAGAGAGCATATTCTCAAAACATCTTTTCAAATAAACAAATTTTTCTTGTCATTTTGACTCCATTTTCATTCCCTTTTTAAACAGAGCTTTATATACAGGATACCCTTAGCAGATCAGTAAACAGGCTAAAGTTTAGATTTTCACATTGTTCATCCTTAAAACAAAGCATTTCTTTTTCATTATTTTTTTTTCTCCTAAATATCATATTTAATTAACATAAGAGTTGGAAACAAACAGAAAGTAAAGCTGAATATTCATTTTTCAGAAATATGATTTGTTTTGCCAATATTGAGGCCAAACATGAATAGATATGGTTCAGGATGGGTAGCAGGTTGTGGGAGTTCCCTTTGGCATATTGAACCATCTCTGCTTCAGCACTGAGAAGACTAGGAAGAAACAACGAGTTCTGTTTGTATTGCAGTCTGGTTCCAGTGATTCCTCTCTGTGTGGGTGTAAATGTGTCTTTTGCCACATTTGCTCCTGATCCAAAAGACCAAATTGATTTAATGACTTTACCAAGCACAGCCTCCGTAACTTACCCTCTGAGGTGCCTACATTACACTCAGAATCTTTATGTTCAGGGTTTTGAAACATGTTTGGTGCATGTCCAGTGGGAGGCAATGTGACTTGGTGATGACTCTAGTGTCGAACAGGTCTCCGGTGTGCTAGTGCTAAATGGATTTGGTCATGCTTTCTGTTTAGATGGTTTCTTTAATGTTTTGTTTTGTTTTTAAGGAGAAGGATCAGCACACTTCCTTCCCTGCATTGCTGGACGGCAAAATGTTCAGTTGGGTCAACTGTGCCGAATGTTCCTTTGCTTTGAGACGCAGTGCTGCGATGCTGGATGCCCTGCGGTCAGCGGCCATAGAGGACGAGGAAGAAGAAGGTTCTGGCAGGGTTGTCGGTGGCGGCACTGGACTCTCCACTGGCGGCACAGTTTGGCGCAAGAGAGCAGCAGCCGTGGAAGCACTCGTCAGAGGACCCATACTTGAGAAGAGTCTAAACAGAAGAGAGTTCCTATGATACTGCACTCATACAGAAATATGCTATATATATATATATATATATATATATATATATATATATATATATATATATATATATATATATATATTTCACTCTTAGAAATAAAGGCTATTTGTTGGGAATTATTGTCCCACAAAGAAACTTTAACATAAATGGAACCTTGCCATTGCACAAAATTATCTTTAGACTGGAGGTCTAAAGGTTGTTTCGATTATTTAAATGTTCACAATAATAAAAATATTTATTTTAAGAATTGTTTACAGATAGGTTCTTTGGAGAACCCAAAATGTTTCTTCTATGGCATCACTGGCAAAGCCCGCTTTTGGAACCTTGTGATCGCAAATGGTCTTTACCTGCCAAAAGTAGGTCCAATAAAGGCCGGATGCCTGAACATTGCTGTGCTCAGGAAGGTTCCTAGGCCGAGGGGGGTGGCAGGAGGGAGGGCAGAACTGTTTGGGGGTGGTGCCAGGCCAGGGAATGCAGCAGCAGCTGCTGCTGCGGCGGTCCACGCTGACTCCAGAGCTGGGTGAGGGTGAGGTGGGAAGGGTCCTGCTTCCAGGTAGTGACTCAAGGGGTGAGCGGCTGCCAGCGGCCCGGGAAAGGGCAAGCCTGTGGGGTGAGCCTGGACACCTGCCTTTTCACGTTTCCTCCACTTTGCCCTTCGGTTTTGAAACCAAACCTGAGATTTGGGACAGAAGTCTCATTTAAGTCCAAACTTTACTAACAACTGCTGGTGTTCAGATGAATGCATCTATGTGAGACCTTGAGAAGTTGTCCTTTCCCGTTTCTGATCCAAAGCCATTAATATTTCACCTGACGGCCTGCATGGTCATTTAAGCATGAGCTTGTCGCTCTTGTTCATGTGCAATATTTGGTTCGCTTTAATGAGGTGACAAATAGGCTGGAAGTCAAGGGTAATTACATTGCCCCAAACTTACGGTCTGTTACCCTAACTTTGCTAATTAAAGTCTGGTCCGGGAAGAGCAAAAAACGGGGTGGAACATGGTAATTAAGTGCCATGTTAACAAAAGATGTCAGAATAACAGCTGAACGCCATCCAATAGCAATTAATGCACTTTAAATTAAATTCCTTCAAATGTAAGTTGCTTGAAAAGGCTATTTAACTTTCCCACGATCCACCTCCTATCCTGCTGAGCCCCACCAGGTTGTGCCGCAGGAACATGACCTGCAGACAGGGACTTCAGAATGAAGGAAAGTGTCAGACAAACCAAAGGGGACCTTGGCCCCCCTCACAAATGCTCCAAACGTTTTGCATTACGTGGCCCCTAGGGCATTTATTAGCTTTATCACCTCCTGATCGAGCCTGTTAAGTGATTTGTTCTCCCACATCTCTAAACTGACATCTGTTGTTTAACACGGCCAATATAACCCTGGTAGCTTCCTCATGTTTGCACTGTCTCTTTGGTTATGAGAGTTGGGCTTGAACATGCGAGCCACGCTTTGAATAGAGAAAGGAGGGGTGGCAAACACCCTTAATAGTCTCTCACTCGTTCCAAGTGCAAAGCATCGGATCAATGCCGGTCTATTGCAATCACAAAATGGGAAATCAAATAGCATTATCCCCCCTACCCCTCCCTCTCCCCCGCGCCCGCGATGAGAATTCAAACACCATTTTCTCCCTGGAATAGCAGTGTTTGCTCTCTCGCTAAGTGCGCTTTTATGAATCAGGGGCGTCTGTGTAATTGCCGCTAAAATGTTCGCTCTATTGTGTATAATAACTTTCGATAACAGGAAAGACCTTGCCATGACGTGCAGGGTCATTTAACCAAGTTTACGATTGTCACTTTAAAATGAAATTAAATATAGACCATTAGGTATATTGTCTTAACGTCTATAAGTAAGCAAATTGCAAGAATTCGCAGGCTCACATCATAGTTAATCTTTACCTTCAAAATGTCTACAAGTTGTCATAGCCTATTAAAGGCAATCTTTCTCAATTCGCTGCAACTGAAATCCTTTTAACATCTAAATGGAGTCAATGTTCTAAACTGTTTTATAGGCTACAGTACACGTTCATATTAATATGCATTTAAATTTTTTTTTTTTTTTTGTGCTATAGAAAGAAAAAGGTTGGCACTCACTTGCACGCGCGCTTCTGTCAGATCCAGCCTCATCGCGAGCTCCTCTCTGGAATTGAAAATATAGATTATCAAAATGTGTGCAGGTTTCCCCCTTCACGAACACCGTAAGAAAACAGATTTTGCCTAAATTGTCAGAAAAGTATCAAAGCAATTTGGGGTTGATGAGAATCGAACGGATAACTTGTAGGTTTTTCATAATGGCTCGTTTCGTCGGGCGAGGCTTTAGTGCACTGACTGTAACAACATAATGATGGAAATAATGGCATCTAGACTATTATATGACAATTGAGCATTTACTGAAAATATACCTGGCTAAATTTGACAATTATCTACCACGTCAATAAAAACATCGATATTTCGTCATCAACAACGAACATTTTGGTTAAAGAAAAACGGTCCTCGAGTAAATTTGTCATCGACATGGTATATTTTTTATATGATAGATTTATGCTGTTGCATATTGATAATTTTTCTTCAATGCAACTTGACTACGAATAACGAATAATTGTAGGAAAATGTTTCAAAAAAGAAAGTCCAAAAACTAAATTATTTTTTAACGTTTAAATTTCGTAAACTTTGATTTCTGATAATTATTAAATAAAGGACATCAATTGTATAGCAACATATTTCATAAACAAAATAGTTTAACTCAAATGTTATATCCATGACACAAGTAATACCATCACATCCATATAAAAATAAGCCTAATATTATTATGCTATTTTATTTAAAACCATTACATTTTTTATTGTTTGTGTTGTTTAACCTAGGCTATAGGCTATTTCATATTTGTCTTGTCGGCATTTTTATGGCTTACTTTTCTAATGCTGTTCCAAATTAACATGAACCCCCAAAAAATAATTTTTAGCAATAACACTAAAAAAACGTGCCTAAACCTCTTCATGGCAGTCACAGTTAAATACACATCTTAATTAAATCCATTACTCTTTTAACATTTGAGACTGAAGAAGGCTGCTGCTGGTCTTGAGCTCTAAGGCCCACATATGTTTGTTTTGACGATCACCAATGTTCACAGTGATAGTGCGCCAGCAGTATTAATGTCAGTCGTAAAATAATAAATTGTACAGGACATGACATAAACCAGTGTGCGCACATTTCAGTGATGATTTCTCTGATATAAATTGTACACAATGCCACACCGATTATCTCCTCGATTTAATATAACACGATCAGGTGTAATTTTATTTTCTAGAAAAGCAAACCGAATCGAGCTTATTAACGGAATATATTTTTGATCACAGGCTATATCAACAACAGAAGCGTAGGCCACAAAGTTTTTGTTTCATGAATACCCTTTTTGAATTAACTGGTGTTAGCTAGTTTAATGTCTTCTAAAAATATTTATCTTGAGCTTTGTATTTTTACAAATATTTTAAATATGTAGAAAAATATTTATAATTTTAAATATAAATTTAAAAAGTTTTATTTCATCGAATGTTACTAGATTTGAATTGGGAAAATAATTTAAAGTATGGATTATTGATGTTCTTTTTTTATATAATGAATTTATATAATGATAGTTCAAATTTATCTGAATTTAGGCTACCAATATACATTTAGTTTTTAGTTACATGCATTTTTTTTAATATTTAGAAAAACAATGCTGACATGTTAGGCATGCATTCTGTTCATGACTTACTTATTTATTCTGTCATCGTTGTCAAAATCTATAAACCATAATATGCGGTGTATCTACCTGGTGAACACGTCAGGGTAGTGGGTTTTCTGGAAGGCCCTCTCCAGTTCCTCCAGCTGATAGCTGGTGAAGGTAGTCCTGTATCTTCTCTGCTTTCGTTTAAGCATCCCTTCCTCCGAGTCGCTGCCGGCCGACAGACACACACTATCCTCTCCATCTTTTACATCCCCATCGTTGTGCATGCTCTCTTCATCCTTGGGAGACAGACTGGCGTCTCCACACGCCTCCTCTTTGACAACATCCTCTTCAAACTTCAGCGTGCTGAGCTCCTCCAGCTCCTGCGCCGTGCGCTCGGGGCTCTGGCCTTCATCGCTCTGGCTGAAAGGCGCGTTCTCCCTGTACGACTTGCTACGGCTGATGCTGACTTGTGGCGCTTGGCTGATTTTTAGACTCTCACGGGCTTGGTCCAGCAGTCTCTCCCTCGCACCCTTCTCTAGGTGGTGGTGAAACCCCCTCCCGGAGTCCAGGTACTTCGCCCCAGGGCCGTAGAGCCGGCGCAGTTTGGGCGGCAGGTGCATGTCCGAGTCAAACGAGTTCTCTTTAGAGGTGACTACAAAAATAAAGCAATGTAATATTTTTAAAAGCACCAAGCACTGTAAATTAAAACAGCATTATATAGGCTACGCATGTTCACTTTTTCAGCTTTAGGGGGTATTATAAATATTACTCACTCTTAAAAATAAAACATATTCGTATTCCAAGGGCATAAAGAACATTTTTTGCTGCTTAAGGTCTTTGAGTTTATTATATGGTTAGCGGATAAAAAATGTTATTTTTTTACAGGTTCTTCAATACTATTACAGTGATGGCTGTCAAGTGACAATTTGATATGTACAATGGTAATGAATGATTTACCATGGTCAAAAACATTTAGCTTGATCAAAGTAATGGTCCATGATGATTTTTTTTTTACGTATATATATATGTGTATATATATATATATGAGAGGTTCTCTAAACTTTCAGGACTTTACTGTTTTCACAGAGGGGTTGCTTCTGACCACCAGGACACGACTGTACACATTACTACAACTGTGAAGTTAAATGCGCGCGAAATCAATTAACTGTATCCCATTTTGCGACAACTTAAAACAGCATGAAATAAAGTAACCTCAAAGCGTGGCGCTTACCTTCAGCTGACTGGTCGTGGTCCGATCTGACGGGTACTGACAAACTTTGCACTCCCAGTTGTCTGACTTTACACGGGCTTCTTCTGCCCAGTATACTGTCTATGCAGTAGGAGGAAAGCACGGTGGGCGACTTGCTTTTACATTCGCTTCGGTCGCGGCTATCGTCGTCATACTGACTAGTCATATTTGTATCGTCCGAGGTTGTGCTCGAGTGGGTGACTCTTCCTCTCTCACACACTGTATCTGAATCGTCTCTCTTGCCTATCCCACCCTGGCCGCTAATGCCATATGCACTGATCCACAGTAGCTCCGCTCTCCATTCTGTTGCATTGACGTGTAACGCAAATCTGATTGGCTCCCAGGGGAACAAGGGGGATCCTTATATATTTTTCTTTTAAAAGTTAAACGGTATGAACTCAGCGAATGTTGTGATGGATGTCAGAAATTACTGGATAGGCACCTCCACGTTCAGACTGAAATTAGATCAATGATGAAAGACTAAATAGGCTATGTTGCAGATGAATAAAAACTCTGAATTGAAATAAAATGATTTATCCAAACAAGTGGAAAAACAAATTCATAAACACGTTTTAGGGCACTTACCAAGATGCTAGATGTTTTATTTTCTATCATAACTAAAATGTATATTAATGTTATTATTATATCGTGTACACTGTAAAAAATTTCTTGTTGTTTTTACAAAAACTTTTTGGCAGCTGTGGTTGCCAGAATAATTTTGTAAAAATACAGAAAACTGTAAACACATTTACGTCAAAAACTGTTAATTTTACAATATAAAGCTGTAATTTACAAACAAGAAAATGTGAATATAAACCAGTAAATTCTACAACACACAAAATTAAATCTGTTTTGTACCTTGAAAATACTGACAACCACCATATTAATAAAGATGGTACTGTATAAGAGAAAGCCACATGAAGTATCAAAGCTCATCACAAGTAGCTTCACCACAAGCAGAAGTATATATTAACATATAGAAGGTGCACATTTATGGAAACACAAAACACCATCATGGTAACACACGTGATACTTAAATAATGCAAAAAACTTTCATTAAGCAACAGAAGATGTAACATAAAGCTCAAATGTACATAACTGATAACAAGAACTATTTAAAAACATGATTATTTAAACAAAATACTTTCAAACGTGGAGTGTCACGCAGGGAATTCTGGGAATATCAGTTTACAGTTTTAGACTGTAAATTATACATTGATTTGTTCTTTTTTTACTTCTAAAAGCTGTATAATTAACAGAATTTTACTGTAAATTTACATTACATGCTTTGTTAGATCTTTTACAGTTTTTCCCTGTATATAGTACGGGAACTTACTGTTAACCTATTATCAGTTTTTTTTCCGTAGCGTTTTTACAAAATTTTACAGTTAAAATTACACTTATTTTTTACAGTGTATTTTAAAGTCAATAGGCCTATATATATATATATATATATATATATATATATATATATATATATATATATATATATATATATATATATATAATAAAAATAAGAAGGGATCTCAGAATTAGAATACACTATACATATATATATTTGTTTTGTTGTCATTTTTTATTTTATCTTTATATTAGATTTGTTACTATTCGTGTCATACATTTATATTTTACCAATTTTTTAAAAGAACGTCTTATTTTGGTTGTTCTGTCTATCTATCTGTTTAGTTGTGATATTATTTGATTTTTTAATACACTCTCTGTGTCATAGCCATTTCAAAAAGGAGATACAAGCCCATAGAGGCAAGGCCTCACCGGGTGAATCGTTCACCTGGTCCTATACACACACATATCCTTATTGCCTGTCCTCTCAGAGTGAAGCGATCAGATAGCCATAGATGATTGACTTAAAAAGTGAGGGTGCTGATAATAGGCCGGTGAGAGCGTACTAGACTCCAGAAGACTGGAGAAGACAGATTGAGAATGTAATTTTAAATGAAAGTCTATTTAACCTACTGCGGATGGCATGACCCTATCCGCCGCTCAGACCCATCAATGTTAAAAGGATCGTTTTCACAATTCAATCCCAAACTTGCAACGAAGCTGCAATTTACTTTGTCCTCTTCATAGGTTATATGATTCTGATCTGGTACTGACTGAAATGAAAAATACTGTAGGCTATGTGGAGAATGTTCGAGCTTAAAAACATTTGTAAAAGTGTTGATGTTTGGCTTTAATTGATGTTAAGCTTAAAAAGTCTCTAACATTCTTCATAAACAACACTGAAGTTACCTGTTACTACGAATGATTTTTTTCTTCATGCAACTTCAGCACCAACTACAAGCAGATCAACAGAATAGAGTATTGACAATAATAACAATATAATACATTTTTGCTCGTTCCCAAACAGGCGCGTAATGCAGACGGGTATTTAAAGTCGCTATGTAATTTGGGGGCACAATTTGATTCATTTATACGAGCTCTGTTATTAACCCAAGAAAAGAAATGTCAGAGACTATTACCGCCAGCAGGACATCCGCGCTTTGTTTAAATGCACTAATTACACGCACGCTTAAAAAAAAAAAAAAAAAAAAAAAAGCGCAATTTTCCCAAATTCAGTCCTGCGTCTATTTAGCGCTCTACGTGCGGGCAGGCAAGCTGCTAGTGGGTGCCAGTCAGTTTCACGCTCCTCTATTACCCGATTCCACAATGTGTCATATTTTCACAACAGCCTAACTTGATAATTTACACAATCGTCTTCTGTTTTGCAGGGTTTACATGGCCCATAATCCGTTGGGCTTTGGCTGCGCTTATGCAAACCATCCCCTTTTCCGATAACGAGAAGCTTTCTTCAAACTGTAAGTAACAGTAGGTGACACTTTATACCGTTTCGTTAATGTTATACCAACAGCTCAACAGCTGGAGCGTCTAAATCTCTAATATACAGTAGACTCCCACGTTTTCAAGCAGCGCCATCTCCTGGTGTTAAGAACAGCGCTCGTGCATAAATCCAGTCGACTGAGCAGAAAACTAAACAAGAACTGCGTCATTATTGACGCTATTTTAAATAATCAGTTGTAATTCATGTGGAAGGTTTCCGCCACATTCTTTTTGATGGTGGATAATCAAGGGTAGTTGCATATTAATAAAAAAATGTGGTTTCTATCTATCTATCTATCTATCTATCTCTATCTATCTATCTATCTATCTATCTATCTATCTATCTATCTATCTATCTATCTATCTATCTATCTATCTATCTATCTATCTATCTATCTATCTATCTATCAGATATAATAAGCAGGCCAGGAAGTTCCGATTATTAATTAGTTGGTGGTAGAGGTTACTGTGTGGTTAGCGGCTCACTGTTGAATTTAGGAGCCACTCTGATGACAGTTGTGCTCCAGAGGTGGTGTGTCTTCATTCCTGTTGCTGTGACTTAATTGGATGCTGCTCTGCTGGAAAGGGCGAACAAAAAGACGTGCTCTCAGATGCGCGCGTAAGCAAAGTTAATTAGTGGTTATTAACACCACGCATAATGAGAGCGCGAGGGAGTCAATTTAATGACTTTGTTAGCTTAAGTTTAGAATGACAGTCGATGATCGGAACAACAATAGCAATCTAGAACGCAGTGATCATCTGTAATTTTCAACAGTAATACGCACTAATAAAAACAAAAGGGCTCTAATTTTGCTCAACTGACTCGATAATTTGAATTTATTTAAAAAGAGGGAGAGAAGGAGGAAGAACATTTTAACCAAAGATTATCCTGTCGTTGAAGTCACAAGTAAATAGGATCACAGTTTCTTTGTTGCTTGCATGCCAAATTATTATTGTTTATTTGTGGGCTTTCAGAAAGCTTCCTCTGTGCAGGCTGAGTGATAACATTTGATTTTGCTCCGTTTTGATTAATAAATCCTTCTCGGCTTTCTTCAGGAATGAAGAGTCTGCAGCTCACAGACATTATTTGAATATCATATTTTCAGATACATGACTTGCAGTGGCCATCCAAGTTCACAACCATGGCCAACAGTCATTGAATGTTTGTTAATTAGCACAATTATATTTTTTTGTGAGTTAATGAGTTTACTAAAAATCACAGCAGGCCCCAGTTTTGATTCATATATTAGTTTGTATTTCTCAGAAGATAAAAAAAGTCATACAAGTTTGAATTGACATGTCAGTGAGTAAATTATATCATTTTCTTTTTGGGGTAAGCTACATCAGTGCTTTACATTGTTTACATGGGTAATAAATACAATAATGATAAGATAATGAAGATACTAACAGGTTGATAGCTTGAGAGTGACAACATCTGACATTCATATAAATTGGGTTTTTACTGCTTCATTGATGCAGAAGTCAATCAATAGAATGAATTAATTTAGTGCCATATTTTTATTTTGGCCCAGAGGGACTATTGTCTTAGGGCTGACAAAAACTTTGATTTGTCTATCTCACTTCAACTTCACCTCACCACACAGGTTCCTTTATCATTCAGAGCAATCAAATGAACCATTAGCTTTTAGCTTGAACACATCGGTTGAAAATGTTTGTTTATTTTATTTTTGTATTTTTTGTTTTTTTATCAAATAAATGCAGGCTTGATGAGGATAATAAATTTATCTCAAAAACATAAAAAATAGTAATGGATCCAAACTTTGTACTGGTAGCCTACTGTTCATCATTTTTTTTTTTTTTTTATTATTTTATTCACAGTTCCAGAATACCACTTCAGTAGATGGACATAAGTGCTTTTTATCATTTTTCCCTAGCAGGGTATGGGCAGGATTCCCCCCTCCAATTTAATCAATATTGACTACATGATGTTGTCATATTATTCATATCAGTAATATGATATTATGTATTCCATTGTTGCATTAAATATGATATACACACACAACAACCAAGTGGAAGAGAAAGACTACTAAGCAGAAAAAAGTTATTTTCTAGTTAAACTATAGGCTAAATGTAAATTATAAGTGTTATGTTAGAGCACTAGCCTAATGTAGTATCGTCAGCTGAATTTAAAGATATACATCTGAAATAGCCTCATTTATTTTAGCCTACTTTTTAACTTTGAATACAAACATATCTGCTTTTACTTTTGTAAGTTAGCTCTTTTGATATCAGCTCCTGACGTGATGTCATTCTGTACGCTCATATTCAAAGCGTCGCGTGTGGGTGCGTCAATAAAACTGTAAATAATTACAGTAGGTCAATTGTGGGTTTTATTTATTAATTTAATAAATTTTTATATACTTCTTTATTATTACTATTTTGCACGATCATACCTAGAAGCGGCAGAGCGGCGCACTGTTGCTATGGTAACTTCCTCACGCGAATCGCTGGCAGTTATTTAGCGCACTCTTGTACCCGGATTTTGAGGTAACTTAACGTCTTTTGGAACATTAGTTTGAACATAAATAGCCTACTCATATTAAAACATTGTATTATTTCAGGATTCAAGTATTTTTTGGGTTTGTTTGACGACCCATGCCCCTCCAACCCTAATTCATATTACGGTGCAGTAGCCTCATACATGCAGTTGCGGGCGATTTGCCGGATTTGGACGTTTTTTTTTTTTTCAAATGAAAATAATTTCAAATAAGTCTGACGGAGTGTCATTTTTTTGTAGATTATTCTTTGCATTCGTATCGATTTGTGGAACGTGAAGCGTGGAATGACTTCTTTAATAATGCATTTGGGTGAAAGGTCACAAATATGAGTTGAAACAATCTTGCCTCTCCGATCTTATAATCGTTTAGGTCTGGAGAAGTGTAGGGCCTTCTGGAATTGTATTTGATTTATTTTTGCCTGTAAAGAGGGTTGATGTGCGCTGATGAGAGTGGTTTCTGCCCTTTATTGATTGCTTCTTGGGAAAAAAATATATAAATGTCTAAGTAAATTCAAGTATGACAATCCTTTATTAAGTTAATCAAAGTAATACATGCAAATTATTCTTCTTCTCCCATGAGCTTATCAAAACCTCTCCCCTTGAGTTTGAAGAAGTCCATTTATTCAGTTAGCGTCAATAACGCTCGCAAATATAGCCATGCAAATGAAAGTTGATTAGAGTAAATTAGGGACTTAGCTGCTATCTGACCTTGTCTGAGTTTTATGTAAATTTTGGAAAAAACTACACAAGGAAATAAATGACATTTAGACGATCGTATAAAAGAAGTAATCAAGAGGGTTTCAACGGCAGGAAAATAAATTTCGTGCATTTCGTTGGGCTTTATCAAGAGCCGGAGAACATGAAAGGAGTAGGTAATATAGGCCTTTTAATATTTTGCCATCTTTAAACATAGGAGTCTATATAAGACTTTTTTTTTTACCCCGATCTATTAAGTTATTAAACATAAATAAAAATAAAGCATAATAATTTCATTCAGAAATTACTTAAATGTTTTATGGTGGACATATTTTCGATAGTAAAAAAAAATTGTAGGCCTGTGTATGAGATTGTTAAACGTAAAAAAAGTAAAATGTTATTAAAAATCAATTTAAAAGGTAGAAATTCTTGATAAAAGCAATGTTGGTAGAAGTAGCCTATAGTTTTTAAAGCTTAAAAATTTTGTTTTAAAATATTATTGATATTTGTAGACCTACCGTTTGTTATAGATTAAAGACCGTTTATTGTCACGAAATTCATAATGTAAAAATATATGCAAGATGCACGTCTTATATTGAATGTATAAGGTTTTTTTTTTTTTTTTTTTTTTTTTTATTCAATCAAACTTTTATGTATGGCAGTGTTGTGACAAGCGATCAAATGCACAGTAGTTTTACAAAACCACTGTGTTGTATTGGTTCTACTGACATCTAGTGGAGCTGGAGGGCATCAAAAGAAAATTGGAAAAATCCTAAATTGGTGTTACACTGTAGGCCTAAACTTTGCCTAAAATTTGCTTGCATGCCCAATTCAGCCAGAACCAGGGGATGCTGATAAAGCATCAAACAGAAGGGTATTGTTAATGAGGTCTGTGGATACTTATAGGGGAGAACAGCCAGCAGTTCATCAGAGACTTCATCTCAAATGAAATTAGCTTCCTGCGTGCTGCTGAGAATGCTTCTCTGGAGTTCAGCTGTGATGGTAATGTCTGCTGTGACAGCTCTCCTCTGGCTCAGTCCAGCTCCGTCCCTGTCTCCAGTCTCTGCCTCCACACGAGGCCAGTTATTCTATTTCCCTCTTCCTTTTTCTCCTTCAGGACTCTAGCTCCCATAGTTATGTTTGTTTTGCTTCCCTGTTGCTGGTAGATTGGAAGTGGTCAGGGGTGGCTGACAGTGATAAAAGGGGATATTTTGCTTTGTTTGTGATGGGCTGCAATGTGTGTGTGTGAAGAGGCCAAGAATTTTATGTGAATGTATCGGAGGGCATCATTAGTAGAAGCTGACTGCTCTCCAAGCCCTCCAGACCAATTTAGTGGGAGAGACAAAAACGTTTTGATCCTGGGTTGCAGCTCTGAACTGCATGATGGGGAGCCGAGTGAAGCCATGCAATCTATACTGGATTTCTTACTCCTCCATTTCTTGGTGCTTGGAGTCCCTGTGGTTAGGAAGCTGTAACAGTAAATTTGGTCTGTCCCTCAGGGTCATCGCGGTCTCATTCTTGTTTACAACAACAGGAATTTAAAAGGGTCAAAAAGCTACAGCAGACATCAATGGGTCATCCACTAGTTTGGCTGCCATTCACTTATCAATTATTTGTTTTTCTCTCTTTGACTCACAAAACTCAAACCAAATTTTCTCCTTGAGCTTAGAAAAAGTTCGATGCAACATGTCACTCTTAAAAATAAAGGTTCCAAAAGGCTTTTGAAGGTCAAAGAAAAAACCTTTGAGATCCATAGAACCCATCTGATGCTAAAAATAGGTTCTTTAAAGTGGAAAAAGGTTATTCAGACTATTAAAATGATCCACACACTATGAAAAAAAAATTTTTAAGAGCCGAAAGGTTCTCTGGGGAACCACATTTTTTTTCTTCTAAGGCTCTTAGTGTAGGTGAATTTTTTTTGGTTCCTCAAAGAACCTTCCAGTGAACAGTCCCTAAAAGAAACACTGTTTTCTTTAAGCGACAAGCATTTGAATAATCTAAAGAACATATATCTTTACAGAACCTTTCTGCTGCGATGCCATAAAGATTTATGGTTCCCCAAAGCACCTTTCAGTAAATCCATCTTTAAAGATAATTTTTTCTCTGTGAAGGGCATTTTAATCTGAAGAAACTTTTCCCATTTTACAGAACCTTTTGTTCAGTGCAAAGGTTCAGTGGAAGTTAGAGGTTCTTCACGAAAACATCACTGCCAGTAAAGGAACTGTATTTCTAAGACTGTGGCAGGTGTTGTTCAGTATCAGCAATTGTGAATCCAACAGATATTATCTGAATACCTGCTGTTCTTTGAAATTAGTGCTAAGCTATCTTGCCAAATCTGAACCATTATAGCTAGCTCGTCTAGCTTGTGCGACATTGTCAGTTGTATTATACTTAATGCACTAGTAGAAGTCGTCAATAAAAGTGCAGTTTTTGTGCATGCATGTCCAAACATAAACACACGTATGCATTTCTGCATAATTCCTTAAATAAATTTCCTGAGCGACCAGCAGCAACAACTGCCAATGAGATTTGCAACACAAGTGATTATGTTTTTGCATGTTTTCACCCCTTTCCTAAAAAAAAATAAAAAATAAAAAAATCCTTATAACTAAGCAATTCAAAAGCAATTTTCTCCGTGGGAAGAGAATGTAATTTGCTATTCAGTGACATTCTGATGTGTAAAAAAACAGGAGCCGGTGGTAAAACGTATCTCTAAAGCCCGTGTACAGTGCATTAATGGGCATAACCGCAGGAGGAGGGGGGAAATGTCAGGGAGGGCACCATTTAATGACTCCAGAATAATCCCTCTCTCATTAGTGAAGGCTTTGAGGATCCACCGGGGCTTGAACTGGTAGAGCGTAACATGCCACTACTGTCTTTATTTTCATATTAAACCATTTGCATAACATTACAGCCACTGGAGAGACTCCTTTAACAAGGCCAGTTGCTCTTCATTTTAAAAGGGGACAGTGGGTGTCTCAGCAAATCTATTCAGCGGTAAATGGAACTGCAGCATGAGGTGAGAGGGATCAGGACGCAGCATTTGGAAGCACATTAATCATACACTTGCTCATGCATCAGGCTCGGTTTGGGGTGCCTCCAAAAATCCATACACAGTAGCTCTACCATCTATCCTGAATTTCCAGGATTTACAGACTGCCTTGCATCCTGTGATTGTGAATTGCACTGAATGGAATGTGTGGGGGACTGATTTCAAGTCCATCAACATGGTAGTTTGTCCAGGGGGGTGGGGAGAACATCAAGGCTATATTGTAGAAAATACTCTTGCTCATCTGTGCACCTATCTTGAGGCACTTTTGTCACTCTATTGCCTGTGGAAGAATGCGGCTTACTTTAAGAAAGGTGAGGGAGAGAGAGAGAGAGAGAAAGGCGTGACGAAATTAAAATCAGTCATTTTTTCCCCGAGGAGCAGATCAATTTCCGCAGACTGGGTCGAGATATTTTCCGGCATTAGTCTTTCTCGACTTGAGCACAGCACCTAAACGGCCTGCCAGCGGGGGTCTCGGCACAGCTGCACGCTTCAGTAGAGAACAGTTACTTCTGCCGCTCTGAGTTTATTTGCGCCTCACCATGAGAATTGCCATAATTTACCCCACCAACACATCAACTCCTCAAAAGATGAGCGAAAGGGAATAGTGTGTGGAATGAAAGAGGCAAATTGGTTCGACGTGATATTGTTTTCTGTTTTTTATTACGCCTATTCATTTTCTCAGAAGGAAATGCACAATTGGACCGTTGCCCAAGTTCAGTGTCATACTGTGGAACCAAGCACAAACCTTCATAATGGCACGGCCTGTTGGCTATGTTTAAATTATGGAAAAAAACTACAGCATTTGAACAGCTCTTGCCTTCTAAGTGCAAGTGCAGGATGAAGCATCTACAAGTTACATATTTCCTTTATAGATTTAGTCTGGTGATCATCAGCAGGTTTTCTTGTTAAATCTGATATATTACATCCACACAACATCTACATCTTATAATAAATACAAAAATAAAACTAGAAAGATAGAGAGGGTTGTGACCAGTGTTGTGTTAGTCTTAAAACATAATTAATTAATAGCTACTTCAACAGTGTAATTAGACTACTAACTGCTGTCTCTAAAAAGTATTTCATACGTATTACTTTCTAAATCTTATATCAACCTCGACCACATAAACAATAAAGAATAACATGAAACACTCTTTTAATTCCAAAATAAATAAATCTTGAACTGACCAAAGTATTTAAAGGGAAAAGGTTTTTAACATAAGATGTTAATTCTTGATGGTCAAAGCACTATACAGAATTGTTCATAGTATTTAATGCAATTATATAAGTTACTGTAGTTAAACGGGAAAATGTAGCACCTGTCATTAGCCTTTGTATTTCTAGATTTGTTTGTAATTGTATTCGTTTTAAATATATTTTACATTTTGAAGACATTTTTTAAATTAAAGCTGCAGTCGGTAACTTTTGACGCTCTAGCAGTTAATAAACAGAACTGCTTGCGGAAGAACATCGTAGCCGGAACTACTTCTCGAAGAATCACAAAGGTACTGGGTTACTCCGCCGCGGTACCCCCGAAGAAATCTAAAATAGTCCGAATATAAACACTTATTATATGTGCACCCTAGTGATTCAGGACAAGCTAAAAACACGGATGGGAAAATGGATTCATGGTGAACTCGCTTATTATATAAATTTTTCTACATTTTGAACACAAACAAAGTTAAGGACCGCAGCTCTGATTGGTTGTTTCTTAGCGGGAGAGATGTATTTCTGCAAATGGCAATAGGACCACTGGGAGGAGCCAGAGGAGCTTGATTTTTTCACAGATTATCTGTTTCATATTCTACTGTCAGGGCATAATGACAGGTTTAACAAATATGTAAAAAATATATTTTTTACAAAAGTTACCTACTGCAGCTTTAACTTTTGTGATAATATTTCCACAAAAATGGTAATAGCCCTGAGTAAACTTGGAGATAAAAATCCAAACAAATGGGCCAACATGTGTACAGAAGCGTACTTCCAAAAAGCTAAACATTCCTTGCTCTCTTTTATATTTAAAAACAAATAAGACTACGTGCATTTGTTAATGACCTGAGAATTGGACTTTAAGATCTTGCCTGAACTGACATTTGTTAAACATGTACATCAAACCTCTCCTCCTCCCCTCCAACACGTTGCCCAGATCTGGTTGCGTCACGAGCAGTGTCTGAGTCTAATTAAAACCATATTGAGAAAAACGTAAATACGACCCAAGTTCCTCCCTCGGTCTTCTGCTGCAAACAGAGCATACTCGGTACAAGCGGTTTCAAGGGACCAGTGTTAAAGGAAGCTCTTCTGAGGAAAGTGCATCTGTGCAAAGTTGCAGCTATTTTTTTTTTTTTTTTAGTTTACATAGATTTTTACCAAACTGCATTAGTAAATAACGCAGCAATGGCTGGTCTGAAGGTAAGTGCACTTTGGACTGCATGGACGAATGCTTGTCTAAATAAAACACTACAAATTCAATAAATTTGCAGAGTCTGTTGTAAGTGTATCGTAATGCAGTTGTTCACTAACTTATTCCAGATACAGAAAGTTTTCGTTAAAGACGTCTTCTTTCATATAAACATAGACATAAACAAACTGCAAAAACAGTGCTTGTTTATTATGTTTGAAGCATAGACTGTATAAAAACAGATTTGACTCACCGAAACAATCTATTAGCATAAGATCCGATTCTCTCTTTTGAGTCGGATCTTATTAATAAATAGATAAAGGCATTTCACCCATATTTGTTAACAGGACAACATGTATCTTTTTCTAGAGCGGTTCACAAATGGACATTTAGGACATGTAGCTGAATTTCTTTTGTTGTTTAATGTAAATAAGACTTTATAGTTTATGAGCTGAATTATAGAACTGAACAACAAACTTAACTGGCACACATGACATTACAAACACCATAGGCTAATTAATAAAACTTAACCATTAAGTATGTTTTGTTGTTGTTGTTGTTTTGTTTTTTTAGAACAAGTAATAGGCCTATACAATTCCAGAGACATCGCTCAATTAATTGTATGAATCGATTCTTTGAAGCGAACTGTTCGAAAGAACCGATTCATGAAAATGATTTTTTTTTTTTTACCATACAGTCTATGGTTTTTACAAGTCATCGTTACAAGAGGCGGATTTGGGGGGGCGTTTCAATTTGGCCAATCAGATCACTGGAATCTGCAGCTGCCCAGATGAAGTTTATATAGTCTCTAGGTTACATAAAATGTCGGCTGCATATAACCTTTAAGTTATACATGCTTTTTCAACAGATTATTCTTGTTGTATAAAAAAAAAAAAGCCTAAGGTTAAAAGGAATTTTACAGTCTACTACACTGGACTCGCAAAAAGAAACATTGATACACTGCTGGCAAAAAGAAACATATGCTGTCATATGTTTCCAGGTGAAATCTTAAATTAAAGTTAAATCTTAATTCCTGAGTTGAACCCTTTCATATATTTTGTTTTCAATTTATGCAATTAAGAGCTGCTTTGTACACATCTGCAGATGCACCATGACTAAGCACATTTGTTGTCACTCACTGATATGGAGAGATGCTCGGATCCACAGCTACTTATGTTTTTTTTTTTTCTGTTCTATCACATTTTGCCACTTAGTTTGTTCTGAAAGTAAAATAAAATCCTATCTAATCAATATTGTTGAAATAACTGTGTTTGTAGTACATGAGCGGTTTTGGAAATGAGTTTGCCTCTGAGGACTCTCGCTGTCCAGGATCTCTACCTGAGGGACAGGTGATACCAGAATTTCTGTCACCTACCTGACCAATTAACATTACACATCAAACACTCAGTTTAGCTTATTGTTTTATAGAACAATCCACAAGTGTGTCCATATGGCTTATATGCTGAGCAACTCTCTGGATCTGCCTTCACATGCCCACGGTCAACCAATAAGAGAAGGTAGGACATAGAATAAAAAATAATAATAATAATTCATAACATAACAATCATACCTAAACCTACCTAAACCTTTATGTTATAGCTGGCTGTACCGCATTTTACCCTCTGTGCGCCACAAGCCTTTCACTCCGATGAGCTGTGGAGATCTCACAGAGAACTGGAATGAAGTGGAGCCTGACCCCAACCAGCTGCGCTGGAAGCCGTTTATCATCCCCAAATCTTCTGAGACAAAAGTGGATTTCATATCGGTAAAGAATTTAATCCTTTTACTTACTGCTCATATGGCCTTCATATTTCAATAATTCTCAGTGATGCCCATTGTCATCGGTTTGATATTTCTAGGGTCTACATACAGTCTGTGGAGCTGGAGATTCAAAATCTCGTAATGGAATCGCCATCCACATGTACACCTGTAACTCTTCAATGATTGACAAGTCAGTTTGAATTGGATTCAACTCACCAATGATTTGACCTGTGTTCTCTGTACTGTGTGTCTTAAGATGGTACCTTTTCTTTTCATAGATGTTTCCAAAACGCAGATGGTGATTTCCTTATTGGTAAGCTTGTGGTTTTGTTATTCATGCCATTTTTTTCAGGAATTTTACATTTGTAATATTATATGATCTTTCAGGATTAATGCGTAATATAGATGTTTTTACTTGTTATACCTTTTGATTATTATTTCAATTTGTGTTTTAGTGCCTCAACAAGGGGAAATCCTGATTACTACAGAATTTGGGAAGATGATGGTGGAGCCCAATGAGATTTGTGTCATTCAGGTGTCACTCTTAATATCTATAAAACTATGAGATATTAAAGTTTGGGGTCAGTACAGTTTTTAATGGACTAACAATATAAATAACTAACTAACAAATAAAAATACTTTAAAAAATAATGTTTAAAATGTATCTTATGTACACCAAGGTTGCTAATGAGATATTTTAGTGTTCACTGTCACATAATACTTCAGAAATTTCATCATATTATCAATGTTAATAACATTTGTGCAGCATATTTTTTCAGTGATAGTTTTTTTCAGGTTTCTCTGCTGAACAGAATGTTCAAAACAGTACTTATTTGAAATAGTGTTGTATGTGTTTAGTGTCATTTTGATTAATTTAATACATCCTTGTTGACATTTTATTTTATTTTAGTAAAATCAGTTTTTTTTTAATGGTTTTGTACACTCATGTTTGCATTCAACATTCCAATAAACAGCATAGAAATTGCACTTTTTAATTAATCTTTTTTTTTATTATGTACTCTTCTATGTTTTCCAGCAAGGGATGCGTTTTAGTGTTGATGTGTTTAGAGAAACCAGGGGATACATTCTGGAGGTGTTTGGGGCCCATTTTGAGCTGCCAGACCTGGGTCCTATAGGTATATACAACACGATTTCTTATTTTGTTTATTTTGTTTCCATAAGCTGCTATGAGAAGTCTATTAATTTGGTTCTGCATTGCAGGGGCTAATGGACTGGCAAACCCTAGGGACTTCCAAACACCTGTGGCTTGGTATGAGGACCGTACTGTAGCCACAGGTTACACCGTTGTCAACAAGTTCCAGGGAAAGCTCTTCTCATGTCAACAGGTGCCGTGCAATGATTGCGTCATTATTAATTCCCATTACTAACATCAATAAGGCACTGAACGTAAATGTACAATTTGTCCATGCATGATAAGTCTTTAATAAGACCAAGATTTCAAGCATCATTCTGTACTGAATTTATTTCCATGTCCTGTCAAGTGAATAATTGACTTGTTATGGTTGTCAGAAGCAAATCAGAGTCCGAAAAAGTAGCATGAGACAGTATCACGCATTGTAATGAAGAAAATAATATAATTCAGATAGAGCACATCTATACTCTTTAATGGTTTACGGTCTTGAAGGATCTTGAAAGAGAAAGTACAGCCTTATCCTGTTGTTTTGTCCTCCAGCTGAGTGCTAAAATTACTTAAATTAACTCATTATTTGCTTGACTGGTAAATATGTTTGCGTTTTGTGTGTATGAGTTTTAGATTTCTTAATTTTAATAGAGTCTGGTAGAGTTATTCTGAGAACTGTTATACTTGTGAGATTACAAACCTCGGGGTCCCCGAAACCCCGGGGTGCACAGAGAGTCTTTGTGTGACTAACTGTTAAAACAGAAATGTTCGAGTCCCTGGGTTTGTGTTTGTGTGTACAGTTGTGACTGATATTTTACTTGGTGTGTGTGTTTGTTCATGTGGGTTCTAGGAGGGCACATGAGGGTCAGGACAGCAGGCAGTCTCTGCTGTAATGAATTATATTGATTTTGCAGGCAGCATTGAAAATCTGTCTGCTGCAACATTATCAAGCGAAGTGCGTATAAAATTGCGGTTTTTAACGAAAACATTTCTTCTCCCCGTAACCTACTATTTCACGTGCAGGAGTAGAGCGTCGAAACAAAACGTTTTATTGAGGGCATTCTTTTATCGGACTTTTTAGTGTTTCGCGTTTGCATTACTATTGATTGTGTACTCAAAGCCTACAGAAATTCATTAGGTGGTTTACCATTACAACATGTTTTTGTCATTTTAAATGTGTTCAAATAGGACTTTTCGCCATTTAATGTGGTCGCATGGCATGGAAACTACATCCCATACAAATACAACCTGGAGAACTTCATGGTCATCAACTGTGTGGCGTTTGATCACGCTGTAAGTAATTTGGTTCATTTGACGTCTTAAAATCACTACATTTGCGCTTTTAATTAAATCACCCGAATCTTTTATTTCCAGGATCCGTCGATTTTCACCGTTTTGACAGCAAAATCCACACGTCCAGGTGTGGCCATTGCAGATTTTGTCATCTTTCCCCCTCGCTGGGGTGTAGCTGATCACACCTTTCGGCCTCCTTACTACCACAGTAAGTCTGTGTTGTTGATAGCATAGACTGTACTTGTTTTGAAACCATGTGAAATTGCATGCGGTTAAAGAGCGCCCTCTGTCTATGCTAAAAGGGAACTGCATGAGCGAGTTTATGGGATTAATCAAAGGCCACTACGAAGCAAAGGAAGAGGGTTTCCAGCCTGGAGGAGCCAGTCTCCACAGCATCATGACTCCACATGGTCCTGACTTCGACTGCTTCGAGAAGAACAGCACAGCTGTCCTCAAACCAGAGAGAGTTGCTCAGGGCACTATGGTAATTTTTCATTTTGAAATGCATCATGTTAAAGCCTAGATGATGTTCTAAATAATGCTGTATCCGACAGGCATTCATGTTTGAGTCATCCTTAAGCATGGCTGTGACCAAGTGGGGATTAGACACCTGCCATCGTCTTGATAAGAGCTACTATAAATGCTGGGAGGCTTTAAAAAGTCACTTCAATCCAAACTGGAAACCCAGCAGCAAGTAGAATACGAAGTACATGGTTACACCTCAACAGTTGTCATAATTGTCTGACGTGGATCAGTGATTCACAATATTTTTTTCTCTAGAACGGAGTTAACCAGAGATGTTCTGTGATATCAAAACAAAACATGCCATTATATATAACCAATAAAACAAAACAAAGGGTATCTATAGGTTTTATAAAGACGATTTTAAAGACCTCTTTAAAGGCAATAAAAATCAAATACAAGCTATAAAATTAAGGGAACACTGTACATAAAAATGTAAATGTCTAGGGAACATACCATGAGTTGTATTAGCAACACTTTTACACCTATTTTCAAAATCTGAAAGTACAAAATTAAAGAGGTCTCATAACTTTTTATATATGAAAATAACCTTTACTGTACCATGCAAAAAAAGTAATGCTCTTCCTTAGTATGTTGGTCTTGTTTTGTAGAGCAGATGTCTATTCTTATTAATCTTTGTTTTCTGTAAAGCTGATCAAAAGGTTTAAGATTAAAACAAGAATAAATAACAAGTTTATAACCCATAAGATCACAATTTTAATAATTCCTCCAGGAAATAAAGACGTCATGTATTCATTTTGCATTTTGAGTTGCATCTCATGTATCTTGATTTAAGGATGTTTAGATATTTGTATTGGAATACAAAAAAGCAAATAACATGTGGGTGAGTACTTTTTTAATGACAGAATTTTCCTTTTTGGGTGAGCTATCCCTTTAAGACCTGCAGAAACTGTAAATGATATTACAAAAATACTGTGTGATTTCTTATTTCTTCATCAATAACAGTGATAAAGCAAGTTTCAACAGAGTATTTTGTTTATTATATAATTACAAGTACTATGTGTTACAATATATATCGAATTCCAAAATAATCAGGTTGACAGTTTGTAGGGACGTTCATAGGTCCCTGCTTTCATTTTTGCCTCCCTTTTGTCCTGGAAAAATGGGGAAAACAGGGTTAAAATTTTGACCTAATCAATACTGAATATGTAGTGAATTCATACAGCTTCAACTCACCCGGTCTGTTTTAAACACAACATACAAGACGAAAAGAGGAAGAACTCCAAACAAGCCACCAATCAATGAAGTTTTAGCAGTTGGTCTGAAGTAGTTGTTATTGGTGCGCGCATATGTCCACCGTGTAAGAGCAGGATCCTCCTACGAATAAAACACATGGAGGTTGATTACTTGATCAAACTGTTTAAATGTGTCAGGCTACCTTCCGGAAGTTTCAATAGTTCAATGGTCAAAATTGTAAACAATAGTGGGGCTAACAACCCAGGAGAAAGCATTCGGAGTAAAAATATAGTCTGATTGAACAAATTACATATTTTTACATAAAGACACATACAGATACATGTGGACCAAAACAAGCTCGCTGGCTGACAATAACGTTAACTGCTAGCCAGTGATCAGTGAAGGTCACTCAGTGTGTATTCAATATAAAACACTCTAGACTTCGTTAAATCTTCGACTTAACGTTAAATCATCAGAACATTTTACAGTTATAAGTAAGCACAACACGAAATAACAGCTATATATAGCTTCATTGTAACTGTTACTCTAAGCTAATGTTTGCAGATTGTGATACGGTTCGTCTTACAATCAGCTCTTTCCGATGAGGATTGTTCAGCTGCTGCAGATACTGCCGCTTCAGCTGTGCCCGCAGAGCCGCTCTCTTCTCCTCAGCCCGTCGGTATTCAGGGGAGAGATTGAAGTATTCGGCTGGATCTAATGTTTTTGGCTGAGTAGCCAAAGGAGCCCCTTTGTAGGTCGCCATGATTGCGAGCAGCGAAAAACACGCCCTGACAAAAAGGAGAAATCTGATTGGCTGCGCGTCACCTTCGCAAGTCTCGCGGTAATTCAGAATATTGTCTCGCCAATTAGGGTTACCGGGTTATTCGCTATTCGATTTCTATGACAGCAGCCGACCAGCTGAAGTAATATTATGTTTTAATAATAATATTTTTACACACACATTTGAACACGCAAAACCAGTCAAAACCTTATTTATTTATTTATTTATTCAAATTAATAAAGCAATTCGCATTGTGCAAAATATTACTAGAGCTGTATGACAGCTGGATTCCAGTCCCAGATGTGATCCAGATGTTGGTTCACAACTGTACTGGACCACTGGATCCTGACTGAACTGAGGAATCTCCCAAATAACCACGCACAGAGACACAAGCAAAGTCCTTTTGGTCGCTTTCCGAGAGTTTATCTATACATATACATACATATAAGTGTGGACGCCCATTTTGACCACTAGAGGGTGCTACAATATAATAAAAGTGTTATTTTATACATAAAGCTACACTAGGGAACAGCCACGAGTCTTTTGTTAACTATGCAGCATTTGCTTGCACCCAAATTCCTCCATTCATTGATATACCTGAGAAACAAGCCGATATCCTTATTTCTAAATGGGATATTTTATGACTACCAATACCATGATGTAAAAATGATGATGCCGTGTACAGTATATCACATCTAATGTCATATTAGCTCAATTACTCATCAAAATTGCTAGCTTTGGTCCATGCCAGCAGTTCATCCACTTCCTGCTCAGCAACTGATTCTGGTTCAATCTGTTCAAGGGAATCCATCATTCTCTGTGTGGATTTTTGCATCAGCAGAGCTGTTTCACTGTGTTCAATACAAACATGCAGGAGACCCTCAGTTTATCTGTGTACCAAATCTGTGCTTACCATTATGCAGTCTATGATTAGCTCTGCAGAACATATCTTACCACCTAATACAGTTACTTTAAATACATTTTTTAAATGTTACATTTTTCTCATCCATTCAATTTTACGAATCTTCTTTTTTCTTGCAATATATTGTCGCCGTTGGATTTTGCAGTAATGGAATTCTATCTTCTTAACATTAGTACCTGGAGTCATTGGGTCTTTAAACACAGAAATCTTTAATCATAAAAGCAATGATAGACACATTATGCTTAGACACGCAACATTTGCATATTTACTGTTACAATTCATATTGTACATGAAGCAGTAGAATTTAGAAAGTGTATTAAAAAAGAAAAGTGTGTTTAAAATGTAGTTTATGGAGAGTGGAGTAATGGCTGCTGAACATTTTGTTGGATATGTTTCATTTATTGTGCTGCATTGATATACAAATGGTAAAATGAAAATGAAATTATTATTACTGACTATGTCACCTTGCAAGACACCAACCATCCATTGCTCTCCACCTGCTGGTACCACCCAGAGTGATCACTGATCATCATTCGGCCATTATGAATCTGGCTTGGAGCAGGTTTTTTTAGCTGCATGTAATCTTTAGGACTGCAGGCACACATGTTAACTATGGGTGCTCGATTGTTTATTATAAAGTATATGTTTGGAGGATAGGTTGGCTGGAAATTTATTAAAACTTTTGTGTTTTTACTAATAATTAGCTTTTCAATAATATAAAATAGAGCAGAACAGAAACAGCATGAGTACAAATGTCTGTCTAATCATTGAGAGATGAATAACATCAGCACTCACCACACCCAGTCTGAAATGGATAAGTGCCCCTGTAGCAGAATCCAGAATATTAGCCTAGTTCTGTATATTATTAGAAACTTTGAAGTTTTGATGAAATGGATGTTTTTCTGAAATGGCTTTTTTTTAAATCTGTTTTCCTACAAGAATTTGTATTCTCAAACCAATGTTAAAGCTTGTACAACATTACTTGAATTTATTTCAATACATTTTTTACATTTTTGAGCAGACCAGTTACAAGTCTATTTATTATGAGCTGATTTGAGTTTTCTTGAACTGATAATTTAACATAGTAAGTTGTTTTAACTCAGAGCATCAAGTTGAAACAACAAATGACCATTAGTTTAATAAATTGTAAAACGTAACTTCTTGAGTTGAAACAAAGAATATCTGTAAGTTAAGTTAACTCACATTTTTAAGGCAGCAGGTGAACTTTCGTTTATAAGTTTAACCAACGTGAAATGTTTTACAGTGTACAAAATACAGAAATAAGGAATACGATAAAAAAAAGGTAGAGGAACTGGAAACAGTGAAAATATCTCAATTAAGATTCACACATGCATCGTAACAAACTTACCTCTGCAGGGTTAATAAATCTAAGAAAGAAGCTCACTAGTTTCTTAAGGTGCTTGGAAACAGCAGTATCCTACAGATGCATTACTTTTTAAAACTGTTGCATTCAATTAAAAACCTGGAGAAAAAGTAACATTAAAGTTTGCAGGGCTCTTTCCAGCTCTGGGACAAGTATGACATTAGTGTCTGATGTAGATTCCCCAGTTGGAGCGGTTAGGAGAAGTCTAAAGGGTTAAAAGAATTATAACAAAAAAAATTTGATTGGCATTTTTTTTTCTCTTTTCTATTGCTTCACTCGTTTAGAAATGAGCCTGCATGTTTTGCTGTATTTCATACCTGTCAAAAGAGTATGTGTGTTCAATCAATTTCTTGTTCATGCTAGCACATGCTGCTTATAGGATAAATAGAAAGAGAAAGAGAGAGGTTTATTCTGTTAAAAATTAACATGGATTTACATTTCAATTAGCAGAGAAGGAACAATTTTGTTTAACCGAGGCTGAAGCTCTGCACCCTGATTAAGGCTTTGCCATGGCTTGGTATAGGAAATGGGTTTATTTAGCTAGAATTATGGCTATTTTATTGGATTAGGCTACATTTAACTACCATACTCAGTTCAAAATTAATAGGTGCTTTTAATAAACCAGAGACCTCTTCATTCTCAAGAAACAGAATAGCCAATATTCTTAAAAACACCTGAATTAAAATGTATAATATAAGGTGCTTAAATAGGCAATGTGTTTTATGTTTTATACAGTCTATGGTTTTATCCTTATAAATTTCAAATCAAACCCATCCAGTGAATATCGAAAAGTAAACAAAATCGTGAATGGATTTTTTCGATGACATCGACAAGATGTAAAAAACGTAGAGGGGGCTTAAACTGCAACCAAAGTGTAAACAATATTAATGGAGTTAAAAACAGGAAAATAAAGCTTAAGTAGACAGTAGGCTATGACTTTATGGGGATGGGTTAACGTGAAAACAGACTCATCCAACTCAATGCTAGAAAGCTAGAAATATATACAAGATTTCTTTCTAAAAGCTTTTTTAAATAGAGAACTAGGCTACATGTGGTGTAGGAGATTATTTGAAAAAGATTCGTTCAGTGGCCCTTTCAGCAGGATACACTGTTACGAAAGAAAAAAAAAGTGAGGGATTATTGTGACACTGAATAGCTCACTAACTTAAATTGTAAAAAAAATAATACAGCATACTCAAGAAGTCCAAAGAAGGCAGTCATCTTTATTTTATTTTAATAACAGAACATGCTCCTTGTTCGGCGAACCTGCCAACCATTACTGAAACATGAGTTGTATAAGACGGCCAAATTAGTTGCATCACTCAGAGTCATAACTGTTCATTGTAAAATTATGGCAGGTTGTGACATGACACGCATGAGTCGGCCTGTTTTAATGAGCTGTAATTAAGGAATTTATACAGTTTATTAAGTCTACAGTTTACTTTTAAATTAAAAGTGCTATTAAAAATGTAGCAAAGCAGATTAATTTAAGTCATGTGCAAAGTTAGTCATTTACAGATACTTTATTAAAATCTTTTATAAGTGATAAATATTATTCTACTTATGCCTTAAGAAAAATACTGTGTAGTCCATATATTAAATGTTAATAAATATAACCGATTTAATGAAGACATTCAAGAAATCCCTTACAAAAAGGACCTTACATATGTAGGCCTATGTTATACAGCATTATACTGTGTTGTTAGCAGTGCTGCATCTTATGGAGGTCCCTAGGCTCTAGGGGAGAAATTATGCCCCAACCCCTGCCCTGCATGATAAGTTATAATAAAAGATAAATTTAAATTACACTGAAAGCCCCACACAAACAGCACAATTAAATTATACAGCAACTGTGAGGTCTTATTTAAGAATGCTTAGTTCATCTAGTGGTATGTCGGTAGCACTTTATTCTACTTTCTTGTTCCCCATGTACATATTATGTACTTATTATAGTAATTACAATAACTATGTAATAACTAGGTACTAACCCTGAAGCTACCCCTTAACCTAACTAAATGTAACTACCTAAATGTAGTTACCTTGTATTACCAGAACTTTCTTAGATAAATACACTGTAAGTACACTATAAGTACATGTAAGTACACGTACTGTAAAATAAAGTGCAACCTGTATGTCTTTTGCATAGATTGTGAGAGGCCATGTTTGAATCTCAAATTAACAAGTTGCGGATGCCAGTTTTCAATATCACTTTCATACTTTATCAAATAATATCAAATGGATGGCAGACTTCTGTAACATCATCTTTACGGACTTATCCACAATTAATGTGGAATCTTCAGTGTTACTGGGGCACTTACATTTTTCTATTCTTTTTTGCTCTGATTGTTAAAGGAGCAGTAGGAGTTGAAAAAAATTAAAACACCTCTGTTAAACAGTTGGTGTTCAGTTTGTTAGTTGACAGCTACTGACTAAAGAATGTATGTCAGAAAAAAATAATGTATTGTAACTGACATGCTGTGCTTTCAAATGCCACAGTGAATGAAAGAGTCAATAACTTACAGGAAGCAGGCCTAAATAAAGAAATGATGTGAGAATTCAACATTTCAAAGCCTCAAGATCCAGAAAATATTTATAAAAAACATAATGAAAGTGCATTGTATTGTATATGAATTCATAATGAAATCAATAATGGTTTACCTCAAACACTGAAATATTCAAAAAGCCCATTATATTGAATTTTTTAACAAAAAATATGAAATCATCATAACCTTATAGTTCTGATATAATTATAATTCCTTCTATTCATATCCATATTCATAATGTTGCTGCAGCTTTGTCGTAGAAGACCATAAGCGTAGAATCCCCCCCCCCCCTCACATTCTTAAATGTTCAGTACATGTAACCACAGAATTCTCTCTTCTAAAGTTCTGTTTCTACTGCATCATCACAACTGTCAAGATAGTACTCATCATCGGTTGTGGTGTCAGAATCAGACTCCTCAAAAACAGTCAAGCTGGTTGTGTAGCTCCTCGATGACAGGATTCCACGAGGAGGAGACAGATTTTCTGGAGTTGTCCACATGGGGGAAGACACAGAAGGTGCCTGGGATATCCGACGAGGTGAAGAGGACATAGTTGGTGATGGAGGTGGGGTTGGGTCTGCATCATAATGATCAAAATCATCTGTATATCCAGGTTCAGACTGTTTACCACTGATAGATTTGGCATCACAGATTGGAGAATGGCTACTACTCATTGGAGAGTCAACTTGAGAACTCAAACTTGAGTGGTCGCTGATGCTGCTTGTTGAGATTCGTCCAGGACCTGATGGGCGGCTTGAAACCACACTGCTTACTGAGAAAGATCGTCCGTTGTGTAGACCATACTTTAAATCAGCATGTGATGAGGACAAGTGAGACCTCACAAGGTTTTGCTGCACAGGACTCTTGGTGGAGTTCAGAGAAGAGAAGTCATCAGACTCACACAGTGAATTAGTTTTTTTGCAGACTGGACTATAAAACACATTATCTTTCTGAATGTCTTCTGAATCGAAACCAAACAAATAAAAGGGTGATGGGGGACCGACAGATGATTTTCTGTAATGTGGCAAGGTGGCAGAACGATTCATACTTTGGGCCTTTAGCTTATGTGGACTAAAGCTCCTACCATAAGAGCGGTTTCCATTTTCATCGCTATGCCTCTTTTGTTGACGAACATTTAATTTATTCTCAGATGATTTCTTTAATGTTAACGGTGACAAGGACTCAAGAGAAGCCAAAGGTGCTTTATCAGTGGTCAAAGATGAGTTGGGGGCAACCCATGTGCACCCAGAACCTTTTTGTTCAGTTGCAGATCTGTTTTGCCAGTCCATATTTAAAGAATTATCCGATTTCTTTAATGTAAGTGGTGACAAAGATGCAAAAGAGGCTTTATCAGTGGTCAAAGATGAGCTGGGGGCCTCCCATGTGCACCCAGAACCCTTTTGTTCAGTTGTAGATCTATTTTGCCAATCCATATTTAAAGTATACTCAGATTTTTTAGATGTTAGTAGTGACAAGGAATTTAAAGAGGTATTATCAGTTGTTAAAGAGTAGTTAGAAGGTTCTGGGTGGCTCTCAGAACATGTTTTCTCTCTCTTGGGACTTTCAAAAATCTCAGTATCTGAGGGTTGCTGAGTGGGACTCTTGTTCTTTTTCGGTAGTGCATCAAGTGCGCCGTCTGAAGGTCTGACACCAAATGTCAGTTTCAAGCGATTTAATACCTGGTCAATCCTGCTGCTTGTTTTAAACACTGGTGAATGTCTTTTGGTTTTTAAATACTGGGGACTAACAACCTCTTTGTCTGGCAAAGAAGCTGAAGAGAAGACAGCTTCTTTGTTTTTCTTAACTCGTGAACTAAAGAGGCCTTTTTTTGAATTGGAACTTTGCATTTCCTGCAATCTCTCATGCATACGCACAGCGGGAATCTCTTTCTCAGCTGTCAGTGGAGTCTCATTTTCTACTGTGAGCTTATCAGGTATTAAATACTTCTCTTTTTCACTCAGCCTGGGGTAAGAATTACCCTTATCAAGCTGAAGTTCCATCAAGCCATCATGCTCTTGATGATAGAAGTTGTTAGAGCCTGTGTTGGGCTGCCTTGGGTGTGTTCTTATATTTGAGCTTTGGCTTTCCATGACAAAACTTGCATCTGGTGCAGCTTGTAAGAGGCATGGCTGGGCAGGTTTGCGATTATCTAGGGTGCTTGCATAATCTTGAACTGCTGTCCTCTGTTTTGTGTTAGGAGAAGCCAACTGTTCCTTTGGTCTTCTTATTATACTTGTGTATGTGGACAGTGAAGAGATTGGATCAACTTTAATGAAGTCTGGTGGAGAGGATAGTTCTTGTAAAGTGTTGTTGAGTGTATGTCGGGAGGTGATGAGGCTAGAATATTGAGAAGTGCTGAGACGAGGTGCTGATCTTCGTCCAAAATCTGGAGGCAGAGATTGAGCTGGTGCTATATGAGAGCTGGAGCCATAAGATTTTCTTGGTAATGCTTGTACCTGTGGCACAGATGGGTTGAAGTCAAATGAAAATCTTGAGGGAACTGTTTTCCGGTCACCCTGCAGTTTTACACCTCCGTCTTGTTTAGAAGGTGAGGTTTCACCTCTCTGTATGTGGGAAGAAGGGGTAGAAGGGGAAGGGGTGGACACAGCCGGGCTGGACTCCCGTAGGTATGAATAAATGCTTGGTACTCTTACACTTCTGAGAGGTCTGCTTGGAGAAAGAGGGCTCGAAAGATCCACAGTGCTTTGACTTGACTGAGAATATTTCTTATAGTCCAGATATATGTGCCCAACATTTGTAGGACTTGTTCCATCAACAAAAGAGTCTTCCCTGGGTGAGTAGTTAAGCCTGTCTGTGAAGGTACTTGTGCCTGGTGAACTACTGGCTATTATATTGTGTGTACTTTGTGATTTTAATTTTTGAACATTAAAGCCTGATTGTTGAACATTCAAATTTGATAAAACTTTGGGAGAAAATGTGGTATCTGGAGTTACTTTTTGTCCAGTCATACTGGAGTTTTTTAGGTTGGTGTTGTTGGCAGCATTTTGTTCCACTGGATTTGTGTCCTCTGTACTGGAATATTTCCTCAAAAACTCTGAATAAGAGCTCTGTTGGGCTCTGAGAACCCCAAGTTGGCTGGTTTTTGTTGTGGAGATTGGGAAACATTCTTCCTCTTCTCTTGCAACAGAAGCATCGAGTCTCATTGAAATTTCTGTCTCTGGTTTGTTTAGAAACAGTGATTTCCTTAATGGCACTCTACTCTTAATTCTATGTGAGAAAGGGAACTGACTGACTGGTATTTCCTCTGTTCTTGCAGGAGTGTCTGGGTATTCGGGGGTTTGGTCATCAGCAGTAACATAATGGGCAAATGATGGAGTTTTCAAAACAACTCTGCTAGGCAATGTAAGGTACCTGACAGACCTAGTCATTGGGGTCTCTGATTGTGTGGGTTCAGCACTGGTGCTTCTCAAATTTGACCTCCTCAAGGAAAGAAGTAGGCTGCTTGTTGTTGGCTTAGAACTCAATGATTTGAAAGGCTCATTTTCATCTCCAGTTTTTGATATTCTGAACCCTGAATGAGCCAAATTTGGTACCTGTTGAGTTTCCAGATGTGTGGGAAAAGGATGCAAATCTGTATTATTGTACATCATGCCCACAGAGGAGGATTTAATAATGGGCCTCTTTGGCTGTTTTGTGGCTGTGATGTTTGGGGAATTGTTCTCTTTTTGCCAGTCAGGAGAGTTAAAGCTGGTTCCTGCAGTCAACTGCATATCATTGTGATTGAACATGTGTTCAGATGGTTGCCGCTGGGAAGGAAGAAACGGTTGTTGCTGCTGATCCTGGCGAAAAAAGGTAGATGGGTTGACATTCTGTCCACAATCTTGGAGTTCATACTGTACTTCACTGCCACCTTGCTTGGGTCTGCGAAGACGGCCACTCCAAGGTGGAGCAAGAACTGAGGCCAGGGCTGATGTCAACATAACTGATGTAGGATTGATAAGACCAGGTTCTGGCTCAGGGGTACTGTCATGAAGAGCAGGAAAAGAGCCTAATGGCAAGACCTGGTTTACTACTTCTGAATGGTGTGCACCATTGTCCACTTCAAAGGAGGTCAGATTACTGTGGTACTGTGAAGTTGTTGCAGCATTCTTTCTATAGTCGCTGGCTCCAGATTCCTTGTTGAATTCGGTTTGAACCTCAAATACAGGTTGAGTAGAATGTCTTTGTGAGCTGTTGTGGACAATTTGCATTTGTTCATGAAGGCCTATGCTGTGTTGTATTCCTGTATTTTGTCCCTGCTTTGGTGTGTTATGTCCATGCTGTTGCAGAGTGGTAAAACCATCTTCATGAATGCTTGCTTTGGGTCCATCCCCATTCTTAAATAATTCCCCAGTTGATTCACCACATTGCTCAGTTGGTGAAAGAATGTTCCTTAGCTGTCAGAACAAACAACAAAGCTTTGGATAACTGCCAAAAACAGTACAAAGCAAAGGCACTAGTAGCATTTGTACATTTTAGAGTACTAAAGTTGAGATGCTTGGGAAAATTGCAAGAAATGCTTCTCACGTTTATTTGAACAAATCACCACTCCCATTCCATAAATGTTTAAACAGAGTTCAACTTTACAGTTGAGCTTTACATTCCACTGAAAAATACTCAAAATTGCACACATGGCCCAGTAGAGCAGAATGTATTCAAATTGTAGTACAATAAAGATTTTTCATTATATTTAAGCAAGATATGTTTGATTAGTAACTTAGTAAGACATAGATTTTATTTTTTAAATCAGAAGTTCTCTTACTAAAAAGATGAAAAAGTGAAAGCTTACCTCTGTGTGGTTTTGATTAGCTGTGTTTTTTACGGCTTCATGTGCCCTGTAACTGTCAAATTGAGAAAATAATTTTTAATTAGCATTTTTTTTTTTTAATGAGCAAACATTAAAAATGTATTTAAAAAAATAAGTTCCCTCAGGTAGATAAACAAAGACAACTATGATGAAAACAAATATCTTGTCTAAGTCAATGTTTCACACACTATTCTTACTCCCTAAATACTTTTTCTAGTACATCTTTCACCTTTCTCTCAGTTTAAATATTTCAGGAGTAAACAATTAATTGGCCTGACATGAAGGGAAGGGTCCGTGGTTAACCTCACACACATCAATGCATACAGATGCCTATACCACTTAAACGTACACAAAAATAACCCTGTTTAAAAAACCTGTTCACTTCCAGATTAAAAAATGAATAAATTCCTGATCATTAACTCACCACCATGTCATCAAAGATGTTCATATGTCTTTCTTTCTTCAGTTGCAAAGAATTTAATGTTTTTGAGGAAAACATTCCATGATTTTTCATATAATGGACTTCAGTGGTTCTGAGTTGCAGTTTCAATACAGCTTTAAATTATCAGGAATTTTTTATCCTGGAAGTGAACTAATCCTTTAATGTCTGCTTTGAAAAATGAGAGGCAGTGATGTCATACCTTTTAAACAAGATACTGTAATACTGCACAATAATGTCTCTTTACTGTTTCCAAGATCAAGTTGTAAACACTTTATAAAGGTGTAAGCAGTGTTTGAAAGCATGAACACACCTAGATACGGTACAGCCAAACAGCAAATCTTTGCCAATACACTTTCACACTATCATTCACCGTCATTAAATCATGACTTATTGCTATATAAGAACTATTACTGCCAGTCATGGGTCAAAAGAGTGCTGCAGTTCTGGCTAGGACTGTGCAAATGACATAAAACACACAGTGCTATGACATCATTTAAAAAACAAAAGATATTATGTGCAGTGTGTATTAAGTGGAATCAAATTTTTATAAAACATTTACTTATAAGAAGTAAATGGAGTGAATCCTACGAAGTTTATCATTCACTGAACTTATGAATTATAGCAGTTGATTCACTGTTTAACTATAAAATTGGATTTTAAGCTAGATATGCAATAATATTAGCATTCTGGTATATGTCATAAGCTGATAATTATTTTAATGTTGTAAATAATAACTGATAAATGGCTGATTAAAATCCTATACAATTTTGTTTAAAAACAAAAAGTGAGCACTAAACTCCTTTTAAAGCATGATGAACCCCAACAGTAGTGTGAAAATGTAAAAAAAGACCAAAAAACCCAATAAATGAATGAATAAATAAATAAAACTCACGAGTTAGTTGTAGCTTGCAGTGTTTTTTCCACTGCCGTGCCTTTTTTGTTTCTTCTGTTGGGAAGACTGATAGAGATGGTGGAAGTGAATCTGGCAGATTTCCTTTGTTCCTCAGATGTCCTACTGGAGTCTTTCTTAGATCTAAGGAGTATTATTTGCCTGATCTGCAAATCTAATCAGTGGAGAAGTGTTACAAGAAGGAACAGCATGATAATATCTATATATATATATATATATATATATATATATATATATATATATATATATATATATATATATATATATATATATATATATATATGAAAGGTTTTAAGCCAGTTATTTATTTTGCAGTAGTGTATCAGTACAGCAGAGAGTATCAGTTTACATTTGCCAATTTGATTGAAATACTTCACTGATATTTTTGTATGCACGAGTCTGAAAACATCCAGTACTCTACACAGAGATCTGATCTCACCATCATCCAGTCTGTCTGGAATGACATAAACAAATAGAAAAAACTGAGACAGACTGAATCCAGAAGAATTTTGGCAACGTTGACATTTTTTGTTGAATTTTTTTTTGCCATTGTTTGAATATGTAAACTGACATTTCCAACTGACACACTACAGCAAAAGATATAAAAATAACTGGCTTAAAACTATTTTTTGTTGGTGAAAATACTAATAGCCTAAGACTTTTGAACAGTGTGTATATACAGTATATATGCATGCTTCATATGACATTACATGAATGTCATTAAAATTATCAGAACTTTAAATCAGAATTTCATAAATTTATAATGAGCTGTTATGTCCCAAATTTGTGTCTCACAACAAATGTATCTGTTAATCCGGTCATACAAACTCACCTCTGCTGCTTTTCAGCTGGCCTGTTAACTGCAACGAGGATGAAGATGCAGTAGTTCTAGTTTCTAAATTTTTCTTTTTGTGGATGTGTTGAGCCAGGGGTCCAGGATGTAACTTCTCTTGTTCACTTACATTCTGAAAACTAATCAAGCTTTGCATTACAACACTGCAACAATACAGTCTACAGAGAACTGGAGACTGTTTTTTTTTCTCAACAGACACCACGTGTCTGCAGCGAAGGTTCACTCCCTTCATAAAAATTATTCACAGGAACACCCATAGATGTATTCTAAGTATATTGACAGATGACAGTGACAGCGAAATTTCAATAGTTTTTTCCTCTTCATGTACAAAGAAAAAGATTAGAGTACTTTCCAAGTAGGCAGAAAATACTTTCTTGTACTTCTCCTAATAATGTTGAACATTTTAATTTTTTACAATTATTATTATTAAAAAATTATGAGACAATGTGGGTGTAACAAACTGCATAAGTGCTAAATTATTACCATAAACATTGTGAGACATTTTGAGATGACATTCAGCAAAAGATTAATAGTTAGTGAAACCAGATATTTTGGAGGTGTGTTCTGAAACAATTAAACTGCGATGCAGACAACATGTTGGTAAAGGTTCAGACAAGAGATCAATGCTTGAATCAATGTTCAGTCCATTGGCATGTTGTTATAACTCTTTGACTGTAAAATAATTTGTAACCATGTTTAAACTACAACGGATACTTCAAACTAATATTTGCGCAAGCTCTTCTAATTACGTAAGAACTTCAACCTGTCCACTTAAAGCTACAGACTTACATAATGTTGTCCTTCCATAAGGAGGATCATAAAGGTTAGTTTATGAGAAAGAGAAAAGTAGGAAAAGTAGTGTTTGTGTGAGAGGAGATTATGAGCAAGAAAAACGAAGTAAAAATTCCAAGAACTTAGAAACTTTGTAGCCTACCGTGATTTGTCAGTTTGTGTGTACAATACATCCCGATCTGGGATAAAGCAAGTCACGCTGGCTTTCACTCCGCTTTGACAACTTGAGTGCTGTAACTTCAGATCATGTGTTGACATTATAGGCTAACTGTATATGCCTCATATAGTTTGGTTGCTTCCCTTTAATCCCTCCGGGCATCAGCTGTGCCATTAGGAACCCTCACGTGCGGCTCGACTGTACATTCCACCGGAGAAAACAGCGCTCGGTGAGGCAGACCCGTCATATCCACAACTGAAGACCGACACCACCCGTTTCTTTCCCACCAAGGCGTGTGTTATCGAGGGCACAGCCGCGGAAGTGCGGAGTGAGCTTGTGCTTTAGCAACAAACTCCGAACTTTGAAATTTGAGTTCATTACTTTACCTTGTACTATAACATTGCGATTAAGCATGTATACAACCTAGACATTTTCCTGTATCATGTGTCAACTAGTTATATTTCGGATTTACCTGAGATACCAAAGGGTTTGTTTCAAAACAGGTTTTAATTAAAAAAAGACTTATTTTTAAAAACGTGTTATCTAGGATGGGAGATAAAAACCAGAGGATAAGCAAGCGATAACTAAACAATAATAGCCTACGTGTTTTTTCCACGAATACCCGATAGGTGGGGTCATAAACAATAGCGTGACATTTCCGCGAATCGATTCTTTAGAACAATTCGTTTAAAGAACCAGTTAAAATGATTCAGTGATTCACTTACGTCAAAACGTAACAGCGTTTGCACGTAATAACTGCAGCTGGCATTCCAGCGTGGAATATTCCCAAACATTCTAGTAAAACCATATGTGCTTAAATATAGCTATTTATAACTTTTTTTTTATTAATAATGGTTGGTTGATTTCTTATGTTCGTTCTGTTTTTCATTTTGCAGTCATTTTTTCATCCAAGTCAGAACCTTAATATAGCCTAGGCTAGTATAGCCCATCAGTAAAATCTTTGATTCAGTCCAAATATTCCAAATGTAATCTGCTCGGGTGTATTAATGCGAATCGAACATGAGTCAGTGAATCAGTAGCGAACCGCTGAGAACGATTCTGTCCCACTCGTGAGCAGACTCGATCAGGCCGGTTTATAAGAACCAGTTTAAATGAGTAATGGAAAAGATCCGACTCAAAAGAACCACTCGCTCACGAATCGGACACAGCATACAAATAACAGTGATGTAAATAAATGTGTCTGCATCTGGGGCATGTACCATGAAGCTGGATTAGGTGGCTAGCCTAAGATGATTCATTTTAGTCATTTTATGATTTATATAACTTTTGTGATTCATATTATTATTTATCTCTTACACACAAGCAATTTTAGTTTAACAGTTATTATAAATTATTTTAAATAAATATTAATGTATACAGATTATGTAATATAAATAAGCTGTAGTATCAAAAGATTGAACTATTTTAAAAATTACAAATCTGAACTTACATGTTCAAGTCTCTATCACTATATATTTTCAAATGTATAAACTAAGTTAACAAGTTCCACTTGTGACTACACTGATGGAGCAAGATTTTTTTATTAGTCCTCCTTCATTTTTCACATGACATTTAATTTGTCATATTCTTCAATCTCTTAACCTTTAGCAAAACCTTTAACCTTCAGTTTTAAATCTCGCTGAGTCTCTCGCGAGAAGTAAATCAAACTTGCTCTATATTGCAAGGCTTGTGATTGGCTGTTCGCCAGTGATGTCACACATTCATGTGCACGCGCTCCACAAACTCAGGATCAAAGTCTGAACTGGCAAAGAAAGTTGATGAACAGCATCATGGTACCAACAAAGCCGGATTGGAGAGGTTTGGTTTTGTCAACTCAAAACTAATCCTATAACTCTGAATTTGTTCAGCTACCATCATGGTACAGGCCCCTGGGATCCAGTCAAACCTATTAAACATTCTGGTGGGAAAATAATAACAAAAATGCTCCTGAATTATACTCTCAGCATCAATAAGACTGAAAATTGCAGTAAAACAACAAAATGATTGTACATTTGCCTTAATCACTCTGCCAAAGTGAAACTGAGGTTTACTGAGAAGAAAAATATTGAATAAGTGGTGAATAAAATGGAAGGGAAAATCAATCCTAATTAAGATTTTTTTTTCTTGTCAGTAATCAAGAGGGATGGATTGCTGGTCAGGCTTTCTGCTTATTCCACAAAGATTAATTGGCCCAGAGCAGGATTCCTAATTATTTTATATAGAAATACTAAAGGCCATCAATAAGACTCATTAGCCCCTCTAGGCAAGGAGCCTGGTTGTATGTTGCATTGCTGAATGGTGTGCTATGCAGATGCACATATCATTGGAGGGAAGTGTTCTATAAGATGTGATGTTTGTTTCCAGACTTGTTAAGTGAAAAACTGCACGTTTGTAAGAAATGAGTCCTCTATTCATAATATTGTGTTGTCCACTGGCTGAATGGACTGGCCAGAAGCAATGGTTTAAAATTAAAACATCTTAATTAATATTTCTTATAACATGCATCTTTTCTCTTCAAAAGACGTTATCTGCTGGACTGGAGTCATGTGGATCACATGTGGATTATTGTGATGTTTTTATTAGTTGTTTAAACTCTCATTCTGATGGCACCCATTTACTGCAGAAGATCCATCGGTGAGCAAGTGATGCAATGCTAATTTTCTCCATCATAGACACAAACTCATATACATCTTGTAGTATAGTAGATTTTCATTTTTGGGTGAACTATTCATTTAATGCAAAACTCATTGGCATGCAGTTTAAATTAACTATATGGGAGTATCACATTACTTAAAACATGCTTCAGAATAAGATTTATTTTGCCATGATGATTAATTAATGACATGGTCCATAAAGAGCATAAATTAGATGCTACAATAATTCATGTTGCATACATACTGCTAAACTGCAACTAGCTGTAGTTAATGCAGTTTCCCTGCAGCCTGAAATCTACATCTGGCCAAAGCCTGTCTTTAAGATGCCTTGAGCTCATAAGCACAAAGAACATCTTTATTAATTGACAAGACTAATGTTTAATTTAAAACCCAGGACTCTGTCATTCTGCAAGGATGAGAGAACATTTGAGCAGGATGCTTGTGACTGGTGACTCAGAGGTTAAACCGTGGCAGCAGCCTGGCAGCCGTATTGACTTCTGGGTAATTATACTTAAGTGGTGACTAGAGGAGGCAAATGGCAGTAACAGATTATCTGTTTTGAGGGGATGCATTCTTAGAATCAATAAGAGTCCATTTGTGGAAATAGGGCAATTAAGGGGAAAATACACCCCTGTTCTTGGTCCTAACAGAAGTCATTTGCCACTGCTACCATACTGTAGGTCTTAAATTTTTTTCCCTAAATCTCTCATGGTTAAATTAAGAAATAAAACAGAGGGATAAATAGTATAAACAGTAGACATCAACAGCCTCTCTTAACAGCAGATTTACCTTGGTTTGTTTTCCTTTGTCTGAAAACAACATTAAAAATGAGAACAAGAAATGGTTTTAACAGGACATACACTACCATTCAAAATTTGGGGGTAAGTAAAATGTATTTAAAGATTAAATTCAGCATGGACACATTAAATTGACAGCAAGGGCATTTAAAATGTTAAAAAGATTTCTGTTTCAAATGTATGCTGTTCTTGAACTCTCTATTCATCAAAGAATCCTGAAAAATTGTATCAGAGTTTCCACAAGTATATTAGGCTTAAATGTTTTCAACAAAAATAAGAAATGTTTCTTGAGCACCAAATCAGCATATTCTAATGATTTTGAAAGATCATGTGACACTGAAGACTGGAGTAATGGCTGTTGAAAATGCAGCTTTGCCGTCACAGGAATAATTTAAAATATATTAAAATAGAACATAAATGTTAACAATATTTTGGTTAATGTTACTGTTTAACTGTATTTTTTAATCAAATACATGCGGCCTTGGTGAGCAAAGATTTCTTTCAAAAACATAAAAAACAAAAGAAGACTTTAAACTTTTGAATGGTCTTGTATGAACATTTTAACATACACTGATAATTTATTTTGCATGTTTTCATGTCTTAGCCTGCAGCCGTGCTGTCTTTCCGGCTCATACAGTAATTACTGATTACATTAATTCTGGTATGAGCATCCAGTCACCAGCTTTTGGGACAGGGAGGCTGTTGGGGGAGTCAATGACCTCACTAAGTGATGAAGGAGAGCAGAATGAGATTGCAGTCCGGTCCATTTGGGTCTCGTAAATAGATTTGCTTGTTAAAGAAGTACTTTTCCCTGGCTGACTTTACCACACTTACACTTTCCTCAAGCCCTTCCAACTCTGGTTCCTTCCTCAATTTGCACACAAACACCCTAGAAGATGAAAGAACAGAAGCAATGTCTTCTGATGTACTGTATGCGAAAGAATCCTCTCAAATTCAGCCATCACTCGGTTTGCCTGATTTACAGGGCCAAATCCCTTAGACTCTAACAATCAATCAGTTGGATTTACATCTATTGTGACTTGGCAAAACAGACTCTCCCTAAGAGACAGCAATTGCAGCAGTATGGACCACTGATCAATCCCAATCAACCGATGTAAAACGTTCATAATACAGCACTAATACTGTATGTATGCAAGCCAAACCAAACTCACACTTACAATATCCCAGAAGTGAATTATGGCAAAAGATGATACGGGTCAGTTATCAGTTGGGTTGGATATACAAGTTATTGGAGACGAAAGTAAATGTGTATAGATTTGAACACAGAGACTCTTAAATGGATCCAAGGCACTCCCTCTCTTCAATGTTCCCTTAATCTCACATCACCAAACCGTAGGCTTTAATCCAATCAGCAAAGAGCTTGTTCTCATTTACCCAGAAGGCTTGAAGGGATCATCATACATCTGTGTTGGGGTAAGCCATGACGGGAAGGTTTCTTTCACCCTACATTTCATTTTTCACAGCTTGAGAGACCTCCATTCGAAGGAAAGATGATGAAATAAGTCAATACCAGCTTTCAATTGATTTGTCTTTTTTGAGACACCAAAGTAATCTACATTTAATGATTGCTCAGAAATAATCCACTCATATGATTATTAATTATATTTAAATCAAGCTTATTTTAGGTACAATAATGCTCAGTGGAACCAAATATACTCTGAGATTTAACAACCCATTGACACATCATTTTAACTAGCTTGTACTCTTGACAATAAGAGAACATGCTAATGAGGAAATATGTTCATGGGGTCAAAGTTCATATGTCAGGTCATCCTAAACTGGCACAAATGAACAGTACAAGTGTTCTATTGAAACATTCTGCTGCTAGTCAAATTTCCAATAGAGTTCCAAACTCACCAACTTCTTAAAAACGAATTAGTGTCTCAGGCTGGGGTCTCAGCATAGTAAAAGTGTCACAAAATAACGTGAATACATTTAAAGTCAATCTCTTAAAAAGGGTCGCAGCATCTGTTGACACAAAGCAATATCATTGGAACCCTTTGGATCCCCCTCCTTTTGTAGGAAATCCCTTTAATGTGAACCATGCTTGCCTTAAACCTGAATCCACTGATTACTTCTGGACAATTAAGCACACTGATAGAATGAACTCAGTGTGACTTCAATGCCTAATCTGAAAAGAAGTCAATACAGAGAGAGGGAGAAACAGTAAGCAGATGATGAGAGTGGAGAGTTATGTGATGTTCTGGCAGAGCTTGCTTACAGGGCCCATTGTCCTGGCTTGCAAAATCAGCACTACCCCATTCCCCTGGCCCAGTTAAGACATTCTTTCTGCAAGCTGGCCGGTAGTGCACTCAGCTTCTTCTTCTTTTTTTGTGACTGCCTGACATTTCTTCTCTGCTGCTGGTGCATCCTGTCAGATCTTCTTAATATCTCCGCTGACAAGGGTCCTAGTAATAACGCAGCTGCCTTTTTATGGATAATGTGCCTCAGAATATCTTGGTGTCGTTATCGAACACTCAAGGGACGGAATGGCATTTTCAGTGGGAATAAGTAATCGATAGGGAACAGCAAATGAAGTAATAGCATTTTTGCGTTGATGCATATTACAGCTCAGTTAACAGCCTTCAGATCGGCGAGGCTCCACGCCGCAGGATGAACGGATCAATCAATGCACAGAGCTGACGTCTCACTTTGACAACATAATTAGTTATTATACAGAGAAACGTGTTTGAGGACAAAATGAAAACCTCCCTTGGATATTCAGCTCATGGATCAGAGCCAAAAAACGGCAGTCAGGGAAACCATGTGGTCCTCTATGAGGAAAAAAACTTTTTAAAAGTAGAGAGAGATAAATTACTGAAATGAAGGGTGTCAGTTAAGAAGAGATGATTATGTTAATGGGAGGTCTTACAGGAAATGGGATACATCTGTTTATGTTTTCACATGATTTTGCTGTCAACTTTGTTTTGTTTCTAAATAGGTCATTATGTTATTTTATAGTATAAATAAACTGGAATCATTGATTCTGATTGTTCAGCTGAACTATTCTTTGGTCAAATATTTTTGTAAAATTATTTCTAAACTCTTCTCTCTTGCTGCCTTTTTCTTTTCACATATGAAAATAATTTCAAATCAACATTTAAGTCAATATTGCAACATAAAAGACTCGATGCAAAGACAATCTAGTGATCTGTTGAATATTCATGTTTCAATTCATTTCAAGTTTATTTGTAAAGCGCTTTTTACGATACAAATCATTACAAAGCAACTTTACAGAAAATTAAGTTTCTACAATATTTAGTAGTAGCCTATAAGCGGTGACTGTCAGTTTATGTGTATATGACAGGATTTTTCAGAAAAATTAATACAAGACGTAATCACAATATTTGTATGTTGTTTCAGGGTTAGCATCATCTGGAGTCCTCTGAGGGTCAGCATCATCTCTTCTCAGGTGTTCTGGAGCTTGTGTAAATCCTAGTTATCACGGGATGTAAATCCTGTGGCAAAACAGAGAAACAAATAGAGACATCATTAGCATAGCTGCTGTTCCAACAAAGTAAAATTAATTAATTTAACCAAAGATAAAGAATCAGAATGCGCATTTGATCAGATGCAACTGCAGTCACAAATTATGAGATGCATTATCCTTTACATAAAAATTTAATTAGCTTCACTTGTACAAATGTGGCATTGTTATGAAAGTGGTTGAATGGACAGTCCTCAAGAATTAGATCAAACTTTACATCAGGATCACTTGAGACAACTTAGGTCTCAGGGTACTTGGAAAAGGTTTTCAGTTAAATATGGCTTGTTAAACCTATAAACAGAAAATAAAAAAAAAAAGTAATCAGCTATTTTAAAATAAAAATGCCATTTTTCTAAAATGCCTAAAAGGTTGCCTATATACCATGAGTCATAAATTAAACTGACACAAATTCATTTTCTTATAGCCTACTGCAGCATGATTGTATTGTATCGATAGATAAATTTGGCATACAACCTATAAGTCTGCATATTATAATTTTTGTTTACACCTTTATGAACCGAGACATACAATAGTTCGGCTGCGTCTTTTTGGTTCTCTAAATTAGATGCATATAATTCAAGGGTGTTTTCACCTCAGCCATTGACCCAATAACGCTTAAATCATTTTATACACTAAAACTGTGTTTGTGATCTGCCCCATAATCTACCGTATAACTGGAGAACACGGGTCGAGACAGAGACGTGTGTTGCACCTAATAAAGGAGGTGATGAACATCTGCGCCCTGCTCGATTACCTGCAGTAGCCTACTGCCCAGCGCTGGAAGCGTCACTGAAGTGGAGCAGCCGCGCACTCGCGAGTGGAGGCGCGTGTCACTCTCTCTCTCTCTCTCTCTCTCTCTCTCTCTCTCTCTCTCTCTCTCTCTCTCACCAGAATACAGAGGCGCTTTTCAGAGTATCAGACCAGCTCGGTGGAAACCATGTCTTTGAACACTATGAAGAAGAGATTATTTAAGTAAACGTTAAAAAGCCCCCTGACTGGAACACGTCTGTTTGAAGTTCACTCCATTATACTCAAGTGAAACACGCGAGGATGCGCGCGGCAGTCGGAATCCTTTGTGCTTTGATTTCCCTGGTCTCGTTCAGCCATGGCGCGAGAGTTGTGAGTGGTAAGTTTCAGTTTATTGGGTATGAAGCTATTTTCATCCACCTTATTTTTTTTAAGTAAGTGAGGATATACACTAGGCTACCGGTCAAAAATCAGAAATTGGGATCAGAACGATTTTTAAGTTTTTTTTTTCAGGAGTTACTTATATGCTCATCAAGGTTACATTTATTTGATCTAAAATACAGGGGGAAATTTTAATATTGTGAAATATTATTATGCTGTAAAATAACTTTTCTATGTGAGTACTGTATCTGTTCAAATGCAATATATTCCTATCATGCAAAGCTGAATTTTCAGCATCATTACTACAGTCTTCAGTGTAACATGATCCTTCAGAAATCATTCTAATATGCTCATTTATTATCAGTGTTAGAAACTGTTGTGTTGCTTTTTTTTTTTTTTTTTTTTTGATACTTTTTTTTGTGATACTTTTTTAACAATATACTCTACAGTTCAAAAGTTTGAGGTCAGTAAATTGATTCTTTCTTTCATTTTTTGAAAGAAATTACAACTTTTATTCAGCAAGGATGTGTTAAATTGTTAAGAAGTGATAGCTAATATTTATATTGTTAGAATATATATATATTTTTAATAAATACTGTTGTTTAAAACTTATTATTCATCAAAGAATCCTGAAAAAAAGTATCGTCGTTTCCAAAAAATATTTGTCAGCACAACTCTTGCCAGCACTGATAATTCTAATAATAAATCAGCATATTAGAATGATTTCTGAAGGATCATGTGACACTTTATAATGGAATAATGGCTGATGGAAATTCAGCTTTGCATCACAGAATTATATTTTAAAGGATATTAAAATAGAAATCATTATTTTATATTATAATAACATTTTTCAAGATTACTTTTTTTTTTCTGTAAAAATGCACCCTTGATGATCATAAGAGACTTCTTTAAAAAAACATTACAAGTCTTACTGATCTCAAACTTTTGACCAGTAGTGTATGTATTAAAATATTATAAATATATCAAAATATATTTAAGTTTAAAGGGACAGTTCAGCAAAAAATATAATTTAATCATCCTCAGGTTGTTCAAACCAGCTCAAATTGATTTTCTGTGTGGCAATCATAAATAATAACTGTTAGATGTGAAATAAACTTAGAGGCTATGGAACAGAATTCCATAACTCTTCATAATGCTTTTAAGTGCTCATTCACATCTACTGCTTTATTTTATAATTTAATTATCTCTCAAAAACATTATCTGGCAGATGTGCTCATAGCTTTCACTTCCCCAAAGATGATTAATCCTGAAGATCATTTTTGAAGCTTGTCTCCAGATTTTTTAAAAACATTTCTCTCTTAATAAACTGATGGGATAAAAAAGAAAATGATTATGAAAGGATAAGAAAAAGAGAGAGATGGTTGGAGATAAAAAGAGGTTTGCCATACACGTGTAAACTAACAGGATGCACCAAGGGAAATTAAAATGAGTTCGGGTTTTTAACAAAGGTGACAAGAAAGTGACAGTTTTGGAGAGCATTCCATGCTGGAAGGAGTAAAACTGTGCCACACAGACAGGAATTGAGGAGGAAAGCTAAAGGGAGCTGGTTGAGAAAATGCTGAGTCCAGTTTTACCCCAGTTAAACTCGGCCAATTACTGGATTCAAACTGATGATATAGCAGATCTGGACTGAGCAATTATTTAAAGTACCTCCCAGGCAGAGAGCTAACGTTATTATTAGACTTTTAACAGTCTGTCTATTAATCACAGTTCCCTTCATTGGGCCTATCAGTGTATCTTAAGTGTTCTCTATAATAGAAGTGCTTTGTTTATGATTTAATAACAATTCCATACAGTTCCCTTCTTAGCTTGCAAGCCTTATTAAACATTTTAACTGAGCATCTTTTAAAAGTCCAAATCTATATCTGTCTATTGAAGAAATCGCGTATTAACTTTGTGACTTCAGGTCAGACGGTGTGTCAGGGGAGTGCTGAGGAGCCGTGCTATAAGATCGCTTACTTCAGGGACGTTTCGAGTCGTGTTGCATTCTGGGAAGCTCAGGATGCGTGTGAGATGGACGGCGGTTCATTGCTGAGCATTGAGAACACAGCAGAGCAGAAGCACATCGAACATCTTCTGCGGGAACTCAGCATCTCCACTTCCACCGGTGCTTCCAGCGGGTCGGGCATCACAGACGGGGACTTCTGGATCGGGTTGACACGTGTGGAGGGCGACACCGCACAGGAACCTAGCAGTTTTGTCTCGTGTCCCAATCTGTACAGGTGGACAGATGGAGGTTTCTCACAGTTTAGGTGAGATGGGACTGATCTGGGGCCTGTTCAAAGCAGAGATTTACATCAGGTTATGAATTAAACACACTTCTGTTCTACAGAAACTGGTATGCTGATGAACCATCCTGTGGAGGAGAAGCTTGTGTGGTCATGTATCACCAGCCTGCAGCTCTCGCTGGGCCTGATGGGCCGTATCTTTACCAGTGGAATGATGACAGGTGCAATATGAAGCATAATTTCATCTGCAAGTATGAACCAGGTAGGAGATTTGCACTGAACATTTTGACTCAAAAGAGATGTGATTAACCTGAATTCACCGTACTAACGCGGTTTATATTACAATGTTTGTTATGTTTTTCTGAACAGAAAGTTACCTGGTAAAAGTGCAGAACGACACGCCTGAAGGGCCTGATGTTGGTATGCAGCCAGGTGTCAAATATGTCATCATTTGACTTAAAAAGTTACAGATGTGTTGAACTAATCTGTTGATTTGCCCCTTAAATCTTTCCTCAGAAGAACAAGAGGAGAGGAGAACATCTCCTGTCGATCAGGATGAGAACCCCCGATTCATAATGCCAGGGCACTCAAGTAACAGTAGATTTTCAATTCTTAAAGGAATATTCAGAGTTATGCTCAGTCAGTAGCATTGTGCCATAATGCTGATTAGCACATAAAATAATTTTGACTTGTTCTCCCTTTACTTTAAAAAAAGCATGACAACAGAATACCATAAACACTAAACCCTAAAATAACTGTAAAAAATAATGAGTTATATATAACAACAAATACTATGTTTTAACTGAATTAATTAATCAAATCTTTGGTGTCAGTGAAATTTTTTTAAAGAATTAATATTTGTATTTTTTATTTAGATTTTTAAATGATATCAAAATATGAAACAGTTAAATTGTAATAATATTCCATAATGTGTTTTTTTTTTACTGTATTTTTGATAAAATAAACAATACCTTGGTTAGCATAAGAAACAAAAACAAAAATAAATGACAAATTCACAACTTTTTGCACGTACTTTTATAAAATTTAAGCATCATATTTTCAGATTTCTGCTTTTAAATCTTCTTTAAAAATTGCCCCATTCACTTCTATTTCCCCATTATAACCCTTGATTTTTTGAGGGGTATTTTTCCTGAGAAAAAAAAAGAGGTGAGTAAAAATATTATTTTTGCCATTGTCAACATTAAACCACAAATGCAGTCAATTGAGTTTCTCTTGTATTGAACCCAGAATTCAACTCAAAATAAATGCATGTATGTGAATGGAATTAAAAATCATGTTGTTGTTGTTTTTTTCCCAGGTATGTTGCTAATCTATGTGATGATCCCTACCATCCCTCTCCTCTTGCTGATTCTGGTGGCTTCGGGAACGTGCTGTTTCCAGATGTTGAGCAAGAGGTGAGCCATTAGGATCAAATCACTGTAAACGCTGTCAGACTAATGCTAATGTGCTGTCCTATTATGCACAGTATCACCCAAATACTGTGTCGCATCAGGAAGTCAGTGTCTCACTAACAGCCTTGCGTCTTGATTAATCAGGATTCTCTAGCTGAGATCTGACACCATCCTCTGTTTTTCTCGCTAACCCAGAGGTTTTACTGTCATTAATTAGATTCAGCTGTTTATAACTGTGCCCGGCAAAACAGCTTAGCCCATACTAATCACCATCAACACACTTATTATAGTGTGCATGTAGCACTTTTGTAGTGGGGGAGGGGTTTGCCTGCCGCATTACGTCACACTGCATTTGAGACCAACTTGAGTCCAACTTGACTTCTATCTCCATTAATATCCCGATTTGCAGGGAATTGCTGAAGCAAGCTGTTCCCATCCTCCATTCTCATCCCTCAACATAGAGCACCAGATGCAGTTCATCTCGGCCCGTGCTTGGCAAGACATTATATAGTGGCTTATCTGTCTAATTTATTGTTTATACAGCTGACACTCCCACAGAATTATGTCTTTTTAACATATTTCCAATCACTGTGGCAGACGAGGAGATCCTGAGACAATACATTTAATCACTTGCAATGACTGAGCACGCTCTATTCGGTAAAAGGCGTCCTGGAATGAGTTCAAAGCTTTTGGAAAAACGTCTTAAGTCCTTAACAGATGATGCTTCTCTGTTTTACGATGTTTGCTACTGGTCCTCATAATTAAATATTATCATAAGACAAGTCTCGTAACAGCTGCATAGCTTCTGTCTGCTTATTGTGTATACCTTTGAATGTCCTGTCTTCCATACATTGTGCTATAAAACCTTCCCAGTTATACTCAGCAACAAATTATGTAAATGACAAAGGCGACATATTCATGTGGGGAAATTGGCCTGTTTCACAATGCACACACACAAGTAATACTGCACATGTCAAGAGATTATAATATAACATCTACCCATAGAGGATGCATATTTTCATTAAAAAAGAATCATCAACTCACCATCATTTCATTCCAAACATGTATTAGTTTTTTGATTAATTTATAAAATTAAATTAATGAATAATTATATGTATTAAATTATTAATACATTTACATTTTTTTAACAGTAAACCACGGACCACAACGCACGTTAACCAACCAACTCTCTGGATCTCCAAGACGCCAAAGATAGACAGTGGCATGGAGGTTTAAAGAATCAAACAGCTCCCTTTTTCTGGCTTTGCCATCTATGTCGCTTGATCAGCAACATGTTTGCCTGCTGGTTAGTTTAGTGTGTGATTTATTAATACTAGCTAAAATGTGTAGCACCGGCAGAGCAGTTACACACATATTGCATTTCTGTACAAACACAGTGAGCAATTAAATTACTGTAATTAAAGCAAGTACAAGTGGGAACCACATAAAAAGAGGAAAAAAGAGTTCCTTTTGACAGTGAATAGGGTCACATGAACTGAAGCTAGTGACACAGTAAAGAAATTAAACACTTAAAGAGCATAAACAGATGGCCTGAAAAAATGTATGCCTCATTCAATAAATGAGAGGCTTATTTAATCTAAAAGATTTCTCATGCATTGCCAATGATGGTTCACTATTGATTATTTAGTAGCATATAGGATTTCTTTTGAAACATATGCGATCGTTCTTTAAATGACCAGAATCATTGGCTAATATAATGGCTGTTTAGTTGTGTAGCTTATGAGGATGTTGTCATAAAGAAAAAAGAAGAATTTGTAAAAAATGTACATATTTTTTTGTATGATGTGACTGTGAAGCTGCTTTAAGCTGCCACTGTTACATATGCAGTTTTTTGCGTGTGAATATTTGATCTCCTTTTAAAGTACTCCTTATAGAAAACATCAATGCTAAAAAGTATTAAACTGGTTTGCATCATATTGTATCAGATACCAAAATTTGTCAGACGTCTTGTTGTACAGGAAGTTGTGTTTCTGTGAGAATGGGTGATATTGTGCGTTTGAATTTAAAATGTGTTGTTAATACTTTTTTATATTTTTGCGACAGGAATTAGACGTACAAATGGATTCAATTTAATTGTGAAGATGTTTTGGTATGTTTTTATGGCTCTATAATCATGCCATTTCTTTGTAAATAATAATAATAATAATCAATGCTTAATCACAAGCAAAAACAAGAACTGAAATCTTTTGAGTTAATTGGATTTATTTTGAAATCTGTTTTGTGATTCATCACGGACCAAAATGTAGGTTCTTATCAATAAACAACTCTTAATGTGATTAACAGATATCGAATATCTTGTATTCACACAAAGAATTAACATACATATCTCTGCTCCTCAAACACTTTTGCAAGTTTCTTTTACAAGAAAAAAATGCCTTACACAGATCAAAGCTCATTTCTGCAGCTTTCCCACTTCAAATTACACCATTTGTATTTATTTATGAGAAACACGGTTGTGGCCATGAATTTAAATAGACACACGATCAGACAGCTTTCAGGGGTCCAGCTGGCAGGCAGAGCTAGAGCCAGACATAAGACAAATGAACTGGACCACATTAACACCGAAAAGATGTGGTACTTTGTATGTGATTTGCCCTGGCCTACAATTAGTGACAGCATAGACTTTAAAGGACACTGCTGATTACGGAGTCAATTAAACTAATCAGTCCTCTGCTTGAGCAGGAGAACTCACGTCACACACGCAGGATCTGGTAATTATAGATATGACTGTAATCACTACTCTGGAGGCACAGGGTAGAGGTAAGGAAACAAACCCTTTCCCATCTGGAGAGGGGGGTGATTTTAGCCTATTAGAGATACATAACACAAGCATCTCATTCTCCACCCGACCAAGATCCAAATAACTCTTCATCTCTCTATTAGAACTGCATTATGGTTAGTTAGTGATGGGAATGGGGAGGTTCACCCTCACTCCGTCCTGCAAGCTGGAAATCAGCTGTCTTCTAAATGTCAAAGACATCAAATACTAATCAATTGGGTTATGGCAATGATAATCAGTATATGTAATTGCACTAGGTGGGGTTTTAAAATGATGGATGCACTTTATTAATCAATTTAATGTTAAAGAGTATAAAAATGAATTGAAAAATTGAATTATGCTGTAAAATACTGTTACATTTAGTTTTTGGAAGTGAAAAGCAAGTCATCTTAGTTCATGGTGAATAACCATTCTTCAATTTTTCTATTTAATTGCATTCAGTATGGGTTTATGTGACATCGTACAGTATGTTGCTAAGTTAATATTAGTTGTATTTAGTGTTGTGTGTTAACACAATGGTGTTTTGTTTTTGTGTGCATGACGCTTGCATTACAAATTAATTTGGATAACATTTCCCAGGATAACATTGAGTTATATTCTCAGCATAACAATATTTAGTAAACTGTAAAAATAATTTTTCATAAAACAAAGATTATCAGAGCACCTTTTACAAGAAATTAGCCTCACATTTTAGACTTTTTACTTCAAAATTTCACATTTAATTAAATGTGCTACTTATGTTTCTTTGTAATTATTTGTGCAATTTACTAGTAATTGCTGAGTGAAAATTGTTTAAACACATTTTTGGAAGTGAAAAATTAAATATTTTTTACAGTGAAAAAAGCTTTTTCTTATTCCTTATAGGGTTTCTTCAGGGCTTTCTCAATTACCACTTGTTTTTTGTTAGTTTATAAATGTAAAAAAATTGTAAGGTGTATACATTTTATATCAGGATATATGTTGTTTTTAACCATATGTTTAGTCTAAAAAAATTCTACCAATTTTTTTTTAAGTTCTGGCAAATACAGATGTTTTTTGTTTCCACAATTCAAATTGTTTTATTTAATTCACCTGAAATTGGAGATAGGAGACATAAATCAGTGCAGACATTGAGGGAAACTTGTTCAATATGCAGAGTACTGTTCAATCAATATGGATTTTCAATTAAAGTGACAAAGTGAAAGATTATTCTTTCACAGAAAATCACAGATTATTAAATTTTAAATAAAAGCAATTTTTAAAAAGCCCACCACTACTATCTTGTATCAAACAAACTACCTGTCACAATTTGCTGGCGCATAAGCTTTAACCAAAAGTGAGATTGTAAAGCACAGAAAACCACAAATTAACAATTGGGAAGAACTTTTAATTGACATCTCAAGATCAAGGTTACAAATGTTAATAATGACAATGTCTTTTAGTTTTTAAAAGTCATATAAACCAAGAGTTTAAATGCATTAGCACATAATCTGAAAGCATGATAGCTAATTAAAGCTCCTGTTGTCAAACAAGGCCTTATTAGTGCTCCTCACATCCTTTCACCCAGCGTGTCATCTTACGCCCCTTACAGTAACTACTCCAGGTGTCCCTGCAGACACAAAGATCAACGTTAACAGTATGTCAAAAATGCATATCAGATCGATACTTTTAGATATAATGCAATGATAGACAGAGCTTGAGGCTGAGTCTCTAAAGGGACAAGCATCCTTTGCTAATGTGAAAGATAAGCTGTGTTTCCAAGGATATATGCAATGAATACTTGCCATGATTTCAGTCCTTCGGTTTTCACAATGAGCTTTGCACATTCAACTGAAGCTTTCAGGTCATCCTTTAGCAAATCTATCAGATAGGAAACATAATAAATGAAAAAATAAAAAAGGGGGTTATAGAAAAGTTTAAAAACATAGATATAGTGGGATTTAGATCTTTCTTTTTTTTTTAAAAAACAAACATTTATACAATAACATAGTTTTATTTCATTTTTTTGTATTTTATTTTAACATTTAAATGTACTGTTATAAATACAGTTTTGAATCACAGATTGATTCAGCAACCATTTTTAACTACAAGTATACTAGAACAGTGTTCAATATGTTTTTGGTAACATGAAATCCATTTAAAGGAATAAAGTACCTGCACAGGGTATTTTGCACTGGTTTTTTCCACCTGGAGTGCCGTCATCGCACCATTTAAAACTGTTTATCTGGAAGATTCCATAGTCTTTCCCAACATCAGCTGAACGCACCCTGTGGGTCTTATACTTACTCTCCCAGTAGGCCGTGCACACATCTGTTGAAATTCAAAAGTTCAAATCAAAAAGAAATGTTAAAGAATATTATGACCAGTTTACAATACATTGCATGTTTACTGAGGACTTTTTAAATGGATCCACATACATATATATCAGGCATGTCCAACATTATATGTTTGTAGTGAAAATGCACATAACAAAGTACCCACAGTTGCCAAGTGAGAATCCCTCAAAGCCATCAAGTCCCTCTCGCTTGAAGATACGGGCGACATCACAGCGACCCAGCCTGCGGCTCTCACACACGCACAGCCACATCAGACACAAGACAACAACAGCCACCCTCATCTCTGCAGTGCTACTCACAAAATCACTCTCAATATCTGAAGTGGAGTTCAGATGGAGTGTGGAAGCGGTTGAGTAGGATTATTTATAAGAGACTGGTTTGTGTCGCAACCAGTTTTTCACAAGTGCATATGGTTTGCAGTTGCTTCAGACATGGCCGCTGAAGCAATAACCGACTTTGGATCAAAGAACCAAAAATTATATTTTTCTGTGTGCAAAGGAACTGGAAAAGATCTAGATCAAGACAATATCAAGATCAAGGCAATAGTGGACATGTGATAAAATAGGCAATACTGTGTAAACCAAGTCATAATGTAGCTAATAGAGCTGCATATAAGAACATAAAAAAAAAACAAAAAAAAAAACATGAAATATATAGTCCTTTTTGATTATTTTATCCTGCAATTTCTATATAGGTTGTAATAACATGCCTTAAAAAACTCATCAAAACCTTTGACCAAACTATGCTATTGGTGAAAGAAGATGCAATTGTTTTTATCTGTGATCCAAACAGTTTCAAATGACATTGGGAAGGATGTGGACACTGTTACAATGTGGAAAACTGTTGTGAAGTACGTCTCAGTGCAACCTAATGTGCAATTAACTGATAATAATTGCAAGGTAAATGCAGAAGATGAGAATGTGTCAACAAACGGCCGCTGTGCATAACCACAAACAGCTTGCTGCTTGCTTCTTATTACTTATCATATAGCAACTACACTTTTCGTATGCATACTTCATTGTAAAACGCTGGCAAAAGTGCATCAAAAGTGTCAAAAATATAATTTTGTCTTAAATGAACCACTCTGATCTCACATCAGCTGTTCGCAAAATGATGCAGTCAAAACAGTATGTTTTTGTGCTTATGCATGACCTTAAACAAATATTTCAGTTTAAAGTGGCAAAATGCTAAACATATTATTTTAATAAATTAATAAACATATTACTAAATTATCATTATATTATCAAATTAAATAAATAATACAAATATAAAAAGGGAAAAAAATAGATAAACAATAAAAGCAAATAATTTAAACACATTTAGAACAACCACAATTTGAATATATCTGTTTGTGTTCCACTTGTCACTTATTTATTTAATTCTTTATTCAATATAACCAAAACCTTCATTAATTAATATGTGAATAAACTGTGCATTACGGAACCTAATGTATGTTATGAAATGAATGTCTTAAATATTTGGTCAACAAAAAAAAAAAAAAATTGGTAAATTAAACAATGTTTAATTTTAAATGTTTAAATGTAAATAGCATTGCATATACAGTCTTCACTTTATTAAATTACAGATTCATTCTTGTTAAAACTATAAAGTAATTCAGTAAAGAGAAGTTATTAATTTTCTCCCATTTAATTTCTTGGATTAACATTAAGGACACTGACAGCAGCTACTTGATTCGGCATGGTCACTTACAATTCATTCAATAAAATGATACACATCTGACTCTTTCTCAACTGTTTACTGTCACTTAAGACATAACAGACAATTTTTGAGGATACTCGCAAAGACGAGTTTTTGTATGTATGTATTGTTTCAAGAGCAAGGATATCTTCTTATGCTGGTCTCAGACAGTCTGTTGAAATCGCCAGGGGCCCCCACTCAGCTGTGGGCCGCTATAATCGTCACCATCTTTCACCCTACTACGGCCAAGGTTTTATAAAAAATTAATTTTACCTCAATTATTTACATTTGTCCAAGTTTTTAAATAATCAAGAGAGAAACCTGTTATCTGTGTGATTGTGTTTTTTATGCATTAATTTGTATTTATTTATTTTTTAAAATAAAATATATAAATAAAATAATAAAATAAAATGTTTTTAATACACTATTATTTATTTTTTAGATTTATTTTTAATTAACCAGGACTTGAGTCAGATGACTTTGAACAAAATAAGCAGCCTTAATATCAAATTGTGGGAAATAAATCAATTACATGTGTTTGTCCAGTCTGCAAATTTCACCTAATTGCACTTGAGCTGCCCTTTATAAGAAACTTCTTGTAAGCTAACAGTTTTTTTTTGTTGTTATTTGTGATCCTGTTTTTTGAGCATATTAATTAAATGTTTAATTTAATTTAATTTATTGTTTATACTTATATAAGCTATAATCAAAATAAAATTAAGCATTTAATATATTTATCATTTATTTATTTGTTTGTATATTTTTATTTATTTTATATGTTAATCGACCAGGACATGACCCAGGCCAGACCTGACTTTAAGGAAAAAGCTCCTGAATACCGGGGCTTTATTATTTCTTCCTTTTACAACATGTACTCACCTTGAATATTTATAATGCATATTTTTGAAATTTTATAGAAAATGTATGTCATGATAAAATACATTTGAAAAAAATAATAAAAAAATAATAATAAAATAAAATAGAACGCCTGAACCTTGAGTTGAATATCTCTGCAAACCACTAATATATTTTCTACATCATCCATTTGTATAACTGTATAAAGATCAACTACATTCTGGTTCAATGTAATACTTTGAATATTATATAAACATGTACAAATGTATTTCTTTATTGGTAATGATTCCATTTGTTTAATGCCTTACCTAACAATGAGCAATACATTGTTATGTACATTGAGTATTTATTCATCTTTTAAAAGCTTTTAAATAAATAAATAACATAATGAAATTAATTATTTAATTTATGTACTTATTTTCAGTATGGAAATCTATAAATAAGTATTAAAGTACTTTTCCCCTTTTAGAACGGTGAGATTAATTTCTCTAAGAGCTGGTTTGCAGTTAGAGGAGGCTTCAGACTCGAAGCTCCTGTTCTTCACTTCTTCATGCTGGGGCCAGTCATAAGGTGGTCTGTAGGTGACCCTCCATGCTGCCTAAGGTAAAAAGGGCCAGTTGACTCAGTGCAGTTCCATGGAGAGGAAATTATCTAGGCATCCTTTTGGGAATTTTGTATACAATGAATTTGACCATGTATGGATAGATGTTGTGGGGTGACCCGGCAAGCACAAAGGAAGGAGAATTTAGATGTTGCCATGTACCTCCTTCTCAACTTTGGCAAATCCACAAAGAGGCAGCCTGAGGGTAACAGTGAAGAGCTTCTTTAATCTGTTACAAAATGTTTTCATAATCATTTTGAATTAAACCAAACTCAGGTTAGGTATCAAAACAGATGAAAGACAGACTTATATTGAGTCTCCATCAGAATCAGACTGAGAAGGACCAGACAATTCCAGCGATGGCATCTAACCTAAGCGCAACCCAACTGCACACAGAAATGTTACTTTTGGTCATAAATCACCAAAAATTATTCAAATTGATAAAAGCTGCTGTATATGTTGCAATAAATGTGACATGTTTTTTTGGGGATGTTTACGGTGTATATTTATAACACATTTTTTATATAAAAATATGTAAAATTATTTTTATTGGGTTAAAAATACAATAAATCTCAGTCAAAAACAGTTGCAAAAGCTATATTATAAGCAGTCATCGATGCGTATTAAACTCGAATGGCGCCACCTAGTGTACTGTACCGGAGCACTTACAAGGCTAAATCTCTCATCCTGTTTTCAGCAACCAACCTTTTATGCTTCCATTTGCACAAACCAACACACATCAACCTATAATAAAGGCAAATTTCAAAACAGTCGCAAAAGCTAATATATAACATGTATACACACACACACAACAGTAGGCTAACAATAATTATGTTCTTTTTTTTTTAATCCAGCTGATTTATTACCAAAAAAAAAGTTGGCATAAAAAATATACACAAACGTGTAAATTGTTAATTGAGTTATGTTTCTGAAACGAGACCATAGAAATTAGAAGTCCTGAGAGAGGTGCAGATCAGAGAGTAGGCTGCAAAGCACACAAGGACGGCTGCAATAAAAAAAGCGTATATAAAAAAAACACATACTCTCAAATATGAAACTACAGGTTAACAATTGACTTTCTGAGTGCTCTCCTCTCTTCCAGGCCTTGAACTGTTTGGCTTCACCCCTCAACATGCTCAGGATACAATCCTTTGATAAACTCATGGCACACACAGCTAGGTATACAAGCAAGGAACCTGGCACCCAGTGCTGGTCAAAAGCCCTCAAATACAGAATGTGGGCCTCTCCACTGCCCTGAAATTACAAAACCACATCATTACACAACAAAGAGAACCATTTTACGTAAAAGGGTAGTTCACTCAAAAATATGATGTTTCATAAGTTTAATTAGTTTTGCACTGAAAATCTTCACTTTTATTTTGTAGAAATAGCAGAAGAGCAGCTTGCAAATTGTTCTATAAATACATTTTGTGTTGTTATTTTTATGAGATTTTGAATGAAATAGTTCTTAATTAACCTATAATTTACATGTTTTTATTTATTTTTATTTATCCAAAAGGACTTATATATATATGTCACATAACTTTTACTTTCACTTCACTTTAAGTCCACAACCTACATTTCTTTTTTTGGGATGTATGTCACAATACGGGAAAAAAGATATGTCGCTACTTAAATTGCCATGAAACCAAAGATTTAGTCTATCAGGAATTGGCTGGATCATTGTCATTTGATAATTGCAGCAATCTCATGTGATTGAGAGCTAGCTGAAGAGCAGGGATTATTGTTCTGCCCTAACTATGAATGATGAACATGTCCTCAGAGAGGAGATGTCATTGCGAGGGTAAGGTGAATTTTATTGATTGAAGATTATGAGGGCACATGAACTTAAAAAAATCAATGATGTGCTAAAATAAATCATTTATAATAAACACTGCATTATTTCATAAAAATGTTTGATTTCATGGTGACTTTAAAAATGAGTCATTCAAGCAAGAACTAAGGTTGACTTTTTTGTCCTTAAGGCAGGAAATAAATAAAAAATAAAAAAGTAAAGAGAGTGACCAGTATTGATTTTACTGGAGACCAGCAGTGACTCTTGTCCAGAATCCTCTTAGATCCAACCTCTGTATATATCAAATATGAACATTAAATCTCATTCAAAGCATGCTTTTCACAATGAAAACGTAATGTATGCAAAAGAAAAGGTTGTCCCTGGCTCTTGTGTATCTTCACAGTTGTCTCGTTGTAATTCTGTTTTCCCCCTCATGCACAAACACAGAGCAAAAGGTTTGGACAGACTCCTTATTATACAGCTCGCAAAGGTTAGACAACCCTATGGTCCCCTGTGGCCCATTACAAACAGCCTGAAAACAGAAAAAAAAGTAAAGCTTGCTGTGGATGAAAACATTATAGAATACCTCACCAATTATAGATTTAGGGTATTTAGCCAAAAGAGCATCATACTGATAAGGCTCCCCTTCGACTGAAAGGACAAATATCAAACACAAATCTCATTGTAGAGACAATGTGCGTTTATTAAATAAATGCTGTGGTGAATTAATAGATTTATCAATATAAAACAATTAAACAGAATATTGTTTTGAAAAAAAAAAAGAAATATGTGCACTACTGAAGGAAAATGATTTCAATCTCCTATTTAATTATGAAATGACAGTCTTAAAATAAGAGAGTTCATGCAGTTTGAAAAAATAAAAGTTGTGCTTACCTCATTTCAGTAACGCTGGCAGCGTCTAAAAACAATATAATGCTTTGCAGCGTGTAAATGACTGCCTCTCAGCTGGAACAACTACTTTACAGTAGCCTAAAATTTACGGTCTCTAAATACACGACTTTGTTGCGTAAACCTTTTCAGTCCTTTTAAAGTCTCTGAGCAGCAGCAGCAGCACTAGTGAAAATGCTGCAGTTGTGCAATTTTCTCATTGAATGTACGTTGTTTTCATTGTACATCATATTTTCAGCATAATAATTTGAGCTAAAAAAATTTTCTTCAAAGTCCTTCATTTATTTCAGGTTTAAAATAAATATTATAGTTCTAACTTAGTCAGAATAGATATTAACTGCACTACTTATTTTATTTATCAATAAATGTTTAATTCATAATTTCAATTCTAGTTCTAATTCGAGTTCAAGTTCAGTTTATTTATAAAGCACTAATAAAAACAGCCACATGCTGACAAAAGTGCTGTACAAGAAAAAATAAAATATTAAGTACTCAGCAAAACAGTTTAAAACAAAACACTTACAGAGTACACTAATAGTAGCAAAACAAGGCCTATTTAAGACCGAACACTCTTATAAGCTAAAAGCAACAGAGAATAGATAAGTTTTGAGACATGATTTGAACTCAGACAAAGTGGAGGCGGATCTAATATAGAGTGGGAGCTTGTTCCACAGTGTTGAGCCGGCCACTTCAGAGGCTCGGTTACCCCTCGATTTTAGCCGGGTTGTGGGAATCTGAAGGAGGAGCTTATCTTTGGATCTAAGGCCTAGTGGGAAGGTAGGGGTTAAGTAGATTGGACAAATAAGAAGGTGCTAAATCATTTAATGATTTAAAAAACCAGTAATAAAATGTAAAAATCAATTCTAAAATTAATCGGAAGCCAGATCTCAGGAGTGGGTTATCGTGATTGTTTCCTCTTTCCCTTTAGGAATCTCATCACAGCATTTTGAACGACCTGTAGGTGTGCCGTTTGGGACTTAGATATACCAAAGTACGGGGAATTGCAATAGTCCAGGCGAGAGGAATTAAGAACAAGGATAGCAGTCTCCATGGAGCGCTAAGGAAGAAAATATTTGATTTTTGATAAAGAGCGAAGAGAGAAGAACCTGACCCAATGACTGCGCTTATCTGCTTGTCGACTTTGAGGCACCTATCTGGCATCACACCTAGATTACTTGGGGAGAGATGAACTGATTTAGAGATTCAAGGTCAAGGTAATTTCATTGCCTGGATTCTGAGGAATTAAAAACAAGGACTTCTGTTTTGTCTCAGGAAAAGAAAATAATTGGCAAGCCAAGTTTTCACATCCTCAAGACATGCTGTTAAGTTGCCTAAAGAACTGTTATTTTTCCTAGATACAGTCATATAGATTTGCATATCATCAGCATAGCAATGAAATGAAACATTATGTTTCCTAAAAAAGGAACCCAAAGGTAGAAGATAAAGAGAAAAAATGACGGGAGCTAAAACAGAGCCTTGTGGCACACCACAGGAAAGATTGTTAAGAGAAGAAGAGAAATGTCATATTTTACTGAGAAAAAACTATTGGTTAGAAAAGATTTAAACCAGCTTGAAACAGCCCCCCCCCCCCATAACCCAACACAATATTCCAGACGAGAGATAAGAATTGAGTTATTGACGGTAATAAAAAGCCGACAGGTCTAACATTACTAAAATGACAGAGTCCCCCGAATCTGTTGCCATATAAATATCATTGAGAACTTTTACAAGACTGTTTTCTGTGCTGTGCAGTGATTTAAACCCAGATGGAAACTTCTCAAGAACCTGATTATCAGTCAGGAAGGTCTGGAGCTGTAAAAACACAAGCGAGGAAGACATAAAACAATACTACCCTTCATCATTAATTTTAAATCTGTATTACAATCTGTTTGCTGTATGATACATTTGAGATATCATCAAATCTGGTCTTTTGTAAGATTTAGAAAATAAATATTAGAGAAGATTTTAATACAAAATCATATATATTTGTATTGTTTTAGGACTTTCTACATATTACTATAAAGTGAGAGAAAGAGAGAGATTAAAGGGGAAGTTATTTGATTTAGGCCTCACATTCTGTATATTCAGATTCATTCAGAGACATTCTGCATCTGAACAATAAGAAAAACATTTTCATTTTCATGTGTAAACAAAAAGATGATATAATGATGATAGATAAAAGGGCCTCATCAAAGAAGAATGAGCAAACAAGTAATTGACTTTCAGGTTTAACATGAGCTCAGTTTTGTTGCTTAGCGACATGACATGTTCCATGTTGTGTTGTGTGTGAAAATGGGCGGTGATGGAAAAAGAGAGCATATTTAAATCACTTTAAATATCTCACTGAAACTACATTTCATCAGTCCAACAGAAAACAAAAACGGCTAACCATGTCTATAACTCTGTCTTCTCAGAGTGAGATGTCCCGGAACAGAGTTAAACCTGTAGCAAATGAAGAGAGGGATACAAAGGTTATACTCCAGTCAGGTTTGCTGGGCTTTTTATAAAATTCTTATATATATATATATATATATATATATATATTCAGATAATTTTGATCCCAATACCTTACCTTTGGGTTTAATCAGATGGTGATCAATCCAGGAACTCTGGGTTCTGTGGGTATCTCCTTACCTTCTTGTCCTTCCTCGTTGTCTTTCTTACTTTTCCTGTCTCGGTCTGGTTTTGTATGAAGGTAAGATGATAATTATCTAAAGTAAAACCTACTTAAAGAAACTTTAAATTTTTTATTATTATAAGATTATTAGATAATAGAATCTGATATATACATTAAGATCATCACATTAAGTGATCATTAAGTCATCATCACTTTTTATTAAATTATTTTTATTTCTGTATCAATCCCTAATCTATATTTCCTTTTGTCAAAAGATTGTTCAGGAATATGAAAGAGCAGTTATTTTCCGTTTGGGACGACTCCTAGGTGGTGCAAAAGGACCTGGTTAGTAATTACTATTCTTAAACTCATAAATAATTTGTTCGTTTGTAACTAGCAGTTCTTTTTATTGATTGTTTTTAAAGGTTTGTTCTGGATTATTCCATGTATGGACACATTTCGGAAGGTTGATTTAAGGACAGTATCTTTTGACATCCCTCCACAAGAGGTGAGTGATTCATTTGAAAATGTTTAAAAAAAATTTCTTGTTTCAGTCCTTGTTTTTTTTTTCTAATGAGTAACCATTTCAATATCATATTGTGTTAACTTATAATATAACATGTATTGCATTTGCTCCACAGGTGCTGACAAAAGACTCTGTGACTATAATGGTGGATGCAGTGGTCTTCTATCATGTCTTTGACCCCACTGTCTCCATTACCAAAGTGGAGAATGCTAATTATGCCACACAGATGCTTGCACAGACTACATTACGAAACATGCTCGGAACGAAGAGCCTGGCAGATATCTTAAAAGACCGTGAGGAGATGTCCGAACAGATGGAGGTAAGAAAACTCTTCCTGAGAACAACTGTAAATCTTTAGCTGATTAATACTCTTAAAAATAAAGGTTCTTTATTGGCATGTGGTTCCATTAAGAACCTTTAACATCCATGGAATAGTTCCATTCCACAAAAGGTTCTCAGGGGAACCCAGAATCATTCTATGGCATCTATGGCATCAATGTGGACCTTATTTTAAATCTTAAACCTCATTTTTGGAATCTTTATTTTTTTAAGTTTCTAAGTCTTAAATTATTTTTAAGAGTTATCATTTTCTTCTGGATAGGAGCATATAAATACTTTAAATATAAATTGTTCATTGTTTTATCTTTTGCCTGACAGGCTGTGCTGTATGCTGCATCCAAGAGCTGGGGTATCAAAGTGGAACGGGTCGAGCTTAAAGATATCAAACTGCCCACCACTTTGCAGAGAGCCATGGCAGCTGAGGCAGAGGCCACCAGAGATGCCAGAGCCAAGGTGGGTGTCTGAGCACTGAAAGATTGTAACATGCTTCATACACACACTCACACACTTCACACACTTCACACACTGTCTGCCGTGCCTGCCAAGTGTATATATAGTTATATTGAATTTAATTACACATATATAATTATAACATATTAGAATTAATTAAATTACAATTTCTATAGGTACATTAATTATTTACATTATGTATATACATTCAATAATGAGGTAAATAATTTAAACAAATGAATTTATATCTTAATAATAATTATATAATAATTAAATATCTTCTTCAATGCACTAAAACATTTTTTTTTCATTATCACTTATTTTTCATTATGAAAGAAAAAGAAAAGAGAGAAAAGGGAAAGGTGTGACAAGTGTGTTAACCCATACACAGAATTGTTTTATACCCATCCAAGTGCACACACACAGCAGTGAGAACATTATCTCCTGTGATGTAAACGTATGACCTTAATTGTATTTTCTTTCAGTGTTTTAAATTGATAAATCAATCTACATGAAAGAAAACTGTCACAGATTGTTTGTTCATCTGCCATTAATTTTTGTTTAAATTAATTTAACCATCCATCCATTACTAGTTGAGAGATGCTAACCTGACCTCCCCTTAAATACAGTAGGAGCTCTCTCAATGAACACTATAATAATGTGAGTCATATTGTTGACTTGGAAACCTGAGTCTTTATGTCCTCACACTATGGCACAATGCAGAGGAAAAACAAACTGGCTTTGCTCAATGGAAATTTCCAAGTAATTTAAAGTGTGTGCCAGAGGCCAAATTGTGAATTGGGATTATGTTTATACGAAAAATGAATTCAAGGTAAAATGGTTGAACACTGAAGTGCTGCCTGTGTAAAATGAACGTTTAAGTGTGTTGTAATCCATTGTGAACAGGTGATCGCAGCAGAGGGAGAAATGAAAGCCTCGCATGCTCTGAAGGAGGCATCAAATGTGATGTCTGAGTCTCCGTCTGCGCTTCAGCTGCGCTACATGCAGACGCTGACTGAGATTGCTTCAGAAAGGAACTCAACTATTATCTTTCCTTTTCCTATTGACCTCCTCTCTAATTTCATGAAAAGGTGATCTTATATAGAAATGATCTATTAATGTTCGAATATCACTGTACATACGTTGCAGCCTTTTCTTTTCTGTTTATTTTAGATATTTTTCACTTTGCATTAAGTGTCTTACATATTTAAAAATGAAATTGTTCAAAATGTTATTTTGTATTAAATGCATGAATCTACCAAAAAACATGGCTAAGGCATATTCTAATCTGATCAGATCTGCTTGGATTATTTTAAAAGGATTTAACTAATCTTTTAAGTATAAGAACTGAAATTGAACAGTGAGTCCCATAATAGGATTGACTATATCAGATGCAGGAATGGGATGACAGTTTAGAAGAGTTACTGTAATCTGCCATCTATTCTGTTTCAACCTCAGCTTCTGTTCTGACCCTGAACCCCAAAGACACACTGTCATAATGCTCTCATTTCTGCTGCCTCAAATATGCAGATGTATTCAGTGGTTGATTTCTTTAAAAAATTCAGAGGGTTGGTGTGGTCAATTTTTGTTTTTTTTAAGAACTTTAAATTTGTGCTTGAACCATTTTGCACAAAAAATTACGTAAACTTGCTTCTGCTTATTGCAGCTTGTTAAAGTACCGAGTTCTGATTGGCCAGTCGCTATTATTTTAGTTAGTGAATTATCATAAGTAGAATTTTAACATTGAATTAACATTAAATTTTACATACTACACAACATTATTAATCTAAAGGGGATGATTAGTGGGAATGCTTTTTGTCATTTTCTTTCCAACGGAGTGAGGCAATCCCCCATATCCCCCTCAATTCAAACCCTGGATGTTTTTACAGACTGAATTTTTTTTAAAAGAAACTTACCTCTGTACTGCAGCAATTTCTGTTGCTGTTGCTACACTATCATAAACAGGACCTGCAGGGAATGCAAAGATGTTGTAAAGTTTGCTGGTGAGACTACAAGATATAGTGATAATTTCACAAATAACATCATTTTAGAGGAAACAAGGTTTTAAGGCACTCTTGCAGCGAAGCAAAGTAATTGTACCCTAGGTCATTTCGTCTCTCTGGAGACTAAATATGCTCTTACTATACAGTGATGCTCTACTATATCGGTGTAGTCTCAACCTCGGACGTCATGTCCATGGACCGTTGGCTAAACGTCTGATGCATATGGAACACAAAGTGGAAATACTTCAGGAGTGTCAAAGTCATCATTTGACTGGTCGAATTATACTGGATTTCCAGGAGATGGGTGTGTCACGTTCTTTAACGTTCTGCCTGGAAACAAAAAAATGCTGAGGCGCTAAACCTCATGAAAAAAGAATCAGAATCAGAATCAACTAAATGCTGGATATTCAAAAGTATGTGAAACATTTATGTTCGCGGCATAGAATCTTTAAAATACGTCAGAGAGTTTTACACACTGGTCTGTAATTGTGGTGACATTTCAACGCCCTGAATCGTGATGCAGAACAAAATGAACTGTGATTGGTTGTTTGACATGTCAGTCAAATGACCTCATGGGTGAGCCTTGGCTGATGAAAGCTGCCATAGATTCCAGACCTTCAGCCGTCAGTCTAATATGTGTGCAATATGAAAATGACATGTGTGTATTTGTTGACAGGGTATGCACTGAATATCTGTGCTGATGTAGGTTTTTGGTTTTTCTTGAAGGAGAACTACTCCACTGTGACCTTATGTCCCATAATATGGTACAAAACAAATGAATACGCCTTACATTGGAAGAACCAAAAACTGGAACTGTTCAAAACACATTCAAGGAATCAATCCCCCCAAAATGAAACTTTTGTCATTTGCCCAAATTTATTTGCTTATGTGTCATTTCAAACCTGACTTTCAATGTATGGACAAAATAACTCTTCAGACATTCTTCATATTATCTTGTAGAACGTTATACGGGCTTGGAATAAAATTGAAGGGGGGGGGGGTGCAAGTGATGACAGAATTTTAATTTTTGGACTTATCACACTGTCAACTAACCACACGGTGAGCATGTGTGATCTCGTTGAATCTCCATCGTTCCACCCACAACCCCATCCTCCGTTGGCTCTTTCCTTTACTATAGGTTCTCCAATGTTGTTTCTTAGTTTTCTTGATATTCCTTGTGTCTACCCCTGGGAGACCTTGTGGTAAGGATGTCACTGTGGCATTTCCTGATTTTGCTGAGCATCTTTATACTTTGTAAAGGTAAAGAGACAGGACTCTATGCAGTAGATTACACTGATTTAATTTGACTAACAGTTTGATTCGCTCACACTTGGGTTTTGGAAAATGAATATTTTTTGAGAAGGATTCAGCCATTTCTTTTAGCCTTGACTATAAGGACATATTTAACCTGGGAAGTTTTTCATTTCTGATTTAACATTCTGTAATTATTCTATTCAGCAACAACATTAACCTTTAGAAAGACCCAATGGCCTATCGGATAGCTTAAAGAACATTTAGGCAGATATTTGATGTCTTAGCCAAAATTTAAACTACTTTAATTTCACTTTTCCAAAAAGTGCATTATATTGATTTGAAATAGAAGCATAACTGGGTTTTGATTAGGTCAGAAGAATAATTTGAGGAAAATAAGAGGTTTGCTTTGATTATTTCTTTCAGGTCTCTAGGACAGAAAATGATATGGGGATTTGAGGATTCATTTGTAGCCTGTATTTACCAATGTTAATTCAGTGACTAATGTAAGGAGTCATGCTTGCAGATGGCAGACATAACAGATCAGCATTAAAGGGGGTTAAATACGACAAACCCCCATCCAGCTCACGTGACTTACACCTGTAATCATCTCAGATCTTTGGGTGAAGAGGAGGGGGCAGGGGAACATGTGGAAGGAGAGATGGGATGATCTGCTTTTTTATAGAAGCATGATCCAAATTGTGACTTGCGTGCAGGCTAATTACGGGGCACAAATGACCTCTAGAGTCAGAAATCTACATAGAAATACTGAAATGTTGCATGGGTTAAATATGAGGTGCACATCGTATGATGTAAGGATCTGCAGGATGATCAGAAGGATACTGTGCATGTTGATGCAAAAGAGAAATGGATGCATGAATTGTTTGTAGTGGAGATGATGCACAGCAAGATTAACAGGAGCTGGATTGCTAAAATCCAGCCTTATAGGCTACTTGTGGATCAGTCTGTGTTTATTTTGAGAAGAAGAAGAAAAAGGATAGGGAAAGAACAGACATGACGTTAACCTTTGTGAGGTTTTCCAAAATGTAGCCTACAGAACAAAATTAATTGTTATCACCAGTTTCCAGAAAAGCTGAACTGGGAATATTTTTTTAATGAAATGACTAGGCATTACATTGAAATTACTGGAAGCAAAACACAGAACACATGTAAGAATTTCATAGCATGCTATGCTAGAACTATTCTCACACTTTCTGAGCCATTTTATACCTTTATGTATACACATTTTTAAAAACCTTCTTGATGTCTGATTAAAAATAACATGTTATGTTGATATTGTTCTAATCTTAAGAGCCAACTAGCACTATGCTAAGCTAGCTGGCTAAGATGTTAGCTTGTTAACCGAAGGCTAAATGAGGAACACAAAGATGTGAAAATGTTTAATTTGAATATTTTGGCTCTGGTGATATTTTTTGATATGTAGATATCATCACTTAACATTTTCATGATAAAAATAAAAAAAAATCTGCTATTTCTAATCAGGTACTGAATACCCATTAAAAGCCAACTGAACTTACAACTAGAAAGTGTCCAAACACTTATATTTGTGTCTTTATTTAGAACGGAATTAATGTATTTTTGTATAAAATGTAACATCAGATTCTTTTTGTGTAACGATTTCCTTAAAATGTGTTTTTACAATTTAAAAAAAAAAATGCCAAAGTGATTTTAGCATTTTTTTATTTTTATATTTACTAATATTTTTAATTATCTTACATTTTTATAATTCCATTTTAATAAAAATGGTTGTGTGTTTCTAAATGTATCCAGCTTTAGTTTAGTTAAGTACTTAAACTTATTTCAGCCACAAGGTATAACAAGCCATTACAATGATTTGGTTAAGTAGTTTACAACTTCATCTCTTTCACTCAAACAAAAAACATTGCAAAACACAGACCAGTAAGCTTAGTCTTCTGTTGTTAGGTGAAGACAGTGAGTGTGACAACTTCAACGATCTGGATTTCCACGAGTCTTTCATGGTGACCTATCTGAATGTGAGCCTTCACTCAAAAACCACTTTTTAATGTAACAAGACTCACTACCTTCGTCATACATACCGGCCCACGGGGGAACTGCCTGTCTGGATCAACATTGAGCACTTGTTAGCAGCACAGAAGCACATGAACATCCTGGTAGTGGATTGGAACAGAGGGGTGGCCAATCTCAATTACTTCACAGCTGTGTCCAACACACGGGATACAGCTGTGAGCATCACCGGCTTCATAGAGGGTATGGAGATAGGGTCAGTGGTATTTTATTAGCATTTCAGCTTTGATCAGTAATGTCTGGCAATTTAACCAATATTGTGTTACTTTCAGAAAGAGGGAGCATCTCTTGACTCTGTTCTGACCATCTGATTGGGGTCAGCCTGGGCGCACATGTGGCCGGGTTCACTGGAGCAATGCTGGGAGGCCGGGTGGCAGAATCACAGGTGAGATTCAGGAAAGCCAATCATACAAAACTTGTTGTAACAATTACATTTAGCAATCTTATTCAATAAACATTGTTTACTAGAAGCTTCACCTGGTTTACTCTAGGTCTGGCCCAGCAGGACCAATGTTTTCCAGTGCTCCCCCTGAGGAACGCCTTGATCTAACTGATGGCCAGTTTGTAGATGTGCTGCACACAGATATGAATTGTAAGTATAATTAATCTGAAGACACGCTAGTGAAATCACAGAATAAGTGTGGAAGGTTATCCAGATATTCCTAGTTTTGTAGTAAAAACATTCTTGTAAAAGTAAGCTGCTTGTCGCCTCGCTGTTATCACAGTGCAAATTAAAAATTTTTTATACTTTTATTTATGAAATAAACATTATGTGAACAATAGATATTTTAATTTAAGATATTTATTTTAAATAAAAATTGTTCTTTTGAAATTTCTTCTATAAAGAAAATGACCAAAATATTAGGCGGCACAACACTGACAATAAGAAAGGCTTTTTGGGCTTCATTCCATATTTCTGAAGGATCACATGACACTATCTAAAGATTTATTACATTGAACCTGCAAAATAGATTCAACTAAACACAGCCAAAGCAAGTGTAGTTTTACAAACAGAAAAGCTGCTAATAATGTAAAATTAACTTCTTATGATCTTCGGGTTATGATATGAGACAGTGGAGGTATAAACAAGAGCATTTTCTCAACTATACAGCAGAGCTCCCCTAAAGCAGTGAGTGAGCAGCACTATGACTCATTGCAGAAGTTGTTTTATTAAAGGGATTTTGTCCAGTATTCAGATTTCTACTTGTAATAGAGACAAGCTACAGAGTGGACCTAGTTACCTGGAACCAGTTTCTGCGCTGGGGGGTGGTCATACTCCGACTGCACAATGGCAAAAATGTAATAGCGTCCTAGATAGTACGCAACTGCAATAATGAGTTTATAAAAAACAATATATCTTTGACTTGTCATCATGTAATGATTGTTCAGTATGTTTTTGCTTAGTAAGTTGTTGAGCAACTGAATCTCCTCTTTAGGAAATCAAACTGAAATGCCCATCTTAACTATAACAGACAAAGGGTCTAAAAAGTTAAAAACTTTTAGTGCCTTTACTGTGAAATTACTGTGATTGCACTAGTATTAAATTATGTTATACCAGGCACATATTCCAGTGTTCAGGACAGAATTAAAGTGCAGTCTTACAATATTAAATTCTGACTCTAACTGTTGGAACAATCGATATCATTACTGTATAGTTGGTCTTAATCATCACCAGTATAAAACAAATATTCTACTATAAAGATAATTTACATGTACAGCTTTTGCATTCTTGTTTTGTAAAAAATGACATGGACTGAAAACACCTGAAGCTTCATTTGAAACCACTTAGGCACAAACTGATTTTATTAACAGAACCATTTCTACTTTGAGTTTACACAGGACACAGCAAATATGTTTTTTTTTTGTCAGATACATAGGTACGACAAAAAGTGTATTTTAGTATAAAAGCAAAACTAACCATGTGTTGTATACTGCTATGAAATTGCAATTTAAATACAAAATTTAGTATGAATTGTAATCTGTGCCTAAATATTATGGATTATCAAATCAAAAACTGACAGTGAAGAAAAGCAATATTTCAGGATGACAGCAGGGGAAGGTGCTACTCAATCTTTATCACTTTAACTTGCTCAATGAGGTTTACTATACTTCTTCAAATAAAAAAAAAGGTGTTTCCTTAAATCAAACTAATGGCAATGGTTGAATCAAAGATGGATGAAAATGATTCACCAAAGTGAAGAAGCAGTGGACCTTGAATCTAACATCAAAACAGAAACAACAAAAAACACTGTTGTGGACAAGTGACCGAAGATTTGAATGGTTGACTTTCTCCTCATACACTGCCACCTGCAGATAAAAAGACAAAATGAAGACAAAAAAAAAAAGAACCAATGTACACGATCAAAAATGAGAAAAATTTTTTTATATTGATCACTCAAAAAAAATTGATATATGAACACCTATTTCTAAAAACATATATAATCAGTGTCTAACTTGATAAATAAACATTTTCCTCACCAGTATTTCAAGTCCTGCGTCCCCGTGGTCTGCTATTGCGACTGAAATCCCCCCTCTGACTGAAGTTCTGTTTGTTAGGTACCGGCATTCTTTGACGGGGACCATCCTGAAGGATCAAACAGAGTCATCATATGATCATCATATATCAAAGAGTCATCATATAATCAAGAGTCATCATATATCAAACTTTCTTAAAAATAGCAATGTTTCACATCAACAAGAACTCACCCACTGCCTTTGATGCTCACGGTCTTGTTCCAACCACCTAAGGTTCTCATCCATTTCTTCAGGATCGTCACTCATATAGGGAGGATCACTCTCTTGTCTTTGGAAAGAGAACAGTAATTCCCACCATAAGATATGCAGGGGCCAAACACATAGTTTTGTAAATCTTGATATATTGTTGCATAGCACCTGAATGCATAGCAATAACATTAAAGCTGGTCTGATGACATAGACAACTGAAACACTTTTCAGTCCATACCCTTCAGGAACCATTGGAGCAAAGTTTCCCCCAGCAATGGTGATCTTCACACCCTCCAGTCGCTGTTGTCTTCTTCGCTCCAGGTCATACCTGAGGTCACCAGGGTCTGGGACAAGCTGTCGTCTCTGTAGCTAGCAAGAAAAAAAACATAATAATCAAAATTTGAACCAAAATACATAAAATGACCTGATATTGATGGACCTGATAGAGATCAACTTACTGGATCTGGCCCTATTTTGCAGAAGATCTGAGTTTCTGATGAAGGCATTCCGTGTTGTCTATAATAAAAAAAACAAGAATTTTCATGACTGTATTGAAAACTGTTTGGAGAAGAATTTAAATGTAGGATTAGGAGGTGATCAAATCTTCAATCCTAAATAAAACTAATAGCGATGCTTACCTTTAAAAGCCTCACTAATAAATGAAAACAGAATAACTGTCAAGTGTACCTATTCATGACTGGTCTCACGTTTCCCATGTCCTCCTCCTCTTCTTCTTCCTCCTTAAACTCATCTTGGAGTGAATAATACTGTTCATTTGCAAATCGTTCATTAAGTGTGATGCCTTGGCCCCTAAAGTAATTTTCTGCAAAACAAATAGGCAAATCAACTCTCTGCGATGTAAAATAAGCTCTTTCTAAGATACACAATATGCTACCAAGGTAATCCATTGGATCCTGACCTTTAACTTGATGCACAAGGGTGATGATCTCCTGGGCAAATGTCCCAGAATGCACTGCTGATTCCCTGTAAGTCCCAGAATGCTCCAGCATGGGAAGGAAGTCAAGGCGCTGTCGACCCACATTGACTAAGTCCAGTGATAACTGCCTATCTGAAGAATATCCTAAATGACTAAACAAGAGGTCACATGATATACAGAGATATGAGGTACCATTACAGCTTTCCTTTTCCTTTTCACAATTCACATTAACCAAACAAACACTTAGGAATAAAATCAGGTACAAAACTTCCATAGAATAGATTCATATTAACCATAAACACTGCAAGGTTTATTTTAATGCAAAACGATTGGCCCTTTACCTGTCATATAGTCCCTTTTATCTACAGATTTACCAGCACTATTTCTATTAACCTAAGATGTCTCTTTCAGTGAAATTAAAAGTGGTATTCTTTTTGAAAAACGATTTTAACAACTGGAACGATTCACTATGACCCAGTAAATTAAAATCACACAGTATTCGGATTGTTGTTATAACAAATCGTAATTTCAGTTCAATTCGAGCGGTGTGCTAAAAAACGAAATTTAGGTCGGCACGACCTTCATCCAAATACTCTCATCACTAAATAAATAATTGAACTCCATAATAAATACATCAGGTAATAATAGTTATGGCAAGTTCATGCCTCTCCTCTCACTGTCATTGCGTGTTTCCATTCATCAGAAGATCCTTCAGTAAACTCATTTGCTCCAGTGCCAACACATGGTGATCAATAGAGATCAGTCAAAACATCTCAATGTGTTTTTCTTGCAGTGCAAAATCTTGATCGGTGAGCTTAGTCCAGCAATCTTAGATGAATATTAGATGCATTGAACCTCATAACAAACTCAATTATAGCAGCGGCGATATCCACTGTAGGTAAGTGCTGGAAGAGTTTTGAAGATCTCTTGTGGGCTGGGGTCTTCACAGATCCCTCTTCTCGCTGAATAAAACGATATACCCTTTAATATCAGCAATGATCTCAGAATTTTCCTTGGCAAATGGCAAATCATTGCTGTGCAAATTTCATATGCCAAACATTGTTGCTATCCTGTCTTGTGGATGAAATCAAAAGTCTGTTGGCAGTTGCTTCAAACAAATTCATCTGTGAACGGGTAGTATTGTCGAATTTGCAGTTGCCACTTGGGTCCTTCCATTTCTTTCATTGCCATATCCATGTTGAAAATCCTTCAAAGTAACAGATGCCTCTTTAGGAAACTTGGCAAAAATTTGTTGAAGAATCTTGCAAATGACTAAAATACTTTCACATGACACAGCCATGTCTACGCAGTTCTCATCGTTTAAGAGTCCAAAGTGCCAATATGTAAGCAAAACGCTGGAGTTCCTGTAGGTCATATGGTAATATATGGTGCTAGCAACACCAAGGTCATTGGTTTGTTTGGCAAGGAACACAGATTGTAGATCTTGAAGGCACTGTATAGATAAATCACTCTGGGTAGAAGTGTCTGCTAAATGAGCGGATACAAAAAGGCTCCAAAACATTCCTGTTGCCATGTGGTTTCTCACTTCATTGTGAATTGATAGCTGTTGGTTCTGCACAATGGAAACATCTCAACGCTGTGTCTTCTTCAGCCCAAGCATCTTTGCTCCATCCACAAGTTCCAGTAGTAACTCAATGCAGAATGGCTGATTGTTGAATGAGGTTGTCATCATCAAATGCAGGTTGATGATAGTCAAATCTGTCTCTGTCGGCCTTTTCGCTTAGATTCTCCCGTATATGCAGTTTCTTTCCAAACAACAAATACACATTATATGGGATAGTACAAACAAATAATCAGCTTGGTGAAAGTCGAACACATGAGAGACATTTCTTGAAGACAGAAAGCTGTGTGAAGTAATTTGCTTCAGTGGCAGATTAAATTATTCAATTTGTCCTTTCAGCCTCATCAAGGCCATACCTCTTCACCCACAAGGAAAGAAATCTGCAGCTGGTGACAGTCTGAATGCTGTGGACATCCGGAAAAACTTGTGCATACCTACTCGACGTTGATTTGATAGTACAGTTGCTGACTTACCTGCAGCCAATACAGCTCTAATAGTAGAAGTGCTCAAACCCTGTGGGGCACTGGTATTTTGGTGGAGACATCGTCTTGAAGAGCTGAAAAAGTTGCTGTAAAAATGGACTGATTTTCTTTTGCCTGTGTTGACTGGTGGAGAACATCATCTTCAGGTCCTTAACCAAATTAAGCTGAGATCCATGTAATTCCAGTCTAGTGTTTAAGACATCTGATGAGCCACTGATATGAAGGAATTAGTGGCAGAAAAATGTGTTTTTAACAGGACTTCCTCCCAGCCTGGTGATTCTGTACTTCCATTTAAAAAAAAAAGAATGAAGATGTCAGGCAATCCAAAATCACTTTTTCTCCATAGGACAAACTTCCACATGTAAGACACTCGAATGTTTGGCATTCATGTCAAGACATGGCACACTCCATCTTGCATCTTGAGCTTTTTTTGCAATCTGAGATTTGTACAATGTTTGGAATTTCTTCACATACCTTCTGAAACTCTTTTCTTGTTAATGATCACCAGCAATGTAACTTTGACAGTCCTTGGTGCCATTTTAGAATACCAATGTCAGGGCCTTGAAGTGGTCCATGTTCCTGATTACTGAACAACTGGTAGTTTTCACATCCGAACATTTGCTTGAAAGAGACATGGACATTTCTGTGCCAACACATCAACATAAGATGAATACTTCAGAAATGTTAGTTCAATCCTTGATTCATCCCATTACACCCTCGTTTGAATAGGATGTATTAATCCATAACTTCAGATGACTTCTGAGATCCTTTTTCCCTTTAAAGCTCTTCAGAGGGCCATCCGGGATATCCTGGCAACCTTGAATGAAGATTATAAAACTTCATGGTTGTATAATTTGCCAATCCTTGCTGTAATCTTTTTTCGGTTTGATCTTCAATACCCAAAGACATGATGAGAAGACACAGAACGGCCCACTCATCGGTTTTCTGGATGCAACTCCACACTTTCCATTAAATCTTCTAGATGATCACATCCTGTAGACCGTTGTTCTTCAGGTCTTCATGGTGTGAGGACAGTGGACATAGAAAAGAGGCATGAACTTTTGACCCTAACCAAAAGTGGTACGACAAAGATACTATACCTGGTTTGCCGGACGGGGCGACTCATGTCCACCTTGATCTTGAGGGTCTCCTGTTCACCGAAATCCATTCTAGGCGCAGGACCAACATCAGTGTTTGGCTTCCTGTGATACTGAGCTCTTTGGCGAACCACCCCTTGTCCCATCATCCTCCCATGATTCCTTTGTGATCTCTCTTCCTCCCAATCATGGATAGAGTCTCTATCGGTGTTCCTCAAGTCAACATCACTAACATCCCTCAAATCCATTTCCCTCCGTGCTTCTGAGTCTCTTGGATGTGTCTCCATTCTAGACTGATCCATGTGTCTTGAGCGCTCTCTTCCTTGAGTTTCTCTTCCATAAGAAGAGTAGTTCTTTCTTGATTCCTCTCGGGGGTTACTATTTGGTCGCCCGCCATGTCTGTCTTGAAAACTATGCGAATGATAGCCTTGGTCTCTTCTATCTCGATCTCGATTCCTCTGGGTTTCACTTGTCCTGGGTGGATCTCTGCTCCTAAGATTCCCACTCATTTTCGGGGGATCGTGGTTCCTTGAATCTCGTTTTGCGATTCCATGATCGTGTTCAACAATGACAGGTGCACGACGTGGGCTGAGGCCCCTGTGATGCTCAACAAAGTCATCTTTCCGACCAAATTCCATCCTTCCTTCAGAAGGAGGGCGATGCTCCCTATAATCTGACTTTGATGACCTGTATTAAGAAAGCAAGTAACATTTGTCCAAGATTAGAACGAAATTACAATAATAGATAGTTTCTAGCAAGATTTGAGCACACAGTTAGCTAAATCTATATATTCCAATTGCTGATAACGACAATTAACTGAGACTACACTCATAGAACAAGAGAAGGGGTTACAATAAAGATTCAATTTATTAAATATATTACTGACTAAAATGTAAAATTAAAGAGACTAAATGTAACAGATACAATTAGAAAAACATTTATCCATCAAAGAAAGTGACCGAATCCTTTCTTCTTTTCTTCGTTCCTCGCCATCCATGTCAGACGTATGAAGCGGGGAAAAAATGCATTCTTGTACCTCTCTGCAAAGGAGCCTCTTTCTTGATATTGATTGCCATATTCTTCATTATGATATCCATAATCCATCCTGTCGTGTTTTCTTCCTTCTGGATGTCTTGGATGAGACCTGTCCCTCGATTCTCTGTGGTTGTGCTGTGAACTGAGCTCCTTATCAACACCTTCAATCCTGTTCCAGCCTGATGTTGGCATCTTGTAACGCTCTTCACCACCAAAATGTGTGTGATCAGGGGAAGGCAGCCTTTCCCTAGGAAGTCTCCTTGGAGAATGGGGCGGCCTTTCTTCATCTCCCTCCATGTTGTATCTGGTCATAGGTGAAGCCCCTCTTTTTTGAGCATGCTCTATCGCATCAATAAAACTGGCCCAGTGGTCGACATTTTTTTGTTCTCCTTGATAGGAATCTTTGTTCCAGTGTGTGCTATTTTCTGCTTTGTTTCCATATTCAGGGTTTCTCCACGCATCAGACTGTACCGATGAATGTATCTGGTTATCGAATAACCCTTCGCCTCTCCTTCCATGAAGAGTTGGGATTCTGTTGATATTCGAGAGGTTCAAGAAGCGGTTAATAACCAGCAATAAAACATAAAAATAATGATTTCTGTAACACCGACTTTACTTTAGATTAAATACCTTGAATACAAGGGAGATCTCGAACGCGGACGTGACATTGTTTCCTTGAAAAACAAGAAACTGTTAGCCATGAGACCAGAGTTATACCACCGAGGTCTTCTTTCTCAAAATTTACCCATGTTTTAACATAGTTTCTTTTAATTATTATTTTTTTTTAATCAAAATACCACAGCACAAAATGGCATATTATATACCCTGGCCCTTATATATACACCTCATTTTCCTGTTAAATATAAAACCAAAGGTTCTATGAATTATATACCTGAAATAATTACTGCATGTGGTCATAATAACATAACAATGACAAACATATCTGAAAGTATTTTGAAATTTCCAGACTTTTTGACCAAACAATCTGCATGCTTTTCTATTTCTTCTCTGATTGCTCATTATTGCTTTTTTTATTTTGATTTAATATTATTATTATAAATATTTATGAGGTAATTTTTCATTTTTATGTACATTTGTGAAATTAAAAAATGTAAAATAACACACTTATTAGTTTCACTTATTAGAAAATCACGTTTTCAATAAAAAAATCGAGTTTGAAAAAAAAAAAACTCGAATGCCAGAGATTTCAACGACAATCGTCAATTGTTATCAATAATTCAACGAGGTATGATATTTAATGCTCATTTAAAATGGAATAAGGTTTCAAAAGTACTCCAAATTAAACAGTAACTCATTACACTTACAACAGTAATAATTATTATTCCTCGACATTTCCCTGATGGTCCATTTAAAAGGCCTGCGCACCACAAAAGACCTGAGATCGATGAAAATGCCAGAGTATGGCATAATAAAAGCAAACTTTCAGAGAAGCACATTTGAACATAAACATAATTTATAAAATAAAATAATATCGATTAATGTAATAGCGTTGGTTAGCATTAGCCTCACATACCCCAAGACACGGCTTCCACACACAGCTAGACGATGCGTCCACCAAAATACCAGTTTCTCGCGAAAAAAAGGAACACACTTTCGCACAATGAATTACATCACAGATTAAAGAGCTTTCATAACTGGCACGATGAATCAAATATTGGTGGCTTGTTGATATATGTATCTTATCACACGACCAACTTGACCCAGCGATCCATCCACAAGCCTGACCCGGAAGAGAATCATCGCATGACTCGTGTTCATCAGCACCTCACAATGAGCGACTGTAAGCGACACTGACCCCTAAAGACACCTCTTTAGACTGTCACCCACTTTTTAAAAACATATTTTTCACCTTTACGGAAATATCCCCCTAATCAATCAATCTATCAATCTATCAATCTATCTATCTATCTATCTATCTATCTATCTATCTATCTATCTATCTATCTATCTCTCTGTCTGTCTGTCTGTCTGTCTATCTATCTACAAAACGATTAATGAAAAAATTATGTAAATGGTAATGCACAAAATATCAAACCATTGCTCTACATTCAAACCACTGTGACATGTCCCACTTTTGGTAAATAAGCTTTTAATTTATCTGTATATCCCATTTACATGTTTATATATTTATGTTTACACACACACACACACACACACACACACACACGTTCACTTAGCTATCTAAATGGGGACATTCCATAGGTCGTAATTGTTTTTATACTGTACAAACTGTATTTTAAATCGCCCTACCCCTTATAGAAAACTTTAAACATTTTTACAATCAAAAGTGTTGTTTACTTTATTTTTTATACCAGTTTTATAAATTAGGACATTCCCAAAGGGAGATTTTTGGAGATCTTGTCCCAAAAATCTAGTTAAGTAGGTATGTGCTGTATGTCTCAATGTAATACTGTAAGCAAATACATACTTTAAAACAGTAAACTAGTTTATTATTTTTTTTTTATGTCAAATCATGGTTTGGCAACTTCAAAGCAGCTAATTCATGCGCCTTTCTTCAAATATCTTTTGAAATGCTGAATTTCAGTAAACCCATCATTCTCTGTTATAATCAAAAACATAATCAACATCCCAAGTTTTTGTGATGATAGATAGATACTTACATCTTTCAAGAAATTTGTTAATTATTGGTCCTGAAGCAATCCAGTGCATCTGTATTTTTACACAACAGCATCATGATATCACGACCAAAAATAAAAAGAACTGCGCTCACATGCAAAGCTCACCCTGAGTATACAAGATGGTAGACATACTCAGGAATTACAGATCTTTTGAGTCACTAATATACGTTTATAGATGCTGAATTATCTTGATTTGTGTTGTTCTTTATGGTTGCTTGGTTTTCTGTGTGCAATTATGTAATAACAAAATACAGAAAAAGTCCATGAAGAATTAAAAGCATTATGCTATTTAACACAATGAAATTGTGCACTTTTAATTCTCTTTTTAAAGTTTTACACAATAAATTACATTAGAAGTACCCTTTTTTCTGTATAGGTCACCATAACGTCTAACTTCTGTTGACTAATAATACATTAATGCCAGTATAACAGCGTTATGGTGGAATAATATCACACTTTACATCTATTCATACCCACTTTCAGACTACAAAGCTCGGATTGCTGAGACAATGGGGAGAAGTCATGGATTTACACAATATACAGTTTGCAAATGCCAGCCATTCAATACATCACAATTAGCAGATTCAGCACATAATTGTTCAGTTTGCTGGTCATTTATGCCACTCAAAATAAAACAAATTACACAGTGGAGCTGCTACAATTGTCACGGTGCATCACTTATCAGTGCTACAGGTGTATAACAAGAATAAGAAGACCACTAGGACCGTGCTAATACAGTTGCTTTGTTTGTTGATACCAAGCTGAAACGGTGTGAAACATAATATCTACGAGGATCAGGCAAAATTTTATTTTATGTGTGGGGAAATTAGCTGTCAGTTCGTCCCTTCTTTGCTATTATTAACACATGGTTTGTCATTCAGTCCTTGTTCTTCTGTTCAGAGGATATTCAGGAAGCTGCTGAGGCACAAAGGCCTGGTCTCATCTTTCAGCTCAACTCCAACTCCATCAGTTCAGTCCAGCCCCAAGCTTCAATGGTGTCTAAAACAGAAAAGACAAAAAATATGTGATGGTTAAAGGGATAGTTTATCCAAATAATTAATAATCTCTACTTACTTACTCACTCTTATTTTGATTCAAACCTGTATGAGTTTCTTTGAATATTGAAAATAGCCAATTAGTGAGCAAGTTGTTCTTTTGAGTCATGAATGAATCAGTTGCTCAGGTTCACCAAACTAGTCTGAATAAATAATTCATTATACAGACTTGCTACTGACTTTATGAACACTTTGTTTTGTGTTCCACAGAAGAATAAAAAAGTCATACAGGTTTGGAATGACATGAGGGTGAGTAAACGATAACAGAGCTTTATTAAAAAAAAACAGTTTTGGGTGAACTATCCCTTTAAGGCAAGACACTACAGGCAAAAACATTTGGTCAGTTTTGAGATTTCGGGCTAATATATGACGTGTTGTTTCAGACTAGTGAAAAGAAAACATCCAAAATACGGTTTTTGCACTTGATCTATTTGTGTCTGTAGATTTCATATTCACAACACATATTTTAAAGGCTGCTTTCTCAAAACGAGTCATAAATCTATACTTCAGCAGCACTTACACACACCAGATTGTGATTTTTTATCTATTTTCTGAAGGTTTAACAGAGGGGTTCATATATCAATTGCCTGAATAAGGAATTCTGAAAAAATTCTGTCTGTAACAGACTAAATAGAAACCCAAATCCAGTAAAAACCTTTGCCTTAGCAATCACCTTTGCGTTAGATATTGAGCTTGTCTGAAGGCGGTCTAAGACTCTGGAAAAGTGATGAGTCAATAGCAGTGCTATTGCAATCCTGGATCAGATTCTTGTTGCAGTCACCAAACGCTGGAGCAGCAGACACTTTGGGATGCGAGACCTGCCCCGTCAGAACGTGGATATCGTCCAAAGCCACAGAAGTCATGCTGTTCTGTGAGATCTCGCTGATGGGGGAATATTCTGGAACAAGCTCTTCTCTGGACACTGGGCTGCAATGACAAGTATTTTAGTTTATTAAAGGGACTGACAATATTTTATCAATGTCGTTAGCATGCTATAATCAGACCTACTTTTTCTGAAATAAAGTGGCATGATTTTGTTGGAGGCTAACCTGACATCCATGGACTGGACCCCATCTGAGAGATCATCTGCCCCGCAGCTCTTTATCTCCAGTGGCACAAGGCATATGACTGGAGACTCAGGTGTTGCCTTTGGTGGACTGATTATCGCTGTGTTACCTGCTGCACAAGATTAATGTAGTTTAATCCAAAAGTAAAGCAATTTTACCTGATTATTAACATTCTATTTTTGTGGAAGAAACAGAAAAAACTAATTTCAAATAGATTTTCCACATGCTGAGTCACTCAACAAGAGACTAATAATAAAGAGCATGTGTGTGTTTGAGTGAATTCACACAGTGGAAGGTGAGGTTAAATGTTACTATACGCCCACTGTAGAACTGTATGGGTCATATCAGTACCTTCGGTTTCCAAGGAAGACGGTGAGATGGACTGGGAAACAGATATAGGTGATGGGACTTCCACCTGCACTTCTTTCTATACAAAAACATGACATGCAATATTATTTGCTGCAGTTAGTAAATATTTGTCATCTGATAATTGAATTAGCCTGCAGAGAATGTATTTACCTTTTCTCCATCAGGTTTTCTTGTCCTTTTCATGATCTCTTCAATACGCTGCCAAAATCACATGCAAACATCATACATCAACATTTAATTAAATCATGATCTCCAAACAAGTCTATTTTTTTCTTAGTATCAGACAAAAGTGACAAATAAAGTCTTTTCAGATGGTATGTTTTGATGATCCCAAAAACCAGATGGTATGTAAAATGCACGTTTGAATACCCAATCAATTCCTGGATGAATGGATAAAATCACTTTTTTGTTTCTATTTAAATAGATCTTGATATATACTTTTAAATACATTTCCATGTATTGCTTGATTCTATATGTAAACAGATGAAAAATATGTAAAAAGAAGAACCTTCTTCCTCTGAAGTCTCTCCTGCTCCTCTTGAATTTTCAGAAGCTCTCTCTCCTGTCTCTTCCGCTCAGCCTCTCTATGAACACGCTGCAATGCTTCCTCCCTCTGCCAAACATCATGACACATCACATCTCCGACTATTCCACATTCATCCCTACAGATATTTACAGCTACAGAAGACAGATTGGTGCTGCACGTGTCTGGATGGATGACTATGCTAAATGTGTCTTGATGAGTCAGTTTAATTTCTGTGCCATTTCACTGTCCTTTTTGTAATTATGTAATTTTTTTATTATTTAAACAGTGGGATTCAAACATCTAAGACCATTACCAGAAATGTAATAGATATTTTTTATTTTTATTTATTTTTTCAAAATCTAATCTAGTATAATATAATATAATATAACATAATATAAATTAAATTTCTATTCAATAAAAAAAAATCAATACAATTTTCAGCAGCCTCTGACTTTCAGTTCCCACTGTTTGAACAATTAATTAAGAAAATACTTGTTTTTAATGTAATATATATTACATATATCCCTCCGACCTGTCTGACCAGCTCATCCTGGAGCTCCTTCCAACGTTGTTCCCTTTGGTGCCTGTCCTCCAGCTCTCTTTGACAGCGCTCCTCCTCCTGTCTCTGTCTTTTCTCCTCTGCCTGTCGAGCTGCCTGTTCCTGCCACTGTCTCTCCTCTTCCTGCTGCCTCTGGAGCTCCTCAGCCCTGAGGCTGAGATTCATGGAGAAGATGATATATAATATGGAAGCAAACACATAAATGTAACACACAGACCCTAGAGACACACAATATCTCTACCTTTCCTTTTCTAGCCGTTGCTTTTCTTCCTGGTCCTTCTGTACTCTGGCCAGGCGACGTCTCTCCGTCAGCAGCCTGGAGGCCTCCTCAGCATCAGTGGTACCTGCTTTCCCAGTGGGAGTTACTGGAGACTCTGAAACACAAGGCAGGAGACACTTAGACCACGACACGTGATTGAGATCCCATTTTTTACATCAGAAAAAAGACAGTCATATAAAATGATTAAAGAAAGAGCATTGTTATTATTATCAGATATAACTGAAATCAATCTAAAACTATTAAAACTGTATAAATTAAATAAAAGAAAAAAAATAGAAAACTTACACTTAAAAAATTACAATTATTAAATGCTGCCTTGACAAATGAAAAATAAAACTAGACAGAATATACATTTTTGGGACTAAATGCATTATGCAACACCTGCATTATGTCCAAATTCCTTGCTTGTAGATTTTGTGATTTTCTCTGTTCTGGAGGTCTTTTTCTCTAGAGTGCTGTAGCCTTTAATCTCCATGGACCCTTTCTCCTCTCCTTCCCACCTCTTGTTCTCTAAACATGGCGTTGTGGCTCTGTGCTTCATCGGGGAAGTAGGGTACTGACCCGTAGCTGGGGACTGAATGCGGCTCTTACAGGACTTTGATCTAATTGCAAATGAAAAAAAAAAACAAAAAAACAAAGCAAATACACACTCAGTCTAAAATCTTTAAATAATCTTTAAACAAACAATGACAACAAGTAAATAATTTAATAGAATAGAAAACCTTTTCGGTGTGCTGGGGTTCTTGTGGGTAGAAGAACTTTGGGTGGGTGTTGTTGGAGACTCAAGCTTTTTCATAGATGAGTCAGCTAAGGTTTGGGCGATGTTCTTTTCGGGTTTCTCAGTCTAAACCCCCAAAACAGACAGCAGAATTATGTATTTGTCAAATTCACTGTTCTAACGAAGCCACAAAGCGTTTATTAATTTACGTTAATGTTGATTGTTTTATATTTATTGTTCATGGCTGAATCCTGTGTGCTCATAAAATGCATTTTATGTTTATGTAAATGAATTATGAATTATTTTATTTTTTTCACAGAAAGCAGAAAGTCATCAGGTTTGGAATAGAAGGATGGTAATGACGGTTTTCTATAAATAATAAATAATTTTAAGTTACAATTCTCATCAATATCAACATTTTTACCTTCTAGAATGTTCAAGATATATAATTTAGGCCTACACGTTCTAGAAATACATTCTGAAGTATACAAAAAAAGTATAATCTACATGTTTCATATACCTGTCAAAAGGCCTGCAGGACATTCAAACCCCCTGGTTATATACAGCTATAAATCCATGACTGAAACTGGACATGTACAGATCTGAGCAATACAGTTGCTAGGAGACCAGCTCTTCTGTGGGTTGTGTCCCATTGTGCTTTGCACCAAATATAAATATCGGAGCTTTCTGATAAAATGTTAATCATATCTATGCAGATCAGACCTGAGGGCTTTTTGGGGTTGTGGCCGCTCTGGGGTCATCCAGCTGTCCGTAGAATGATGTGCTAACCTTCTTTCCTTCGGCTCTAGTGGGTGAAGCCCTGTAAGGAGATCTGTGAGGGCTGGAGGAGGCTATTCGGGAACAAAGACAAGACACTGAGGGGCCAGAGATCACAGGGAGACAAAGGAGCAAATAGGGCGGGGCAGAAATTAAAATCAATTAAATAGAGAAGGTTAATGCAAAAACACTTGCCTTTCTCTGTCACATTGGGCAAAGTAGTGGAGGAGGAGGAGAGATGCCTGATCAGGATAGAGTCTGGGGAGTCGGGCGAAATCATAAAATCTTGAACTGCAATGTAAGGTTCCAGGGAGAAAGAAAACACAAAGCACAGGCGATCAGACACTATCATAATGATTTTAATTCGCCCATAGACTTACAGCTGCAAGTTAATTTGAAAGATAAATGCCAGAGGCTTTCTTTCTGATTAATAATTAGTGGCCATTTGGGTATGAATATTTACACTGATCAAAGACTTTCATGAGCAGCAGGCTCATTTTCATTTGAGGTAGATTTTTATGTAGCTCATGTGTGATGTTGCAGGGGAGTTTGCTAAGCTGGCGTGCATTTACAATGAGCTGACAGATGAGACCCTCTCTGCATTCTTTAGGGGGTGCAATGCAGCTGCAGGCAGATCCGGATTACACTTCCTTTCTTGTGCATCCGGATCCCTTACTAGGTGAGCAACAATACGACAGACTCCATAGCTGATGCATCTAAACTATGACCTATGATTGGTTTTAAATCCAGACAGTTTAATTTCCTCATTAATAGTGTTTACATTCACCTTAAAGAAAAAGGCACTCACAGTAAAAAAAAACTAATTACAACCAAGAGGTGCTTGCCCACTGTTATTTTTTCTGTGAATAACAATATATAAGTGTATTTGTTTGGAAATGTGTCTTTCCTGGTTGTCTTTTTATATTGCAATAATATTTTTCAGATAACATTTATATAACTCTATTTGACTTCAGTACAATATACATTTATACAATATATCATAGAAAACAATATAAAAGCCAATTATTTATAAGTTAATATATATTTGCTATATATTTGGTTGCTCTGGTGTCCATATGATTTTAATGATTCTAACTGATTCAAGGGTGTTCTGATGAGTCTGGTCCCTAGATACAACTCACATCCCTCATTCAATGTTTTTGTTTTGTTTTATCATCTGTCAAGCACAAATTGTAAGTCAGTTCACTTAGAAATGATGTGAAATTAATAGATGAACAACACCATTAGTGATGCCTTAGCAAGCATCATAAATAATACAACTCACCACTGAAATAAATAAGAAAAAACACAGAGCAACAAAAACATCCATGGATAAGGCCAATAAACACTGCTATTCAGAAGTTTGGGGTCAGAAAGATTTATTTCATTTTAAAGAAATTAATACTTTTAGTCAGCAAGGATGCATTTGAAGTGATCGTAAAGGATAAAAATATTTCTTTTTAAACTAAATTCTGTTCTTTTATCCTTTTTATTCATCTTTTATTCTGAAAAAATGTATTAAGGTTTCCAAAAATAAATTAAACTCTTTTCAACACTGATAACAATAAGAAATGTCTCTTGATCACCAGGTCAGCATTTTAGAATGACTTCTGAAGGATCATGTGACATATTTCACAATATTACAGATTTTACTGTATTTATGATCAAATAAATGAAGACTTGTTAATCAGAAGACTTTTCAAAAATCTTACTGACCCTAAAGTTTTGAACATCAGTGTAGATTATATGTGCAGGACACATATAAACTACACCTATGCAAAATCTCATGCAACCACAACATCTGAATCACTTTGACTGAATCTTAAGGGAAGTGAACGGGGATGACACACAAAGCAGCAGGAAGTCAGTACCGTTCCTGGATTTGCTGGCAGGAGGGTAGGCAGTGAGTTGATTGGCTAAGGAGGCTGAAGCAGCAGGAGAGGGCGGGGCAATCTTAGGATCACCTGTGCGGCAGGTGATGCAAAGCAGAGAAAGTACAGGAGCATGAGCACGAATGAGCATTTCACAATATCACAGTGAATTTTATGAGAAGTCATAACGGTGTGTCCCTGTGAAATACTGACATATATGGCGTCAGCAGTTTTTTACTCTGATGGGAAGCTATTTTCTTTGTATGCATAAGTACATATATACAAAATTAATTTTGCTAATAAACCAGGATGGTAATATGAACCACTGCAAGATGAAATAACCCAGAGCACAGCATGCAGCTGATGCGATGATATCAGGTTATCAGAGAGCCTAATGTCTTCCAAGGGCGACCATAAACTCATTCTCAATCGTTCGCCCTTATTCACAAAGCAAATCAGACATTACATGCACGTAAGATATATTATTAGACTGACTCGGGATCAAGCTTTAGGCTCTGCTCTTGGACAGTGTAAATAATTGATTTAGTTATGAATGCACCACAGCTTCGAGGGTGCTTTCACATCTGTCTTGATCTTTTCTTGATTTCATTTACCTGAGCCTCAGGTATACTGAGGAGTTATTCATTGAAAAAAAAAAAAAGGTGTAAATACAATTTTAACTCAGAGATCACTAGTAAATTTCAGCATAATCAAAGAAACTAAAATTAACACATTGAACTAAACATGAGACATTGAAAGCAGGAAGGCTGAAATAGCCTTTTCTTGTAAAACATACTTTAATTTTAGCCTAGGCTTGTGTACTTGAAATGTTCAGGGGAAAAAAGGTATTATTAAAAGTCCAGAACAAGGCAGTGACTGAGCAAAAAGCCTCCGGCTGCGTAGTCTAATATACCCTGTGCATTCACAGTGACAGCACAGTTTAAGGTATTTGCTCTCTAGCTATAACAGCCCAAATTGCCCCAGGCAGCTATTGCACGGATGATTTATAATGCCTACGAGTCTGTAATCGATCACTGACAGTGCTAACCTTGAGACAGGGTGTTTTTATGTGACTGAGGCGACTCCTTGAGATCACCAACAGCTCGATGTCTGTGTGCCACTGCAGCTCCATCATAAAACAGCTGCATTATCATCCCACAGCTGCTGTATCAGTCAAAATCCCAGTCGGTTTCAAAACAAAAGGGCTGCAGTGCAGTTCCCACACCCTGTTTTCCTTTCTCTCCATCCATTCCCCGCTCCCCACGACCCTGAGAGAAGTTCACACAAGGGACCCCCCACGCCCTCGCAAGCACACACACACTCACCCTCGCAGACTCCTGGAGGTCCGCCCCAGGTCCAGCGTTTGGGCCTCTGGTTCGCCTGCAGGTTCCGCCCCACGGAACGACGCATCAGGGCCTCCAGTCGCTCCTGCTCGTTGCGTTCAAAAACAGGAAAGAAAAGAGACTCTCTGACCGAGCTTTCGCTACGCCGATGAGTGGATGGGGATGAGACTGGCTGCTCCATGGCGACCAGCTCTTCTATCCGTCTCTGACTCTCTCTCTCTTCCTGTTCTTCCTCCTTGTATGCGTGCCTTCTGTTTCTGCCTCTCTCTCCCTCACTCTCAGTGACTCTCTCTTTGTATCTCTCTCCTCCCAGGTGACTGTGTGTCTAAGAGAGCGTACAGCCAGACGGAGGAGAGAAAAGCCATAACTCCACCCACATCCTCCCCCCTAAGCAGACATAAATGGTGTGTACACGCACACAGAGTGAAAATAGGAAAGCCTATATGTATTTTCATGTATTTCTCTGTCCCCCACCACAGTCTCTGCATTTCCTCTAACCAGTATAACCATGTTTATCCCTCTTATTTTAACATTTTGATTGATTCAAATGCATAACCCTTTCCAAAGCCCAGATGTTTATACATGTAAAATACACAATTAAATAGATTCTCAGGAATAAAAACTCAAATCTAAACAGTGAAATAGCATGGCTCTCTTGAGTACTTCATTCTGATTGGTCAATACTGACTGTATTAAATATTTTTGTATATTGACCATTGTATTTTTAATGCTGTATCTACTGTATGGGCAGTCACCTGTCACTCTGTAGTTTATGAAAAAAAACTGTATTTACAAAGGAATTCCTTGTGAAAAAGAAGAGCACTTAACTGTATTGCACTGTATTGTACGTAAATTTAAGAAATTAAATAAAAAGTACTGTTTCCCAACAAAATGAAGCATACAGTACTTTTAAAAAGTGCACTTAGTAATAATGTTAAATTAAAAGATTTACTTCAAAGTACACACTGAATCAGTTTCAATAATCTTAGACTTATTTTGATGTGTTGAATTACAAAGCGCATGTAAAATACCTGATTATAATTTTAAACTGTAGTGTTTTATTCAATACAAGTTTCAACAGAAATGACATTAACATATTATTTTGTTTACCATAAATGCCTGTCAATGTTCAGCAGTACAGTTTAACCATATTTCAAGGACATTAAAAGTAATTACTAAATTACATATAAAGATGTACTCAAGTACCCTAATTAAACTAATTGCAAATTAAATAAAATACAACACATTTTCATTTAATTTTAATTATGCAGCTAAGTGCCAGAAACAATTACATTCAATGTCCACTTAATTATAATTTTTTAAGTATATTATTCCTTTTATTTTTCACAAGAGATAATTCACCCAAAATGAACACTCCGTCATTATTTACTCACTATCATGATGTCACCCCATGATTTTATTTCTTACGTGCATTTAAAAAGATTCATTTTCAAAGATTATTCTGGGTGCTCTTTTCCATATAATGAAAGTGAATAGGGACTAGAACTCTCAAAGTCTAAAATCACAAAGACCACCATCCAAAGTATCATAAAGGCAGTTCCATACCAAATCACAGAAACAGCACCACACCCCGCACACAATGATCCACTGTACTGTACTGTCTAACTGTAGTCTCTGTAAGTAGGCATCTTAATCACACCGTACAGTATTTTTTCTTTAAGCTTCTTCAAACACACCCTTTCTATGACACACTATGTTTTTCTAGAGTCATTTGATTTGTATATATCGGTTAAGAATGAACATCGGGAACAGTGAGGTCATTTGATCACTCCAGAGAGAGTCACCAATCATTGCAGCATCTGATAGGGGTGGCTAGTATTAAATCAATATAAAACAAAGACTTCGCTCTCCTGCTAAGACAAAACTCTATGTCACAAAAGGTGGGAACTCTAGGAGGTGAATCAATACTTAATTACACACAGGTTACGAAAACTTTTAATACATTTATAAAAACTAACCAGCAAAAATGACAACATGTATGATCTTGAGCTAATATAAATAGCTACTGACAGCCTCATATTGAGCTCAAATTGGCGTTCCTCCTTTGTCAGTTGCTTGACTTTGGCTTTCATATTACTATATGAAACAGTGGAATGGTTTCTTACACTTCAAAAATTTTGCTTGGGTTTAAAGATGATGTGTGTAATTTCTGCAGCATCAGCAAAAATGCAAAGATATAATTGTTTTAAATCAGATTTTTTACTCTCTGGATCTTCCATTGTCTGAATGAAAAGCTAGTGTATTATCTTTCAAAAAAGGAAAGAAAAAAATCTTCCTGACCCCAAACTTTCAAAGGTAGTGCATATTTCTTACATTTTTACCTATTTGCTGCATTTGACTCCAAAAACTGTGTGATTAAGTATTTTAATAGCTAAAGATTACACACATCAGCTTAAAGATTAAGCAAACTTGAAAAAATTTAACAGAAAAAAACTATGAATAATAAAAATTATATAATTTTAGAATAATATAACAAACTAAACCCCAAAAATATTTAAGAAGTTAAGAAGCTATATGAGAAAAAAAAATCTGCCCTATGAGTGTTTACCCCAAGAGAATAAAGTTTGGCTGTAACCCCTGACCTTTTCTTCTTCCATGTGCTGCCTCCTTTTCTCCTCCACAGCAGAACGACGGAGCATCTCCTTTTGCCGCTGCTCCTCCAGACGCCTCCCTCGCTCCACCAGAGAGCGTTCATACTGCTGCTGAGCGCGCTGTTCCTTCTCCAAGAGAGCTCGCTCCCGTACAGCTAGACACAAGGTGGGGGTGTATGGGATCAATTTTCTGCCAAAAGTATTGCAGTCACGGATAAAAATTTTTTTTTTTTTAAATGGTCGCGGATGGAAAAATAAAAAGCGTATATATAAAAATTAATAATGCATTTTTTTTATTATAAGCATGAATATAAACTTTTTTTAACTCATTTAAAAATAATATTCAACAACTTTGTCTGACTTGCACACAAAATCATGTTTTCCTTTGTTATATTTCTCAGTTTTTTGGTGCTCTTAGACATTTTCTGCACATATTTTTCTTTTTTGTATGCTTTTGCTGTTTCCACTTCACTCTTGTTTCCATGTTCTTAGTTTGGTTTTCCAAATGTTGTGGTTAGAGTTTTATGTAAATCAGCGTGTGGGCTTAAGCATCATCAATGGTCCACTAGTTCTACACTGACAGCTCCTTCTCTAGCCAATCAGACAAAGAGGCGAGTTGACGACACTCCAGTCTGCCTCATTAGCTGCCGATGATCAGTTTGTACAGGTGAAGATGGAAAACCGTCAGCTGGGGTAACATCTTTCCATACAGGACACCGTTATAGGTGTCTGCCTGTCACTGCTGTACGCCCATCTGGCGAACATTGTGACCCATTACCGTTACATTCACCTATATTTTACTTTTATTTTTTATCTGTATGTCTGCAAGATGCTTCAGACAATTTAGAAATGAACATATTTCCTTTTTGACAGTTATAACTGAATAAAATACTTGCAGCTCACCTTTGCTCCTATCCTCTCTTTTATCTCTGGCCAGTCGAATTCTGTCCTTCTTTGAGCCTCCATCTTTGCATGTGAAAGGAAACGAAATGTTGAAAAGCACATAACAGTGAACACACCTTCAGGAGTCTGTGCAATCTTCTCTCAAACCAAATATTCAAGTCCCTAAGTGTCTATGTTTATAGCCCAGTTACAAGCTGGTGGAAACCAATATGCAAATATATGCAAAGTTAAATTCTCCAGGGGAACACAAACATGATTTTTCGTGAAGTGATTTCCCACGATTCACAGCACAGACTGTAGGACAGTTTGTTAGACCCCATTTTTGCTTTAGTTTTTAAAGGAAAATGCATTTATATTAGACAGTTTGCATTATTAAATAATTATTAGTATCTTTTAATAAACATAAGAATCTAATCAATAGAACCCAATATCAAACACATTTATTTGTATCTGTCTGTTTGAGAAATAACCATTAATAGCTTGAAGTGGAAACAAAAGATAGGTGTCACATCAAATGCACCTACATAACTATAAGATTTTGAGTACAATTAAATGTGTTTTCTATGGCATTGATTTTGTATTTAGTTTAAAATATTTTTGTAAATTGTCTTAAATTAGAACTGGGCTGTAATGTAACAACTTGTTCTGCTGCTGGGGCATGTTATCATAAAAGATCAACGCGTTTTTAATGAACTGCTTTCTTTCTTTCTTTCTAATAAAAGTGAGGAAATGTAAGGTATCTGTATAAACAGAAATTTAACCGATCGAAATTTAACATAAATTGAGAAGAATATACAGCGTGACATCTAGCCTGTCTGTCTTCCCTATATGATTAAATCAACAACAACATATTTAAACAAATGTATTGTTTTTGCATACTGTAAACTGCAAAAACGTCCGTTTCGTTTGATAAGGGTCACGCACTCTTCACCTGGACAGGTCAGTCATCTTCCTCTCTCCTCAGCAGCCTGTTTCCATGACAACAGCTCAAGAAGCTCACTTTCACGATAATCCTTTACCCAATTCCTTTCATATCTGGGTGAGGCTTCGTTTTAAAGAATGAAAATAAAACATAACATGACGTACCTGTCAGGTTTTCCACGATGGTGGCCATTTCCAGTTTATCTATGGCAGCTTTCGAACGATCAATATCAAGATGACATTCCGCCCCAATGCATTCAAATATCAATCACTATTTAAGCTGAAGAAAGATTTAAATAAAACGCGGAAAACTAGACACAGTTTCACAGATTCATGCGTACACCACCTACACAGATATTACTTGCAAAGACTTAAGGCAGAGCCACAAGAGCGCGAGGTTCTAATGAATTATAACACGCACGATCAATTGCCGCGTGACGCGTGCACGCGCGCGTAAGCAATGCACCCAAAAGCAACGCATTACATCATAGTTTACATTGCGCTATATTTGGAAAGCCCAGGAGCTGAGCACAGGGCACTAAACGTGCCTAGAAATATATATCCACAGCCTACTTCAGTGATCACAAAGGGAAACACGGGATGCCATTTATCTAATTAAAAATGCAAATATCTGGATTATGTGCATGCAAGATATGCTCAATCAGATCATCTTTAAAGACTTCTAGAATATACATAAATTTAGAGAAGTGTGAAGGGATTTTCTAGTAATGGACAATTTCAAACAAACCTGATATTTCATTATGGAATATATAGGCTATTTTCACACCACATTATTATACTCCAAGTCTGTGTTAACATCTGTATAAGCATGTAGACATGTGCTATGGACTACCTCGGTTTTTCACACTGCATCACATGTGAAGGGGCGAAACACCCTCAACCTCAATCACTCAAGCCTATGGCTAGACGTACACTTACTATAAATATAACTGCATTTTTTTTAAACTCGCATAACTCAAAAACATCTACAACTAAAACAATACATCACATGATCATTTTGGACATTACATAAATACTGGAAGTAAAAAAAAACTTTTTTTCACATGATGTATATTTATAAAAAAAAAAAATATTAAGGACTATGACTGACATCTCAAAGGCTTAAAATACACATTTCTAGGATTCTGAATGTTGTTGAATTTTATTTCAAAATCACAGGTTTTCTGATCAAAAGCAGCAGAGGACAAAAAGCAACCATCAAAAGCTCATCAAAACAATACACCTAAAAATAACAAGTTATAACCAACAACCAACGTGCTCATTCAAAAGGGCCAGTCTGCAAGAATACAATCAATAAACTCTCATAAATCTTGCCTTAATCGGTCCATTTGCATACAAAAATATTTCCTTATTCTGGTTATTTGCTTTGTGAGCTATCATTTTTGAAAGTAAAAAATGTTTCCATTTTAATCTTACAAATAATTCCGTTTCTGATGTTTACTGTAGTTCAGTATCAAGCTATTACGCTGTAACTCTAAGTAACAACTGTGAAGTAATACACAGAGCTTCAAAATTATTATTTTTTTCATAAATCCAGCAGCCCTGTAAAATAAGTATTCAATTATCATTTATAGCAGAGAAGAAAACTAAAGTAAGATGGATTCAAACACAGAGCTAATCAGAAAGTATCATCCAATGCATCATTATGTGACCAGTAAATCAAGTGACTTCAGAAACATTCCAAAAGACCAGACGTTTTATAGGTATTAGCTTTTAACATACGAGTTTCACTCACTTTTACAGAGCTTCTGAACATGTCTATTAGGATAAAGACTGCAACACCAAAAATAAAATCGGTTATCTTTTTATTGCGAATCCATAGATTCTGTACTGTAACTAAATTCCACTTGATGTGAAAGCAATATAAATACATTAAAAGATAACAAAATTGATTGAAGGTGACAATGCAGTCATGTGTTTAGTCCGTGAAACCAAAAACTTGAGCCGTAATGTTGGAGGGGTGACTTCAGGGGGGGATGTGAGGATATTGTCGCTTCAGGTTGAGAAACATTCTCTTCCCAGTGTATTCCTCTTAGATCTGGGGAAAGAATTTGTTATTGTCAGGCCAAATCACTGATTGATGCTCTGACTACTTATATCATGTCTCCATTTCAATTAACAAATCAAAACATTGAGTTATTGAATTAATCTCAAACTTCAGATTAACATAAGAGTACTTTAGTACTTACATCATCAATATCCTCATCATCATCACCAATATCATCGAACTGAATCTCGTCGTCATCACCAGGCCCGAAGGTATCAGTCTCATTGATTTTGGCTGCAAGGCACCAACAATAAGAATTTAATGACATGACATTTATTACAGTGCAGCAAAAAGTTCAGCATATTGCAAGCCAAGAACCTCAGTTCGTCAAGAACCATCTAGAAGGTTTCTCAGATTAAATAAACTCACCGTGTTCTGGAAGCTCTCCATAGGCTTTCAGACTCCGAGCCTCATCAGCATTATACTTCAAAATGACATCTGCTTTGTTATCCTGATAAAACATTTCAGAATTTAAAATATCAGATATGAACTCCATAAGAAGCTCTTGGATAAAAGAAATCTGAAGTTTCAACTGCAGCATGAAGTTTATTAAAGAGTAAAGCTTTTAAATGGCTAAATACTGTAATTCCTTTACAGGCTAACAAAATACATATTTAAAACTTTACACATTTATATTAGTTATATTAAATCACAAAATATGATTATTTATATTATGTATAGCAACATTACTATTACTATATACAGTTACATTAAAATAAGAAATTTAAACCTGATAATCCAGGGAATATACATAATTATGTTTTTTATTATATTTTACCAGAGAATTATAACAATTACATAAAATAATGAAAATAACATAAAATAATGATTTATAGAATAATGAACTCTCAGCAGTCCATTATTCTATAAATCATATATTATAGCTAAATTATTTATTACATTAGTAGAATGATATTAAATTAAGAAACATTTAACAAACCTGGTAGTCCCTTAATCCAATGAGAATGATGTCTGATGAGTTAATCCACACCTACAATAAATATATTAAAAAAAAACAAAGGCCACAAATATGACAAACAATTTGGATTTGTTGTTAAAAGAACTATGTAAACATTCCCCAGGAACGATATAAAATTAATTTAATAATATTTTGTCCTATGCTGAAGTTTTCCAGCATTTCATAAAATCCATGCCTAAAATTAGTTACATCAGTTGGTTTCAAACAATAATAAATGGATTGGCCTAAACATTTCTGTCATGAGCACACAGCCAAGCTCATTCACAAAGTGATGGAAATGCAATCCGCATTCAGTCTGAAGCTTCATAGACTCGATCTGTAAAGTGCACCTTTTTCCGGAGCTTTCCTCGGATGTGACAAAGCCGCTTGACTCCATCAAAACACATGGCCTCCAACCTCCCATTTCCCAACATCTTGATGACCTGAGCATATTCTAGAAGAAAGAAGAAGCTTTTTCAAAAGATGATACAACTAAAGCCAGATCATGTTTTGAAGTGAAGGCAGTGCCCTACATCATGAACACTATATATATATATATATATATATATATATATATATATATATATATATATATAAAGAGTATTACAACTCACCTTGTCCATCCTCTTTAAACACCAGCTCCCTTTTCTCAGATTCATTCTCATTCTTACCACGTCGCCGATTCTTTCCTCCCTTACCTTGATCCCGAGAAATAAAAAGCGATCAGATACAATCATATATTTGGAAAAATGCCATATGACAACGACAAAATGTTGCCTAATAATTGAAAGTACACACATTCAGCAAAATTCCTGGGACATGAAATACATATTAAATTATTGTTAATTTCATGTGTATTTGTTGGGCAACTTTAGTATGTATGATGTCTTTTATAAATATTTTCTTAATTAAACGTAACGTAATCATCTTAGAGCCGATAAAGATCAAAATACATTTATCTGGTCATCTAACCTTTTCATACCCTGACACAACAAGCAGCTTTAATTCGTATTATGAACTTAAGTTCATCAAATACAAGACCAAAAATGAAATCAACTGCCAAAATTAAAAATCAAACACTGACAATAAACTGCTACGTTCAATATCAAGCGCAGCAGCTAACGTTACCTTGTTTGCTAAATTCAAGGCTAACACCTCACACGACTGTCTTTAGAATCCACCTTACCTTTGTTTTTCGGCATATTCTTGAAACGACGTCGACGGCTATCGTATAATGTTCAGAAACGTAGGGGAAATAGAATAATGTGTCAAATATTTTGCTTCTCAAACGTGCAGTTGTGAGTAGATCAACGACGCTAGCGAGAAACGCTGACAAAGACGCATGCGCAGATCGCCTCGTTCAACAGAGCAAAACTTTATTTACAATCGCAATCAGCTCAGGAGGAGTGGGCTAAATCTAATTTATTATCTGATACAATATGATGATATTAAAATAAAACGTATATGATATATTAACTCATTTTTGAAAAGGTCAGAAGAACTAAAACATTACTAAAATAAAAAAGGTAAAATTAGAGATATATTCTGTAAAGCTATAGCTATATGTAAACAAGGATAAAATTACAGTTTTAAAGCAAGACCATCTTGATTTAAAATCTGTTAAATATGACAGGATGTTTTATAGTGTGGATGCTGTTCCTACACTACATACTGTTAATCGATCATCTGAGACTGAAAGGGAGATACAGGTAGGAAATTCATTTTATATATAAATGAAATGTAATTATATGTAATTAAAAACCCTGTTATATGTTTATATTTAGGTCTATATTATTTCAGTTAGCTTATTTTATTTTATTTATTTTTTAAATATTTATTTAATATAAAGTACATATTTTAATCATACTTAATTCACTTTAATTGTTTTATATATAATATATCAATTAAATATAATTACATTATATAATTAAACATCAATATTTCATAAGAACATATTTTATAATATGCATTTACCTTGCTTATTACAAACACACACACACACACACACACATATATATATATATATATGCACAATTAAATTTACTTTATGTATAAATAAAATGTATTTAATATATTAAGATGTTTTACACATACACATACAATATATATTCTGCATATGTAAATGAAATATAAGCAAAATATGACATTTATTTACCTTACATAAATTACATATAAAGTACATAATTTATATACTGTAACATTTAATAATTTTATATGTGATATAAATTAAATATGTATATGTCTGTCTGTCCATCTATAAACAATTATATGTAACGCTATACTATATTACGTTTTAGCTAACAGGAAGCAGTAGATGAGTACATGGAATTTGACATGTAGAATCACCATTTCTGAGGCCGTTTCACTTGCTTGTGTCAAAGAGGAGCCTCTCGATTATGAGTCGAGTACCAGCATGACATCTGGACAAGAGCAGAACTTCTCACTGGATGAAAGTGTTAAATATGTTAAAGAAAGTGAGCTGGCCATTACTGAGGATGGCATCTCCACTGTCATTTTCGAGGTTAAGTCAGTGGCATAGACAGACCCTGTTCTACTGTGACATCTGCAAAATTTACCTCTCACTGCGAGGCTACAAGACACACATGCTTACCCATGAGCAGAAGAGACTTCCCGAGCTTTCTCTTCTAAAACTCCAGTAATGTTTAGCTGCTATTAATATTTAGACATTGTAAACATTTTATGTGCATATTCACAAAAACAAATCCTTTGTAATATGCATTTCTTAAAAAACAGTTTTAAAATATCATGTATGATTTGACTGATTCCCACAACACTGCCAGCCATGCAAGTTCACCAAATATGAAGTCTTTGTTTGCCTTTTCGCTCACCCAGGTTCTTAAGTATTGTGTTATACACTAATGTGAATTCCATAAAAATTAAAACGGTGGGAAAAAAATAATAATTTTACATTCATCATAAAAGTGTTTTTGTAAAAAACTTTATTTTCTACATGTACAAAAGAAAGAACAGGATAGCAGCTTGCTATATGGACAGCAACGTTTCCAGCACTCTTCCAAGTCAAAGACAGGAAAAAAAATAAAACTGAGATGAAAAGAAAAATGTACAACATATTTAAACTTGCTCTTAAACCCTGCATGAAATTAGAAGAATTAAAAATAAAAAAAATTAAAGGGTGAACTCAGTCATGCCAACTTCCACAGAGCTATTAGCTAATATAGCATCTTGCCCATGCACATTTATAAAAATATGTCAAGGCTGCAAGTAGTCACTTAAAAAGTCACTACATATATCTCTGAGCATTTCTGTACTTTCCTACATACAAACAAACAGGTCAGCAGGTTTTAGGTGAGGCGATACAGCCGTAACATTTCAATCCCAGCTTATTTTTTAATTATTTTTTGTATTATGTATTGCATTTCACCTGAGTTCTCTATTTGACATTCTGTGCCGTTTACATGTAGGCCTCCACTGCATTTTTGTGCTTTGGAACTTGTTCATATTGTTTCGTAAAAAGAATGCTAAGCTAACACCAGCATCTGTCATATAAACTTTTGGACTTGTCTTAAAGTCTTGTATGGATCTGCTAAAGGCGTCTCCCCTAGATCGCTGTTCAAAGATGACTGGAGAACAAGGTATGTTGGGATACGCCATAGTTATTATGGTTTGGTGGGACTTAAATATGTAATGTGCCCTCAATGATGTAAAATATCAGGCCGAGAACTGGATACAATTTGAATAGTAAGTGTCTACCTGACAGGAATGTATCCCATGTACAACATCCCCATACAACTGGAGCTTTTCGCAACTGTGCGCACATTTTGGTGCAGGAATTTGTTGTCATCCTCTAAAATCCACATCCTCCCTGAACACATTAACATCTTAGCTTTTTATAATAACTGAGTTTATATGTATGTTAATATCCATACGCTCAGATAATTTGCACCTCAGTCCACAGATTCTTCATCGTCTTGCATTTAGAGGCTTAGGCGTGATCGTACAGGCCGAAATGTTTTTATTGGCCCTTGTGGTAAAGGAAGGAAGGAAGTGAAGGAAGATTTTAATTGTCCACCAGGGGTCCTCAGAATCACCGCTTGGCTCTAAGGCCATGATGCGTGGTGGGCAGCAAGCAAGCCGACATCAGGCTGTGCTCAAACCAGGCTAGAGGTCATGGGGTTGGAGGTGGAAGATGTTTGCTCATAAAGCAGTAGAGGTCAGTTTTTTCACTCCTCTGCGCTGAGCGAGAATAGAACAGCCCACAGGCTCCAGCATGGGGGGAACGTTCCTATTCAAGGCAGAGTATGTGGCAGCCATCGCCCCCTACAGGAAGAAGAATGTAACACAAACCTTGCTGAATTGAACTGTCCTGTGAAATGTAAAGGTTTCAGGATGCAAATAAGGAATGTACACATTCATAAAATATGTATGGTTTAGGTTTTATGGACAGGACCAAACCTTAACCAGATGGGGGGCATCATGTCTGTTCAGCTGGTATTTGGGGAGCTGGTCTTTGTGAACGATCCAGGGGTGTTTCAACACCTGTGCAGCTGTTAGTCTCTGATGGGGGTCTACATGCAACATCTTAGACACCAAGTCCTGTAAAAGACATGTTTGAATTATTATTTTTTTTTTGCTGCTGTCTGGTGGGCCTTTAAGGAGATGTTTTTTGAAAAGTATAATTTATATATGCTCTTCTCAACTGGGTACCTTTGCCTCAAGTGAAACAGAGTTCCAGTATCCACCTGTGAGAGAAAACTTCCCACTGCCTATTCGAGCTAGAATCTCCTCCGGCGTGTCCTCTGGGCCATTAGCAAATGGAGTAAATCTGAGGAAAATCCCTGTGTCAGTTGAATACAAACACACATGTTGAAAATATATAGCGCTAGGTTTACATACTTACCCAGTTAACATTGTGTACAGAAGGACGCCTAAACTCCAGATATCACAGGCAGCATCATAACCCTGTTTCTTCAGCACCTGGGGACCAAAAAGATTTTTTTCTGATTAATAAACTGACAATTATTTTACAAAATACATGACGTGCAAAATGTACCTCTGGGGCCACAAAGTTGGCAGTATAACAGGGCGTCATCAGCAGTCCGTTTTCTGCTCTCAGCTGCTTGGCAAAGCCAAAGTCACAGATCCGGATTGACTCGGGATCCCCGGATTCATCAACGTAAAGGATGTTACTGGGCTTCAGATCCCTGTGAACCACCTGATATGGAGTAAAGGAAGATTAATTTAGTACCAAGGTGGCTCACAGACTGTATCTGACCCATCAATTATCTTTTTATTTAAAATTAAATACATTTTTTAATTTAACATTTCAATTATGTTATTACTGTTATGATTTACCGTATTTCCCGGACTATAAGTCGCACTATTTTTTCATAGTTTGGCTGGTCCTGCGACTTATAGTCAGGTGTTTCATTTGTTTCCCAAGATCGCAATCTTAATGTACTTCAACTGGGCTAAGTTTCATTCCCTCAGCTATTGTCTCTATAAACATACACATTTGACTTTGTTCTTTCCTATAGTTTGAGCTCTAGAGAGGTTACATACCCCTTGAGCATGCAGGTACTCCACAGTCTTTGTGATGGTGTGCAGCACAGCACTGGCCTCTCGCTCGGAGAAGAACTTCTGTCTGAGGATCTTATCCAGCAGTTCCCCTCCCTTCAGCAGTTCTGTCACCAGATACACTGAGCGGCCGTCGTCGTACACCTGCATACAGTCACACAGTTATATTAGCTGATCATTGCTAATCAGTTTAAAGTCAACATCTCTTCTATTTTATAACAAACTGAAACGCTTTTCATTAAATGCTATAGAAATCAATTCCGCAATACATACGTTTATGGATGTTTACATCTGCAGAAAATGAATTTTGTGTTCGAAGACAATGCTATGTTCAAGGAACAATTGAAGCAGATGCATTTCTAATGCATGAAAACAATAACACTAATACACTGCTAAATGAATATGAATGATGGATAACCTGCTCGGAGTAATTTGCAGGGAAGACAATAAGAGCAGAAACTCATTACACTATTCCCTCGTTCCGGAAATGTCAGAGCAGAACTGGTTTCAGGTAAACACATAAATGCTTTTTGAAAAGAACAAGACATTGCTTTAATATAATTGTGTTGAGCCACTAAGACAAAGTTCAGAGTCTGCCACCACAGACTACTGTCCTTCATCCTTATGGATGAAAATAAAAAGACTGCATCCTTGTTTCTGAACACTCACGTCTTTCAAGGTGATTATATTTGGATGCTGTCCATAGCGTAACAGAATTTCCACCTCGTCTGTCGGATCCCGTTTAGCTTTATTGATTATCTAAACAAGAAAAATACATATCACAATGTCCAAGAAACTCACCGTAAGGCAGTATAAAACAGTCTTGGAAAAGGCCATAATGGTTAAGGTTGAATGCTGCTGCTATGCAGTTGATTCGAAGTTCAAGGCAGTTAAATTTGGGATATGCTGATATTAAAATTCTTTCCAATATCCTAATAATTATTTAATTTATTTATTCACAAATCGTGAATTTAGGTATTATAATCTCCACTATAAAAAAGGCTATTCATTGAGATATGTTAAATATTACAATTTAACTGTTCTTACATCAGTGAATTACTGTTTTTAATTATAAAAAAAGAAAAAAAGTAAAATAAAATATAACTTTAGAAATTACATTTAAATGAACATTTAAAGTTTAATTTGATATGTAATTTTTTAAATAATTTAAAACATTAATAATTTATTAACATTCATTTTATTTTAATAAACATTACATCTTTCAAGCCTAGATGCACAATTAAAACAACTGGTTTTAGTTTTTTGTGTTTCTTATTTTTAATTTAAATGTAAACATATGGTAAATGAACAGGAACTATCTTTTAATAGCAAATATAGGAAATATCCAATAACATATACATATACATAAATATATATATACATGAATATATATACATAAATATAGAAATATATATATATATATATATATAACACACACACACACACACACACACACATATATACTTTTTAAGGTTGATTTATTGCCTCAATGAAAGCAGTCAGTGTGTTGGTTTAATATGATAAGCTTCGCACCTTCACTGCATACTCCATGCCTGTGCTTTTCTGTATGCAGCGTCTGCAGATGGAATATGAGCCAACTCCGATATCCTCCTTCACCTCATATGTGTCATTGAACTGAGACACGTTTCTGTGGAGTTGCTACAGAGCGAAAACAACTAGATGTAATGCTGACATAAAATCTGACTCATAGCTACAGCTTAAAAACAGTCATTACCGCATATACTATGTGGAAAGAGGCATTACTCTTGAGTTTTGTATACCTGAACTAAAGAGCTCACACTTTTGCTCTGCAGGGGTTGAGACTCTTCTTCTGAGCTGATGGCCACAAAACTGAAACCTCTGAAGAGTTGGTTGGCATTGGCACTAGGGGGTACACCTGGAGAGTCTACCAGAAAACACACAGAGGTTTAAATCTAGTCATTAAATAGACTATCAAATAATCCGACAGATTTCAAAAGGTCTAGCAGCATTTAATGAAATAGGGTTTTTGTGTATTTGTCTGAGAGGGGATTAAAGACGGACGGCAAACACAGTGATACTTGATCTAGGGTCAGACACAATCGTTTATAAGCTGACGTACCTTTGGGAGTTTTTGCTGTAAATTCTGGGTCAAAGTAGAATGTGTCGTCTGGTCTGCCAGAGGCTGGTTTGAAGGGCGGGTGAATTTCTCTTCTAAATAATTTCTTAGACAAACAAGACATGATAAAACATTAAACCCACCACACATTGATAAAGTATAATTTTTCATTGTAAATGCATGTTCCCGAAAGACTCACATTCCAGTCAATGGTAGAATAAAACGGGTGTCTCTTTATCTCTTCAACTCCATCTGGACCAGCACCTGCAGAGGAGTTCAAATCGAATTAAAGCACAAAATCTTTTTTTAAGAAGTCTCTTATGCTCACCAAAGTTTATTCATGTCTTTGATGTCACCTTTGATTAATTCAGCGCATCCTTGCAGAATAACTGTACAAAAAAAAAAAAAAAAAACCTTTGAAAGGTAGAGTATGTGAGTGGGCTTACCTAATCTATTGGAAGGGTTTCGTTTGAAAAGGCTCCTGAGGAGACTCTGAGCTTCTGAACTCAGAAAGTGAGGCATTCCAAGCTTTGCCCTACAAAAACAGGTCAAGAGTCAAGCCAGAGTTCTGATAATCAGCAAATGAAAGATCATCCCTTTATTATTAAAGGGTTAGTTCACCCAAAAATGAAAATTATGTCATTAATGACTCACTCTCATGTCGTTCCAGACCTCCGTTCATCTTAAGAACACTATTTAAGATATTTTAGATTTAGGCCGAGAGCATTCTGTCCCTGATGTTTGACCAAAATGTATTTTCGATGCTCCAACAAATTCTAACGGACCCTCTGATGTCACATGGACTACTTTGAAGATGCTTTTCTTACCTTTCTGGACATGGACAGTAGACCGTACACACACATTCAATGGTGGAACAGAAAGCTCTCGGACTAAATCTAAAATATCTTAAACGGTTTTCTGAAGATGAACGGAGGTCTTACTGGTTTGGAACGACATGAGGGTGAGTCATAAATGACATAATTTTCATTTTTGGATAACGAAACTAACTAACCCTTTAATGTACATGCTGGCCTGAATGTCACTTCCTATTTAAGTGGGCAGTTTGTTGGACCAGAATGACCTGTAATGTGACTTTGTGGTGATAAATTCAAATTATGGTAAAAATCTGTCTACACAAGCCTAGAGGTCAGATAACATAAAACGGAGGACAAAGACAAACTCGGTCACTGTCATTTGCACCGATGTCCCTTCCACAGCTAATACTTTGTGTATTCACATCAGTGGCAGTCGTCGGTTCTTATCAGTCCTCTGCAGAAGCCTCAAATGAACACAGTAATTGACAGTAACCCTCATCTTGCCCTCTCTCTAAAAGTCTGCAGTCATTCATCTAAAACCACATTACTACAGTTCCCATAGCCATCAAATTGTACGCAGATCTTTGATTATAATTACCCACCACGGCAGTGCTAGTGTGGCACGCCTGAGCGCTATTCACTCCTGAGCAGGCCGCATTATGAAGTGATGTGTGTTTTGTGTGGTTCCGTGTTTACTGATGGTTAAGTGCTTAGTCTTCAAGGTAAATAGCACTGTCAACTAAACCAAGGGCTTATATTCATCGCTACAGCACTTAGAATCCAGATGTTGCATAGACCAATTCCGCTGGCTATTCCCACTAAGAGTGGATGACTGTGTTTAGATTATAGTGTGAGGTGAGTCTCCGCTGGAGTAGAGGAAGGAGGCTGTCGCACTCACTTTAGAATCATAGTCATGGTGTCCTTGCGGTCCTTGCCTTGGAAAGGCAGCGTTCCAGTCAGCATTTCAAACTGAGGATAGAACACAAAACAAGTTGTTTCTCTGAAGTGTGATTTTATATGAATAAAAGTGCATTCACATTTTTTTTTGTTTATGTTTATCTGCCTGATGTTGCACTGACTGATGGTTGAAGGTGCTGGAATAATATTCCAGATTGTTCTGTCCCAGTTTAGATAATGTTCAAGATTTTATTTTATAATTCTATATGAATTATTAATCAATAATAAATTTGTATATCTTCTAAATGTATTTTACATTTATTTATAATATTATTAACTTATTAATAAAAAAAAAATAACAAAATAAAATTCACAAAGTAGATTGAATAAAAAATTTTAATGAGAAAACAAATGACAGAAAACACAAAATATACAGAATGCCAGAATAAACAAGAATAGAAACAGGAAGTGGCGCTCCCTCACCATGAGTACACCGTAAGACCACCAGTCAGCGCTGTAAGTGTGTCCTCTTCTGTTCACCACCTCCGGAGCCATATACTCTACCGTCCCGCAGAAAGAGTATGCTTTATTTTCGTGATCGATCGACTCCTTACTGAGTCCAAAATCTGAAGACACACACAAACACACTTTCAGTATTGCAACGTCAGTGTTGTTACTCTTAACTGCAACAACAGCTACTCAAAACTTAACTGAAATGATGATGAAATAAGTTTAAATTTGTCTTGATTTAAATTAAAGAAAGATTAGAAATACTGCCTTGGCAACTAACGATTACGTTAAAGTTGAAGAACTAAGAGTACTAAAAGAAAAGAAAAACTGAAAGAAAAAAAGCTAAAAAGAAATATAAAAAAAAGAAAAATTGACAAAAGTACAACACAATTCATAAAACCAAGATTTAAAATGAAAACTTAAAAATCCCCCCCAAAAAATAAATAATAGCACAAAACCTTATTTCCCACACATTAGCTCAGTGCAGTTCGCCATTTCATACAGCATGAGTGTGGTTTAGATGGTCATAACTCTCTACAGAGGGAAGGTTAAAGCATCTGTCTGCCCTCGCTTCAGGCTGCAGTCAAATGGTATCAACACAAAGCCCTAAATGCTCAAGGTGGCCCCATGCTGATGCAGCCAATCCAGCAATCTGAAATTACCTACCTGTCAGCTTTATGTGGCCGTCCTCATCCAAGAGAATGCTGAAATTACACAGATTCACAGCATTAAAAAGCCATTTAACAGAGCATGAACACCCTCACACAAAGGGTCTGCTGCCATTCCCACCCAGAGCCATAGGACATATCTCTGCGTCACAGCTACAAGACTACAACCATTATTTTTATAGCCCTATTCCCTGCAGACATAAATGTGATTTATGGATGACCTTACAGACAGCAGTGAGGAAGGATAAAAAATAAAAATAAAAAGAGAACGAGTGAGTGCGCTTAGAGATATAAACAGCAAAATATAAAAGCACAAAGGGATGTAAGAAAAGAAAAAATTACATTGTTCAAAATATTTTTTTTAATCTGTTATAATAACATACATATACACATATATATATATATATATATATATATATATATATATATTTAAAGTCTGTCATGTTCACCAAGACTTCATTTCATCATGATGGTCTCTTTGTTTTAAATCATACAGGTTAGAAATAAAATATAAAATAAAGAATGATAAATCAATAAGAAGCATAATGACAATTTTCATCGATTTGCATGAACCATCCTTTTAAGTTCTAGTCTAAACTGGGTTTATTTGAGGACATTCAGTACTTCTCTGGTTTCAGATCTCTGTAGATGATGCCTAGTCCATGCAGATGGTCCAGAGCTAAAGCCAGTTCGGCAAGATAAAACTTCACATCCTCCTCTGTGAACATCACCTGAGGAAAGAGAGCACATGCTTTACATATCAATCAGACAGTCTCGTCCTCTCTAAGTGGATAGTCCTGGTGAGAATAAGCTGCAAAATTGCAAGAAGCTGGTGGCTACATGAGACTCTTCTTTGTCAGTTGTTTTGGACAAAAGCATCTGTTAAATGCTTTCATGTAAATTAAATGCTTGGGGTAACCATTCGCTATTTACCTCTTTTGACAGTCGAGTAAAGAGATCACCTCCTCTTAAAAAGTCCAGAATCAGATAGAGCTTTCCTTCAGTCTGGAATGCTGCAAGAAGTACACAAGAAGAGTGTGAGAAAGAAAGAATGGCTTCATTGGTTAACAGAACATTGGAACAAGAGCTGTTCTTTATTCTGATTGGCCGATGACCAGCACTTACCATAGTGTAGTTTAACAATAAACGGATGATTAACCTCCACCAGGATGTCCCGCTCCATCTTAGTCCTGACCCGATCCCGTACTGAAAACACACGCATGAATAACACTTCTGTTTACTTCAATCAAGTACACTAACAATGCTTCTCTGCCCTCTAACAACGTTCCCCTCTGCCCAGAAATCTGGCAAAGCAAAATTACGCAGATGGCACCGGATGACTAATTAAATAAAGTAGGGAGACAAATGCAGTGCAAGAGAGACAAGAGCAGCTAAGAGCTGCAGGGGGAGGAGAGTTATTCTCCTTCTGTGGATGTAGAGGTGTTTATCATCTGGAAGGGCTGTTCTTCATAGTTGTACCATTCCATGAACATCAGTTACATTCTTAAACAGCTACGACTGGGCATTAACCAACCAGAACACTGGAACAAACAGAACCTAAACAGTTTACTGTGGAAGTAAATGCTTAGGAAGTTTTTGGAGTCATCTGGAGGCCCACGTGTTAATGAGACTTTTGAACTGTCTGTAATCTTTAGGCTTGCACACCTGCAAGACTTCCTGTCAGCGGCAAAAACAATTCATTTGCACTTTCAGCTACATGACTAAAGCCTAATGTCAAGCCTTCTTCCTGCTTTACTGTATTTGTCTCAAGGAGACAATTCATAGATGATATATGACCTATATCAATATTTGACTATTCAAAAAATATTGGCAGTGTTCAATAATAGTTATAGAAGTTACTGTTTTCAACTGAATTTGCCCTTTAAGTCGATTTCATATCGTACTAGCAGACTTGTCAATAGATGATAAACAATCACAGTGAAGTTTGATTAAATACTATGTCAAATAAGTGGTAATTTAATTTCAGCAATTTTTGTACATTTCATTTGTTATATTTATTATTTAAAAAAAAAGAGTGAATAAATTATACTTTCATATATATCTATTAAATATTCACATATATTTTTCATTAAGTTTAAAAATGATTTACACACATGCAAATTAGTGAAAAAAATTTATGAATACCTTTCAGAGTGGCTTTTTTCAGCACTTTCATTGCATACAGCTGTCCTGCATCCGGGCCTGTCGTCTTCTTCACCAAAAACACCTGCAACATATAAACAAAATCAAAGCTTCATCAAAACAACATTAAAAAAACAGGATCGGTTTCACTCATCAGTTCTTCTTGAAAACACAATTAGTTCTGTGCTGTGCAGTGACACCGTAACTATAGCTAGTGACTGTGACTACTCCATGTGCAATTCACTGAGATTGTTGTTAAAGTATGAATGAAATGAATGTCTTTTTTCACCCGCACATGGCTCAGGATTTTATCGGTGCTGATTGCTTCTCAAAGCACAATGCAAACACAAAAAACACACACACACACACACACACACACCAAATACTAAAAATATATTTGTATAGGTGGGTGGTATGACCAAAATCTTATATCACTGTGTGAGTAATTTTAAAATCACAATAAACAATATGTACACAAACAGTTATTTGGCAGTTAATATTACATAATATGCATCATTCTATTATGTAATAGCTCAATTACTTAATTAATTAAACAGATTGCACCACAGGAAAACTGAATTAACATAAGTTAATGCATTAACTAACATGAAGTAACAATAAGCAATACATTTTTACAGCATTTATTCACCTTTGTTAATGTTAATAAATAAAAATGTTCACGTTCATGTTAATTCACAGTGAATTAATGTTACAATTTTTTGATTAAGATTAAAACTTTTGATCTTAAAAAAAGATCTGCTACTAAAAATTGAAATTCAAATGAACTAAGATCCATAAATGCTATAAGAGTATTGTTTATTGTTACTCCATGCTAACTAATGTAGTTAACCAATGTTAACAAATGAAAATTTACTCTAAAGTGAAAATATTTAATGTTGAAAAAATTTGAGTATGGATTAAACTAAAATATAATACATTTATAGATCTGGCTTAAAATAAAATGCCATATATGTACCACAAGTAACAAGGAGGTCCCTGCCAGAGTTATTTTAGTATTATTTATATACTATAATATTATTAATATTTTGAATTGGCTTTTCTTTTCATATTCTCAGTTTCGATTAAAATTTGTATTAATTTTGTTATGTGCGTTTTAAATTTTCCTTAAGTATTAGTGTTTTAATATTTCTGTATTTCAACTTAAACATTTTTTCAGTTAGTTGCTAAATGTTTTAAGTTAAATGTTTGCATTTAAGTTTTTTTTAATAGTTTTTGTTAGCAACAACAACACTGGTCCCTGCTCTGTCTCTCCATGCACCAGTGGGGTCCTTGTACTAAAAAAGATTAAAGACCCTTGGTATAAACAGTATAACAGAAGCGCCACTTATTTATATATTTCTACCAACATATATAGTATAGCCTATATAAAGTCATGCTTCCCAGCACTAATTAATGTGACGTACCTTTCCGAAGGAGCCCTGTCCAAGCACCTTCCTGAGCTCAAACTGCTGCGGGTCGGCCTTCTCTGAGCCCTCTTTAACAAGATGTGTGATGCTGATCTCTTTAACAGACACTTCTTCCTGGAGAGAAGACGACAGCAAGCCAAAGAGAGAATTACATCAGCGAAAAAAACGCAAATTCTTTGACAGACGGCACAAACAAAAATTCTGACAAGTAAACCAGGAAAAAGTGATCACCAGCCAGAGAGAAAACACTTTTACTGAATTCACCCGAACCCAATAATAAAACAATAAGCGGGAATTTCTGCGAAGTAGTCCCAAACGCATCACTCTCACCCACGCCACGCACATCACAGCAGTACGAAGTTGTGTCCCACTTGTTCTCGTGTCCGACCTGGGGCTCGTCACCCTGCTCCATGACTGAGGGAGGAGGGGTTGAGGCACAGCAATCCCCCTGCAGAGTGTACCCGCTGCTGGGCTTCTGATGCACAGAGAGAGAGCAAGACCACACTCAGTAGAAAGCTCATGTAACGGACAGCTTCCCACACGGTTGCCATGACACCGCCCCCAATCCTCCTGCTCCATCACAGTAGCGGTGGGCGTGGAGAAGGGTGACTAAAGACACAACGTTCAAGCTCTTCTTTCCTCACTATCTTCCTCCCACTCTCTCTTTCACTCTTTCCATCCATTCCTCTTTGTCTCCCCCTCTAATTCATCAGCTTTCCATGTCCACATGGTGAGATGATGTCATCCTACGTTGGCGTATCAGCAAAGTGTCTCTCATGCAAGCGATGAAAGTTTATGGGCACAGACGGTCCTCCATCGCTCAATATACTGAGACCCAAACAATAACAAAACCATGATGCATTAAGAAACAGTAGCTGGTCAGACAACGTTCAACTGAAATGAAACCAGGGTGCTGTGGGTGGTTGCCAGGGTGTTGCTACAGCATGAGGTTGCTAAGATGTTTTGGGTGGTTGCTAAGGTATACTGGGTGGTTGTGACGAGTGGGGCGGGGCCGAGAGCCGTGGGAACGGGTCGAGGCCGGTGGAGAAATTGGAAATGAGCGACACCTGCTCTACTCACCGGTATGGAGTCCCACGGAGGAGATCCGGAAGGATAAATGAGTGGACAACAGTGAAGGACGAGAGAGGACCAGGCCTGGGTTTTATTTTGTGTTTATTTTATCATTAAAATTTTATTTGAATGTTCGCCAGTTCCCGCCTCCTTCTCGTCAGTTACATAAAAAGGTAGATTGGCCTAATTTGAATATGAAAAATAAAAGTGGTCAAACTAGGGTTGCGTTCCACTTCACTTTTAGACACATAGTCTTAAACTTCCCTAAGCACTTCCCCTCAGGGGAATCCCTGTTGCCATATTGAAGTGCGTTCCACTTCGTGACCTTCGACCCCTCGGTTTTCACCAAGGGCATGAGTCTACTTCAGATGTACACTTCAGGTAGCTCCATAGATCCCAATGCAACATGATTGTGCAATCATCATAGGTCACCTTAATTTACCCACCGCTTTAAACAACTATGATATATTAATTTTTTAAAAATATTTAAAACAGTGAATGCATCCCCACGCACATATAGAATGGTGCATTAAGCAAATTTGTAAGGGGAATTCTTTCTTCAATCTGGAGAGTGACAACTGAATCATAATCAATATTAAATCCTGATGACACAATGAGTCATTTGACTAAACTGCCAAAAAATCAGGACAAAAGTAACATTTATTGTTGCTCTCTGCATTCTGTTCTCAATACCATTTGGGAAAAAAGGCGCTAAACACTGTGCAGCATGTTTGTATTTTACTCTGAACACACCCAGATATTTTCCACAATCCTCTATGTAAAGCTCACAAGACTTGTGTAATGTCCACCTTCACAAATATCTGGGAATTCCCTCTTCCTCCCATCTCCGGTGTTATCTCTAAAGTCAGTAGAACCATAAATACCTCAGAGTCCCATCGAGAGCGATACGGAAGCGAGGCCAGTGAATCCTCCATCCTATTCCAGCCCAGTTCAGTCTGGGATTGTGTCAGCCTAGGCTCCCTCAGAGCAGCCAGCATCCTGCCATGAGGTGCTGGATCTCCATCCAGCCCAGACAGTGTTTCTAACATTTTTGTCACTTCCTGAACCCCCGCTGGCAAGTCAAGGGTATGAAGGTGTATCCGTCTTAGTCTAGTCCAGGCTGTAGAGTGTGTTTCTAAACACCAAATGAAGCCCTCTTCAGATTCCTAGGCTTTTTAAGTTCTTGCTAAAAAAAACATAGGAAAGGGTCTGCAAGAACTTGGGATTCTTCTCTGGAAGCATTCAGAAATCTACAAAGCTTCAATGCAAGCTCTGTTTTCCAGAGATATGAAAGAGAAATCATTGGACCAATCGATGGAGGGAAAGAAACACAAAGGGAGGGAGGCATGATGAATCCGCTGTTCACCTGCATCACACTAAACACATACAAGCATCCAAGCAGCAGCACTTCCCCGCCTCTCTCCTCAGCTCTCGCTGAGCATAATTCACAGCTCATCTCAATGTCGCCAAGAATGGAAACTGATACTTCAGAATGAGAATGAATCGCTAACGCTTAAGAGTCCAAATGGAAGTCGACAAAAATACATGATGAGCTATTTATTTGAATCTTATAAACTTCCACTACAAATCACAGCCATGTGTACTACAAAGATCGAATGAGTATGATGAAGACTTTAGGCCTGATTCCAGCATGCTTGTTTGTGAATGATTGTGTCCGATTCGTGTCTGATAGAGAGCTGTTCTCCAGTGTGTGTGTGTGTGTGTGTGTGTGTGTGTGTGTGTATATCTGTGGACTGTGGTTGAAGTGTTGTGTGTTGGTATTGTAGAGACTGTGATTCAGAGTACAGATGGTGACAATACAGGATGTGCATGTACCATGTAATCACTGACCAAAAGAGCACCTTTATCACACATACAAACAAAGATGTATCTCATTGGTCTAAAAAAAAAAAAAAAAAAAAAAAAAAATTAATTCACATCTACTAAACACCATCATATTTAAAAGGTTTTGTACCTGCATACCTATATAAAATAAGTATGTATTTTAAAAACATCAATTAGATTTCAAAACTATATATAAATACTGAATCTTAATTATCACATTTAACTTTGTATTCTTTATTTTTTGTAGATGACTACAAAATGAAGTTAAGTGAAAAAAAAAACACCTACAAACTCACATTAATACATTTGAATAAACTTACAACTTACTCATAATTTAATATAGAATAAAATAGTATGTTTTCCATAACCTGTAAGTGAGTGTCTAATAAATGCCTTCCGGAGGTACACGTCAGCTTTGGAGCCAAGCGGAAACCTGATCACTGTCCAGAGTACAGTACTCACCGTTCTGCAGGGGAATCTTTCAGGCCGTCTCTGAAACAGCCTCCGTAGAGCCTTCAGTCTACATTGCAGCATACAGATCACTGGCTCACCGAAAACAAGCATCCAGGACTTAAAAGCTCCCATACCGCTTCTGCCCTACTTCTGCCTCTGGTCTGGAGGAACACGGTCCAAGTGAGTGAGTGCCAGGATATGCAAGAATTTGTAAGGAGTGAGTGCCCGGATGACAATCACTGATTCACTGAGGGGGGAAGCCCAGTCCTGAAGGAGGGAGTGTTGAAGCCAAACTGGTAGATTCCCCTCCTGAGAACCCGTCCTGGAGATCCCCACACACTCCTCACAGCTGACCAGTCACACAGAGACACATACACACAAGGCTCAGCCTTGTTTCAGGATGTCGGGCTACAGCTGAGATTAACAACACCTGTTGTGTACAGTCCAGTGGTGCATAGCCAGAACTATTGCCTTCAAACAGTCTATAGGTGTGCAGAACACAGTGGACCTTCAATTAACTCCACGGACACTTACAACACCCTACAACCGATTTACAGAAGTAATCAATGTTGATAACTAGAGACCACTATGACCCATGGCCATGAAAAATGATAAAAAGTATGTGTCATGTAGCTGACTAACATGGATGAGGGTTTTGTCAAAAATTACTTAAATTAATAGTTTTGCATCATGTGCCATTTTTTTGTGTTTATGAATTGTGCTTGAAAAAACGTTGAAGAAACGTGAAATTAAAAAAAAAACAAGAAAACATCAATTTTGGGGTCAAGTGGCACCGTAAAAAATGCTGGCAGGGCAAGTAAAATTTGGGGCGAGCAGAAACAAAACATTTAAAATACTGATAAAAGTTACTCAAAAGTTTATTTTAAACAACTACAATAACTCAATTCACCTGAAAACAGAAAAGGAGTATTAATCCATCTGCAAGGTTGGTACATTTTGAAACCAACACATTAAGGAAACTGGTCAAATATTGTCTAAATAATCAGCCTGACCGAAATATCTGTGCATGACTTCTTTACAAACCCCATTTCCTTTTAACACCATTGATTACCCAAGAGGACATTACTCAGGGACAATACAGGCTTATAGACATCGCCAAAGAGGAACATACAATCTATTTTCCACCTCTCCATGCTTGTAGATCATGTGAGCTGTATGTATGGAATTCTGGGAGTCAGTTTCACTAAAGCCGCTTGCGCAACACAATTAACAACTTGGCTGGCCGGGCTCTCAGGTCCTTGAAGTCAGAAAGACCAACTCTATGCTCCATTCACAGGATGCCACACTCACCATTTTCCACTCAGATGACACAAGCTCAACCAACAGCTCTGAAAAGTGCATTTTATCATGGTACAAGGAGAGTTTCCTATTATGATAAGTCAGGAACTAATAAACAGAAGCCAAATAAGGCGAACTCTGTCTGATATAGACAGTGCTCTGGGTTTTGGTTTTGAGTATGTGTGTGAGAGCAATGTGTTATGCAACTCAACTGAGCAGGTTTCTGACCTCAGAGAGCAGCTGTGAGATCCCTAAGGATCCAGTTTCTCTCATTGTACTGATGAATTTCAAGGTCATTTGTAGTAAATGACAAGTGAGAGTCTGACACTCCATTCTAGAACTGTTACTCTTAAACACTTAAAACTCAAAGATTTCAGAGACAGGTGCATTGTGGAAACTCAGAGAAGATCAATATAAGCACACAAATAAGCAGCGCATGACAGTATAAATATAATCGAAAATAAACTGTGGTTCTCATTTGAGAGGGACAGAAGTTTGAATAAAGCTCGCCACATTTCATGATTTCATTTGCATTCATTCATTTCTTGTTCTTTTTCTTTCACTATTTTTAATAGAATTGGCAAAAAGCTAACATAAAAATAATCTAAAATAAATAAATTAAAAATAAAAGATTAAATATTTATTAATATTAAATATTAAAGGGGTCATATGATGCGATTTAAATTTTCTTTGGAGCATTAAAGCTCTTGGTGCGTAAAGAAGATCTGTAAAGTTGCACTTAGTTAAGAGTAAAGTCTCAAATCCACAGAGATATTTTTCATCAAAGTTAAGACTCTGCCACGCCCCTCATTCAAACACGCCCCCACATCTCTATGTCACTATGTGGAAAAATATTTGTGTAATGCCGCCTAAATGTTCAAAGAAAGAAGGCGTGGTTTCAGTAACCGCAGTTAGTGTTGAAGCAGCCATGTCAGGCAGATGCTGTGAGTATCTAGGTGAAAGCAAAAGCACTTTATTTGGCCTTCCGAAAGTAGATGCATTTAGGAAACTTTAAGTTTTTATGGACGACCATTTCCTGAATCTAGGAGAGGAGGTAATTCTGACTTTGCTAATACAATCTGACACTTCTGAATCAGCTACTGTAAGTATGTTTTTTTTATTATTAGTTTAAGTATTTGCTATTGACTGTGGAGTTTTGTGTGTGTATGTGTGTGTTTGTGTGAGTGAGTGAGTGAGTGAGTGTTTGAGTGAGTGAGTGAGTGAGTGAGTGAGTGAGTGAGTGAGAGAGAGGGTCACATCAAAGTGGAGTCAGCTGTCTTAACCATCCATGGCTGGTGTACTACAAACATAAATGATCTTCATCACTGTGTCTGTCTGTCTCTCTCTCTCTCTCTCACACACACACACACACACACACACACACACACACACACACACACACACACACACACACACACACACACACACACACACACACACACACACACACACACACACACACACACACACACACACATTAATACTTAAGAGGCTAAAAAACATATTTGCAAATAAATAATGATTAAAATAATGTATATTAATATATAATATTAATATTATATATTTATTTTTTTAATAATTAATTTCAAGTGACATCAAAACAGATTAAAAAAGGTTATCTCAATAACATATCCAATATCAATCCATATTCTTAAGAAAAAAAGAAGTGTGTGCATTTTTTAAGGGACAAAAAGATTTCTACATGAAGATAATGGAAGAGAGATGGAGGTATCATTTATTCATGCATTTCCGAGGGCGGATAGGAAGATCAATAGAACTAATCAATTATAAGTGAGCTACTTCTCAATGCAGTCCGACTCAATGCTTTGGCCCACGGCACTAAGATTTCTGTAATATTTCAACTGACAGAAACAATCAGGAACTGAATGACTAATCCAAAAAGATGTCTGAAGACAACTAGGCAAAGAACCCACAAAAGCCAGAGCATGTATTCTGGGTTTCTGTGATTTTTAAAGGTCAGAGGTTTGAACTGAGTCAAAAACTAAAATCTGATTATCTTGTTTCCGGGCTCCTCTGGGTGGTTTGCAAGTCACAATAATACCCACTGTATCCAAACTGTGTCTCCCTTTGTGTCCAACTCCACAATATCAAGTTCCTGACAATGTCTGTGCTGCCTGTGAACTCGAAATGTCTGGAAAGCAAAGAAAACATAAAAGAGATGAAACGAATAGACAAAAATGGAAAGAAATAAATGAATGCTCTGTCCTCCTTTCCAATGCAGAGAAATCAAAATGTCAGTCAGATTCATTTGATTTTGACAAATGCAAATTTTAATGCATACTTGCACAAATAAGGATAATTTTTAATAAAAACTATAACATATGTCTCTATTTGAACAAAATGCTGCACATTAATGTAAATCTTAACTCTGCAGACACCGATTGAAAAGCATTTGTTTCAGTCTAATGACGCAAATTCGCAAATTTTTCAAATAGTTTACACGTTAATGAATTGCACTGGGCCTTGTTCGTTAGTAGGTGTGTGTGTGTGGGATGTGAAATGCTGTAAACTGCGAAAATGAAGTCTCAAAATCCAAATGAAATTAGTGTGTAATGTTGTTTAGAGCCCGACCGATATATCGGCCGGCCGATATTATCGGCCGATATGAGCTAATTGCATTTAAATCGGCATCGGCGTTTATAACGGCCGATGAAACATGAGAAACAGTCTCATATTCTTCACTCATGTTATGAGTGTTGCATAGTTTGCCCACCAGAGGGCGGTCTGCAGCTCCAGAGTTGCAACAGCGCCAGAAATCCACAAAGAAGAAAGCGATCAGCCAAGCCACCCAGGTGAGTCTGTCGTTCGTCATGTGAAATGATTGTAGATTTAGTTCATACACTGTATATAAAAACGGTGTGGTAGTTCTAGTTAACGGTACTATCATTATCACTTCTAAATATTCTGTAACATCACTTACAGCAGCTAATGCATTGCTATATTAGATTAGCCACAAAGCTAATACCATGTTTATCAGTGGAAGAGCGCGAACGTTAATAAGAGGTCGAACTATAAAGTTAGCGTTTAGTGCTTATTCTATTGCGGTGTGTTTCCCACATAATGACCGCGTAATGGGCCTTTCACACAGGACGCGGTATGCACAGCGCTTGGCCGCTGGGTTTAGCGTTGCCCTTCAGATACAACGCGATTTGCCCTGCTCTGCGCTATGGCGTAGGCGGAGTTTTAAAAACTTTTAGCGGGAGCTCTTTCATAGTCTGTTGTTCCTCTTTTCGGTCAGCAGCAAACATGTATCTGTCCCGTTGTAAGAAGCGAGCGATAGCGCTAGTCCTGCTGATGAGAATTAAGAGAGAAGCAAGGAAGAAGAGGCTACCCTCAGGCCCAGGGAACAATTTGGTGAATTCAGGCTGGTTACGTTACTCTAACGCTAATATAGCTTCCTTTTTAGCAGGCCCCTTAAATGCTTGCTATTAACTTGTTTGAAGGTGGTTCTTCTCAAAATTGACAGCGGTGTGTTCATGGCACTAACGTTAACCATTTTGATTCAGACTGCACAAAGAGAAGAGGAGAAGATATACGGGTCCGTTGTGAATGTGTCTGTGAGAGCAAATATAGTGTAGTTACAGTAACTACAGTAGGTCGTCAGAAATGATTAAATCAGAGGGGACATGTAAATAAATGTGAGCTGAACAAGCGCTTTTTTCTTTTCTTTTTTTTTCTTACATATTGTTTCAAAGCAGCTTTACAGACATAACAGGAAAATTTTGAAATAATATTGTTAAATATAAGGAGGTTAATACCTATTGCTTGACAAATAAAAAAAAATATATATATTTCTCATTTTTGCCTATGTAGGAGATCCCTGTTTATTATTATTATAATTCTAATGATGACATGAGTAATGATACATGGTGATATTATTAATACACATGCTTATTCTTTCTATGTCTCTCTTTCTGCCCTACAGATGGCTGAAAAAGGTGAAAGATGTAGCAGCAAAAGTGTGGGACTACTTCTGCAAATACTTTAACTTTAGTATTATAATTTATTTACAGTACACACACAGACTGTTAAAATCAGCTTCAACTGGAAGAAAGTAAAAGTGTTAAATGTTTAAAATCAGACTGTTTTTTGATCGTTAAAAAATATATACTTTTGATGTGCAATTGTTTAGTGATTGAGACCGTAATCTAAGGCTTTTTTTTTTACATAAATCCCTTCTGGAAAATGGTTTATACAGCCCACATACATAGAACAGGCAGATATTTTGCCATTGAATGTTATGTAAGTGCAGCTTATAGGAAATGGGTCTAATATCCAGTTTATTTTCAAAATCAAAATATCGGCTTATAAATCGGCTCTTTTCAAGTTAATATCGGCATCGGCATCGGCCCCCAAAAATCCATATCGGTCGGGCTCTAATGTTGTTGTTAGAGTATAAATAATATCTGTAAAATTCTAAAGCTCAAAGTTCAATGTCAAGCAAGATATTTGATTTAACAGAATTCGCCTACAATGAACGACCCGTTTGGACTACATCCCTCTAGTTCCTGCAGTAATGACGTCACTAAAACAGTTTTTTGACTAACCTCCGCCCACATTAATTCACAAAAAAGGGGGCGTGGCCTTGTTGCTCTCCAACGGAGAAGGAAGAGCTGTGTTTGTGTTTGTCGCCATGTCGTTTGAGTCCAATCATCTTTGTTTGGGCTTCCCAGGGACGCTGTACTTGGAGATTAATGGTTACAATTTATGTTTAACTCGGTTCTGGAAAATTATAATTCGCATGTGAAGCAAATTTCGCTGAGGACAGCTTGCTGAGGACAACTTTCTCAATCAGTTTAATGCCGGATTTGCACAAAGATTATTCTTGAAAGATGGAGCAGTTCCCTCTTTGTCTGGAGAAGGTGTTGTTTATGGACCACAACCGGTAAGTGTATTTTATTATTTAAGTTGGTGCGTTTAACAGTTTCTGTAACTTATTACACAAAGGGCAACGCTGTTTAGCTTTGTTAACTAGATGTTAGGGCTGCGCAAAAAAACGAACGCGATTTTCATGCGCATCTCGTCAGTAAAAACGCTCCTGTGACTACAAATAGATCTCCAGCACATGCTCCTGCCCACTTGCTTCTCAAAACTACTCCAAAACTAGTCCAACCGCGTTTGCAGGAGGGCAGCGTGCTGTAAGCTGCTGTCGAATCACAACACAGGAACTGCTGGCCCAATCAGAACTCGTTACATATTTCTGAAGGAGGGACTTTATAGAACAAGGAACACATCAGCCCGTTTTTCTGACAGTGAAAACAGCGGTATACAGATAGGTGAATTGTGTGAACAATACTAGGGGTGCTCTGATCACGATTGGCCGATCGTTAATGCGCATCGCGTCAGTAAAGCCGGTTATCTAATCAGCGATTAATTCCATCAGGTGCGTGATTTCACATAGAGCAGCTGTTACTACACAGAGCCGTTGTTAACTGAGGAGATGCGCCAAAAAACGCTGAAAATGAAGTGGATTTGCGCATCTTCTCTATTAACAAAGGCTCTCTGTAGTAACAGCTGCTCTATGTGAAATCACGCACCTGATGGAATTAACCGCTGATTAGAGAACCAGCTTTACTGATGAGATGCGCATAACGATCGGCCGATCGTGATCGGAGCACCCCTAAACAATACTGTGTTTTTTACACGCGAAACATGAACACATGTTATATTGCACACTATAAACACAATCAAAGCTTAAAAAAAATTCATAAAACGGGACCTTTAATCATTTTGAGTCCAATTTTATCCCATACCAGAAAGACCAGACCAACACACAACACCAAACAGACAGTCAACCTGGTTTTGAATCAAAGGTGCCAAAAACACATCTGTATCACATTTCACCTTAAAACCAAATGGATATTTTGCATAAAGCAAATGAAGCCTATCATAAAAATAATGGCACAATGCAAATCTTAATGTTCTTAACATTGAATGTTTTTAAGCAAAAGGGTAATACTTCATAAAAAAAAAAGTTCAATTAGCTTTAATGAACATACAGCAAATAATACTTTTATTTGCAACTTCTACACACTAAAGTTTGGGGTCAGTAAGATTTTCTTCTTAAACTGAAAAAAAAAAAAGTCAGTTTCCACAAAAATATTAAACCATTTTCAACACTGATAATAATAAGAAATGTATCTTGAGCAGTAAATCGGCATATAAAATGTATTCAAACTGAAAATAAATATTTTAAAATGTAATACAATTTCATAATATTGCACAATAATACTTATTTAAACATAATACTTGAAACATGAAAAACATCTTACTGATCCCAAATTTTTATACTTATATTTGACTTCAAATTAAGTGCAGATTTATAAACATTTTAAAATTATCATTAAATAAATGTAATGTATTATGAATTAAAATGTACATAAACTGTGACAATATATTAATACATTACATTTAAATTAATTAATACATTTTATTTAGAATTTAGGGTGAAATAAGAGCCAAAAGTGTTCTTGATAGATTTCATCTGAGCCACTGTGTAACATACAAGCACACAAAAAAAAATTCTCAACCACAAACACATGTCCTCGTTGTCTATGTCTAGTCATCATCAATGTCCCTATTAGTTTTGTTTCTCAGGGGCCCTTTTCTGGAGCCAGGTCCACTAATTGCAAAAGTTCAAACTGTGCCGAACTTTCAGTCTCTAGGGCACAAAGCATTCGTTCATTAGAGAAGGACGCAACAAAAGAACACATGCACAGCACAATCTGAAACAGAATTACGAGTAAGTGTGGCCAAAACTGGAGAGCTGAGGGAGATTTAAAACTATTTCATGCTCTAGACATTCTGACAAATAAATGTTTCAGTCCTTTGACGTGGTTCTTCCTGCTCAAAACGGCAATGAGCAAAAAAACACAACAATGACATAAACTACACTTCCTTCTACTGTACACACTACATCCTTAATACATCATCCATTTCCTCCTCATGCCCTCTTCCCTTGACCTATAAGAAAAATGTATGAAACGTCTCCCCCTTAAAAGTAAGGTAACACATTTAACGGTTTAAATCAGATCTGCTCAACCTTCAGAAACCATATGTGAGCTTTAATCGGTCTAATAATTCATATATTGACAAAACCGAAGGGCTCTCACCCGTGTGTTTCTCTGCCTGATCCGCAAGGGAAACATTTTCAGCATGATCCTGTCCACATGTCAGTCACTTCACGCTGTGGACGGTTAATCCAGAATCCTTGTCGAAGGTGGCAGGGGTGTACACTTAAGGGTCCGACTGTGTTGCAGTTATACATGCACACAAAAGACAAATAAAAGGAAACGCCTGCTCAGGAAGGGCCTACAGCTGCAGGTCACCACTGAGATTAGACCATGTCCCGCCCTGGTTTCCTAGGCAACACCCGCACAGGAAGAGGCACATCTGACCAAAGAGAGCATCACTACTATATCAGCCATGAACATACAAGTAGGGCTGTATATGAGTGTGTACACTCATGCAAAGAAAGTCTCAGTTTCCTGTCGCTTGGTCTTTCATACATCCTCCACAGTTAAATAATGCTTAGGACCAGGACCATTGCTAATATTTTAAGGTGTGGGGCCCTTTTAACCCAAGAGATGCTGGAAATTATATTAAATAGCCTATCTTTTTTTCCGGCTGAGATTCAGTCTGCGTCAGATCATCCAGGGCTGAACCAGTTCACGTGGCACCGGATCAAGTTCAAAGTTGTGTGTTATTTTTTCATCTGCTTCATCCAACTTCCTGTGCTGAATGACAGAGCAGGAATCCTCCCATCGGCCCCCTGTTCTTGGAAAGCGCTCAGGAAGTGCGGCACCCTGACGAGGACATTACATCACCTTCAGATCCTGACCTCGCAGGCATGTAAAAACCTCCTCTCACACGTGGAGCTGCGCCAAGACTGCCTCCCAACATGCCTTCAGATGTGGAAAAACATCGTCCCTGTCTCCTTCTTGTCTCAGAGGGAAGAGAACAATAAACAGCACAGAGCGCCTAACGTTGAACGAAGCTGAACACAGAATCGGAAGAGTTTATTGATAGAAAGACAGAATGATGTGAGACCAGGGTCTAAAATTCATTTTTCCACCACCCATGAATATTGGACATTAAATAATGGATGTAATGATACAAACTTCCTATACATCGGGAAGAAGGAGGCGGGAACCGGCGCACAATCAAAACTCATTTTAATATCCAAAATAAATACAAAATGGCGCACCAGCCCCTCGCGGACGACTGGTGCGCGCAAATAAAAAGCAACCACATAAAATAATGCCCCAGGCCTGGTCCTCTCTCGTCCTTCACGGTCGTCACTCCAGTTTTATATCCTTCCATCTCCTACGTGGGACTCGATACTAGCGGTGGGGCTCAGGTGTAGCTCATCTCCAATCACTACACCTGGCCTCACTCCTCGTTCCCACGCCTCTCGGCCCCGCCCCACTCGCCACAATGGACAATAAACTACATCCTGCAAAATTTCTATAGGAATGTTTTCAAGAAGTTAATAAAAAGCAATTTAAAAAGCCAATAAAGAAAACAAATAATAGCAACAACACTAAAATTAATCAGAATAATAATAATGATGTTTATGAAACAAAATTATATACATGCTTTATTTTATAATGATAATATATTTTAACAGTGATATTGTAAAATATTACTCCAATTTATTACAACGGTTTTCTATTTGGATATATTTTAAAATGTAAGTTATTCCTGTAATGGCAAAGGTGAATTTCAGCATCATTACTGCAGTTTTCAGTCTCACATGATCCTTCAGAAATCATTCTAAAATGCAGAGTGCTCAAGAAATTTATTATTAGCATTATCAATGTTGAAAACAGTTTTGCTGCTTCATATTTTTGCTAAGACTGTGATACATTTTTCAGGATTCTTCGATAACATTTCATTTGAAATAAAATTCTTATGTTACATTATAGATGTCTTTACTGTCACTTTTGATTAATTTAATGTATCCTAGCTAAAAAGTATTCATTTAAATAAAAAAGTATTCAAAAGAAAAAAAAACAACTTTTGAATCATATGTAAAAAATTGCATAGCCTCATTTGCCTTTAATATGTCAAGTGGACTTCCACATGCCATGTCCTTCATGCAGCGCAATGGACAGCACTTACTCATCCTGACACAGCATAGACTGCAGTGCTCACTGCAGAAAATAGCAGCATTTTCTCAGTGAGTCTCTCCTACTGCTTCTCAGACGTGTCTGTCTTATCAAAACACTCACTGGAGTCATTCACAATTATTGTCGTTGTGGCACTAGGCCACCGATGTATGAGATGAAGGGCGTTTTAACTGCAGAGTGAGTGCTGCTGAAGAAGACATTTGCATTAAAGCCAACAGAGACAAGCTTAATGAAACCCCTCTCTAGATCTCAATAACTTTTCAACAACCCCCCCCCCCATCCTCCACAATCTCTTAAAATGATTTTCTTTTTTTCTTCCTCTGCCTTCAATTTCCTCTCTGGCTGCAACTTTACTTTCCTCGTTTTTTTTTTTTTCACATTCCTTTGTCATGTGTTCATCTAGGCAGTACAGACCAGAGCTTAAAAATAAAAATGAACAATGGATCAAAGTCAATGTGAGAGAATTTCAGACCACTTGACGCTCATAATGCTATGGAAAGAGTATGTGCGTTCCAGCCGTTTTACATTTATCTGATCACATCCATGTGATGTGGTCTTAATAGCGGAGTTAAAAACTTTCTATAAATAAATAATGTTTGCACCATATGCAATATTTAGAAACTGTGCTACATTTTAAATACATTCTTGATTAATAAAAGTAAACGTATTTTTATAATATATATATATATATATATATATATATGTGTGTGTGTGTGTGTGTGTGTGTGTGTATGTGTGTGTGTATAAAACTTTTTCCCTTCACAGATCAATATATGATGCTAACCCCCACCCCTACCCCGAGGTGAAGTGGCAGGGTAGGGCAATTAAAAATCTGACCCATTGGCCCGACTGTGTCAGCAGAAAAAATCCTCACTGTTGATCCCTGCAGACTGAAGCTTTGTTGCACTGTGCCCCTCATCATCACCCCGAGATACAGAAAGACTTTCTGGGTTCTGACCGATCCCCCACCCCACTTTTGAGGCTGTGAGTCTGCCGTGCTAATGAGAGCCTGTCCTTGCAGCTCTTGTGCACAGGAATGAAGATGAATCAATTCTCCCACACTTATTCAGCTGGGAACAAAGAGCAGAGTTTAACCAACACCGATTCAGAGGGTCTCGGACCGCTCCAAAGTCGCACGCCACGTCTCTGACACACACCCACTCTCGCTCTCTCATACATACAGAGTGCCGTCACACCGCTATTGTGTCCAGGTTATGTGGGACGTTAGAGGAAAGAGCTTCACAATGAAAGATCCACAGGAAGCCTTTAGTACGAATTAATGCCATTACCCAGTATAACCTCTGTGAGTGTGTGTGTTACACACATCATGGACACATGTATCCAAAGACCCAGCAAACAGGCAGAGAGGGCCATCACTCCCAGGAAGCTCTACTGATCCTCAAGCATTAGAGCACTGTAAGTGACCAGCTGCGACCCATCACGACGCCGCTGGGACTGAGGATGGGGTGGGGAAGGACTGTGACTGAATCATTGCCTGGTCACGCCATCAGCATCATGTGTAAACAGGTCTTAATAGATCTGTCAGTAAACAGACCCATGTTTTAATCAATCAAGAGGGTATTATGGGTATTTTCGACCAACTGGTGCAGGATCATATGGCCTGTAACTGAAAATAGATGGACTGATCTCGGTTGGGAAACAGGAAGGAACACTGCAGAGAAATGTAATCCTGAAAAAGCCAAAAGTTTACATAAATATATACGAACACAGTAAACACATTCACATTAACATGACTATGCACTGCACTCGAAAGACTGCCTAAAGAGACCTAATTTATCATGAAAGTCAGAACAATAGTCAGAAAAACAGAGTTGTGTTTCATACATTGCTACACTACTGACAATTGCCGACAACATTTCACAAATGCACTTTATGGCAGGGATTCCCAGACCTTTTTGTCAGCTAAACCCTGTGTCTTCTAAGGTTTTCAAATTAATATTTCAGTGAAACAGTCACCATTTTAATTTGAATGTTTTTTTATTTACTTTTTTTCATATTTTAATTATTTCATAAATTATTGGCTTTCCATCAACTCTTAAACCCCTCTATGGTTCCATCATAAACCCCTAATCCTGGTGTAAAGGAATTTATTTTGTCAAATCACTTTTAAAAATATGGCCACATTTACAGTATAGGTGAAATGTTACTGACAAAATCCGGTAATTTAAATGGAAATCCATGTTAACTGGAATTTTGAAGAGGGCTGCCAATAGAATAGTTCTTAGGAACAATCTGTATAATCTAATACATCATTCATTTCAATTTAATACATCATTCCAATCCCTACCCTTGATTATGAGCAATAGTGGTGCTGGCTATTGACTGATTCCACAGCAAATTAAAATGCTCTCAGGGTCATTTTTAAGCTGTGTTTGTTACTTAATCACAGTCAGGCAAGTTCTGTGAATCAGGTGTGCAGGGCCATGCTGGAAGAGTGAGTCAGAGTAGATAAAAGACAGCATGATGTCTCGGCACTCTCTCACACGAATGACTGCAGAAGAAGACGAAGAGATGGAGAGAGAGAGGTAAAAAGAAGCAAGAGTGGGTGTCCGAAAGCGAGAGAAAGTCAGTCCAGATGGCCAGAGAAGATTAAATACCATCTGCCAGAGAGATCTGGAGACATAGCCAAACATTAGCACAAACAAGCGACACACACCCCGCACATAGACATGGATGATGCTGGACACATACAGAACATCAGTGTCAGAGTCGGATCACAGTGCCTGGGAGTATGACAGACAGTCATAGCTACCTGATGAGGGGATAGATGCAAAGGAAAGGGGCTCTTCAACTCATTCTGAATTATGGGAAAATCTCCTCAGTGTCCTCTTCCTCTTCTGAGTTGTTTTGATTGTACGTGTTGGATCAAAAAGTCTTACTGTTTTTGTTAACCACTCTGTTAGTGTCTTCTAAATGCTTTTCATCTAAATTTAAACAAATCACCTTAATATAAGCTGTAAGTTTTCACCAGAGGGAGCCAGCAAGCTGCTAACTGGAGTGATCCGCTGTTTTGCGAATTAATTTAAATACAATCCCATTTATAAACTCTCAAATGGCTTCCATGTAAAGTTAAGTGGCTGATTGCAAACTAAATGTAATGAACACACACTTTAATTCCTTCCTTCCCGTTTTATTAGCTATTCTGAGAAAGAGAGCTGCTTTAAGACCATTTAACTGAGCACATGACTAATGCATTCACACACTCTCCTACTCATTAACTCTCATTACGCCACTGAAATACTGTTTACCCTCATACGCCCCATTAAACACAGGGATCGGAACAAGTCCAGGTGAACACACATAGGCACATAAAAACAACCAGTCTACTAAACAGACACAAAACCCCTAGATACACCCACATGCATTTATAAAGCTGAAACATTGATGGACATGTCATATGTACTCATCATATGTTTGACAAATACATAGTAATATAGCATTTAATTTTTAAATAAAACATAACAAATTACATTTTAATCAAGAATGCATGAACAAATGAGTGCATAAATAAATAAATAAATAAATAAGCAAGCATGGAAGAAAGTAGGCATACAAAATGCACCCACCATAATGTATTAATCTTTTATTTAATGTTTTATAATTTAATAATATTTAGCCAAATAAATGAATAAAATGATTTTTTTTTTGCATTATTTACTGTCATGACAACTAGGAATATTTTCCCCCACTAAATTCTCATTAACATAATAATAATAATAAAAAAAAAAAAAAAAATTATATATATATATATATATATATATATATATATATATATATATATATATATATATATATATATATATATATATATAAATAAAATATAGAACATTTTCATACCTCACTTGCAATTTTTGTTCTCAAGTAAAACTCAAATAATTTTGTTAAAAATAATTGAAGTTATTTATTCATTCATTTTGCATTTTATGATTATATATTTATGATTTAAGGTTGTTTAGTTATTCGTATTGGAAAACAAGACAAGAATACTGTGAAAGATATATTTTTTAAAAAATTGCAGTCTATGCAACATTTAATGCCATGACTTTATGAATTTCTGCTCTGATTTAAGACCCTTTTAAGGCCTTCATTTGTGCAATTACAGTATTACAGTAATGATACTTTTATGACTGGTCCCATTGAAAGCGACAAGAATAAAAAAAAATATATATATAAAAAAACTCTATTAGACAAATTATGGCAATGTGAATTAAGAGAAAAAAAATATGCTTGATTGTTTTGAAGTGACCCATTTACTTATATTTCTTATGTAAAATATGACTGAAGTGTTTTCATGAGATTCTCCAATACAAGGTCAAAAACAAGTGTGGATACAGAAGGAGAGAAGCAAGAAACAGTACGCATCTAACCCACATCAATCACGTAACATTTGCAGCTTTCAGACACTTTATACAATTGAGTCTGTTCATTATTGGTGGGGACATTTAAAGAGAAAAACAACATATATTCTAGAGAATGTTTTTGATGACCCAGCTTTCCTTGCAAACAAGACCCCTAGGTCCATCTGCCCTGCATTTAAAAAATCAATGCTTCTCAGCACCAGCTAGGGAGGAAGACAGGGGAGTGTTTTAGTGGGAGAGGAGACCTAAAAAGTCTTTGCAGTTTCCTATACAAGGTCAGACTGCATGATGTCATAATGGACTTGTTACATGCGCATTACGGAAACTCATTAATGGCATCTGAGTGTAGGAAGAATCCTTCCTGAGCAACCATTATGGATCAAACAGAAATGCTCCCACAAACAAAAACAATGAGCACTTTGTTGTCTAGGCTGGTATCCTTTTAGCAAGGGCACAAGAATGCTGGCCCCCCATACAATGAGTATGGTACAGTGTGGCTCAGTGTGACTGTAAGGGTGCCCATGTAACAAGCCGCATTTCCAGCTTCTCCACCATGCACACGCTAATCAGAGCACCAATCGTTACATTTGCAGTCTATGGGAAACACATGATCAATAGCTAACTTTTATCATCAGCTTGCCTTACAGATGCACGTGGAGGGGCATTTCAGACCACCGTCTCAGAAGAGCCACTTCTCTATGCTGCATCCTTGAAAAGAAGCTCCTTGACAAATGTCAAGTGTTACAAAAAACTGAAGAGGAGATCAGAGCCCATGAAGGGACATGGCAAGAAAAAATGAGATGGACAAGGATAGAAAGAGCTTGATAAGAGAGAGAGAGAGAGAGAGAGAGAGAGAGAGAGACGTAAGGAGTGTGTAGGAGCTGAGGGAGGCATGACACTCACTTGACATGGTAGATTTTCATCTTCTCCCGTGGAGTCCTCCAAGACATGATGGGGCTCTGTCTGTCATGTGAGAGAAAGGTGTATATGGAAAATCAGTGTCTCATGAACCATTGCGAATAGAAAGCACAATATAATGTGTTAAAGGGCATTGAACACAGTATAGCACATAGTCAGACCTTTGACTAACTGCGTAACACCTGGTTCACAGTTTGGCTTATTCTGGCCAAGAACTGCCAACTTTGACAGGAACAGACCATCTGACCAGCACAGAACAACCACAGTTCATTCTGTATTTTTATTATGTTCTTGACAATATACGAGTAAACAATCTCTATGAACTTTAGAATCAGAATTTCTGTTTGTCCAAAAGTAATGAGCACTGGCTACTTCACTATAGAACTTAAAACAAATCAGAAAACTTGCCTCAGACAAAAGTGTTTCAAAGGTTTAATGTCTCTAATTGATTGATTTATTTATTTTTGGACCTTATTTTTATGTTACAGTCAATACTATTTTAAAAAATAGATATTAATGTTGAGATTTGCTAAAGATTACATAACAGTGTTATAAAAGTAAGTAGGGTTTTTAAAGATTAACTTTGAGTAATGAATATGGAAGTCCATTTCCACCACCTTAAATCATAATTATTAATTATGACTTAAAAAGATACATTTTACAATGTCATAGTTGTAACATTTATATATGATAATTAGAAAAACTGTAAACCATAATTATGAATTCTAAAGCATAATTATATATATATTTGATATGTTTGGAAAATAGGCTTCACAGTAAAGATGATTAATATGTAAAAATGGTGGAAATGATCAGAAACACAACCAATTTTCAAAAGAACTGTTGCCGATAAATCCAAAAATCTGTAAAATCAGTCGATAACAAGTATGGTACGGCTACATCACGCATCCCTAACTTGAAAAACTTTAGCAAATATTCACAATACCCAGTTTCCCAACACACCCCAATGTTGTGTTGCTGTCCGACAATCTGATTGGAGCTTGTGAAATTCACAAGTGCTTTTCAGTTTTGTATAAAACATGAATCATCAGACGGTCATCAAACTGACTGTGGGCGGTCTGTAGGCGGTCCGTCTGAAGCTGAGACTACACTGAACAGAACAATCGCAGTGTGGATCAGTTTCTAAGTGTGATACAAAGCCTTGATTACTACAACAGACACACACTCGTGCCAGTATGAACGTCTGCTCCTCTGCACCAAATGACAGTGGTGGAACGTCTCATTAGACTGGGCCTACATGCTGTCATTGACTGTTTAGGGTTAATTAGCCAGGGTGGCGACTCAGACGGGCCGATCTGTCACTGCGAGGGAGTGAAACTGATGGATGGCCTGTGATCATCTTCTGCCTGGAAGGGAACACTGTGTTACCTGTCTCTCTTTTCTCTCCGTCTCTTTCACAATACCATCTTGGCAGCTTTATGGCTTTATTACATGTGGATCAATGGGGTTGTAGCAGTCATTTCTAAACATTGTGCTATTCCAGAGTAGATGACAGAGCAGGTTGGACTGAATATGAGTTTTTCTAACATACTGTATACGCCTGCAGTAATTTGCATGTATGTCGTTGAATTCACAGAATCGTTATTAGTTGCAAATCAGTGTGGGAAAAGTCACAGATTAAGGGGTATTCAACTTTCAGGAAATTTTTAGTGATGAAATTGATCAAACCCAATCTTACAGAGCAAACTTAGTTGTGGTAAAGTGATGATTATATAAATTAGTGGTTAAATAATTCCAATCGACTTCGAGCAACAGAAACAAAAAAATCTGTCTAAATTCCTCAGATTTTAAAAGTATTATCTAACATTTGATATATTGAATTGTATTCTATTCTAAGTTATAGCTAGAAATGGGTTTACACACTGTAGTGACTGCTTCTCAATTAACTGATTCAGTAGAAGCATTTTACATGTTATGTCCATAAAAATGAACTGTAGTGGGAAAATGTGGCCCCTTGAAAGGACGGTTCCCTTAAAATGAAAATTCTATGGAATAAGAAAAGCAGATATTAGGCAAGAGTCCTTCTGCGCTCCACATACAGGAAAAAAAGTTGTCTGGAATCATTTGTGGGTGAGTAAATGATAAAAGCATTTCTATTTTCACATTTGAATTATGTAGAACGGCTCTTTAGAATTCCCGGGAAAACATCAAAAGAAATCTTTTAACTCCATGGAATCATGTACTTTCAGCCACAGGAACAAAAATTTAGCCTAAAATTCCTCCGATTTTAAACATTATCAAACATTTGAATAGAATATTATCTAGTGGGTCATACATTCATAAGTGATTGTTTCAATTAGTTGATTCAATAGAAGCATTTTACATGAATTGGCAGAAAAATGCCTTAAAAATCTTAAATACCCATAAAAATAATTACAGGGGAAAAATGTTGCCCCTTAAAGGGACAGTCCCCCCCCAAAAAATTTTTTTAATAATAATAATAATAAAATAAAGTCATAGGTATAAAAAAATTCCCCTTGTACTCTATAAACATTTTGGAATAATTGTGGGTGAGTAAATGAAAGAAAATAATTTTCACATCTTAATCATGTATAATTTATCTCTAAAAAGAAAGAAAAGAAAAAAAATATTTTGTATATAACTCATAAAAAGCTTATTTACATAAATTCCTTGTTATAACGTAAAGATTCCCACATATTCATTTCAATTCATCATTACATCAGTACATCAACACAGCACAGGTATGAGTCAGAACATCAGTCTCATTCATTAAAACTCCAGCCTCCATTAACAAATCATAGTGATCAAGATAAACTCATGTGCCACTTGCAAATTAACTACGAGTTTTTTTTTGTAAGAGCCAATTGGCAATCGGGTCGTTTTAAAAGTATTTAAGCATAGACATAACACGGGTCATTCTCTAGAACCGTTAATCCCCAACATCGGATATAGTCTACAGATAAAGATCTGGAACAGGTTGTACAACAACGACAAACAGAAGTGGCCTCTAAACACACAAGTAATGCTGTTGTAATGAATATATCAGTGATATAAACCTTAATTTACGATGGAGACTCACCTCGCTCGCCGCACTCCCGATTGCCATCTTTCGCCAAGGGTCAACTAGTTGTGCCAGGGGCATCTTGACTTTTTGAAGGTTCCTTCTTTTATGAATCAGATTCAAAAGAACAATTCTGAGCTACTTTGAAGAGATTGTCCCTGCTTGTTTCCGCGCTCTTGACACTGAGGGGAAGAGAAGCTGGGAATCCGTTGCGTGCGTAACGCATCCGAAAGCGCAGCCACCTTTTCCTCCACTCACCTCTGCCAGTCAGTGTAGCGTTTCCATAGAAATAATATGACAGTGCCCCTGATCTCGCTCCAATCACCCTTTCTCTCTCTCGCCACCGTCCCCTTTTGACAGAAAAAAAAAACACGTTCACGCACTCTATTCACTTCCGTTTCGTTCAGTATGCCGCGTCGGATTGGTTGATATGCTTGTCAATCATTCAAAGAGGGCGGGCTGAAGCTACTGAGCTCGCGATAGACGGACAGGTGAGCACGCAGTTTATTCGATGCACAGCTTGTGATAGGAACTGACACGTTTTTATATAATAATTACACATACATTAATATCATAGTTTACTGTATAGAAGCTAGCAAATCTGTACGCTCAGCAGTATGATCCGTACACATAATTTTCTTTACTCATTCAGACTTTATGTACACAAAATGCTTGATTTCTTCTCTAAATGCAACCATAAATGAAAAGCAATTTATGAACAATTTAATAGTTATTTCTAAAGTCCATTTCAGTGAACAGTAGGCTACATCTCTTTTGCTTACAATGAAATCTGCTATTGCGCATTAATTTAACAATACGGCATAGTACGTGTCAAGTAGACTGATTCATAATCATATTTTTTGGGGGTTTGTTATCAAATGACATTGGAATGTATGTAAAAATGTACCTTGTCAGCTGTGACACTTGAGTCACGCAGGTGGAGAGGGCGACACCTGCTGGAGAGTCTATGGTAATTTATCTTGCGTGAATCAGGATTTGCATTCATTCTGTGGCGAGCACTCAACACAACTGACACAAATGTAAGCCAAATTATTACATATTTATTAATTCCATCGTTAGTTATTACACATTTTAGTATTATTTGAAATCCAGAATTTCTTAGGGCAAATGTGCTGACTAATGTTTGCATAAGCTTAGATTCTCGTGAAAGTATTGGTACTAACATCTATTAAGTCTTTGGGATATTATGTTAAAAATGACAAATGAACTCATAATTCAAGAAATTACATCATCACAATACTATAGGGTGTGAAAATTGTATCATCGTTACAAATAATTTTTAATAAGCCTACATTTCATTTCCAAGACCTTGTGTATTTTTTTTTTTTTTAATTTCTACACATTTACTAGTAAAGATTATGTCCATTCATTTAATCTATTCTAGTATTGCTCTAAATGTTTATTGCTGTATGTTGTGCTAGCTATGTGTTTCCTAATTTATTAATAGTCAGCAAAACTGATTGCTAAAAAGAGAGACAATAACAGCAGTTATGGAATGTAATTATGACTTTATGGATAAAAAAAATTTCATCCATCTTTTTGTGAGTATAATTAGGGAACAGAGCTCCTGTATTATGATGAATGAAGTGCTGAATCTTTATCAGGTTCTTTAGCTGATGGACTTCAGCCTCATCCAGGGGTGGGTGCCTCTGACCTCTAAGGGTGCATCATTGTAGAAGATGTGTTTGCACAAATCCTCGAGAGGGGGCTCTGGATCAGAGGTAGCAAACTGTGCTGCTTCTTCTATCTCCTTACGAACCTTGGCATCAATGTCCTGTCATTGTTCCAACAATATAACATGGTGATATAGTAGGTGTTAAGTTAACCCTATGGTATTCATCAAGTACATGGCCTACATAAAGTACCTTGATCTCATCCAGGCTAGCCAGGTTTCTACTAATCATACAGTCCTTCAGCATAGTGATGGGGTCATTCTTACTGCGAACTTCCTGAATCTCCTCACGTGTGCGATAGCTAAGGAGAGAAAAGCACTGATTGAGAGAACAGCGAACTGTGTGCTCACTGAAATGATGCACAAACTACCTAAAACTAAAGAGGAAAGACTGGGATTATGGAGGCTACAGATGAGGATAGGGTCTTAAATTAACCAAGGAAGGATAAGCGCCTGCCACGGGGGGGAAGGTTGACAGTCAACCTCACCTGACCCCAGGATCGCTCATGCTGTGGCCGTGGTAACGATATGTCTGGAGCTCCATTATTATGGGACCCTGAAGAGCACAGGCCAAACATTTGCCCACCAGTCACAGACTGGATCTCCCATCATGTTTGTTTGCAACACTAGCCCATGATTAAAAGATAAACTCCTCCAAAATGTAAATTTGCTGTAAATGTACTCAACCTACAAGATGTAAATAAGTTACATTACTTGCTCATTAATAGATCCTCTTCAATGAATGGGTGCCGTCAGCTGATAAAAGCATAGCAATAATCCACAAGTAATCTACACAACTCCAGTCCATCAGTTAACATCTTGTGAAGCTAAAAATTGCTTCTGGCTAAAATACAAATCCTCTATCAGTAATATTGCTTTCTCATCTCATCTGAATCAGGACAGAAATATGCACAGATCCAGCACATAGCAAAAACAGTCCAAAACAGTTTTAAACAAACATGTTGGTGGATTTTGACTTTTTCCACTGGAGGAGGGGTTTAAAGTTAACACATTTTGATGCATTTGTTGTGATTACTTGTGGATTATATTTTGTTTTTATCAGCTGTTTGGATTCTCATTCTGACGGCACCCATTCACGTCAGATGATACAATTGTGAGCAAATGATGTAATGCTTAATTTCTCTTAATCAGTTCCAATGAAAAAACAAATTCATCTACATCTTGGATAGCCTGAGGGTGAGTACATTTTCAGGAAATGTTCATTTTTGAGTGAACTATTCCTTTAAATCTTTGACCTCTCCTTGACTTGTTAAGCAAGTAAAATATGTCACTTTTCTTTTACCTTTCCAGATCTGCAATAATCTGCTGCAAACCTGGTTGCCTCTCTCACGCTGAGAACATCCATGCCATCCACCTGGAGAAAACAGACAGGCTTGACTTATTTGCCCACATGTGCCTTTTATGTATGTGTCTGTACAAATTACAAATTGAAATATGAACAGAAAATGAGGATGAGGCAGCTAGAAAAACTAAAACAAAAACTAAAAAGACAGTTACCCTCAGACCAGGAATGTAGTCTCCTCTCTTGTAATAATCTGTGCTTGCTGAGGCCCGTTCCACTGATGTCCCCATGCCATATTTATTATTCTCACAGATGAAAATACAGGGGAGTTTCCACAAAGCTGCCATGTTAAACGCCTCAAAGATCTGGCCCTGATAAAGGGGTTAATCAGATAAGACATTATTTTGCAACAGCAGATCGCGTGCAAAATTGTGAACACATGGAGGAAAACGTGCTGTCACCTGATTAGCAGCTCCATCCCCATACAGAGTGACACAAACCTCATTCTTACCCTGATACTGGCATGCCAGGGCCACACCAGCCCCAAGAGGAACCTTCAAAACAGTGAAATTTACATTTATAAATGCCTGTTGTAATATTCTTGTAAGCTATGATGCGTGCATCTCACCTGGGCACCAACAATACCATTCCCGCCATAGAAATTCTTGGCATACATGTGCATAGAGCCGCCCTTGCCTTTGGCAACACCACCCCTTCGACCTGAAATCCATTGTACACATGTTCATATTAGGGCTGGGTATTGATACACAATTCTTGATTCGATTCCTAGTACAAGCTCTTGATTTGATTTGATTCAGATTCATTTGGTATTTTTTAGTTACATCGTATTCTTTTGGAAAATCAAGATTTTACTCAGCTCTCTGATAAACTGCAGGATTTCTATTTTAATGCAGCTTTATGAAGAAAGTCCTCACCTGTGAGCTCTGCCATGATCTCTTTCACAGGCACACCTCTGGTGTAGGTGTAACCATGAGCCCTATATGCTGTGATCAGGTGATCCGTGGGACTGATACCAGCCTCAATGCCTACAGCACAGGCCTCCTGAGAGGTGGCGAGAAGTTAAATCATATCACAGTGACTGTGTGCAAACAAGGCATTCAGTTTAGTCTTACCTGCCCGTCATAAAGATGACAGAATCCTCGTATGATCTTCTGCTTGTAGAGCTGATCTGCCTTCAGCTCCATGCGTCTCAAGGTCTGCATAGTGCGGTAGTACCTGAGTCCATCCTCTCTGGTGAGCACCGTCTGCACTGAAGGGCCTTCATCCAAGCGATGAAGGTCACATCTCTGGAATTGAACAAGTTCTTGAATGAACTAAGTTGTTTGTGCATGCTTTTAAGCTAATATGACAACTTTACCTTGATGTCAAAGCTGGCCTGAGGTGTCAAATCAGCAAAAGAACGTGCTGATACCACAACTCTGGAGCCCTGGAGAGTAGTGTAATGCATTAATAAAACTAAGCAAAATCATTTTAAAACAGAGATAAAATGCATTTAACTTGACAAGAATTGACTAAATGTTGAAGACCATTATATCGACCTATAGTGAATAATGACACTAATGTACCTAAAATAAACACACTACTTTTAATTTTATATATATATATATATATATATATATATATATATATATATATATATAAATACTCAACAATGATAAGCACAACTCAACAGTGATAATAAGAAATGTTTCTTATACACCAAATCAGCGATTCAGCATATTAAAATCTCTTCAGACTGGAGTAATGGCTGCTGAAAATTCTGCTTTGCCTTCAGAGGAGTAAATTACATTATAAATATGTTAAAATAGAGATATAGTTATTTTAAATTGTAATAATATTTCTCAATATTATGGTTTTTACTGTATTTATAAATAAACAAAAGCAGCCTTGCAGCAGAGACATTAAAATATTTTTTTTTTGTTTAATCTTACAGACCAAAAATGTTTGAATAGTAGTGCATTTGTTTGGTTTGTTATTACAATAACTAAGATAGATCAGTTACATTCTTTCAAATTTGTAATTGTGATTTTTGCAAAAAAATAAATAAATAGAGTAAATAAATACACATAAAAATATTATTAACTAACTAACTTATTCTTAAACTCTTATCTTACTTCTGACACTGTTTGGGCACCCTATAAAACAAGCAAAAAGACTATACAATGCCATATTAAAAACTTAGCATTTTACTGAAATACATATTTTAAATGAAAAAGAATGATAAACATATCATATCAACAGAAAGATTGCATATCAGAAAAAGACCATAATATGGTCCATGATGACATCTGTGTCAGACCAAACTTATTATTAGGCCATATTTCAATTGCACTTGGACAGTGCGACAGATGTGGAAAGCTAAAAAAAACCTGTTATGATAATTTAACACATAATAGAGTGACCAAATCAGGACAGACTGCAATGTAATCAAATCTGGTCAGTTCAGGGGCTATTTAATTTACAGTAAACATAACTCTGCATTTACGGTACATCATCTACAAGGTCGATGATACTACAGAGATCTAGTTTAGCCTCGTCAAATCTTTTAATGACTCTAAGCTAAACAGAGCCTGAATCTTTCAATGCTGTCTTATTAACAACAAACAGATATACATTATGATACCTACATTTATTTTGACACCACCCTTAAGTGTGTTTGCAATCACTCTCAGCATTTTCTGCATGCTCCAAAGAAAAGCCCAGCCTGGATGTGCTTCAGGAGGATCAACCCCACACAGTGAGCTGAAGCCAGAAACACTCACACTAGCTCAGTATGGCTGAGGATTTAACCACACTCTGTTTCAAGAATTAAAGTTCTGTTTACAAATTAATATTGAAATAATAAATGGTAAAGTAATATAACAATTTTAAGTTATATTATGCACGTTTTTAATAATATTACGGATACAGGTAAATATTTGCATTGTTTTTGTAAAACAAATTAATTAATTAAAAAAAGAATTAATGAATTAATAAATAAATGAGTGAGTAGAGAAGCAATTCAGGGAACAGTCTGATAAAATGACTGACCCATTTACATTTTTATATTTTTTTATTCCTTATGGGAAATTATTTTTAACTCAATCTTCTTGAGGTTTGCTAATCAAGTTACATTATTTCCGATGGTTCTAGGACTTATAAGCAATAACAGGACTTTTATTTTGATGACTTGTAAAGAACGTCATTCACGGGCATCTTATTTTCGTAAAAAATATATATAACAGTGCCACCAACATAGACAGTAAAAGAAATGGACACAGCGACCCCATTGGAACTCAATTGAGACAAGTGAAGCCCATTTTTAGCGTTTTTTAGCACTTCCGTTTCTGACGCGCAGACTCAAACGAAGCTTGACGACGTCAGCAACCTGTGTGACAGATGTAAATCTTCTAGTAGCTGTGCGTGCAAACTGCCATCGTTAATCTTGCAGAGACGGCGAGCTTGAGCGGGGAGTTCTTTGTCGTGAGTGAGCAGGAGTAAGTATTCTGATTAATTATTTTGTATAGTATTTTAAAATGTAACGCCAGTACGCCATATTTAGTTAATTGCCTGCGAGCTTCTCCTCCTGTCTGTACGGTAATGCGACAGAGAGACGAGTGGTTATGACGCAATCGTTAGCCTATTTTTTACAAAAACTGTTTATACGGGGCCATAATGTAACATAGAAGGTAATGGAGCCCTTTATACATTGTCGTGTATCTTTAGAAATAAATAATGGACAAACGGAGTCTTTAAACGGAGTCTTTAAACGCCTCAGATGTAAGTTATTCGCTGTCAAAGTGACGCCAAAATGAATGGGAGTCAATGGGAATGCTAACGCAAGTGAAGTTCTGCTACAAGATGGCAGCCCCCACCCGACTTCAACTTCCGGTCGAGTTCCTTGCCCCCTGGCCACCAAGCGGTAAAGAGCAGTTATAACAGGATGCTGTCTTTTCATGGATATTTTATTTCGCATTTTCACCATAGACTGTATGATTTTCACCCACCTGTTTGGTTATGCCCTCAGTAATACAAATATGTAAACATTATTATTTTTTATTATTTTGTAAAATTTTTGTCATATGATTTAATTATTAATATTTATGAAATAACGAAATATTTATATTTTTCTAAAGTACGACCGTTAAATTACAAATCTATAGGCTTGTATATTATATTATGCTATTGTGATATACTTATTAATATATAATGTCACATATGAAATTAAGATTTTTTTTATGTATTTGTTACTACTTCTAAATAATTAATATTTGAAAATATTAGATTTTTCGATCTTCTGTCCTTTTTATATACCATTATATCACTTCCAAACACATTAAATTAATTAAAAAAAAAAAAAAATATATATATATATATATATATATATATATATATATATATATATATATATTTAAATGTATTTATTTATTTAGCATATGATTTTTATTTATGAATTTATCTATTTATTTTTGTTTCTCAGTATATTTTAATATTTTAAAATAACTTTGCTTTTAAACAAAAAAAAAAAAAAAAGGCTTGCATACTATGTATGCTATCAGAATTACAATTTAGCTAACAGAAGTATCAGATTTAAATATTTTCCTTTATGATAAGACATGTCATAAGGGAAATAACGTTACCCGAATTAAACGGTTAAAAGCTGGGTACGATGTGATCCTTAATTAATATACAGAAATCTAACCAAGCAATCCGAAAAACACGGATTTCACACAAAATGTACAGCATAGATCAACATTAAGATTAAATCGGTTGAACAAGATGGTAATCGCAAGATTTATTTTGAACTGTATGAAAAAGCAGGCGCATGCCTCCTCTTTTACGTCAGCGGCGGAAGGTCACACTCAAGCGGAAGTGAGAGTCAGAGCCCATTCGCCATTGTGGAGCAAAGCAGGGGAAATATTCTCTCAAGACGTTACACAGAGTGTTTATGTTTCGGACTACCTTGAACACATCACTCAGCAGCCAGCCTCCCCCAGCCGTTTGACGCTCGCTGTCAGTACCGCTCGAGAGGACCGCTGCCGGCCGTTTGAAACTGGGCGAGGAGATCAACGCCTGAGAAATACGCTGTGATTATAGGGCAACCCGGAGAGAGGAAAAAATAACGTGAACCCACAGCGGTGGCAGGAGAGACCGTGGACAGTCATAAACAGCGATCAGCTCGGGCTCCCGGACGATGTCTGCGACAACTGTCGATCAGGTTCGCGAGACGGACGCGCTTCCATCTTTATAACTATAGAAACGTGATGGTGCATGTAACTTAGAGGCTGTGTCTTAAAACCTAGTGAGCTGCCTACCTAGACATCATTATTGGCGCGCTTGGAAGGAATACACGTTTTTAAAACAAACTAACGGACAGTAAGGCACTTAATCGGGTTGTAAAACGCAGCTAACGTCAATTATATTCAAGTGCTTCCCCGCAAACTGAGAGTCCTGGTTATTTGATAGCTGTAACTGTTAGGCCGAATTATTGTGTCTATGTTTTGTTCATGATAAACTGACGTTCATCGTGTTTTTTTTTATTAATTTATTAATTTATTTTTTGTCTTTTTGTCATTGTCTTCACACTTTGAACCCAAAACCAGAGACCTAAAGGACAAGGAAATAAAGGTATGTTATGAAAACACCAATTTTCTGTCCACATTTAAAGGTACAGTTAACTCAAAAATGAAAGCTCACCATCATGTTGACATTTCTTTCTTATATGGAATACAATGTTAGGGACTTGCACCTTCAGTCAACATTTACTTTCATTACATCTTTTTCCATGCCATAGAAATTAATGGTGACCGAGGTTGTCAGTCAGCCTAAGAAAATCAAATGGACAACATGGATGAGAAATTAAATTTGTTTGTGTGCTGTCTCTTTAAGGGGGTTCAGTTTACTGATGTGTTTCTCACTGCCTTACTTAAGTGCGTTTATAAATAGTTACTCATTCTGTGAATCATATTTTATGAAGTAGACTGGTCTTGATGTTAATTTAGCTCTCTATGTGACTCCGTAGTCCTGACATTGACCAAAAAAATTCTTAATATGTAGCAAAGATTTTACCTGTTGTTCTTGCTTAGAAATAATAATTTCAAGTGTAATTTACTTTCGCCTTGTCTCATTATTTCTTATCAACATCATTTTGATTGAACCAAGTAAAAGTAACTGACACACTGTCTCTGTCTGTTTTTGGTATAATTTTGCTTAGTGCAAAACGGTTCGATGCATCAGAAGGATGCTGTAAATGATGATGACTTTGACAATTACCTGAGCAGTCATACAAATCAGGTGAGTTTTTATATTTATACTTGTATATTTTATGATCCTTTGATCTATAGAAAGCTTAATTATTTGAACATAATTATTTGAAAATAGAAATCCATTGTTAAATTATAAATGTTTTGGAATTGTAGTGTTTTTCACCGATTATGCTTTTATCTTACATCATTATTCAGCCTTTGGTTTATTACATCATCATTACTGATTTATCTTTAATTATCCCCTACAGAGTAATAACTACCCACCAATGTCCGATCCCTACATGCCCAGCTATTATGCTCCCTCTATTGGATTCCCTTATTCCTTGGGAGAGGCTGCTTGGTCCACCGCAGGAGACCCTCCTATGCCGTACCTGACCACATATGGACAGATGAGCAATGGTGAGCATCACTTCATTCCTGACGGAGTCTTTAGCCAGCCTGGTGCTTTAGGCAACACGCCCCCTTTTCTCAGCCAACACGGATTTAACTTCTTTCCTGGAAATGCAGACTTTTCCACCTGGGGTACCAGTGGTTCTCAGGGACAGTCTACACAGAGCTCCGCATACAGCAGCAGTTATGGATATGCCCCGAGCTCATTGGGCCGGGCCATTGCTGACGGACAGGCCGGATTCGGCAGTGACACGCAACTTAGTAAAGTTCCAGGGCTCGGTAGTATCGATCAGGGAATGGCTGGGCTCAAGCTCAGCTCGGATATGTCAGCTGTTACGAAAACAGTTGGGTCTCCTTTAGGTGGGACGGCGGGTATGAGTAGCATGGCTGCCAACGGCATGCCACCTGTCAGCTCCTCTGTACCAAAACCCACCTCATGGGCTGCTATTGCAAGGAAACCGGCAAAACCTCAGCTCAAGCTGAAGCCGAAGCCCAACATGTGTTTGGGAAGTGGCGCCACGATTCCTCCTCCACCGATAAAGCATAACATGAACATTGGGACCTGGGAGGACAAAGGCTCCATAACCAAACCCCCTCTTGCACAGCAGATGCTCCCGCCACAGCCCTTGTTGCAGCAGCAACTCTTGGCCCAACCTCAGCCCATGCTGCAAAGTCCATTGCCTCATCAACCCCAACACCAGCAGCTCCAGCTACAATCTCCCCAGCACCTTCAGCAGCTGCCCCCAGGTCCCCCTCACCATCACCATCACTCGCAACCAGGTCCTCCGCAGCCCCTGCACCCACCTCAGGTGCAGAACCCCCCACCCCAAAACCGCTGGGTGGCCCCTCGGAACAGAGGAACCACATTTAACCAGAGCAGCAACATGGAGAACTTTGCCCTTGGGACGGGAGTCCCCATGAGCTCATCACCTTCTTCCTGTGAGGTTCACCCAGTGCTGGAGAAGCTGAAGGCCCTTAACAATTACAACCCCAAAGACTTTGACTGGAACTTGAAAAATGGACGGGTCTTCATCATCAAGAGCTACTCGGAGGATGACATCCACCGTTCCATCAAGTACTCCATCTGGTGCAGCACAGAGCATGGGAACAAGCGTCTGGACGGTGCCTACCGCTCGCTCTGTGCCAAAGGTCCACTGTACCTGCTCTTTAGCGTCAATGGCAGCGGACACTTTTGTGGCGTGGCCGAGATGAAGTCAACTGTGGACTATAATGCCTATGCTGGCGTCTGGTCCCAGGATAAGTGGAAGGGCAAGTTTGAGGTGAAATGGATCTTTGTTAAGGACGTGCCCAATAACCAACTGCGGCACATTCGCTTAGAAAACAATGACAACAAGCCTGTCACCAACTCCAGGGACACTCAGGAAGTGCCCCTAGAGAAGGCAAAGCAAGTGCTTAAAATTATTGCGACTTTCAAGCATACCACCTCAATCTTTGATGATTTTGCACATTATGAAAAGCGGCAGGAGGAAGAGGAAGCCATGCGAAGGGTAAGCGCAGCTTTCTGCCACTCTTCACAATAGCAGAAAGCAGGCACTTCACCTTTAGATCTCGTAAACATTGTTACGTTTTAGTGCTGTCAGCATGTCCATCCATTTCCAAAGGTAGGTTTTTTAATAGCAACTCCTTTCTAAGTCTTTCTGTCTCGTTTGCGTTTGAGAATTAGGCCGCGAGACAAAAACAGTGCAGTCAGTCATAAATAGAAATGAAATGTTTGATCTGGTAACTCTTTACATCAATACTGGAGGTCATGTAATAAGTTGTTCAGGTATTGTTGCTCAACGTGACTTGCACTTAACACATTTCTCCTGTATTTCAACTAAACATAATTCTAAAGTCTCAGCAGATAGATATTATAAAATAGTTCTTAAAAAAAAGAGTCTCTGCCCATTTATTGACAAAAGGCTGGCGGCGAGCTGTGATGCCAGTCAGTGTCTCTGCTCAAACAGCAGGCAGATGTCCCATTAATATATTGGATTTGCATCATTTCCTGCCAAACCAACACAAATAATTGATGTCTGTGCCTGTTACCTCGGCACCAGCTGCTTTATATCCTTGTATGTTAGTTATGAAAACAGCACTTAGATCAGATTTAACATGATTTTGGAGGATTAACCTTTAAAGATGTATTGTGTTATGCATCTGAACGAATAAGAGTCATTTAGTTTTTCATCTTAATAGAGCTTAAACTTGTTTGGAAGTTGTTGTAAATTGTTCGGCATTAGAAGGTTTAATACGTACACTAAACTCATAGGCCCAACTTTGTACTATTGTGGTCATGTACTCACTTCAAAGTTTTGGGAGTGACTTTACATGGTGATAACCATTGCAATGTTTTGCCGTCACGTGCCTGTATAGAATAAACATGAATGAATGCCAGCAGTTTTTTTTAGTTTTGGATATTTTGACCAAAGCTACCAGAAATGTTTAGTTGTCAATAAACTTCGGCTGAAAAGAGTTCTGTGTTCTATGCGTGTTTAAGCTGCTGCTTTTACTCCTGTAAATAACCAAGTTGTGAACTGACTGAATTTAGTTGCTGCATGTATATGGCCTGTATGCAACACTGCAACTTTATTGGCCTTGTTACATCAGCATGTCATTTGTATTCAGCTGATTGAGTATTTTGTCACTTACATGATATATGTGCATCTTTACGTAAGCCACTTTAGGATGAACTTGTTAGTCAAGAACAAATGAAAAATTGCAATCAAAATGGCACTTGGCCTAATCAAGGTTTCTTGTTGTACTTGGACTAATTACGGTGTTTTTTGGTTTGTTTTTTTGTGAGAAATTATAAAACGTTTTTCTCTGAACCACCCTTCTATTTCATTACCTTGCCAATCATGTAGATTGCCAAAGCCATAATAAAATCAACTATTTAAATTAAAAAGGTCTCCATGGCCTCTGGATTAATTTGTGAAATCTAATGCTTTATTGGTTTATTTATCTAAAGAAATGGTTTTACTCTGTGGCATAAAGCAGTGTATGTAGAAAATAAATGTATTTTAATGAAAAATTATATATTTGCATTATATAGCATGGCACTGTGCAGTCAAAAATGTGATACTTTGGTTATTTTATTATCATCAGAAAATGTAAGTATATAAGAATGATGATGTAATGAATTATATAGTCTGACCCAGTTGCCAACAACAGTAAGCACTGTCTATAATGTAATCAGTAGTGCCTTTATGTTGTATATACATACATGACTACTGATTTAGCTTATAAACGTCTGATTAGCCAGTAAATATGAAAAAACTATAAATAGTTTTTGTTGTTGTTGTTCTTCCCACTGCATTTTTTTTGCCTCATATCTTTGATAGCTGTAAATGTATCAGATTTATTCATTAAAATATATGTAACCCTCTGTTGCTGCTCGTGTGGCAGTCAAAAATTACTGATTTTTTTATTTTTATTAAAATGAAATAAATGTATTATGTTTTAGTTTGATCATGTTTATATTTAACATTTTGTCTTTTTATGGGGTTGTATGGTACTAAATCATATTTATGGAATAGTTATTATCCACTTATTACCCGGTAGCAACTTTTTGAGCGTAGTACACCTGAAAATGAATTTTTCAACTTAAACTGTTGTAAATGCTGAATGCTTTGGAGCACAGACTCTAGTGTGGTCTCTTCTCTTCTTAAAGACAACATTTAGTGCATTATTTCTGAAGTGTGAAAGGTTCAAAAAGTGAAACATAAAAAAGTTATAGAAGTTTATTATAATGAGAAAAGCACAAAATATTAAGTTTCTATGAAATATAGTTTTTTTTAAGACAAAACTGCATGAAAAGCCATATCTAATTAAGTTGTGTTCCAAATTTGTGGTTAGTATCTAAAAATAAATAAAATCTTTTAGTACAATTTTATTTCCAATGTGGCCATTTTTTGACTGTGACCATTTAACCTTTTTTAATCACGTCAATTATTCATTTGTGTGTGTGTTCATATAGCAAATGCCAAAACCTTCACAGAGTTACAGTACATACTATTCACATGAAAAAAAACTATTCGAAAAACATAAAAAATGACAGAACAGCACCAGAGGGTTACAGGAATAGTTCACCAAAAAATAAAAAATTGCTGAAAACGAGCTCGCTTTTAGGCCATCCAAGTAATGTAAATGAGTTTTGTTTCTTCACTGGAACAGAAAAAAAAATGTCATCACATCAGGTGCTCACCAAGGGATCATCTACAGTGATCAGATGCTGTTGGTTTAGAGTTCAGATGGCTAATATAAATAGCTGATCATAATAACCCACAAGTAATCCACACACCTCCAATGAAAACGAAAGCAAAAAGCACGTTTGTAATAAAACATCCATCAAGATGTTTTTAACTGCTATTTGGACTCTTCTGCATCTTGGATGGTAGGTACAATTTCAGTGGTCCTAGACTTTATACTGCGACCTATTGATGTGTATGTGAATCGTGCAAAAGCAAGTTTTCAGTTACGTTGTCATTGTAAAAATACACAAGAATATTTGTAATGTATGATTAATTATTCTGCAATCTAGTATTTCCAGAAGGGTTTACTAAGACAAAGTGAGTAGTATTCATTTGGTCATATAGCAGCTATCATGTGGGACAACCACTCTAATGTAGCATAAAATTGCTTTTATGTAACCCAGGTCTTCATCCCCCGTGAACATTACTTACTTCTTTTAAAATTACTTTAAGGGTGAAAAGTTTTACTCTGCATGTCAGAGAGATGTAATCAGCCTCATACTGTTTTGAAACCACTGCTGTATCAGCAGTTCAGATACTCAACCGCAGACTCATTTTTTTTTTTTTACAGCTGTGTGCATCAATATTGCAAGCAGTTGTTGAACCTATATTTTCAGTACGCTAACATTTGAAATCTTTTCAGTTTAGAAAGATTCTCAAAATTGCTTACTTGGTGACCCACAACATGTATAATACTTTTTTCCTTTTTTAATTTTTAGTTTATTTATATCAGTCAGTTTTAGATATTTAATTGTGTGCTTATTTTTCTATTTTTACATTAAGTCTAGGTAAGAGTTAGATGACTAAGGAAAATTCCTCTGTAGAAACGTTAATTTTATTTCTAGTATATCTAATTTTTGTCAGAATTCAAAACCATAACCATTTTTCATACAGTGAATTTAAGCATCACAGCATTATAATATATTGCTAGCATTTTTTTTTTATTATTTAAACAAAGTCAAATTTTATATATAGGCCATTTCATAAAAATAATGATCAACTAATTTGTGGCGGCCAGAATGTTAAAATCATTAAACAAGCCAAATTGTAAGTAAAAAGTATTCTACAGCATTTTGAAGTGTTTAAAAGATTATATTGATTTCATGAGCAACCAACATACCGCCAGTGTTTTTAAAAACAATTCCACTTAAAAAAATTTAGTAAAAGACAGAGATCATCTTCATGGCTCCATGTTCCATTTAATCTTCTAATTTTGTCCCTTTTCTCTCTCTTTCTTTACAGGAGCGAAATAGAAACAAACAGTAGTAGGTTTACAGAGATCTCTTTGGTAGAACGTCAACACTATTGATGTAGAACCTTAAATATTGTGTAACCTCAGAGGAAGAATGGGGTTCTGATGTATATTTTTCTGCTGAAAACGATATACGAACTCTTAATCACAACAGTGGACTTTTCTGTGTCAACTTCTAATGGATCTCCCCAAGTGTCGCACGAAACGGAAAGAAAATCACCCACTTAAACTGTATCTTAAAGCACTTTCATGCCTTTTTAAAAGCTTCTACCAGTACCCTTTACTATCATTGGACATCTGTTTCTTATTAACTGACTAACCAGTATAGTTTGGTTCTGAGGATTTCAATTGTATTTGTAGGCTTATTGTTTTGTCTTGTTTTTGTTTGTTTGTTTGTTTTGGCAAATCATTGAAATATAAGCACTCTATATATTTGAGAACACTCAGAGGAGATGAGAATTATGTATCCAAGGAAAGAAAAAAAAAATCTTTACTTGAATTCACGTGAAGCTGTAAAAAAAAAAAAACTAAAAAAAACTAAATGAGGCACAAAGCATGTGTCCCACCTGACTGAAACCCAATAATCATGGCTGATACTGTAGACTGCCTCCAGAGTAGCCCTTTCACCTTTGTGTATCAGCATCTATTTCTGAGTACCAAATAACAGTATTGCAGCTTGGTGTAGAATGACACCAGCCAATGCCCTTTTGTTTTTTTCCTTTAGTATTTTCTTTTTTCCTTACAATTTTGTCATTCAAAAGTGCATTTGTCATAGGAGAAACCTGCTCAGAAATGCAATACGTTCCTCTGAAGTCCATCATCCTCAGACATAACCAGGCCCGGTGTTCAGGAGAACCTCTTTAATGCTTTTTTGGACTGATCAGGATTCTAATCTGCTGCTAATCAGGATTCAGTCCGAATTGCCGAAGCACAGTGAGAATGTGACAGTTTTCTCCTTCAGGTGACTCACTAGCTAAAGTGATGCCACGTTTTATGTTTTTCCTTTCAGAATTGCTTCCTTTAATTAATGAGCGTGAGACATTATTTGTATTGTCCAAATTTGTATTGCATGAGAGCTGAGATGAGATGTTGTTGCTATGGCCTGACGTTACAGTCCAAATGTTTCCCTGCTAGGGTTCAACATGGTGCTAGTGTCTTGAGCTCACACTCCCCCCAACACCCCTTCTCATACATCTGTGAGTAATGCAAAGTAACTGTCTCTGCTATTTCCTGTTTGTTCAATGGAAGCTGTCTTCTCCGCAGACCACTTTAGGCTGTTCTTACTTCAGGAGGTTGTGGGTAAGAGGAAGTGGACACAGTGATGGAACAGGCAACACATCTGGGTTCACGTTCTACAGTCGAAATCAGCGGGACAAAGACACTGCTGCAAAAAGAGACACCTTCCCACCCCTTCCTGTGCTTTGGTTTAATCCCATGTTTGTATAGATTACTGTAAATCAATGCTTCTTAATGATGCTGATGCTAATTGAGGTATGATGAGATTAATCTGATTCAAAAAATAAATATAGATTTATGGAAGTGGATTCTGAAAATGGTCTTGACTGCAGCAGGCTTGGTTTTATATAGCGCGTGGTTGCAGCAGATATAATTTGAAATGTGATTGAGTGAGCATTTGCAAAACAAACTCGCTTTAAAAATGCATTTTGCGAGTGCCATTATTTTAATTCTAGGGAAAACAGAACCAATGTAAATGTTATGTAATATTTAATCTTAATATCATCCAGATATGACACAAATCTGAATGCGAAATATTCACATGGGTTCGTTTGAAATTAAAAATGGAACATTCGTCGTAATTGATTTTCGACTATTTTGCCACGAGTTGTTGTGTTTAATAGACCATCCATTAGGTGGCGATATTGCCCAACACATTTCAATTCTAGTGGCTTCTATTTTGCTGTAAAAGATTTAGTTTTTCTTTTTACCCTTAAATTCCTCACTTTCCTAATCAATCTGAAATCTACTGGGATGAGAGAATATAAATAGCTATTTAATCAAAAGACTTTGCCAAGGTCAAGAAATTAACCTGGCATTTGGGCACAAAAACATAAATGAAAATAAATAATACCTAATAAAGGTAAACAATGACACTTAAATCGGGGGTGAGGCAGGATTACTTACATTTCTTTATATTCCTACATTATTACTAACTTAATTTGACACTCAATTTGATCTGCGAATAATTTATCATCACTTTTTAATTATATACTATTTATTTAACAAAATGTTGTGTACTTAAAGCCAGTGGTCCATTAGATTCCCCTAAAAAGGTAAATATTACAGGAACATACCTTTTGCCTTCGTGTACATTTCAAAAGAGCGATACCAGTAAAAAAAGAAAATTATATTAAAAAGGACTACATGTAAAGGTGTTTAATGGCAAGGAAGGATGATTCAGAGAGAATGTGCAGCTACTTGAACATGGTGACAAGGTCTTATGTCATTTCAATGGAAAAGGCAGAGATCTCGTCTCTTGCCCTTCTTTAATCAGGCAATTACAGCATGAACATGGCACTTGTTGTCAAATCTGCACCTTTGTAAAGTCAATTAATGGTGGCTTGCCAAGAGAATCCCTCTGCGTGACAGGAAATTCCTCTTTGCCTGGTGCTGTAGAAAAAGTTGTAATTACTAAGATGGAGGCTTTAAATTAAGACTTTACCATGTTTGCTGCACATGTATCATTACACCCATCTGGCTCGAACTGCTAAACAATTTTTTTTTTTTTTTTTTTAGGTGAGTTTGTACAAAACTGGCTGTGCTATTAATAACCTTTGCTACACTCCCTCTAATTGCCAGTTTGGTTCACCCGCATGAATAGAACAAAGGCTGAATATGCAAATGATGGTTTTTATTTCATCAGCCTTTGTGCTGGCTTGGGGCTTCCTGGCCCTTGTTTTTGAGAAGCCGGATCAGATCACAGCAGGTCTTTAGAACAAAACATACATCTCAGACTAATCACAGCAAATCTGATAGACCTGCAGAGCAATGCTATGTGTACATAAAAAGTACTTGTCTTTAAAATAACCACTGTTCGAATGTGAACGCATCTCTGGAACATTTTGTAGCATAATATAAATGGGCAATTTTAATGAATGCAATCTTCTTGATATGAGTGTTGCAAATGATTCCCAGTGACCTTTTGAGGAATGCTCAACTTTCACATTTTCCATTTTGCCTCTGAAGACCTTTGCATTGGAGTTTCGATGTTAAACCATGTAGCATCTGATTAGAATGTGTTTCACAAATGTAAAAAGTTGTAATGTGCCATCGACTCATCTTTGAAACAGTCAGTGGTATTATGACATCACTTTAGCACCGGTTTACATATTTATGATGCGTTTTGTATCATCCATCTTAAAGGGTAAAGCTGCAAAGACTTTAGAATTGCAAAAAGTTGAGTGAGTAATTTTAATCTTTTTTTTTTTTATTATTGGAAGAAGCTGATTCATTTTGATGCAGCTGAATGGTGCTCTGTTATTCTCCAAATCTTCCTTTCGAAGGCTCGGAATAGCCAATTAGGAAGAGATGAGAGACACAGTCAAAGGCCTTTGATTCTGCTCTCTTTGAAGCAACTGTCATATTTTAACTGCCGAGAAATGGCTGAGAGCAAGGTTAGGTTGAGGCTTTATAAGGACGGGTGCCTGATGAAAAGTTATTTTACTTATCCCTCTGATAAGGCTTTGCCAAAAAACGGTTAATGATGTTTAGTGTTATCTTAAAAGCATTTCATTTAAATGCACGGTGACATTTGCAGAGATTTCTCTCCACAGGTTACTGTTTTCTACATCAGTAAAAAAATATATATACATAATATATACAGTCTTGTTCAAAATAATAGCAGTACAATGTGACTAACCAGAATAATCAAGGTTTTTCGTATATTTTTTTATTGCTACGTGGCAAACAAGTTACCAGTAGGTTCAGTAGATTCTCAGAAAACAAATGAGACCCAGCATTCATGATATGCACGCTCTTAAGGCTGTGCAATTGGGCAATTAGTTGAATTAGTTGAAAGGGGTGTGTTCAAAAAAATAGCAGTGTGGCATTCAATCACTGAGGTCATCAATTTTGTGAAGAAACAGGTGTGAATCAGGTGGCCCCTATTTAAGGATGAAGCCAACACTTGATGAACATGCATTTGAAAGCTGAGGAAAATGGGTCGTTCAAGACATTGTTCAGAAGAACAGCATACTTTGATTAAAAAGTTGATTAGAGAGGGGAAAACCTATAAAGAGGTGCAAAAAATGATAGGCTGTTCAGCTAAAATGATCTCCAATGCCTTAAAATGGAGAGCAAAACCAGAGAGACGTGGAAGAAAACGGAAGACAACCATCAAAATGGATAGAAGAATAACCAGAATGGCAAAGGCTCAGCCAATGATCACCTCCAGGATGATCAAAGACAGTCTGGAGTTACCTGTAAGTACTGTGACAGTTAGAAGACGTCTGTGTGAAGCTAATCTCTTTTCAAGAATCCCCTGCAAAGTCCCTCTGTTAAAAAAAAGGCATGTGCAGAATAGGTTACAATTTGCCAAAGAACACATCAACTGGCCTAAAGAGAAATGGAGAAACATTTTGTGGACTGATGAGAGTAAAATTGTTCTTTCTGGGTCCAAGGGCCACAGGCAGTTTGTGAGACGACCCCCAAACTCTGAATTCAAGCCACAGTACACAGTGAAGACAGTGAAGCATGGAGGTGCAAGCATCATGATATGGGCATGTTTCTCCTACTATGGTGTTGGGCCTATTTATCGCATACCAGGGATCATGGATCAGTTTGCATATGTTAAAATACTTGAAGAGGTCATGTTGCCCTATGCTGAAGAGGACATGCCCTTGAAATGGTTGTTTCAACAAGACAATGACCCAAAACACACTAGTAAACGGGTAAAGTCTTGGTTCCAAACCAACAAAATTAATGTTATGGAGTGGCCAGCCCAATCTCCAGACCTTAATCCAATTGAGAACTTGTGGGGTGATATCAAAAATGCTGTTTCAGAAGCAAAACCAAGAAATGTGAATGAATTGTGGAATGTTGTTAAAGAATCATGGAGTGGAATAACAGCTGAGAGGTGCCACAAGTTGGTTGACTCCATGCCACACAGATGTCAAGCAGTTTTAAAAAACTGTGGTCATACAACTAAATATTAGTTTAGTGATTCACAGGATTGCTAAATCCCAGAAAAAAAAATGTTTGTACAAAATAGTTTTGAGTTTGTACAGTCAAAGGTAGACACTGCTATTTTTTTGAACACACCCCTTTCAACTAATTGCCCAATTGCACAGCCTTAAGAGCGTGCATATCATGAATGCTGGGTCTTGTTTGTTTTCTGACAATCTACTGAACCTACTGGTAACTTGTTTGCCACGTAGCAATAAAAAATATACTAAAAACCTTGATTATTCTGGTTAGTCACATTGTACTGCCATTATTTTGAACAAGACTGTATATATATATATATATATATATATATATATATATATATATATAAAATGATATAATAGGGCTAAAAAAAGGTGATTTATAAATATTTTAAAATTTCAAATTGACAGTAAAACAGTAATAGTGTGAAATATAACAAAATAATGAAATAACAAATCTACTCTGTAGACAACACCAGAATCATCCTGAAATTTAAAAAGAAGAAAGAATCCTCACAAAACAGACTCTTTGAGGAGCTTGAACCTCCTCTTCTCTAACATCCCCTCTAAGACCTAATGGAGATTAAAGGCCATTAAATGCTCTTTGCTGCATGTGCAGTTTCTTTTGATCCCATCGACTCAGCTTGTTTTAGCCAATGATCCGATTACAACTGTTGTCACCCCTCCCCTGGCCCTCTTCCTTCTGTCCGCCGGAGTTCCGAAGTTCTCCGTTATACCATAGAACCATTTGCATGTCCTAAAGCTCCATACCTGGATCGAGGCAGACAAAGTATAGCTGAACTGCAACTTTGCCACACTGGATTATGACAGGTCTGGGTTATGAAGCCCAGCAAACAAACAGCCTTGATTGCTATGAGGATGTGAGAATGATCCAGACAATGTGATAGTTTAATACTTACGGTTTAGTGTTTGTTCAAATCTCTAACCTAAGGTGTGCATGTCTCCTATCCATTCTTCAGGGATAGAATTACCGACTGCTCTTCTGTCTGGACCTGAATGTTGGATCTTATTCTAGCAGTATCTACAGTCCTCATAATCTTTTCTGAGGAAAAGCGTGACAGAACTGGGTCTTATTCCACAGAGTGGATGGTGCTGGTGATTACCGTACTCTAGTCTCTTTTGGTTTTATTCTCTAATCTGTCACATAACACATGAATGACAGATCCAGGACAAACAAACAATGTACCAAATAAACCCAAAAGTGACTGGGAAAGAAAAAACCTCAAAGTTCTTAGAACCTCATAACAGCAAAATTTGTGTTAAGTGCCACGTCTCAACAGTGGCTGCCGATAAAAGAACCACACAGGGTCACTTCCCAAATTTCACCGTAATAGGATTTATCACAGAGTAATTTATGTATGAGAGTGTTTTCTGCCTTGGGAATATTCTGTATTCTCAGCCCTTTGTTTGGGTATAAATCTTTTTTGGATTGTGTCTTCAAAACATTTTTTTTCCAGACATTCCAATCTTCCCAATGGGGGGTTAAATTGACCTGATAGGGAAGGATTTGTTACTTTTTAAATTTCTATTTATTTATTTTTTATTTATTACATTAACATGAAGTCCGCAAACCCACTCTTTTCTTGTGTGTGTTATCCATGTTCAAGTGTGACAAAATTAAATAATAAAAAAACCTGAACAATCCAACTACACTGGTTGTGCTGTATGTTTTGATCCACTAAAAAGAACTAGTTCTTTAATTAGACTAGTGTAACTAGTTGGGTAAGTTAGTTAACCGTGCTGAGGTTCTATTTTGCTGAGATGAATCCTTAGACAACCTCTCAGCAGCACAGTTGTAATCGAGCTTCAAATTTTTAACTCATTAAACTGCAAATGAGACTCATTAGAGTCATTCAAGAATCATAGCCTATTGCACAGGTTGTGCTTTGTGTGTTTGATTCACTAAATAGAACAGATTTATAAAAGACTCCTTCAGAAATCCCACCAGACAAAATATATGTAGGCCTAATTTACTGGAATATTTAACAGGGATAGTGTATGTATAGGGTTGTTTTTTTAGACATGTCATCAATCCAGAAGTCGGCCATATTGGCGGCACTTAACTGAATGGAACCTGTGTATGGGGTTGGGCAAAAAAAATGAAGTAGTTCACTAGTTAAGTTTTAAAAACAGATTTGCACAAAACTTTTGCGATATTTTATAAATGTCGATAAAAAACTATTGCGAAATTACGATGTTCTGTTAACCAATGTTATGAGACTAAAACATAATTTTTTTCCCTTTCGCAATAAGTCATGGTGATAGATGTTGGTAGGTTTACTATATTGCAACCAATCACACTAGCCATAATTTTTAATAGAATCAAAGCTGAACGGAGAACAATGTGGGGGTTATCCAAGCCTGAAAGGCAAGGAAAGCCCCTTATACTATGAAATCGACCATGTATGAGGTGTTTCTTGGAGGTTATAGTCCATTAAAGAATGATCATGTGACTTTAAATGTATTTTTTTATACGATTTAGCAGCTTCCAAAAGGTTTTTTTCATGGTTTAGACATCATAAATTAGTACAACGTCTTCAGTATTATAGTTTTGCATCCATGCTGTTGTTTACATCCGAGTATCTCCACTATGACCATGCATACGGGTAACTGACCAAACCGCCACGTAGGTGCAAACACTCTGTATGTGTAAATTAGTTCAACCGCTTTAGTTCTCATGACTGTGCTGAGGTTGTATATTGCACAGATGAATGACAGTCTGTCAGATATGAATTGACATAGAGCTCATCAGCTGTGTATATGAATATATGCTGTGGGAAGATTGTCACAAAGACAAAGAAGGTCATATCATGTGAAGAAATGAGGCAGTTGTTCTGTCCTTAATACTAACACATGTGTAGAAGCCACAGAGTGTTATATAACCATCTTTTCCAAATTGCGGAGCATGTGCTTTTTATTTGCACCGAAAAGTGCATTTCACTTTCTCAAAAATAAGCTAGAACACAGAAGGGGTGTGGTTGGTCCTTGTGTTTTGTATTGGATGAACAAATACATCACAGAGGAGGCCAGTCGGCACAGGATCCATAAATATTCATGCCTGAGCTGGAGATAAAACAGACACCTTTGATTCATTGGGATCTGAGCCTCGCAATACATGACGGGCGGCTGCAAACATGGAGTACATATAATGGCTTTCTGCTTCAGGATGGGACCCGTGTTTATCCTCCGATCGGGAAGGATCAAAGAGCTACACACACCGCTAGGAGGCAGAAAGTGATGCAAGTGATGGGTATGAGGTGGTGGAGGGTATGAAAAGAGAGAGTGAGGGGTTTCACAGGCAGTTAATGAGCAAAGCAGATGCAAGCTGTGTAACTGACTGGAGTATGTTTTTAAAGATGCTATGCTGCATGGTTTTATTAGCATGTCTGCTTATAAATTAATAAGCTAATTGGCTAGCTCACCAATGCGGAAGGATCAAGGCCTTTTAACCCAGCTAATAAAAATATGTTCTAAAAATATCTTGCTAACATTCCCATTAAGTTAAGAAAATGAATATCCTCAGAACAGTCAAAACTTTCAGTTTTTATTTTAAATGTTTATAAACCTTCCAATGAGCTATGTATAAATACAGTTTTTGTTGTAATGTTTTGAGAACATTAGTAAAGACAAGATAATTGAATTAACATTCTGTTAACTTTTCTAGAAAAGTGTTAGGTATAGTTCATCCAAAAAAGAAAATTAACCCCATGATTTACTCACCCTCAAGCCATCCTAGATGCATATGACTTTGTTCTTTCAGGGAAATACAATCAGAGTTATATTAAAATTTGTCCAGGCTCTTTCAAGCTTTACAATGGCAGTGAATGTTGGTTGACATTTTGAAGCCCAAAAAGTGCATGCATCCATCCATCATAAAGAATGGCTTGAGTGGGGTAATCATGGGGTAATTTTCATTTTTGGGTGAACCATCCCTCTAAAAAGCTAAACACTGACAAATCAGATTTTTATTTGTATTTATTTTTTTATCATCAATTATTTTTTTTATCATCACTCAGAATTAGAATTTCAAATGATCATTGTGAGACAAGTGCCAGTTTATTCCTCCTTCTGCCGGTATACTTAAGTGCTGGATCTTGACCAATAGAGGTCCTCCTCGCTTTGAAGCCAGTTACTGAGCACTGTGTTTCTGCTCTTGAAGACCAGCTGTGATGCACCAACTCGATCACTAGAGGTGTATCATTGATTTCAAGCAACACTATTTTCTTGAATAGTAATGTGACTGGTATATCCTCCTTATAGAGAGAAATGTAAAAAGAAAAACCTGCTAATTAAAATCAGTAAACCACATTAATAGTGAGCACCAAATGCAAGTCCAACAGCACTGTTAAAATTGAATGGAAGCAGAGTGTCATTTTCTCCAGACATTGAACATTGCAGTGATCAAATTGCCTCGTGTGTGTGAACAGATGAAGGGATGCAGCAGCACCACACAGTGTGTGTGTGTTTCATTAGTGATTCGTCTTATCCTAATTACTGTAAAATGAACAAGACTCCATCTGGCTCCAATAACACTTAATAGCAAATATTTAATCTAATCAAAATATGCAGAATGAGAGAGGGACATGTTTTAACAGACTGTTCACTTCATGTTTTCATACAAGACTTGATGTACTTCAAGACCACATCTGCTTTTTGGCTCATTAAGGGTAATTAATCAGGTAAGGACCCTTTGAGAACCAGCATATATATTTTGCCCCATCCATTTATCTTTCTATCCCGACAAGTGCTCCAGTGCCTGCTGCAGAGAAACACCCCATAACAGGATATTACCGCCTCCATCCTTTACTGTAGGTTATTTCGATGGTGAGCTGCATTGGAGCAGCAGAATGTGATTTTAAAGGTGGGTGATCATTTTCTATACCCACTATAAATATATACATAGATTTCAATATGAATTCGAGTCACCCTTATGAAAGGAAAATATATTTACCAATATATTTCTTAAAATATATTGTGATATATTGTAATATATTATTTTCCCTTTTTATTTTCTAATATTTTATATATTTGAATACATTTAATAATATATTGATGATACATATATTATATAATATATTGCAAAATATACAAATGATTGCCGCTTTCAATATATTGCAATATATTGGAAAAAAAATTATATATATAAGAATATATGCCTAATATATTACATGATATTTTTCAATATACTGCAATATATTTTTGTTTCATAAAGGCATTTACCTTTAGTATTTATAATACCTAGTCCTTTAGAATCAAATCAAATTTCAAATTTTTTCAAATTTCTCATAAGAAATAATAATAAAATTAAAGAAACTGAGACAAAGTACTTCACTGAAGAATAACTGAGAGCTCCATTAAATCTCCTGAGCTATGAAAGAGCAACCTCTGAGCAATAAAATTGTCCTCAAAGAATATATTCTTCTCTGACTGGGCACTAATGCCCAATATATAATTCGTCCAAAAGCCATTCAAAGGATTTTGGATTACCACTGTGGGAATACAACTATTAATATCCAAGGAGCTACCCTCATATTTACATTCACACACTCTCAGTCTGTTGTGGAAGCACTATAGTCCTGATTTATAACCACGTAAGAGAGTAAGAGGGTGAGTTTTTACAGAGGCTGTATCGATCCAGTAATAGGAAGATTCTGCATGGTTGTGGTTTCACAGCTTCCTGTGAGCTGGGGGGAGCTGTCCACTGGAACATAGATCATGCTCTGTGGACTGAGCTTCTGCCTGGTCCATTGATCCAGGCCCTTTTTCAATTCGTGTTAAGTATTAAACCCACCCATCTTAAATTACCAACAAAGCACATGCTCTTTATGAAGAGTGCTTGATTTGGAAGGCAGACAGCCAAGGGCATTACTTTATATAACTATTAAGAGCATTATTGTCAAATAAACATAAAAAATTACTTTGTCCTTTTGTATTCCACACAATACATTTTTTTAGAAAAATGTCCAAGCTGATAATGAGAAAAATGAAAGCTAATGGGTACTAGAACCTGCAAGCTCGAAAAAGTATGAAAAAGCACCATAAAAGTATTTAATCTGAAAAATCTAGGTATTCTGGAAGCATAATGTATGAGAGCTTTTGTAGAAAAACTAGAAACCTTGCTTTACACCCCTATTCACTTTCATTGTCTGGAAATAATGTGTGGATATAGAATGACATGATAGGGAGTAAATGATGGCAATTTATTTTTTTGGGTGTTCCTACAGTACAAGATTTAAAAACAAAGAAGCATGCTATTTCATAACCAGTGATCATGTTTTACCTGTTCAAATATTTAAAAATAAGCATAAGCGAGGTTAGAAAAAAATTGCTGAAAATTACAACCACTAATTGCAGCTGTTATCAGTTTATATTCATTTTAACTATCAATCAAGAAAAATAAAACCATAGAAACAAATCTCCTCCTCTGGAGCATATAACACACACACTCACACACACTCACACACACACACACACACACACACACACACACACACACACACACACACACACACACACACACACACACACACACACACACACACACACTTATGCCCTAATAGTCCATGCACACAAAAAACACACACTACTATTTATTTGGATATTGTCAGCAGCCATCTGCTGTAAATGATGGGCAATTAATTCAGTGGCTTTGTCTCTCCTCTCACTGTTTGGTTGACATGTATGGACATTTTCAGAGAATATATGCAGGTGAGATAACAAGCAAGATGGAATGATGGAGAGACAGAGAGACATGGGAGAGAAAATGATGGAAGGATACAAGGAAGTCCCACACTGTAAATCTGTCATTCTAATTTAAACCAGGAAAAAAAGGATTTTGGATTTTGAGACACTGTAAACAAGTAAATATTATGACATGAAATATAAATAATACTTTTTTTCTTGGAGTTGGAGACTCACTTATACAAACAGCAGCTGCATCTAAAAATCTGAGTTTGTACTGCTTTTGAATAAGAACTTTGAAACCATTTAAAAATGTAATATTGTTATATGTAATGTTGTAATATTGTTCTATGAATGTGGATAGCATGAATGTAATCTCAGCATATAGGCTACTATGCATGTAAAGATGCAGCCAGAGTGTTTTTGAATAGATCGGTCATGTAAATGATTCAGTGAAACTCATAAAAACAGTTGTATATTTAATTCCTGAATGAATTAATTTTTTTTTTAACAAATCAGTTGGTTGAGAGACTCAAGGACTCTTTATAAAGACATTTGTCATTTGTTTTGTCCTGAATGAATTAGTGTTTTGAACAAATCAGTTGAGTGAATGTTTAAATTGCTCACTTGTAAAGATTCATTTCTAATTGGATCAGTGTTTTGAATGAATTGGCAGAGCAAAATAATGAGTTCTTTCACTGGTAGAGACTTTTCACTTTTCAGCTGTAACCTTTTTTACTTTGCAGAGAAAAACCCTACCACTAATGCTGTATAATTTGTTTTATATAGTATATCTATAGTAAATCCCCATTTAGATCACTCAGAGATTGCAGTAACCACTCTCTGAACCATTTCTCCTCTTATTCACAATGGGATAGAAGAATTAGCAAAAGTAGCAAGCAAGAAAGAGGTGGTGGGAATGACAGCCTAGACTCTATATTTCTCTAAGCATGCTGGTGGTGTTTCCTGATAGTTTTACGTGGAAATTGTACAGTGTAGATGTCAAAACCCTGTCAAAAATGAGAGGAACTCACCAGATTAACCATCTTCATAGAGCTGCCCTCTTTCATTCACTTCATACAGCCAATTTGCTGTGTAATAACATGGGTCAGAGAGAGGAGACCTGCCATGTAAAAGGAGGTCACCAAACACCAAAACCCAAACTAAATAGCCCAATTAGCACATGTGTATTTATATCTGTGCTTTATATATATATCTTTTAACATTTTTGATTGTATTTCTAAGAGTGCAAAACTGCAGGTTATCTTATGTGTGTGTGTTTGTAATAGGTTGCTGGTTACCAGCAACCTATTAAACCCAACCACTGCCACAGAATGTGTGCCACAGTCTCAGCTCCTGCTGTGAGGGCCACACAGAAAGAAACAAACACTGTAATACGACAGCCCAAAACAAACAAACAAACAGCATTTGTGTGGTAATGGCTGTGATTAAGAGATAAGGGAAAAAGACGGAGATAAAGGCCTCCCCCGGTGCTGACCTTCAGAGATGGCACAGCTCTTTCAGTCAGTTGCCGTTCACACACTCCCAGCATGCAGAGTCAGGATTAGAGGCAGGTGAGAGCTGCTCTCCTTCTGTCGGAGTCTTGCCGTTTATGCAGAAACAAACATAAAAGCATCTCAGTATATCTAGTTGGACAGTATTTCTCATGAATTGACTTCTAAATTACAAACAATTTAAATTTAGTTACATTATAATTATTTACAATACAGCTAATGCCATTATTGAACCTCTGATTTAGATATGTTCTAAAATTCCACTGTAACAATCTGAATAAACTATGTTACTTCCAGTGAATTAGTTCATTCACATTTCTTGTATTAATATTTTTGACCCTGCATAGATAGTAATGCAGCTGACACGTTCAAGGCCAAGAAAGGTAGTTAGGAAATAGCTGAAATGCACTCTTAAAATTAAAGGTGCTTCATGATGCCATAGAAGAATCTTTCTTTGTGGTGAAAGAAGGTTCTTCAGATTATAAAAAGGTAAGAAAGAGATGGTTCTTTAAAGAACCTTTGATTGAATGGTTCTTTGTGGATCCAAAAATGGTTCTTCTATGGCATCGCTGTGAAGAACCTTTAGAAGCACCTTTGTTCCCACAGCGCATTAAGGCGCAGACCCGGGAAAACTTGAACCTCTCCTCCTTCAAACACTGTGGCGGATTCCTGCTCTGCACTGTGAGGGGAAATCCGTTTAGGGTACTTCGAAAAACTCCCAACTGATTTTCTTCAACTTCAAAATCATCCTACATCACTGCAGAAACACCAACCCAGTGTTTACAAAGTTAAAATGCAAGGATGGTCAAACACTCTTTCAAAAAAAAAAAAAAAAAAAATATTGTAAACAAAGATGTAGGATGATCTTGAAGTTGGAAGAGAAAAGTCTTGAACCGTTGTACACAGATTATGCATGCGCCTCACAGAGCTAAACAAGATGAGCAAAAAGTGTATAATAATTTTTTTTAAATTAAGAAAATGACAGATGTTTAAATTAAGAAAAGACAGACGTTATATACAGTAAGTTGTGACCGATCAATTCTTTGCACTACACGCAGTAGCAATCATGACAGAGTTCAGAATCACCACAGTTAAGCGTCATGCAAAGCAGGGGTTTGGAAAAATGAATTGTTAAATGAATCATTTGGTAGTCATTGAGCAAAACAGGGAAGGATAAATGCATATTTTACAACAATAAAAGTTTTATTTTTACCTTGCATGCATGTCAACCTGTTGTGGGGGACTCCCAAAACCAAAATATGAACCTTTCATTGCCCATAATAGGGGCACTTTAGGAGTGTAGTCCATGGGACATCAGTGATTCAACCGTAATGTTATGAAGCTTCGAGAATACTTTTTGTGTGCAAGGAAAACAAACATGTCTTCTTCTCCACTTACATGGAAGGGAATACATTTTTGTTTTCTTTGCGCACAAAAATAATTTCTGTAGATTCATAAAATTACAGCTGAACCACTGATACCACATGGACTATTTTAACAATGTTCAGTTGCCTTCTTGTCTATGGTGGGTCAGAAAACTCTCAGATTTAATCAAAATTAACTTAATTTGTGATCTGAAAATGATCTGAAAAGGTCTTAAGGGTTTGGAACGACATGAGGGTGAGTAATCATTGAAAGGATTTTAATTTTGGGGTGACCTATCCCTTTGACAATTTACTTACTACAATTGACTACAGTAGTTCAGTTGAATGCATCCTTGCAGAATATGAGCAGTCATTTAAAAAATATTGTGTCAGTTTCAGTGGGATAAATCAGTTTGCTTCATTGAAAATTCTGTTTCACTTAATTAATTAATAAAACAATTTGGGTTGTAAACAGCAATTCATGCTGACTTTAAATGTGCACATAATGAAGTCATATGACAAAAAAGTAACATATAGTATTTGAGACATGATACCTATTTTTTCCCAACCAATTTTTTAAGATATAAGACAGTATCCATTACATTGGTATTTGATAGTCATTCTAACACAGCCAATATCTTGGTTCAGATGTGATATACATTGCACAGAATCTCTCTCTAAGCCTTGCTTGTGAATTTTTGAGGCAACCATTTCTCCAGTGATTATTCTACAATCAATAAGCATCCCATGCCAGCACTATTGATCTGCCCAGTCATGTGTGCTCGCCACGTCTTGTTGAAGCAGGCTGGATTGTTTCAGCATTGCAGCAGATAACAGAGATGCACAATGGATTCCACCTCCTTCTGCCAGCGGACAGATTAGCAGGACTCAGAAACACCCATGTGTGTCAGAAACAAATTCCACCTGCCCTCGATTTGTGATAGCAGCGCTAAACAAGTCATGTTGCAATCATGTTAGATGTGGTGATGGTTTGTGTCGAAATTAATATGTAATGTCAGGAGTCTGGCGGTTTGATTGACAGCTCAAGACATATGGATATGAATGCAAGAGGTTGGTTGCTCTTTCAGCTGAGAACAAAATGTGTAGAGGAAAAATGGATCAATTCATTAGCAGAGTTCCTGAAAGACAGCAATCTCAAGTGAGCTCTATTGATTTTCAATTATGTAGTGTAAGGTAAATCACAGTCAGTAGCTTTTAAAAATTAGTAGAATGAACATAAACACTGAGAGTGTGTGAACCTAAATTTACACTAGCAACTACCACACAGCCATATCACACTCTTTGCAGGGCTGTTATTGATTCTGAGATATGACTGCTTGTGTGCATTTGTGTGAATCATATTTGTGCTTCTAAATACAGGACCGTTGAGGTCTCTCTGTGTGTAGAAACTGATTGTCCGTTGAACATGTTAATTATTAAACGTACTGCTTAAAATGTAAAATGAGCTTGTTTCGTCATTATAATAGATTTGGAAAAATTCAGCATTACATTGTTTGCTCACCAATGAGTACATTTGCTCTTCAGTGAATAGGTGCTGTCAGAATAAGAGTCCAAACAGCAGATAAAAACATCACAATAATCCACAAAGTGTTTGCAAGAAACAAATCCACCAAGAAGTTTTTTAAAATCAAACAGTTGTTTCTTACCAAAATATGAGTGCTCAACCCATAATACTGTTTGCTCCTGTAAAAAAGTAACTAATCTGAATCAGGAGAGAAATCAAGCACTGTTAACTAGCAAAAACAGCTCTAAACAAATATATTATGGGGGATTTTGATGTGAGATGACACCAAAAAAGGATTTTTTTCACCGGAGGAAGCATTATTGTGGATTATGGACTGGTATTTTGGCCAGAAGTTATAATGCCTTGATGGATTTGTTTCTTACAAACTTGCAGCTTTTCGCTTTTTTTTTTTTTTTTTTTTTTGATTTTGTAGACTTCAAATCTGCATAAAATGGCTAAAAAAACTAGCCCTATATTACCAAACAATATCAAGGTTGCCATCTGGATCACATTGTTCCCCAAATGTATTTGATAAGGTCTTACTAATGTGTTCATTTTATATGACTTGTGCAAAGTAATAATGGAAATAGCCTGCCACAAATATCACCGAAGCATCAGCATTGTTGTGGCAACATTAGAGTGAAAAGAATTGCTCTACAATGAAGCACTTCATTATGAATTAAACAGCTTTTAATGCTTTTAATGCCAACATTCTAATGGGTTCATTTGTGTGTCAGAGTGTGTGGGTGGATTCAATAAACAGGTAGAGAAAATAAAAAGGAAAATAGGCTGAGTGTTTGTGAAATGTTAATAAGAATTAAATGAGGACTTCTAGTAATTTTGATAACGATAATAGGTAACACACAGCCTTCATTTCCCCCCTTGTGAGTCAAATAAACACACTATCAGAAGAATCACTGATTGTTGTCAGTTTGAATTCAAAATGATGTGTATTTGGAGACTGAGATTACTTTTAGAGTCAGAAATTTCGAGGTTTGCTGGATGCATTTCTTTCTGGTACCAAGTGATGGCGCTGTTTTCTCTAACCTGGCTAGGCTTTCCCACACGCTGGTTTAGGTGAAAAAACAAACACACATTTATTACACCACGATGGGTACATTTTCTTAAAACAATATTTTACTTCAGTTAAAAATACACTAAATAACTCTAAGGAGATGATTACATTTGTAGAAATTTACATTATATATGACATATTTATTATAGTATAATTATTTGATTGTTATTTTTTATATGTATATATATATTCTTCTAGGAACAAATTTGATTTGACTATAAGTAAATCCATATTCACACACACACACACACACACACACACACACACACACACACACACACACACACACACACACACACACACACACACACACACACACACACACACACACACACACACACACACACTAACCTGAAGAAGACAGTGAACAAGAAAGTGGAATAATTTATCCAACCAACACACACATTCAACACTAAACAATCTGAGCACACTGTTGACAAAAATCCCTTGTACCTCATCTCATTTGTGTTTGAGATGCACTTTCTTGAGGTCCAGACTGCTATTCTCACCCTTGTTTTTTCCCCAGAGACAAAGGCCTAGCCTTCCACGTGATCACGCCATGCTCAGTTAATTCTTGCAACCGACACTGTATCCTTCATACTGGATGGATTCCCACAGAGGCCTTGGCCCCAATGAGCCACAGGAGCTTTGTGCCAAATACAGTGACAGCACTGTGTGTGCCTCATTTCCAAGGTCATAAGGAGGACAGTGCAGAATGGATGACATGCGACCACCATTTCCCTGACTCAAGATGGAAATGGATAGAAACATAACAAATAAAGAGGGAGTAGAGAAAGTGAGAGAGGAAAATGCTTTGCAAACATGCAGCCAGAAAGGAAAGAGCACTACTGGGGAAACCCGAAATAGACTGGCTTATGTTTCAGTGCAGTGGCCTGACCCCTGCATAGAGAGTGAAATTCATGAAAGAAGCAGGAGGAGAATATCAGTTTCTCTGCTTCTGTCTCACATCAATACACTCATGTCTGGGGATGAGGAAAGAAGAGGCAGGGTTTCTAAAATACATGTGATTTCCATTACATTATGATATTTAGCAAACATTTATGAGAATGATTTCTGAAACGTGAGGAGCATATGGCTGTGTTTCAGATGTAGACAGGAATATTTGTATGTGCATCTGTGGTTTTCAGCACCTGCTGTTGGACAGCTCCCTCCCCCTTACTAGGGTTATTATAGGCATTTCACTCACACACACACTCACTTAAACATAGCAAAACTCTGCAAATGGTATGTGTGTTTGTGTGTATGTTCGCTTGTTGCTTTGATGGATAGCAGTGCATTTTTTCCCCAGGTTCGGACATCTGTCCACACAGCTGCTGTAGCTGTTCTACTGTACTCCATTATCAAAGTTTAATAGTGTTTGTCAAATCTCTCTCGGTCTTATTTTCAAAAGCCAGCACACTGAAAGGCACTGCATCAACCTTTAAATGACGATAAAATGCCTCCGATTTACTAGTATTATTCCTTATTACACGGCTGTCTGAAATATTCTATTCTAATTGGTCAGTCAAGGCATTCAGCGGGCTGATATTTCACCGACATTCAAGCTGTATGCCCCTAATTTTTAATGTAAGAGTAGGCACAGCCATTTGTAACTTGTATGTGTGAGACTTCCGGTGCCATCCACTTCCAGTTATTTTTAACTTTACTAATCAGCTGGCTATGTTGCTTGATATTGCAAACCTGTATTTCTAATCATATTATTTTAATGTATTGACGTAATCCTAAACACATTGGTTTGTAGTGCAATAGTTTTTATTGCACCATTTAGGCTACTAACATTCTTCTAATTATTTAATCGCATGGTCCTGAATGGATGCTATCTAATCTGTTTAGACCTATCTGAGTGTCTCACAGGAATTAAGTGATCTCGTACTACTGCAGTAGTGACAGGCCTATCTCGAGGCATAAAATATGATTATCCTGGTTTATGACTAGCATCTTACTTCTTGGGTCTTTGGAGACCACTTCAGCATATAACACATATTATTCATGATGTAAATAATAAAAAAAGCACTAAATAAATAAATAGATACATTTATCAAATCTTTTATAAATCTATAATATGCAGAAACATGGCAGATAGAAACTTTCACAAACCACCACTGTCATTATTTCCTGCAAAGCAAGGCTGTGGGTTCACACACACACACACACACACACCCAACCCAACCCAACCCAACCCAACCCAACTCAACTGTGCACACAGATAAACTGCAAACTATTTGGTACTTAATGTCTAAACTAAAATAACGCCTTTCTTAAAATAAGATCTTCTTTCTTATAAAAAAGCATAGCAAGCAGTAGGTCTTCCCCAGCTGAGCAGTTCATTGGCACCAAACATTTCTTCCAGAGTTCTTGTTTGTAAAGGAAATGCAAAAAACTTCCTTTGCTGTGTTAGTGAATTCAAAGATAGACAGGACAAGAAAAATCTAAAGTAATGTCATCTGGGTACATTTATGAAAATATGTGTCCATTATAATGAAAGAGGTCAGTTTTGTTCATCCAACAGTATAAAGTGATATTCAAATGCTGCTCATATACATTGAAATGCTCTCTTCATCCTGAAACAAACTCTTGGAAGGGCACACTTTAAAGACTGCTAAAATTTCAGTCTAATCTAGCCTTTTTAAAACCCCATTGTAACATTCTCTTGTACATCAAAACATAATAATTAAAATCTGCCTGAAGGTAAAACTTAATGAAGCAAAAATAAAGGACAAGTAGGTTTCCATAGAAACATGTATAATTATGATAATTAGGCAGCCATAAATGTTGAATTTATCAAAATTAGGTAAATATGCAGACAAAGGCAGATAAAGAAGAAAAATCCTCTTTGACGTTTTCAGTGCACACTCGAAGCTTTACCTGTTTATGGAATATATCTGATCGACACAGGCTCTTCTGCTTTCAGACATTGTAAGAACAAAGGACCCTAGAATTATCATAGCCTACTCTAATTTTTCTCTGATGAATATTCATGCAACCATGTCATTATGCTGCCATAAATCTTTTTTTTTCAGTATAAGTCTACAGTTCTGACCTCTCCAAATCACAAGCGCTCCCAATCATGAGTAATACATTATTCAGGACCTGCACTGATTGTCTAAACATCATCATCTAAGCAAAAAAGCCATTTAATGAAAAAGTTTTTTGTTTCAACATGATGAATGAGTACATAGCACAACTTGTAGACTTTGTTTCTTAATTCAAGCATGAAAAATGATGAAAAATTAGTTAGATTTGGCTATTTAAACCAGATGGAAGTGAAAGTAAGTTTTTGTTGTAGTTGCATAAAATGCAATTCAGGATCTTACTTTTGTGATTGACACCAAGTTTGTGTACTGCAGAATCTTTATATTGTCAAAGCCTAATACAAAAATTAAATTTTCATAAAACTGATAAATTGATGTGGTATGGAGCTAAGATCTTGAACTCAAATTAATAAAATGTAATTCTTTGAATAAGTGAAGTGAAGTCAAATTTATTCTGTTGATCCACAAAGTTTTTTTTTTTCTTTCTTTTTTTTGGGAGTTCCTTGTTTGTACTGAACAGACTGCTTAATGTTCTTTAGAAAAATCCTCCAGGTTCAGCAAATTATTTGGTTTTCCAGCATCTTTTGCATATTTGAACCCTTTCCAGCAGTGACGGTATGATTTTGAGATCCATCTTTTCACACTGATGACAACTGAGGGAAATATTACAAAAGGTGAAAACACAATGTATCAAGAGTTGAAGGGTGTATACTTTTGAAACAAGATGGAGATGGACTAAATGTGACTGCAAACATCTCTTATGTACAATACCTTTTTCAGGACAGTAAATAACTACACAACAACATATATACTGTATGTATATATATACACTATATATATATAAATATCTTTCCACCATAGATTTTAAAGTGAAGGCGCACTGCAAAATTTCTGGGTTTAATTTCTTCTCTGGTAATTTCTGGCACTTATCAAAGGTTATTTTAAGCCATTACTCTGTAGTACTGATCAATACTCTATTCACAGAAAATGTGAAAAGACACCCTGAAAAGGACCAATTTCACCAGGCGATGGGGAAAGCAAAATGGTTTTGTGACTATTGGAAAATTGACTTGCACAATTGACAGCCACAACGCAATTTTAAAATCAGGAGGGCTTGAAAAACAAGACAATCCATTTACATTAATGACAACAGATTCAAATACAAATAAAATGATATAATTAAATCGCAAATGATCATATCATGTTGTTATGAGAACCAGCACTTCCTATTGTACAAAGTGTTGTTAGGCTAATATTGCACTCCAGCTTCTTTAAGGAGTATATGTAGATATCTGTGCTTAATTGAAAGCTATTATCATAATGCACCACACCTTGTGTTATTCATATTCAAATAGCCTCATTTGAACTAAGTACGGCATACACCCCCCTGAGTGATTACAAATTAAGACAGAAACAGGGGATCACTGCTTTAAATTACAGCTGTGATGACACAGGGGTCCATCTCACACATATGACCCCATTGTTTGATTTACAAATTAATGTGATGAGTATTTAAGATTTAGATTTAGATGAAGTGATTGGTTGTTTCAGTCCAAACAAACTGTATTTTCAGAGTTTTCCAGAGAACATTTGACAAAATAGAAGTGAATGATAAACCTATCGTGGCACAATAAATCGGAAATGAAAACATATAGGTTTCATATCATGGGATATATATGATGTCCTCATTTCGAAGACCTAATCTAGTCGGCAGATGTGTCATATACTGATGGGACCACAGGTGGCTTTTTTGACCAGGTTCCACTTGCTTTTCAAATGATGTGAGTTAAATAAGAAGATCTACTTCTAAGAACTAGCACATGGATCTCCATCAAATCCCACACTTTCTTCTGTGCAGTCGTGATAAAGTGACACCTGGTTGTAGCTGTCTGATTAGCTCAGTTCTCCAAGCTAATTTCTTCCAGAGAGTTGTCTTTTTTTAACCTTATGAAGCGCTACACCACAGCTTCAAGTGATTTCACCTGCTCCTCAAGTGTTCCTGAAATCCAAACCACTGCTTTTGCTTTTTGAATAACTAAGGTGGACCTTGATATTGTTTTGCATATGACAGATATTTGGGGGAAAAGAGTCCAGTCTCGAGTTACAAATGATATTGTGTTCTGTAAAGGCAAGCAAAAATTTGTAAAACCCTCATATTGAGATTGTTTGATTGATTGATTGATTGATTGAAAAGTAATAGCACATCTCTTCTCAACAAGCCACACAATCTGACATCATTCCTGTTGCAGGGCAAGTTCATTCATTTGTGCAAATACATACGTAACTCGAATTATTGAGAAGAGAAATAGTAAGGCACAATTAATAATTCACAATTTAAATGTAAGTAAATTTTAAATCCTATTTTATTTGATTTTATAATATTCAAATGTAGTGTATTTCACCATAAACTCCAAAAGAAAAATGTCAAAAAAAATTTTTTATCACTAAACATAATGAGGGAATCAGTATTTTAATAAGAAGATACTACATTATTATATTTATAATTATAATGTTCTGTATTACATGTCTATTCATAAACATTTGACATGCTGTGAATATATAGCTTTGATATGAAACCCAACTGATGACTGTAAAGATAGAATATGTGAATATTACAGAAATATTTTCTTAATCAAATTTTTTTTTCAGTAAAATATATAACATCCCAGATTAAGACATCTGCTTGGGAGAGTTATTCAGACTTGTTTTCAGAGAATATGAAAAAAAATATTTTTCTTATCCAATTAGCAAACTGCCCCCCCACCAATTATTAATTAAGTCATTTTAATGAGATTTATGCTTAAAACAAGAATTTTAACAACCAATTTACCAATGCAGTGTGAGAAAAAAAATAATAATTTGGGATATATTAACCAAAAATCAAATCTTAATCTTTAACTATTTTGCTTCTCAAGTAAATGCATCTTGGTTTAACAATGTTCAGATATTTATCCTAAAAAACAAAACACAGTAAGTACATTATTTTTTTCTATGTCTTATAATTGGGTCAGGATATGTATAAATGAAATAAATATGACCTAAATACAGTATATAAATACTATAATGCATAATAAAATAGGCCGGACTCTAATTTATGTACTGTAGTAATTATTCTGAGCTCCTGAAAGTTCACATGTGTCAAAAGATTGATAGTAACTACAGCTGATTATGTAGAAGAAGCTGTTTTGTGCCCTGCAATTGTACAAAGGCGGGATGAAGGATCTTGTCTTTGCTTGGAAGAGATCGAGCAGCAAGGCACAGAGATCTTCAAACAGTAAACGTTAGAACATCAAATGTCAAGGGATTATGGCTCTACAAAACCAAGAGCCTAACAGAGAAAGAGAAGGAGTAATGAAGAGAGGGAGTGACATGATGAGCAGAACAACAGAGGAAATATCAGCCTTCACATGATGCCTAACCACTAATTGAAATGAAGGCGCTGCTTTCTACTACTTCTCAGGATATTACACTCAATTTATAAACCTCAAATTTCAGACAAAAGTGATTTGAATTATTTATTTAAATGAAAGAGGCTAATGACAGCGTGGTTTATTGAAGATGTCTATATAAAAGCTATATCTATGAGACGGCTAGGACAAGTTGTCACGATGATCTCTTTTACATGCACACAGTTTGATTCTGCTTTGACCTGGTTTATGGTTACCTGTGGTTATTTTAATCAAACTGCTGTTACACAGCTCTCGTCCGCCTTCTCCCGATGTGAATCCAGGATGGAGCAAGGTTAAATTTATCAGCCTGATCTCTGACTGGCCCACTACTACCTTGCCGGAGGACATGTACTGCTCTGCCCAGAGATATTATCACAACATCACTCCACAAACACTGATGAAGAGCACATACACTCACTTACTCACAAACTGTATTATATCAGTTGTCCTCTCAGGTTAAGAGGCTAGCATGTAAGAAGTCATCGTGGGTGTTCATTGTCTTCTGCTGTAGTCTAAACCTTTGTGAAATGCTCATGTGAAAGTCCAAAAAATTATTTGGGGTTGAAAGACAGGATGTTTGTCTCTAGATAGTTCGAGGATAGAGTGATCAGACACAACAGTGCTAGTTTTTATCTGCACTGAATCCCCACTGCGATCACCATGATAAACTGGGTTTACTGAGGAATGGTGGTGTACCTTGTTTTTGCAAACATGTCAGCTCTGTTTCCAATTCATCCCTCCCCAGACGGCTGTCTTCTTCTTACATCAATAAGTGACCAATTTGAAATGCTGTAGATCGACATAAAGCAGCGTCACACAAACAGCAGGAGATTTGACTTTGAATTGATTTCAATAGTTTGATGTTAGCATGTTGCTAAGCTAACAGTAATAAACTCTAATTAGCCTAGCATAACAAATTCAAATATAGGGTAAAATTATCAATTTGAAATCAGATTAAACCAAATGCTTTTCAGAAGTGGATGAAATAAATTTGATATTTGTATTCATATGGACAATTTTTGCTTTCAAAGGTGAACACAAACTATGTAAAGCAGGGTAAAATTCCAGTATTTCATATACATTACCAATGCATTCTGGGATTGCTTTCTATGGGGAGGATACTGTGCTGCCTTGTATTTAATCTAAAATGAGGTATCCAAATTAAAATGCCTAACAAATAACCATTTTAGATTGTTTTCTTAAGGATCATGTGACACTGAAGACTTAAGTAATGAATGCTGAAATTTAGCTTTGCCATCACAGCAATAGATTTTGAAATATATCAACACAGGAGACCATTGTTTTAAATTGTAATAATGTTCCACAATTTTACTGTTTTTATCAAATAAATGCTGACTTGGTGAGCATTACCCATTTCTTCCAAAAACATTTAAAAAATTTTTTTTTCACGAGTTGCATGCATGAGATTTGCTGCATTGCCATCCATGCATCTCGCCTTCAATCCTTCTCTCCCCTCACTAAGCTCCACTCCCTCCATTACATATTCTCAGCGCTGTGTGGGAAAATGGCCGCCCTGCCTTTGCTAATTTCACAGGGAATGTACAGTAGGCAATCCGGGGTTAGGGATGAGAGCCGGATCTCTGTGCTCCGTAATGCAAATGCTTACAGATTAAGATTAAATCTGCATGGACACGGTCGCTGGCAGGGCTGCTCTTCGTTATTAATAGTGTGTTTTAATCAGGCTCTGTCCCAGGGCTCTGGATCCTGCAGGACCTGCAGCATCTGTCGACTCCATTGAGATGTGCAGTGGAAATGAGAACACCATCCTGAGGGGGAATAAAGAAACGACTGTGGCCCAGCACCCTGTGCTGCAGCTAATCTCCCAACACTTGAAAATACACCGTTTACTTGGCCTTGTTTGGTACATTTTTATTGTTGTTTGAATTTTAATGCAAGGGTTTAGTTTATCAGAGCCGGGCGGAAGTATCAGGACTATCCTTCTCTCTCAATCTGTGACAGGCATGAGAAGCAGGTGAATGAATTATTAAACTGACTATGAAGTGCTGGGACATTTTCACATTCGCTGTAATGCATGTTGTCCCATTTAGCCCTAGAGATAAACAGTCACCCGAGCTGGCTTGACAAAAATCGACTGTGACTTCCACCTCTCCAGAGCAAAACCGGTTTTAGCCTGATTGCATACACTGGTGCAGCTGGCAATTTCTATAATAATCTGCAACTAAGGCTCAGCCCCACCCCCCACCAATCCAGAGGACCCACCCCCACCTACCCTTCTGCATTTTTTACCCCTCCACACCTCCCCCTCTTTCTCCTCTTTCTCTTTTGGTATCAATATTATAGACCGGAGCATGCCTCTTTCTGCTGAATCAAAGCTCTTCTAACCACTGCTGACAGAACATGCAAATGAATGGTGACACAAGAGGAGAGAGCACCATACACAGAATTTCTGCATCGATTTTGCAATTTCAAAACGATTTCATGTATACGTCTAGAATTTGATGTGGACAGAAGTAATACATCACATAGAAAGCAATAATTATTTTAAAAGGAGTGCAGTTTTTGTATTTGCCTCAAATAACAGCATATTTCACTTAGGTTCATGGAAGTTAAAATAATTTTGCCACAACCAATACACATGTGCACAGTTAATCTACAATTTGCAATAGTGTAATTTTAATATCACTGTTTGTATTAATATTTTAATGTATTTCTAATTGAAATTTTAGATATCTATTTTTTATATTTTCTGTTTTCATAGCATTTCAAAATCTTTGTAATTTAGTTGTGTTTTTGCATTTTTAATTTATTTTTATTTTAAACTAAGAATATTATATTTTAAACTATGATGTTTTATATAAAATGTTTTAATGGTTTAATTTTAGTTAATTATTCTGAACGTGATTTGCAAGTCACATAAAAACAGACAGACTGACTGCACCTTCCTTCGGTTTCCATGCATTTTTGTAGGCTAAGCATGGCATGAGTTGAGAGTGATGAGAAAACCTTCATTACACTTAATATTATAGCCAAGTCAGTCTTGTTATCTTATGGCTTTGTGGTTTGTTTATTTCCTTTCAGGGTTAGTGGATTGTTGGAATTCAATTTCAAGGAACAATAGACTTCTGTGAGATGTGGTTTACGCCGGTGTAAAAAAGTAAAACAGTTATTTTGCTGAAAACAAAGAAGAAAGGCTATTGCTGGTGTGCATGGATGAATTTGACACATACATTATGCAGTTTACATTTTGGCTTACATTATAACAGAATAATTTTCATTTAGCACAAAGAGAAAGATAGCAGAAGAAAAACTAACAATATGCTCTCTAATTAAAAGGAAACTCTTTAGGGAAATGAGGAAACGTAATGTTAACAACCTTATGCCTGTGCTAATCACCGAAGGTTATGCATGCAACTAATTATGAACTTATTATAAGGGCCTCTGCTTATGTCACACGAGAGGGAGCATAACAAGAAGATTTTGAATCCTACTGATGTCTTCATATTATTTTTATCCCACTATTTATCAAACCGAGTTGCTTGTTGTGGATTAAACAGCTTTATTTGTCATCAGCGTTCAGCGAGGAAAGACATATCACACAAATTAATGCGCAATGCAAACGAATGCATTAAGCTTAACGTGGGCCCTGCTGCAGTGTCATGTTCATGATAGATATATAGTTATTATAAAGAAAATATATTTAGTTAATATACTACATTATTTTACATAAGGAATTGGCACTTTTCATATATTGAACATTTTATGCCAATATATTTATTCAATATATTATCTAATTTTATTTTCAGTTATACACTTCTTAATAAGCTATATAAAGTACATGTACATGTGATTACATATTGCACTGAGCAATATATGTACACATTTAGGAGGAAAATATATATTTATATATACACATATATGACATATATGTAATTTATACAGTATATATATATATATATATATGTGTGTGTGTGTGTGTGTGCGTGCATATGTATATTATATATGCACTCATTTAGAAATGTCAAATATCATTTTACACCAAGACTATATCAAGATGCCAAAAATCCTCTCTATCTCTCTCTATATATTTGTATGCATCAATATCCATTAATGTTCAATACATTTTTCCATATATGGAAATGTAATATGTAATATATCTTATTATATTTATTTCATAAGGAAAAACATCCCTGGGGGAGAAGAAATTAAAGATTATTCACAGCACTAATGCAGCATTACAGGTTATTATTGCATCGTTTATGCAAAACAAAACAAAAAACCCATCACATTCAAAGTGTACAGTATACAGTTTAGAATAATTGCATTGCAGTAAGGACACAAATTCCCTAAGCAATGAATAGACAGTATCCTAAAGTTGTAAAGCTGCTTCTTTAATACATTAGCATCTTGGGGTTCCTCGGTTCTTAGAGGGAAAAGTGACAAATGCTTTCACACATATTTTCTCTTAAAGGGTGGAAGGTAGATTTATCATTCCACCGAGGTGATCATATTTTTATGAGTCAGACTCAATAAGTTGAAAATGTAATAAAACCTAGAAGCAAGCAGCATCTCTGCAGCATGGTGTACAGTAGCTGTGCTGCACTAGAGAGTGTGTGAATGTATTTAAGCATGTAAGAGTCAAAAAGACAGTAATCAATAGTGAGTTGTTTAAAGCTGACCCAATTTACTATTGTACTTGCACGTTCCTGGTTTTATTGCGAATGGATGGTGTTGACCAACAGCTAAATAACAGTTTAAAATGCTCGCGTTCACTCAATATCCTGTTAGTCTTGAGTGCCTATAGAGTAGTACTGCATCCTTCATAACTCCAAAATGTCTTTAGTTTTATTATATTCATAAGAGAAAGATAGTCTGTACCAATTTTTCCCGGAAAAACATGACCGTCTGGATGCGTGACGTGTGGGCGGAGCTAAAGAATCACAAGCACGAGTAAGCTTTTGCGGGAGAAGTGCCCTCAGGACCCATATAAGGGAATTCTGCTCCATCTAACGTCACACAGAGCCATACTCGATAAAAACTTTCCGAAACTTGTGACAAACTGGAAGGAGTATTTTTGGAACAAAAAAACTCCTTCAAACATACAACTTAATTTTTGAAACTTTGTCCATGTTTAGCATGGGAATCCAACTCTTTAACAGTGTAAAAAACTCAGTATGCATGAAATAGCATTTCACCCCGCCTTTAAGCATTGTTTTAGCAAACTACGAATCGCATCAACTCTATTCTGGAATGTAACACCCACTTTTCAAGACCCAATCAAATCCCACCCTTCACCATTGCTTGTTGAATATCCTGTGGAATTCATGGAAGTAAAAGAAATGTGCAAACTGCGAATCATGTTGACCTCAAATATGAACTAAGAATAATAAATGTTGTATTAAATACAGCAAAACCAGGATGCATGTAAAGGAGAAGAATGTGACTAAAGGAGATTGAGAAACAGTGCTGGAACATTTTCTCAAAAGTAAAATTGTGAACACAAATATAAATTATTATAGGGGCGTTATTAAATTATTATAAATCTTATTTAAACACAGAGAGCTGCTCTAAATTTGGTTGACTTATTGACTTATTATCAGTGGATATATTTTGTCAGTTTTACTAAACTTAATGTTGATTATGCATTATTTTACTTATTTTCATTAAAGGTTGTGCAATTAAGTCTGTTTATTTGCAGATAGTAGACAGGAATAAAAATGGTGTGATTTATATTTGACATATGGTAACATACACTTGCACTGGCAGTAACCTAAACTGCATTCATTGTAATTCTTTGTTAAGAGCAACTGATTAAAAAATGCATTGTTTTGATCCCTAAATACCTTCTGTTCAGTTAAAGGCTGAAATAAGTAACAAAAAAAATCCTTTCTGTTTCACCATCTACATGAATGATGCATGATGGGAGTGTGTGGGCTCGTGGCCTTTGGCTTTAACTAAGATTGCACTATAGGCCTAATGCACACGTGCCAGACACATTCCCTCCACTCAATCGGGCAAAATCTTTGAGAAAAAAAACTCTGAAGCTTAAGATGTTAGTGGATGTGGGTTTCAAAGTTAATGTCCGTGATGTTTACAAATTGGCTGGGGAATTAATGGAGATTTGGTTAATCAACTGGTTCTTTGTAGAGTCTGCTGGAAGCCAAACAGGCATGTTTGGTTTACTTTTAGGCACTTGTCCCAGTAATTGGTGACAGCCTGACAGGACCATTCTTCGGTGTGGTGCAGAGTATAATACTAGGTCTGCCTTCTGCCTTTCAATGGGGTTGCAGTATTGGAAGCCATGACTCAACGAGCAAATTCACTCACACAGCACACAGCTGGCTTGTAACACCATTTGTTGGACCTCCACTGATTGAATTCATCAGCAGAATTCCTAAACGCTTGTTGTACTTTGTTTGCTGCTTAAAGGTACAGGTGTCAGCTTGGAAGCAAGACATGTTTCTTTTATGAAACATTTATGGATAACCCTGATAAGATTATGAAACATCATGAAGTATCAACCTGATGATTTAAAAAACAAACAAACAATAAATAACAATAAATAATTTTCAAATATAGAGAAAAAATAGAGACAGTTGTTCTAAATTGTAATAATATTTTACAGTATTACTGTTTATTGCTGATTATTTCTGATCCAATAACATTTTTTTCAATTTCTTTTAAAAACATTTAAAAAAAATTAATTATTCCAAACTTTTGGTATATTCCAAAAAAAATATTATATGGATGTATGTATGTGCATAGTGAGGCTGGCTGAAAAATGGAAATGACAAATGCTTTAACAAACATATAAACAACATCTGCACAGTAGCTCTAAATCAACTCCATTAGCAGGCTGTGCACATAGCCGAATATCACATCCCACAGGAAGAAGGCAGAAAGATGGCACAACAAGAGAGATTGACCTATTTCAGATTTCACGGATGGCCTCACAGAACACATTTCATGTTCAAACTCTATTTGAGTCACACCTTATCAAAATTACATCTTAATGGTATCATTACCTTGATACATCCTTTAAATTTGAATTTGCAAAGATCAGTGATACAAAAAAGTATATTTTTAGAGAAGTATTCAAGGGGGAAAAGCAGTTTTGCAATCTTAAGAAGCTGTACACAGGATTCAAAAAGTCTGTAAATATTTCCTTAATATTTTCCTTAGACTTAGATCACTGAACCAACCTCCCTGCCAAGGTCTCCATTCTTCAGTTTCCAATCACCCTGAGGGTGAAGATCATGTCCTTGGTTAGACATTTATGTGCAGGCATGACTTTCTTCTGTAGAGGACAACATTTTCAGCGGAAAAATCCTGAAACAGACCAGACAGTTGGCTTATAGGGCATATGCTATGCTATTGTGTGCACTAAGGTGGATGGATGGATTGCAGCTAATCTGACTGAGTGCTGGCACATGCAAAAACAACACCTGTTGCTCCACAGCGAATGCATGCATCTGCGTGCAAATGCTTGAGACCAGTGCAATTAAATCCCTAGCACTCAATGAGCTAAAATTGCATTATGGCATTTCTTACATTTAATCTAGCGAGCATGAAATGACATGGAGTCAACTCCAAGGAAATAATGAGTCCTGGCTCATTTTGAAACAAGCTGTATCGGAATCCAATCAAGGTAAGTATGGCAGCAGCTGACACGGACAAACCCAACCAGTGCCGTCCTACTGTATAGCACAGACGTGCTGCAGTGGAGTATTTCAAGAGGGTGTAATTAATGAAAGACATCGGTCTGTGTCATTAAAATCTGGTCGGATGGTGTTCATGATCTTGAGTGTGATGATGTTCATCTTTGCCTTGTTAGATATTTACGCTTGAGTGAAAAGGGGAAACGAATAAAAGGCAGCAAGAGAAATGAACCACTGCAGTGACTTCTCTGAAGCCTTTGATAAATAAGTTAACAACCCTGGTTCTCGAACCATGGCCCTTAGACCCTCAGCACAACCACACCAGCTGATCTCTCTCTCTCTCTCTCTCTGTCTCTCTCTCTCTCTTTCTCTCTCACACACACAGATACACACACACACACACACACACACTTGGACCAAGGAAATCTCTTCATTATTAAGATAAAGCAATTTTTCACTCTTAGCAAACTGTAATGGTCTGAAAACAGATGGGCTTATTAAATAGCATCATTATTTATAAAAGCATTTGCTATTTCATAATGCATGCAAAATAAACTGAAATTTTATATGATAATTTAAAAAGATTATAAAATCTTGCCTGCAACTGCTGGGATTCTGATGCATGAACAAAAATTAATTAATTAAAGCAGGAAAAACTATCTGACAATATACAGTATTCGAATCTGTCACTATATCGCATTTAACAGAATGATGACTCCTTATTTTGGAATACTGTCCGATGCTCTTTGGGGTCCTGTACCATTCAAATAATTAAACAATTAAAATACAGTAAAAACGTCAATCAAAATATACAACATTTAATTTGTTCTCAGAACAACTGTTGTTCTTACTGAAGTTTTAAAAACTTGGAATCATGGATTTAATCAGAGTTATTAATCTATTAACACACACACAAAAAAAGAATAAATAAGTAAACTAAATAAAGGACTTACTTTTTTTTTTTTTTTACTTTAAATAAACTACATCTTGAAACCTACAGCAGCTTTGTCACCATTACAGCAAAAGTACCAGAGGAAATATCTTTTCTACATGGGGGACTAAGGGGGAATATTGTCTTGGAAAATTGGGAATCTTGCATTCAAAGCTGCTCTTCTGCTCTGTATTATTATATAGAGACAGCATGTACATTATGAATGCGTGTTATGATTGTGCCTTTAAGTGTGATATTTAGTTTCAGAGAAAATAGGCAGGTGGGCGGCAGGCCATGACTCCTGTTCTATGAAGAAGAGTTCAGTGCATGCGTCCCATTTCTCTCCAACTAGACCACATGCACAACAAAACGCATGCAAAATCTCAGCAGCGCAATACATGAAATATTTAATCACTCTCTAATGACACTGACTTATGTCCTTACCGTAGCTGATTTGTTTCCTGCTTTTTGAAAGCAGATTATTTCCATGGATGAGATTTAGGATAAGCCATGCACAAAACACAAGTACTGCATTTCCTCTTGGGAGTGTAGCCAACTTAGTCTGATTAAAACAGTGTTTCTCTCTCTCCATCTCTCTTTCTCTAACGTGTCACACAGAGCAGAGTTTTCACAGTCATACGCAGTGCCTAGTCCAGGCTGACAAGTCTAAAAAATAAAGAAATGTTTGGACTAGAGTTATCCCAGTATATTTCAACTCTTCTACTGGCACTTTAATGGAATATGTTTTCCTTTAGTTCACTCTGACGAAGATATGGCCTCCTGCCACAATTTATAATAATATGTAAGGAAACAACAAAATACCATTTAATGATAATTATTTCAAAAGGAAAGATGTCCTGTTTAAAGGATTGGTGAAACTGGTGAGAATCCGAGAAATTCTGCAGTACATCACTTGCTCACCAATGGATCATCTACAGTGAATGGGTACCATCAGATTGAGAGTTCAAACAGCTGATAAAAACATCATAATAATCTACAGGTAATCCACACGGCTCCAGTTCATCATTTTCTGTTTTATGAAGCAAAAAGCTGTCGCTGAGTCCCAATTCGCATACTATCCGTCCTAAATAGTATGCAAAACTAGAATTAGTACGTCCCAAATCGTAGTATATTGAAAAGAGTATCCCAAAGATACCCGGACGGTCTACTATTTCCGGTTAGAATTCGAAGTGCAGATCAATGCACACTCTAAGTGCTAATATTTCCCACAACCCATTGCGTACGGGAGGGAGGAGCTTAGCGATGGCTTTGCGGTGATGTAAACATGGCAGCCGGGTGCAGCAGCAGAGATGCGCCCTCAGCTTTTAAGTGTAAGAATTCAAATGTTTAACCCTAATTAAAGTTATATTTTATTTTGTTACACACATTGCACATGAACGTCAGAACCAGTCGCCTCACAAACGACCTGCGTTTGGTTCTATGACGACGCAGCCCTGCTTCTTCACTCCTCAACTTGGTAGAAGAACACATTGTAAAATGTATTGTGAAAAAAAACGATGAGAAAAAAAGATGGGAATAGTAAATAAAATTTTACTGGATATAAAGAATGAATGAAACTTTAACAGTTGTGGTGTGCATAACTAGGCAAACACGTTGTCGTTCACGTTGCATGACGTCATCGAAGTATGTCCCAGAACGTGCATACTCTTTTGCTACACACTCAAAAGTATGTACTTTTTCCTCACAAAAAAAGTACATACTTTTAGGTCGTAGTATAAGTAGGCGAATTGGGACTCAGCATGTGTGTTTGTACTAAACAGAGAGAAACAGATCAAGCAAAGGTTCCAAGTGAAAATAATCCAAAATTAGTTTTTGAAGCAAACTTTGATTTGTTTCTTATAAACATTAAGCTTTTCACTTCACAGTATGTTAATTGATGAACTGGAGTCGTATGGATAACTTGTGGATTATTGTGATGTTTTTATCAGCTGTTTGAACTCTCATTCTGACGGCACCCATTCATTGCAGAGGATTCAGTGGTGAACTCATGGCCTGAGGGTGAGTAAATTTTTTAGCAAATTTTCATTTCTGGCTAAAGGAGAGAGGAAAAAAAATGAAAAAGGAAATGAAGTTTGCTGCAGAAGGCAGCAGCAGCAAGATAAAATTGATGAGCCATATGAATTGTATTTAATCTGGTCATTTTTAAACCATTTTTTTTTTCAGGGGAATCAATATCCAGACTGTAGCTTCTCAGAATTCAAAATTTTTATTCCCACAATCCCGGATTTTAAGTCAAGGTCAGGAACAGACCCGTCAGGCTGTCTCACTGGGGTGACCTGGATCCATCAGTATGAATCAGGAGCAAAATGCGCTTACGGAGGGTCTCATGGATTCATTTGCCTCAGTGTCCCTGTCTTATGAAACCTTCTTTGAAAAGGGTTTGCCACGGTTGTGCAAAATATATCAGTCTCTTTCAGCCTCGGGGAACCAGATAAAAAAAAAAAAAAGAATAATCCTAATGAAAAATACAATCCCTTTTGCATTGAAAAGTCAAATAAAAAGTGAAAAAAGAATGCATGCTGGGCAGGCCAGAACTAGGCCTGAGTTCTGTGCGCACTCATGCTGCAAATTCCATCAGTGGTTTGGTTATTGGAGCCTCTGAGACACAGGACATAATTCTCAGAGAAACGAGAGCTTGCTGCTGCATGCAGGTATGGAGAACTCCACCTCTTTGGCTAGCAAATATATTGTAGTGACGAAGTAAGTTTATTATAATAAATCCATTGTATGCTATGTAGTAGTAAGCTATATAGTTTCAGCAAGATTTTTGAAAAGGAATTATTATGTTTATTCAGCAGGAATGTATTAAATTGTACCATTAAAGACACTGATAACAATAGAAAAGATTTCAATTTCAAATAAAAGCAGTTTTACTTTTAGTTAAACTTTGTTCACCAATGAATCCTGGACAAAAATGTACAATGGTTTCCATAAATATATAAAGCAGAATAAATGTTTTCCATATTGATAAGTAATGTTTCTTGAGCACCAAATCAGCAAATTAGAATGTTTTCTGAAGGATCACGGGACACTTAAGAATGGAATAATGATTCAAATTCAGATTCGCCATTCAATGGAATAAATTACCTTTTAAAATATATAAAAATAAAAAACAAATTTAAATTGTAATAACAGTAAAAAATATTACTGTTTTTACTATATTCTTATTTTTGTAATTTCTTTATATATATATATATATATATATATATATATATATATATATATATATAAATATGTAAATATTAAAGAAATATTGCTCTAGATTCAGCGACTGAACGACAAATACTGTAGCTAACAAAAATTGTGATTTACCAATTATCATTACTCTAAATGTTTTGATAACAGCTGTGGGACTATACTGAAAAATATAGTTTAGTCAATTAATGTTTCATATTGTCAACCAATTGGCCCGTTTCAGAAGCTATCAGAGGGAAATCCACAACAGTCTGCCTATCAGGCAAAAAGCAGCTTATATAGAATATAAGGAAAAATAGCTGGTGACAGGCTTGAGTGAACAAAGAGCTCTCAAGATATTACAGGATGGCGGCCAGGCATTCACAGCTAACAATAGATGTCCGCAAATTCGAACCTCCGAGGCCTGTGTTTTGTTGAGTCCATCTCTTTGTTGAGTCCAGCGTGTCTATTACTTTCTACCCAGAACTGTTTGGTTACTTCAGCCACAGAGAAGCATGAAGGTCCTTTATATCTGTTATCATGGTCAGCTTATATATATATATATATATATATATATATGTATGTATGTATGTATGTATGTATGTGTGTATGTATGTATGTATGTATATATATATATATATATATATATATATATATATATATATATATATATATACATATATATATAGCTTTTGGATATTTTTAATATACAAATAAACTAGTTAGTGTGTGAAAGGTGTCTATTTTCACCACTGGGACACATGCATGTGCACAGGTGTGTGTATTTGTGTGTGTGTATGTGAGGGAGAGAGAGAGAGAGAGAGAGAGAGAGAGAGAGAGAGAGAGAGAGAGAGAGAGAGAGAGAGAGAGCAACGATGCTTGGTAATTGAAGAACGGCCTGCTATTGCTGACTTGTAGGAGGCCAGGGATGAAATGTATTCCAGTCTCTCAGCCTTGTGTTGGCATTGACAGGCTGCTGAGCTGCAGGTTTGACAGGCCTGACTGAAAAACAGCCCATCCTGATCATCACGCTCCCCCTCCAGGATCACCTTTCTCACCTGCTCCCTGACTGCACAGCAGCACACAAACCAGCCCAACACATACACACTCACCTGTGTACATACACTCACATATTCACCCGCTGTCAGTGTCAAAGGTGCTCTGTCATTGGTCATTATAACAATGTCATGGATCACGTTCAGACACCTGTGTCATAAATAAGTAAACTGTTCTTTTCACACAGATGCCCTAAATTGCATGGTCTCCATTTTGATCCATCAATGTAGCTGATATCTTAAATTGTGTTCATCATTTTATTCAATTTCAGCTCCATATTATGTCAACTTCCATTTAGGCTAGTTTTATGACTAGCTCTGTAGAACGGTAGTAATCCATCAATTAAATCAATCTTTATTTTATTTAAAGGTTGCTCCCAACATCAATAATCACAATCACACAGTTGTGTCTCCTGAATTAGAGTTTAACAGCCTTGTAGCCGAAGGAACAAAATAGTTTTTATAACAGTTATATCTAGATATTGGAGTATGAAAATGTCGACCAGATGGAAGCAATTAAAATTCTTGCTGAAGCACTTGAGAAGGGTCCCAAGTCATTTTTATTGCCTGTTTAAGAATAACCTTATTGAAATAGCCACTTTCATAGCAGTACACCAAATGGCTCAACTGAGATCTAAGAGTAACTTTCAAATTTCCAAACCAGGCCTCTAAACCATGGATGGATTCAATACAGGCATGATAAAACAACAACTTGACCCTCTGAGCCACCCCAAATAATCAGAGCCTCCTTAAAAAGTGCAACTTTTGCTGCACCCTGCTACACAGATTATCCACATGCATCTCCAATTAAAGTTTATTATCCATAAAAAAACCTAAATATTGTATGAAGCAACCTGTCTCTCTGCAAAGGTTTTTAAAATAGAAGCAGAAAGTCCATCCGGCCCAGTTGCCTTTATAATGTCAAGACCTTTAAAAACCTAAACAGCATCAGTCAAAGTAATTTAAGGTTATGATACAGAACCATCAATCCGGATAGCCCCCAAAACATCACTACAATCATAAGAATCCACATTACACTTACAGTAAAAATCATTGAGCTCATTTACCATTTTTTTGCTCACTGACAGCATGCTTATCCTTTTAGTAGTCATATCAAATATACATCTTCCCTTAGACCACAACATTTTAGAACTTTTACTTAGATCGCTATCATTAAAATATCTATAATTCTTATGAGTTTCTCTTAATTTATAATTAAGCTTTTTCTGAGCTGATTTCAAAGGTTCTGGATCCTGTTGTTTAAAAAACAAAGTGTTTCTGGGTAATACACTCCTTAACCTCATTGGTGATGTAAGTCTTATTATTTGAGTAATGTCTAATCTGTTTTAAACTGGTATTACAGAATCTATACAAAACTTGCAGTACTGATTTCATTATGCCTTATCATAACAAGGCATTGGACGTGTACAATCTGAAAATGTTTTAATATTCATTCTGGCAGCTCTCCGGAATAATCTTCTGTGTGTGTTTGTGTTAAAACACATCCAGCATTAGAGCCCATTACCTCTCTCTCCTGCAACCAACCAGAATAATGCTGAGAGAAAATAATATACTCAAAGCCTGCAGCTTGTGCACTCTGTGTCATCCTGCTGATTTGTTCTGATGTGAATATCTAATCTGGGTTTGGAAAGCAGATTAAGGAGAATTAAATACTTCTGAATGGGACTAGTTTAATACCACATTCATGTTGGAAATGGACGGCCAGATTATAGCTAAATGCATCTAAAGTGAAACACAGCAATGCTTTCTTTCATATTAGACTTCATCCATCAGAACTGCATACAAATAAAAATAGTCTTTCTACAGAGAGTATTGACACAATAACTGAAAACAAATTAATTGCCCACTATTTGTTTAGCGCCTAGATTAATCATTATAAATGTACTGTTATTTAGGCATAAATGCCATTTATGTTATATAAATACAATAAAAGTGGCAGTTCATGATTAAGTAATTTAGTTATATAAACATTAAATACAAAGTAAATTATAAATGAAGTGCTGTTTTTTAGCAGCTGAATATTTATTGAAAATGATTCACTTTCAGAGTATTAATAAATAACACAAATCTGAACTGAATTTAATGTGATGGTTTTGCCGATTCCCTGATCTATGCTTTGAGCTTTGCCTTTTAAGAGCAAATGTTGTTTCAAAATGGATGCAATCTAGTGTCTGTCTTTCTGTATTTCCAGAACTGATTGTTATTTCCCTGTTTAGCACTGTAAAGCTGCTTTGACACAATCTGTATTGAATAAATTGCCATAAAAATTAAGTTGTTATGATACTAAATTTGTAATACTTGAAAGTACTGCACATCGATGATGCCATAATTTTAAGCATCACAAAACACTCCTTGCATGCAAGGTGTTCTAATCGAAACCATCCACAAACTGCAACACTAGTGACTTGTGATCATGTACATTCAGAATCTAAACTAGCAAATAAATATGACAGCAGTAAAGAAACTGGCCAAAAGAGCCGAGAGGCATATATTGGGCTGGAATCTGCAGTCTCATGGCACTTGAAGTCCCTGGAGCAAAACCTGAGCAAATTAAGAGCTCTGGGAACAGTCCTGCACACAGAGAGTCAGTGTTCAATCTCATTTATGCTGTGCCTACAGGCAAGAGCTACCTCTGCTCTACATTAACCTCTGAGTCCGTCTGAGACCAACTTATTAAAACAATCACTGTTTGAAATGTAATCCAAGATGCTAAAAAAAACTGGAAAAAGCAAAAATAAGGAGATGCAGGCAGCAGCGCTTGAGATGAGAGTTACACAACCACTGATGAAAGCTGTACCACATTACTAACGATAATATATGGGCACATTTTTATGACTTGTAGAATTATATATATATATTATTTATTATCAATAAAAATGCAATTTATATAAATAAATAATGTAATAAATAGTGTAATTGAAAGTTGCAGTCACCTTTTTGTTTTATTTTTATTTTGTTGCAGAAAAAAGAACAGCAAGATGTACTTAGAATTTTGAGAAAAAAAATGTAAAAGAATTGCAAGAGGTAAATGCAGAATTGTAAACTTGTAAACTCGCAATTCTGAGATGAAAAGTCTGGTTTGATCTCTTAATTGCAAGAAAAAAAATGTCAGAATTTGAGAATAAATGTTAACATTTATTTTAATTTTGTGGCAGAAAATAAAAATTAAATTGCGAAATATAAATGTACAATTCTCATAAGAAAAGACCAAATTTTGAGATAGAAAGTCACAATTACCTTTTTTAAATTTTTATTCCATGGTGGAAACAGGCTTCCATAGATAACAGAAGCAGAGAAGCAGAAACAAGACTATTTTACCAACCCTGCGATGACAAATGACTCCACAGACACCGTTCTGAACAAGAAATGTTAACAATGACAAAAGACACACTGGTTTTATCTCAAACACAACCCACCAAAACCCACAGGCTATCTGGGTCATCCTGCTGCATTGAGTGTTTGCCCACATACAGAATTAGCTCATTCATAGTTGAAACTTTTAGTTTTATTTACATTTTCAATGGCACTTTATACAGAACTGCTGATGACCTTTTGGGTCAAGGTGTTTAAGATAGTAACAGATTGATTAGACTGTATTGAGAAATGAGTATTTAGTATGTATGAATCCTTGGTGCATGAACATTGCACGCACACACACATTTTTGCACAACACACAAACTATTAAAACCAAAATGACGTTCATTATTATAATTCATATATCACATAGTGATGTGTCAATTAGGGCTAAAAAGTCAACATGCGTTCCGAGCGGGCAGAATAATTAAACTGGAATATTAATGAGTGAAATGTCTGTGTGGGCCTACAGCCTGTGATCAATCTACAGCTAATGAGTCATTCATCTTGGTCCATTCAGTACCCCAGCCACACTGAGGGAAGGCACAGCTCGCGGGTGCTGATGAACTCTGCACAAATCAACATCTAAACAAAAGCAATCTGTCCTCAATAGAATTTCTGCACTGGGTGAGAGGTACCAGTGGAACCAGTGTGATTGAAATGCTTGCAAAGCAGGATGTAAAGTGGAGGAGGTAAATCATTTGTGACTTTTCAGTAGAGTAGAGTGACATCATTGAGTTCAAAATTTGACCTTATAAAAATTCACATTTTATATGTCGCTTTCTTCAGTATGACAAAAGTCCCTGTTATTGTATTTACTGTTAAATTGTGTTGTCAAGCAATAAAATACATATACCAATTTCATACAAAAGCCCTCAAATAAATATAAATACTGTACTACTATATGTATATATATATATATATATATATATATATATATATATATATATATATATATATATATATATATATATATATATATATATATACACACACACACAAACACTCACACACATAATATCATTACTACTTCTAATAATAAATAATAATACATTTAGAATTGTAATAGTTAGGGGTAGTAGCTAATTAAATAATTATTATTTTTATTATTATTAAACAAAAACATTCAAATAAATATACATTTTTTATTTGTAACAATTAGGAAGAATGGCTGGTAAATTATTATTAATATTATTATGATTAATAAACAATAACGACAATTTATAATTGTAATAATAAGGGATATTAGCTAGTTAATTCATAATAATAATAATAATAATAAAAGGGAAATTAGCTAGCGCGATAAATAAAATAAATAAAGAAGTGAAGCATCTACTTCAATTCAATACATTCTTTGCAAACTACATAATAGCTAAATTTTTTATACGGGCAGAATACATGGCTATTTTTTCAATGGCATCAGTGAAAAAAGGTGTTTTGGGGGTCCTGATGGTGTAGTTACAACATCTACCAACAGGGGCTAACAGCGTTATATTAATCAGCCAAAACTTGAACCATTGATTCAGGTCCTGATGTCTCCATAGATTTTGGGTGTCAGTGTGGCCTGCTGGTGTAACATGCTCAATCTTGAGAAGTGTTATGGAATGGTTTGCTACTGGAAAGGACATTGCTTTTGTCCAGAATACACCGTGCAGTTAGACTGAATTTGCACTTTGTTTGTTTGACAGTCCATCTTTGAATCCAGTTGACTATTCTGAGGCTTATTAATCTTGACCTGGGCAGCACAGGTCTGCTGCATCCTATCAGTGCAATCAGAGCTGATTCTGTCCGGCCAGGTAATAGGATTTCCAGCACTGCAGTGACTTAACACTTAAAGAGCTAGCTGGGTTCCTTCTGTGAAATAAGTAATCTGATTTTAAACCATTTACCCACTAGTGATGTCCTTGTAAAGTTGTTAAGAGGGACAGACACAGTCATTCGAGCCCCTCTGAAGAGAACTATCTGCATTTATTCCATCATTTACTCACACAAACTGTGGACAGACAAGTTGGCAAACAGGGGCTTTAGCATGACTTTGTTTGAATATGCATTGCCTCCCAAAGGGCGAACAAATTAATGAATTTTCATACTCAATCTATAGCCCAAGGCTTCCTATACATTATTCATGCATGAAGCTTGAGACGCAGGCACATCAACTTTGTCATGGCTAATAATATTTTAATAAAAAAATAAAAAAAAACTTTAACTCTGAGCATTTTGCAAATGTATTTACTTTTATTTATTTTCACAATTACACAGTTTCATTTCAGCACATAATATACTATTTATACATAAGCTTTATACAGTTGTGTGGGTTGCTAAGTATGGAAATTTATATATTTCAAAAGGAATAACTTCACATAGTTTTTCAGTGATTCTCCAGTAAGATCAAGAAACAAGAAGTGGAAATAAACAAATTGATAAAAGAAGCCACTCTGAATCATGGCTGACATCTCATCTCCCTCAGGCCTAAAGGAATCATTCACCCAAAATGAAAACTCTTTCATCATTTACTCACTTTTTCACTGTTTCTTTCTTCTGTGGAACACAAAAAGAGAAGTTCTGATGAATGTCTTGAACAGTCTTTTCCATGCAATTACAATAAATGGAGGCCGAAGTCTGAAAAACAATGCAAAGGCCTTCCTCTTGACTTATGACTGAAAATTCATGTATCATACAATCAGTCTATTTAAATCATTATTTACTGATAATCTGCTTCCAGATTCAGTGATATGTATGAACTCAAGAACTGTTACTGAATCTGTCTTAATTTGTGATTGTATCTATGTACTGGTTCAATTGATTCACTGAAAATGAAATGGACTCTAAAGAATGATTCGTTGACAAAAAAAAAAAAATCCCAATAAAAGATTCATACATGTCATAAAAGCAATATATATGCCTTATTTCAATTTATTTTTCAGAGAGGTAAACTCAAGAGATAAACTAAACAATCAAACAAAGCTATTTAAGTCTTGAAATATATTGTGAACGCCATAAAGATCACTTCCATGAAGCTTTTACTGTGGTTTTGAATTATTTTTTAAGCTTGAAAGTTTTGAACAGCTCCCTGTTCATAGTAATAGCTCAGAAAAAGAGCATGGAAAACAGTCATAACAAATGAAGAAGAAAGGAAATGCATGTTTGGAATGACATGAAGGATTAAATGACATTTTTTCCCCCCAGGTGTACTATCCCTATAAGACTCTAAAAATGGGCTGAGAATATGTTCCACAAAAACTGACCACATTTTTACCACCAAACTTCTAGTGTATTTCCTTAAGAATCATCCCATCACCCTATTATGGCTAAAGGCACTGTTTTTCCACCATTAGAGAACTTAGGCCAACCAGAGGACATTCCCCGTTAAAAGGTTTCCTTTTCTGGAGGGTAGACAGTTGAGGTGACAGTTTAAAAGCTTCTCCCCTCTCATAAAAATGTGCCACCTTCTTCCACACAATTGCACAGGCTAGTCAAATTGCATTAGTGATGCGCTTGGTCTTTATATTGTGACACAATAGGCCTTAAATGTGTTGTGGTCTACTTTCAAAGCTCTTTGCCATCACCAACAACGATTATAGCGCTGACATTTTCTGTCAGAACACAATCAAATACGTCGTCATCAGGGAGATCAATACAGACCGATTAACTGGAATTGTAGGTAAAAGCTCTTGTCTGATGGAGCAACTCTCCACCAACGTAATGATCCTTAAATATAGCATTGCTCCGTTTCTTTATCCTCCAAATGAAAGTAAACAAATAACCATAAATGAAACCATTGGAGGGTGTCATTACATATTAATATGGATGGACACTGAATAACATCAATATTTTGTACCTTGTTGTTACCTCCACCACTACCTTTGGAGGTCAGACATCTTCTTGTGGTAAACAGGGTGACTAGTCTTAGAATAGATGAGTGATGCATTTATTACATTATACAAACTTCTGAAAGAGCTTCATTTTCAATGACCCATTAGAATTTATATAACTGTATGCATATGCAAATTGTTAGTACTTGCAGCAGTCTTGGATTAAATATGAATATGCAAGAAGTCTTTATTGTCACAAATAATTGGGTGGTATTAGCATTTGTTTACTTGCATCTATGAAAGATGATCTTATTATTATAACTCCGAATCTAAGGAGGTTTAGTTTGCAGTTTAATGGTCTTTGTGTGATTCAGATATCTGCAGAAAAGGGAATCTCCAGTAAAGTTCACAGCATGCATTGCACCAGTCTTCAGTGTCACATGATCCTTCAGAAATTATTCTGATGTAATGAAACATTTCTTATTATTATCAACATTGAAAACAGTTGTGCTGCTTAATATTTTTGTGAAAACTGTAATATACTTAAGGATTTTTTTGATGAAAAGAGAATTCAAAATGATTTGAAATAGAAATATTTTGTAGCCTAACAATAATACTATCTTTTCTGTCACTTTTGATCAATTTAATTCATCCTTGCTGGAAAAACTCCAAAATTTTGAACAGCACTGCACAAAGAAAGTAAGATGACATTTCAGTGTTCACCGGTTTCTATTAACAATCAATGTCTAACAAAATTAAGCATTTGATTTTTAAAGAGTTTCTTCTTCTAAGAATAAAGACAGTGAAAATAACTTAGCTGAAAATAACTATGATAATTAAGAGAGATTAAGCTTAGAGAGATGGAACGGTCCATTTTTCCCCATTTATGTATTTTCAGAGTCATTCTGAGAGTCAGACACTAATTTATAAACCAATAGATACCAAAGACAATTGCTGTTAGAAACAATCACAAATAAATCAGTCATTATGGCATCAAATACTGTAAGCTCTTGAAATCATCTGTGTTTTTAGTAAGGGAGCGAGAAACAGTGGAAGGTGAGCGGGTGAAACTGCATCCTGTATTCTATTTCTGTGCTGAGCTTCAGGGTACAGTGTGTCAAAGAAGATATCATGCTTTTTATCTAATATAACTATGCAAAATGTCCTCTTTAACATCCCAACCTGTCATCTGTAATTTTATGTGATACGTTCTGTATAGGAACTAATGTGCTGTGGATGGACACTGAGTGTAAAAACAAAAGCATCTTTTCTGTATTTAGATATTTAAATGGTTGTTCTCCACAATAAAGTTGTGCCAATTTTCATGATATTGACATACAGTATATGCTCTATGAATTGAATATAATAGCACAGTAGTTTTGTGAAGATGGAGAAGTGTGTGCTATGAAGAAGAGAGGAAGGTGAAATGACAGAGGACTTTCACACACACATAAATGCCACACTCATGTATAAATTGCACTGCACATTTAATTTTTGAATGACTGGCATAGAGCACATATATATATATATATAATTATTAATATTACATAAAAATCCAATAATATAATTCTATTTTTTATATACATAGAATATAAGACACACACACATATATAATCTCCTTTATTATTATTTATTTATTTAAAAAAAACTGACCAAAAATCAATTGCCTCCTTAGAGAAATGAAAACCTTGTTTGAAATGTTTTAATAACATATAAATAATATATTATATGAAATATATTATATTAAATAATATATATTTATATCTTATTTTAGGAATATACTCTTTATTATTTATTAGAATTATGTATTGTGGAACAATATATAAAAAGTTATATAAGCCAAAGATGAATCACACTTAACTTCTAACTTTTACACTTATTTTAATAATGATTAACTAGTCAGAGATCTATTATAAAGTAATGAACTCCCTGCTGTAAGAGAGGAGTACAGCATGATTGAAGTCTGTTCTCCAGAGATGGGTGTTATTGTTGAGCGATGCAGTGCTGATCTCAGTGTAGCTTTAGACCCAGCACAGCATTAATAAATAGGTCATAGAGCTTTTTTACCCTCTGAATTTTTCAGGCTCGGCTTGGCAAATTGAACATAATTAAAGCCTAAGGCAAAGGTTGCACTTTCCTTGAAATAACAGGCTGTGTTGCAGCACAGAGAGGAACAGACACATAGGAAAGATGCTCTAAGGATCTGTGCAGCTAGGCAAGGCAGAAGAGGATGAAAAGAAAACAGGCAGCCATTACACCAAAGCCGACAGTTACAAAGTGTTGAGCGTTGAGCGTTCCTGTTCGCCACCACCATGATTGTGCATTTTAATATGCTGTATATAAAAAAAGATATATATAGTAATTGACCAAAGTAGTGTAATTGAAAAGTGCATGCATAAAATTTTTATATTTTTTCTGCGGTGTATCTGTGTGTGTACCTTTAACAGGAAGGGCATGGGGGGATGTGTGTGTCAGAAGACATTAGTGTCACTACACTTTCTGAGGACAGTACCTGGGCCAGCTTGGGTCAGACCAGCATCACGCCTGCTTTTAGCCAATAAAGATGCAAGCAGATTACACTCAAGGAGGATGAAAGCTTCCTCATTTACACCAATCAACTGGCTCCACTAATCAGCTGAGATGAAGCAAGAAGTCTTTTCTCCTGCACGTGGTCATGCTTAACCTGGACCTGGACCTGGATGATATAAAAACACAAAAAGAAACAAGAGCTTGATGAATGGTTTGCAAATTAAAACTGATTGTTTTTGGTAACTAAAAAAAATGCCCAAACAGTAATAAGATACAGTTAATACAAAATTAGCTGCTTCAGACTTATATGAGCACCTTAACAAAACAACATAATTTAAAAAGAAATTTAAAAGCATTTATTTATTATTACTATTTTGGCAGAGCTCAACCAAACAGAAAAAGTTATAATAAACAAACCAAAAATCTCTTGCCTCGTTTAAGTCAGTAAATAAATGAATGAATTTAAAAAGGAAAAAACAGACCAAAAACAAATAAATAAAAATTTTAAAACGAAATCAAATGCATTTCTGTTTTTTCTGGGTTTAGTAACTTATAAAATACATTAACAGAATTTGTTAATAGAATTTTGTTAATAATATATGGCATAATGTTTTAATGAAAACTACACTATATAATAACTTTTGGTTTAACTTTTGGTATATTTTAATATTTTTGTGTTCTACAAAAGGGTTATAGTGTTTTAGAATTACAAGAATTGTTTTTTTGTTTTGTTTTTTCATTTTGGGGAGAACTATCCATTTAGGGTTTTTTTAGGTTATAGGAATGTTATAGGAAGGACACTGAACAATCGCTCTCTACTAGGCACCTCCAGCTGGGTTAAATGCCTCTTCCACATTCTCAGAAAATTAATGGCCAGTGAGTACACAAACACACACATGTTCATGAAAGGATGCAGGTGCACATACACAAGCACTGTGTATTTGTACATACCATTACAAGGCTATGTAACCGTATTTGTACATGCCATTGTTTACCTTAATTTTATTAGTTAATTACTTAAGATCACTTCTATTTCAAATCATCTTCTACTCTAGGTGAGCATATAAACACAAAGTCAAGGAGAGGTTAATTGAACCCTCGGTGCAGTTTAGGCTAAACGCATTTTGCCAAACAGATATTATTTGACTTTCATTATCCCTTGTGTGTCAGTGTATATTCTCCTTTGAACGAACAGGGGATGAATGACAAAGAAAGCATGAAAGATAGAAAACTGGAATGGAATAAGTCGAATAAGAGGAAATAGAGGGAGTGACAAGGACAGAGAAAGGCAAAGAAATAAAGACGCCATCATGTTCCACCCCTCCTCTGCTCCGTCTCTCCAGCTCACATGCTGCATGAGTGCAGGGGTCATGATAGCGGCACAAAATAATGACTGTGTGTTTAAGTGCATGGGTATGTGTGAGAGAGGGACTAAAAAAAAGGGGAAATACAGACACACACACACACACACATATACAGGTGCATCTCAATAAATTAGAATGTCGTGGAAAAGTTCATTTATTTCAGTAATCACACACACTACCAGTCAAAAGTTTGGGATCAGAATGATTTTGTGTGTTTTTACAGGAGTTTCTTATGCTCATCAAGACTGCATTTATTTGATAAAAAATACAGGGAAAAATTTTAATATTGTTAAATATTATCATGATGTAAAATAAAGTTTTTCAATTTTAATATACATTAAAATCTAATTTATCCCTGTGATGCAAAGCTGAAATTTTGTCACATGATCCTTCAGAAATCATTCTAATATGCTTATTTATTATCAGTGCTGGAAACTGTTGTGCTGCTTAATATTTTTTTGGAGCCTGTGATACTTTTTTCAGGATTCTTTGATGAATAAAACGTTAAAAAGAAAAGCATCTATTAAAAATAGAAATAGTTTCTAACAATGTACACTACAGTTCAAAAGTTTGGAGTCAGTACATTTTTATTATTGCTTTTTTTTAAGAAATTAAAAAAAAAATAAAAAAAAAATTTATTCAGCAAGAATGGGTTAAATTAATAAATGATGGCAAAGATTTATATTGTTAGAAAATATTTATATTTTGCATAAATTCTGTTCTTTTAAATTTTTTATTAATCAAAGAATCCTGAAAAAAGTATTGCAGTTTCCAAAACATCTGTTGCCAGCATTAATTGATAATTCTAATAATAAATCAGCATATTATAATTATTTTTTTAAGGATCATGTGACACTTTAGACTGGAGTAATGGCTGATGGAAATTCAGCTTTGCATCTCAGAAATAAGTTATATTTGAAAGGATATAAAATAGAAACCATTATTTTACTGTAATAACATTTTGCAAGATTACAGTTTTTTTTGTCTGTATTTTTGATAAAATAAATGCAAACTTGATGAACATAAGACTCATAAGACTTCTATAAAAGTTCCATAAAAAGTAAAATCCTGCATAAATTATTTGGCATTATTATGTGGGTGAGCAGTGTTTCAGCTTCAGTTATCTAGGTCATCCCACGATGGCTTAGTGAGTTTTCATAAAAATAAATTATTCAGAATAGAAAAAAGAAAAAAAAACATTATCTGCTGATTTGTAACATATTGAAACTGTAATTGAATCTAATTAAAATATGGCAAAAGCAAAAACAGTTTTTGAGATTTGGGCAGAGTGGCAGAGAGGTTGGCCCATGAGCTTCAGGCTCACAGAGCCACTACTGATGATATTGCTTGGTTCTGTGACTACTGATTTTGACCTCTGTCTACTGTCACAATGTCATACGCTATCTGCCTTATACTGCCTCCTATTGCTCTCCTTCTCACCATTTCTTTTTTTTTCTCTCTCTGTCCTTCCCTTGGCAGCAGATGCACCACATGCATGCCAAGACTAGGGACAGGCGCCATGATGGACAGATGGAAAGGGGACATTCAACAAGTGCAGAGGAATTTAGCTGGAGCATTGCTGGAAAGAGAGAAATTTAGAGGTGGATGAGTGTGCACCTGTACCTGCAGATGGCTGGCAGGTCCAAAGGGCCCTACTGTCCTTATGCTCGCTCGGCATGGAAGAGAAACAGCTATATTCAGAGCCCTGAAACTCAGGTAGCTGCTCTCTGTGCTGTGGGAATCTAGCCAGCCTCGCCACAGACCCAAAGCTGCATTGCTCATTTAGGAGTAAAGCAATGCAAAATTAACATCCATCCTTGTTCACCTCAATCAAGACTCACAATTTTATTCAAAACTTGTAAAATTACAAAAAGAATTAAAAAAAGAAATAAGATAATAATAAACATGTATATATTAACAATAATGTGTGTATGTAAATGTTATGTCATGCACATAGGAAAAATGTATTGCTTTTTATTATACTTTTACTAATATTGTAAATACTAAAGATATCATTTAAATAGCATTAAACTATATATATATATATATATATATATATATATATATATATATATATATATATATATATATATTTATATAATTTCAGAATATCAAGGGTTATTAGTTTAAATGTATATTCATTGTATACACCACATTTTCCAAACACACTAGAAAGAACTTACAAGTGCAAGATGTTTAGTATAAGAGCAATACCTTTTTTCAACAAATGTTTTTAATTGTTTATTTTTTTGCTTTGTTTAATATATAAAAAGAAATTATTGTACAGCCCACTGTCGAAAATATATCATGACATTTATTTCTGTGGTTAGCTAAGGACACCTATCATGTTACAAACAAAATGTCAATACATGTTGTACAAAGAAGATCATCAACCACCGTGAATCACTTTTATTGTTGTGCAAACAGCAATGACGAATTGCTGCAGACAAAGAAATGCCAATATTTCTCTGTACACCTGTATACCAACACACAAATAATGTGGGTACAATTTTATTCTGTGTGAATTAGAATCAGATATAAGAGTTAGAGAAAAGAAGATTACGAATACTCTGCTATTTGAAGTCAGTGATAAACTAGGTGGCAAATGGTTGATTTATATACTGTGTCTCTGATTATATACATGCAGCTGAAATGCAGCAGCATTTTCCACACTGCTTTTGAATTACTCTGAAACAATTAGAGCGAAAGCAAACTGGCTAACATACTCCTAAAATGGACCGCTTCAACTTAAATCAAATCTCAAAGCATACAAAAGTCCATTAAAGCAAATTAGAAAGAGCGAACATCTAGTAGAGGGCATCATTCACTTTTATCAAGTCAGAGCACTTGCCTTTGGTGCATCGTGCACCTGTCAATGAACTGTAATTTCGGAGAAGACTGCTGTCCTGACAAATTGCTGCGTGTTAACGCACTTTCTCCCTCGCTCAGCCGGGCCCAGGGGCATGCTGGGATGCATGGACAGACTTGATCTCGCCCTTGGGAACAATGCAAAGAAAATGTCACAGGCCTGGTTGGAGTTTAATGCATTGCAGAGCCTGTATAGATGTAATCGAATATAATTCAGATCTGTTAGAGCTGCAGGGGGCTTTGTTAGCTATGTGCTTTGATGGACTGATTAAATTTACAATTTGCATTCATTTATTACGTTAGAAAGAGAAAAGAAAAGCATTTCAGTTCCCTCCCCTCCAAAAATAAATTTTCTGCATGCCGACAAAGTAAAGACAGACATTATCTTGCGCCCATATTGTTCATAAGCAAAATAAACAGAGATAGAGGAAGCTTAGGCACACTGTCAGCACTTTCTTTCCAAAAAAGGAGGAAAAATTAGAGAAAAGAGCAAAGCACATGTGCTATACATTCAACCATGTGTGAAGTACGCAAGCACACCTCTCTAATTCACCGTTCAGTCTGGCAGAATGGGCAGCACCAGTGATTTCTCTGAGCCGCCGCTCGTGCTTCCTTGTTATCTGCAGTTTGAATGCAAACAAAGCCGGCAAGCTCCGCCACCCCCCTCTATCCCCCCAGGCTTTCCTCTGGAGATAAATGGGGACGAGTACATCCTTAGGCCTAGAACACGTCCACAGACCTCACCCTCGCAAATCCTTCATGGGGAGCCAGACCTGCAACCTCCCTATGCACCTCGAAACATAATTTGTGCAGCGAGTGAATCAATAATGCAACAGTAAATTCATTTAAACACACATTACTGATCCCGTTTAATTAATGGCACCTCAACTGCAATTTGTCAGTGTCGCACACAGTCATCCCTTTGATATTTATACCAATGTTCAGTTTTTTCTCTGTAGGATGACCCTGACTAATGCTAATCCTTAGCATGAGCTTCCACATCCCAGAATTAAACAGCACAGCCTGAAAAAGACAGCATGTTTCTGTGCAGCCAAAACAGTGGGAAATAATTTACAATGTAAATCACATTAAGAATAATAAAAGGATGAATATGAAAAAATGGTAAATGGTGACTATCTAATTAATGCACACACATATGTGCCACCTGATCAAATGCTTCAGAGATTATAAAAACAGCAATCGGTTATGCTGCATGCTTTAAAACAGCACAACTCTGTAAATAACACTTTTCGGTATAAATCTATATCCTTAAAGGGACAGTTCACCCAAAAATGAATATGACATAATTTGTCAGTTGTTCACTGTCAAGCTACGCAAAATTGCGTTCATAATTGCAGACGATTTAATTGCACTATTATGAAATCGGAGAAATCGTATTTTGATTACGAAAGCTGTTTGCATAGCTTGTCAGTGAACTACGGCTCTGTGTAGTAAATGCTGCTCCATCTGAAAGCATGTTTTTACACCAAACTCACTTTATAACATCAGTCGAGTGTTTGAAATAAATCCTTCTGTGAGATGATGTGGCTTCTTACACAGAATAAGGCATGCAACATATTTCATAGTATTCTAAGCAGTGAAGTAAGTTGAGGCTTGGACCTGAAAACAGTGCTTCTTACATCATCACTTAACAACCTAATAGGGATTTCCTGGGTTTCTTCTGCAGAGCATATTTGGAGTTTCAGAGTGAGAGCACCCTCTGGCCTTCGGATGAAGTTTTACTGCTGATCACTGAACCATGCTTCTCTCAAAGATACGCCTGACAATCACAGCTTCTGCCTAAACACGATTTATCGCTTTAGCAATTTAATTTCAATTAATTGTACAGCCCTAATCATATATACGTATTTTGAATATATATATATATATATATATATATATATATATATATATATATATATATATATATATATATATATATATATATATATATATATATATATTCAAAATACTGCATTCCACAAAACAGAGCAGGTCATACATGAGGAAATACATGAGAGTGAGTAAATGATGACACAATTTATATTTTTGGGTGAACTATCCCGTTAAATACTCAATATATAGAATAGTAATAGAATAACAGAAGAATAGTACAAATATTGGAAAAAAACTGAAACCAAAAGCTTTCATGAAAGCATGTCTTTTCAAAACAGAAAACTGAGGAAAAGTCAATTTTGGCAAAACTATTTCTGCTTTGTTCTTCTCAGAACAGAGAATGTGCCAACAATGAACACAATAGCAAAACAAACTCTTAAACTATGCTCAAAAAGTACTACTAATAGTATGTCAAAATGATATGCTGTGTCAGAATATTTTTTTGTGAACCAGAAATGTGACACTAAGAAAACACCCAAAGCTCCTCTCACATGTGCTGTTCCATCTGTTCTGTGGCTACAAAGCTTGCAAAGAACGTTCAAACAGCTTTAAGTATGCTATCATGGCGTCTCTTGTGTGGGGCTTTTTATTTGCCATCGTCAGGTTAATGAGCCCACCAGCCCACTTGATGTCAAGAGGGCTGCCACAAAGATGCGTCTCATTAGAGGCTGTCTGGCACTGTGTGCAGAGACAAAAAGCACATTCACCCACCCTGAATACCATCATGCTCCCCATTGCTGCCAGCCTGTGGCGTTGCACCCATGGCATCCATCCCGCATGCACACGCCCTGGCTCTCAGCCAGTCCCACCTCAGCCCTCTTCTGCATGAAAGAGTACCCGGCAGGGCTTGGCCAAGCAGTGCCTGCACAGGAATATAGCAGGCACACGACAGAGCTGGCACTGCGCCAGCGGCTGCAGCCCAGCCCGGTTCACTGCTGCGACAGCTTAAGCTGCACGTGCATGAATTCCCCCTTCAGTGCCAGAGAGAGGGTACACTATTGTGTTCTCGTAGACACACTGGGCAGAACTTGATGTGTGTGAGTGAGGGGAGGGGGGGAATCAAGTGACTATAATCAGTCAGTTACTCAGGTCTGAGAGCCATTATCTCCTGAGAGGGGATCAATAGTGAAAGATAGGAAAGTGGGCCTATCCACTGTACTGCTGTGGCGTTATCAGCCTGTAAGCAGGTGTGCCCCTTCACCAAACCCCTCAGTGGCATGCTGGGAAAATAGTAGATATTCTGAATCTGGCTGGCCTGACGGATCCTGTGGTTGAGATTTTACATGAAAAAAATATGATTCTTTACTAAAAAAATAATCTAATTACTATTTTGACAGTCATGTAAAAAAAGAAATGAACATCAGTAAAAACGGGATCAGTTCTACTTTTATTATATAACCTATTTATCTGTAAATATGCTGTAGTACTTGTATATATTAACCTACACACACAAAATATATATTTTCTTTTTTGCATTAGATTTTGAAGATCTTGAAGTTAATGTTTTGATGCAATATTTACGTAATTTTCAAAATGCAATTATATTTATATACATATACACTCAAAGGATTATTAGGAACATCATACTAATACTGTGTTTGACCCTCTTTCACCTTCAGAACTGCTTTAATTCTACGTGGCATTGATTCAACAAGGTGCTGAATGCATTCTTTAGAAATGTTGGCCCATATTGATAGGATAGCATCTTGCAGCTGATGGAGATTTGTGGGATGCACATCCAGGGCACGAAGCTCTCGTTCCACCACATCCCAAAGATGCTCTATTGGGTTGAGATCTGGTGACTGTGGGGGCAAGTTTAGTACAGTGAACTCATTGTCATGTTCAAGAAATCAATTTGAAATGATTCGAGCTTTGTGACATGGTGCATTATCCTGCTGGAAGTAGCCATCAGAGGATGGGTACATGGTGGTCATAAATGGATGGACATGGTCAGAAACAATGCTCAGGTAGGCTGTGGCATTTAAACGATGCCCAATTGGCACTAAGGGGCCTAAAGTGTGCCAAGAAAACATCCCCCACACCATTACATCACCACCACCAGCCTGCACAGTGGTAACAAGGCATGATGGATCCATGTTCTCATTCTGTTTACGCCAAATTCTGACTCTACCATCTGAATGTCTCAACAGAAATCCAGACTCATCAGACCAGGCAACATTTTTCCAGTCTTCAACTGTCCCATTTTGGTGAGCTTGTGCAAATTGTAGTCTCTTTTTCCTATTTGTAGTGGAGATGAGTGGTACTCGGTGGGGTCTTCTTCTGTTGTAGCCCATCCGCTTTAAGGTTGTGCGTGTTGTGGCTTCACAAATGCTTTGCTGCATACCTCGGTTGTAATGAGTGGTTATTTCAGTCAAAGTTGCTCTTCTATCAGCTTGAATCAGTCGGCCCGTTCTCCTCTGACCTCTAGCATCAACAAGCCCACAGGCATTTTCGTCCACAGGACTGCTGCATACTGGATGTTTTTCCCTTTTCACACCATTCTTTGTAAACCCTAGAAATGGTTGTGCGTGAAAATCCCAGTAACTGAGCAGATTGTGAAATACTCAGACCGGCCCATCTGGCACCAACAACCATGCCACGCTCAAAATTGCTAATATCACCTTTCTTTCCCATTCTGACATTCAGTTTGGAGTTCAGGAGATTGTCTTGACCAGGACCACCCCGCTAAATGCATTGAAGCAACTGCCATGTGATCGGTTGATTAGATAATTGCATTAATGAGAAATTGAACAGGTGTTCCTAATAATCCTTTAGTTGAGTATATATATATATATATATATATATATATATATATATATATATATATATATATATGTATATATACACAGTATACACACACTCTGCATGTTTATATGAGACTTTAAATTTTCTATTCAATCTTTTGAAATATTTTAAATAACAGTACATTTTTGTACATATGGCTGTTATAATAATTTCTATGTTCTTTCTATGCACAATCCATCAAACTGCCTCATCAAACCATCGAAAAGCTTCGGAGACTGAACCTTCTAAATATATATGTATATATATATATATATATATAGATATAGATATACACACTGGTATCTTTCAAAATATGCACCTGGAAGAGCTTCTGCATCTTACTATCTTCCACTATTTCTAGGAAATGGGCCGAAACAGCTGAGTTGACTGCAGTGATGTCACTTGCACTGATGGAATGCTTTGTTCCTCAGCATGTGCGCATGCCACCTGGGTCTGAGCAAGAGCTTGTGAGATGCACACTGTGTATGCTGCAAGATGGCTGATGCACCATTCAATTACACCAGCCTCTGAAGGCTCATGAAATGAATCCAAATGCTGCTAAAAATACAGGCATGTCTTATTGTATGCCCGACGTCTTGTGTTAGTCACAGTGGATGTTGATTAAAAAGAGCATGTATATGGAATTACAATCCAATTTCAAATCACTTCCATTTCAAGCCTCAGCGAGTTGGTGTGTGTATCTTCAACCATCCCTGTTGGTAAATGTAGTAGGAGCAGCAGTAAAGGTAGCTGAAGCATTAATGGGGAATTATACTCATATATTTTTAGTAAGCCTTTGGGCACTTCCAGTGTCCCTAAAAGAACATGGTTGCTAGGCAACCATTATTGTTGCCATGGAGATTCACGTGTTGGCAGCTGCTGCAATCAGCATTAACTCAAGGCACATATTCTCATTCCAGCAGTCAGGCGATAGCAGGCAACTAGGACAGCAAGTCACTAGGATAGTAATCTCATGGAAACATATGTTCACCCATCATTCACTGCATTAATAGCATCATAAATGACCAAAATGATCACGGTAGTTTGGTGCAAATAATGGCAGGCAAAATCAAATATTCACTTTAATGTCTGATGCCCCCCATATTAATCTGGTTTATGGTATGCACCATTGTAGGCTATAAAGACAACCCTTGCTTAATGAAAAATGATGCTTATAGGAAATAAAAACAATGGTAATAAAATGTGCTAAAAATGTGCTTTGGACCTAAATCAACCAGTTCTATTGAAGTCAAAAATTCTATATATAAAAACCAACTCAGTCTGACCACATCATTTACACCAATGAATATGTTTTTATTTACTACATTAAGTACAAAAACTCATTAAGGAAGCATCTGCTCAGATTTTATAATGCAATTCATAGTAATTATCATTGTTTATGTATATTTTATCATTTAAGAATTAAAAAGCATTGCATCAATTGAATTTCAATGAAATCTAGACGGTTCTCTATCAAATTGCTCTGCTTTTACAGAATGTATGCAAATTCCTTTAAAACCGCATACAGCATAAATCTGTCATCAATTTAGCTTAAGCTTTTAGATCCTTTGGCGGACCTACTAAAGCACATGAAGATTCGGTAGCGCATGTGGGTGGATGTGCAATGTGGAGCCTGAGCAGCAATTGAAATTTCCAGCCCCTTTGGTTCTATCTGTCTATTTGTTTATTCTGACAAATTGACTATTTCCAGGGGAACTGCATTAGCCAGTTGTAAAGCATTTCAAAGGCTGTGGGGGATAAGTTATATTTTCTAAAGATTAAATTGTTTGTTGCAAAGCTGTATACAAACCTATTGAAACAATGCAGAACACACACACACACACACAGAGAGAGAGAGAGAGAGAGAGAGAGAGAGAGAACATAATAACTGTTATTTGGGTTGCTTATTATAGGTCTGTCACTTTTCAGGTGACATCTCAGAGTTGCATTGTAATAAAATGTCTGATATTTAGTCAAGATATATTCCCATGCTGCCTTGTATCTTTGATTATAAGCCTACTGTCGCCACTGGATATCTGGATATTTACCAGTGATGTAGTTTAATGCTGAAGAAGGATAGATGAGATTGCAGATTGCAGATTGCAGATGAGATTGATTTTTTTTTCATCATTTACTCACCCTCATGTCGTTCCAAACATATAGGGCTTACTTCCCTCTGCAGAACACAAAAGATAATATTTAAAGATCTTTTAAATATATTCATAACAACATTAGATCGCATTGACTTTCATTATATAAAAAACAGACAAATGATTACAGGATTCTCATTTTTAGGTGTATTTTCCCTTAAAAAGACACAGTATATTAACACTTCCATTCCATGTCATACAGGTTGATAATGTTTTAGCAGACGGTTTTCAGAATAGTATATTAACATCAGTATTCCTACATCTTTATCCTGTACGGTTTCTGTGTGCATAGATTAAGTGATGAATAAACCAGTCTTTAATCTTCCTTTTTAATCTGATTTACTGAACTGCAAAGAATTAAGATCATTTAAAAAAAAAAAAAAAAAAAAAAAAAAGATATATATATATATATAAAAAATTTAAAATAACTTTTTATTTCCTGTTTATTTCCAACTGTCTATTTCTAATATTCTAAGATTATAGGATGACATTCAAAAGCAAAAATATTGGGCCATGTGACATAAATCCCAACATTAATAATGCACTATATTTCATAATGGGTCACTTACTAAAATTAATACAGTTCATAATGCACAGTATTCAATACATACTAAAGTAGTACCCTTTTTTTGAACATGCGTTAATTCTAAAGAGACTCTTCAGATTTTTTTATTGGCAAATTTGTTAAAAAAAAAAACATTGAAAATTCAGGAACAGACTCAATCTCCATTTACACAAAACTAACTCCCTGTTCTAACAAAAATGAAAATGTCTCCCACCCACTTGAGTCCTTGAATATAAACAATGAGTAATCTTTCGCCAAGTGTGGACAGGTGACAGCAAGTTTACACAAGTCAGAGCTGGTCACTATTTCTCACTTTCTTTAAATGTCAGTAAAAAAAACTGAAGCTGGCAGGGAAATAAAAGCAGAGTTCTCCTAAGAACAGACCATAATGTTGTTCACTCTCTCTCTTTTCTTTCTGACATTTAACAGCTCAGTGTGAGAGTGGCTGGTAGATCAGATGCCTCAACATGCATGTTTGACCTCAAGAGATGTAGGACAGGAGAAGCCCAAACACAGATATGTGCTTTCTTGACTCGTTAAGAAAAAACAAATGTGACAATGGTTAATCCTTATGAATGGTACACAAATACACTTAGCATGTGAGTATAAAGCCTAGTGTCTACACAGATTGAGCTAAGTGCACAGTATGGCATAAGTGAAAGGCAAAAGCACCTAATATACATTTTAGAGGGCTGTAGTGCATTCTGATTGGTTCATACAACCTGACATGACTCTACTCCTATCCAGATCAACTAAACAGGTCCAGTACCTATAGAAATCCTCTAAAGCAGCACTCATTTGGAGTTTTAAAAGCTTATTATCAACTAAATTAGGTCACAGTTGGAGAGAAGGGAAAACCTTAGTTATGTTCTTTCACATGGATGAGGACTATTTCCTTTACACAGACAATGTGGAAAACTAAGACTTCCCTCCCAAGCTGAGAGCAGAATGTGGTTGGTTAGGAGAACAAATCTAAACAGGGACTTCATAAACCATATCACTGATCTGCTGCTGTTTGCTCAGCACAGATAGATATGCAGTACACAAACACTGAGGTCTGATACTAAAATCCATATTGGACATTAGCAGGGTTGAACAGATCTGATACATAAACATTGGCTACATATATGCTGCATATAACTGCATTCCTCTTAAAATGAATCAAAATTATTCAGTTTGCTTTTGATGATTAAGACGGTGTACTGCATAAACTAACAGTTAAACTAAATATATAGATAATGAAGTCATTGATGTTGGGTCTTTTTCTATTCATTTAAATTTAAAGTAGGGATTTGTACTATATCCATTATTTGAAATTGAGGAATGCAATTCTAAAGGTCAGATCTTCTCAAAAGAATGCATTGCATGCTCATAAATACTCAGCTCACAAAATCAATTACCTGGCAGGATAGTTTATCTGAAGAGCATTTATAGACAATATTCCGAGTGCCACAGTCAACGTACACGTTTAGTGATTGTAAAGAAAATATACGCTTTAAATATAGTGGGTTTTATTTTTTAATCGCACAGAATGTGACCATGGCTCGGTCGGTAGCTGAGCCATGACTCCCATAACCACACTGCGATTGATTTGTGACGGAAGCTCAGCAGTTCCGCAGTCTTGGTAAAGGGTTGTTATGCAACTTACTTCTTACGTTTTAAAATAATGCATGCTAAATTTGCACAAATATAGGCAATTAAAAAAAAAGCACCAGCGTCTCGTCTCGTGGTTTCATGTTGTGTAATTTGAACGCAACATGCGCCATGGATTGTTTTGGAAAACTTAGAAAAAAATGCACCTGGTCAGAGAGATATTTTTAAAGCACAATCTAAATTGCATAATTGAAGTATTTAATATGGTGTTCAGAAAACTGTTTTAAATGTTGTGACATGCGTGATTAACCAATTTAAAGCCTCAAGTACAAAGTTATATTTTATTTAGCTGCAACAAGTTCACTAAATTATTACTTTGATCATACAATATTTCGTTAAAATACTAGTTCTTATGTCAAGTTGACAATTAAATTGATTTACTTTTAATTAAACTGGTAAATATACTAAAAAATTAACCCTGCTTTTCAGTCAATTTCGAACAACAACAAATGTTTCATGGTCTGTGCAATATCATAAACACAATACATGACTTTAAAATATGACGCGACATTCAAAAAAAACACAAGTGAACTCTTGCATGACAAGACTTCTAGCATAAACAATAACGAAACTGTCCTGATGGTTGTAAGAATGATTTTGGGCCTGTGAAGAAATTTGTCACTGAACTCTTTCAGGCATAATTAACATTTTTATGCTAGTTCCCTTTTTTTTCTTTTGTAACCTTACACGACAGCACTGACTTTTACGAAAAAGAACAGGCAGCAAAACACATTAAGTCACGTTTTCACGGTTAATAAACGTGTAATCTTTGATTAACATACACTGAATCGTGCTGTTTATGTAAGCTAATGCAAAATAGTCTGCAGCACATTAATACTGCATGTAAACGTCTAAAAAATATGCCTTACTTGAGAGCGAATATTTGAGGTCCTTTCATCCTGGAAAAAATGTCACTTACTCCGTTGATTTCTAGCATATACGTCTTATTCATATACATCATCAGAGGTCCTATGGTCTATAGCACTCATAGGTACAACGTTACCAGATTTACTCTGAGAAACAGGGCCCTCTGGCCTGCCTAGATTAATAAATGTTTATCTGTTTTGAAGTGCGGAACAATAGGTGATGCCCTGTGACCCCACAGAGCCTCGAACTCGCGCAGGGTCATGTGGTGTACAGGGAAAGGGGGGCTTTGGGGACTGAGACCCAATGCACTGACCCGGAGTTTCGCTATTCATGCCGCCTCACTGCGGCTGCCTGCAGCTTCTATTGTTTCAGTACGAACAATGGCGTTTTCCCAGGGAAAATAAGCTGTTTAAAATTCCTTTTAAAGTTGCAGCACGATTGTAGCACGATTTGAGTGACTGCTTTGGAGGGCTTGCTGCAAGAGGAAATTAATTGCATATTAATCAAAAAATTAATCATTATGTCTTAGTTTTATTTGTTTCATTCCAGCAAGTTATTAAATCTACCTGCCAGTTTGTTCTCCATCGCAGACAGAAACGTTTTGATCACAAAGCAGTCATAAAAAGTGTGATAAAAATTAAGTCCAGCCTCTGTAGCTCCTCCTAAAAGTACATTTCATTACATTAAACCGTTAGCTCTTTTGCATCAAGAGAACAAACACAAACGACACTAAAACGTTACTCTCATTTTGTCTTTTATATTTCTGTGTTGTTCCTTACAAACATTAGCTGTGTTGATAGCTAAAATAAAAGAAATGCAACCAGTGACATGGCAAACTACGGTACTTCGATTAATTATTAATGCGGTATCACTTCTCGCTGGAGTTTCTTAAAGGACCAAAAGCATTTTTGTCAAAAAAAAAAAAAAAAAAAAAAAAAAAGAAAAAAAAAGAAAAGAAATGAGAGTAATTAATCCACAGCCCTTCAACGTGTTTTTGTGTAACATTCAAACTCAAAGATATAACCTACATTATATGTTGTTATTGCAAATGCTTTTTTAATAAAAAATAAAAAAAATAAAAACGTATTTTCTGTTTTTTTCTGATTCTGATTTATATATATATATATATATATATATATATATATATATATATATATATATATATATATATATATATATATATATATATATATATATATATATATATATATATATATATATATATATATATATATATATTGGTGAGCGTGATTTCACCAAATACAACATGTTCCTGGATCAACATCCTTGTTGATCATGGAACAACATTCCAATTAACCAATCAGAATTGAGATATAACAGTTCAGGAAATATCTGTTTTAGGCTTAAAATACGGGTTAGGTGCTTCTACACCATTGTTAATAAGCTATCATTTCTCAATTATTTTAGGAATAAATTATGGGTAGGGTTAGATTTAGGGGTAGGGATTGGGTTAAGTCTATATTTTTGGACAATAATGTTGATCCACGATCATCAAATAATGTTGATCCAGGAACATGTCTTGGCAAAATCACGGCGACCATATTATGTATGTATGTATGTATAAATATTAAACAAATGAGCCTGCTATGAGTTTCTCAACTGATTCAAGTACTCTGAAATAAAGCATAATTTGTCTTTCCAAATTATTCACGGAAATCATACAGTAAGCCTGAGCAATAATTCCTCCATGTAACATGTAACAGTGGCGTTATAATGGACAAACGTACTGAACGTGACAAATTGCATTCAAAACACTTCCGCACAATGTGCACCAGTAACATAAAATGAGTTTATTTCTCAGGCAAAACATCTGAGTTTTATTTAATGCACTGATAAATGTAATATCAGTGTTGTAAAAATTAGACACCACGGGGTCGGCACTTCAACGATACAAAAGCTTGATCATTTTGTTGAGAGGTCTGTTGCAATTTCAAATTTGCAACTGTGTATGTATGTGTGTGTGCGTGCGGGGGGACAGAGAGAGAGAGCGAGGGAGAGGGAGAGGGAGAGGGAGAGATTTAACTCATTATAATGCATAGCGACCTGCCCTCTTTTGAAAAAAAAAAAAAGAAGAGAAAAACGCAGCCATGCTTTGCAGGGGCTACAGCCCCTGACTCACTGCAAGATCGGGCAAGTCGCTTAGTGGAGCCATCCAACTACACATCGATAGAGATACCCGGGAATACAATTAAGTTTATTTAAATCGCGAAAGCGCACTGCAATACGGAGACAGCCCCGTGGAAAAAAAATGGATGGATATGAACACAAGGAATCCAACGACCGCCTGCTGAGGCTGTGGAGCGAGCGAGCGAGCTAGCGCGTAAGTGTGAGATATTGTGGGAAACATATATGGGATTTTATATATATATATAAAATAACAAATGCAAAAAACATACCGTTTAAATGGGAACGTGTCTGTTAGCTTTTAGACAGAACGCAATTGTTAGCGTTTGCTCTCGATCGGCAACATCAGTACCTAAAGGGGAAGCTTTTCCCATGTTGCACTTGCTATTGTTTTTACAGTGCATAGATAAAACGAATGCAAAATCAAATCACATGATGCTTTTAACGGCTTACCCACCGTTTATCGCAAAAGCAAACTCGTTTTTCACGCAAAACGCACGAGGGCTAGTTACGTGTTGGTTTCGCTTTGTTTGTACCCGCTTGATTCCCACAGACAATAGATTAATGGACGCTAGGTCAGCTAGGTCATATTTTACAGCTCATTATGAGAGTACAAACACTGATAAATCAGAAGCGCGTGGGTTAAATTCCAGAAACGAGAAACTGGTACGAATTACAATGCAATGCGCATTTTTGGTAAAAAATGGCGTTTCCCTTTGTTAGTCGATTCCATTCATACTACCATCATAGACAAAAATCTACTCTGAGCTATTAATGATTCATAGAAAGCTGCATGACTTGGAGCATAAAAACACCAAAAAGGGTTTAACGCAGTTGACCCAATAACCAAAGGTGTTTTGACGGCTGTAGCGGTCTCTTGCTATGGATGGTCATGGTGTATATACATTATCAATGTTTTTCAATTTTCAGTTGAATCCTGAATGTTTTTTTTTTTTTGATCCCATTATTATCTGTTTTTATGAACATAGACATTCAGTATCCGAGCTATTTAAAAATAGTACTTTGTTGTAAGTTTTTTGTTGAGAGGTCTGTTGACACTGATGTAAACAGAACGTCTGATAGATGCAGATTACTGCGCAAACAAACTCGACTTTCAGATTTTTCCCCCAAGACTGTTTGCTGCACCAGGTTTAAGAAATAGGCTTATATCTGAGAAATGATCTGTAACACTAACCAATGACAGCTTCTTTTTTAATGAACCAATTTGCTAGAAAGATGGACATGGTGCAGCAAACTGTTCCTCGGTGTGTGATTGTGAGAGAGTAACACAATCTTCTCTAATGCATAAGCACAAGAATTCATCGATTCCAAGCAAAACCATCCGGCTTAACTTTGAGGTTATAAAAACGCACTATCACAGCTTACAAACACGAAGACAGCGTTCAGAAATCCGTAAAGGAAATTCTGCACAGGAAATGCTGATGATGGCAAACTTAAATTTCAAATACTCTTTCCTCTTAGTTCTAGGCCTACACGCTGATCTATTGACAATGATGACATGCGTCTTGTAAGCAGACAATTAATCATTAAATCATAATCTATTAAAGAAGGAGTAATTATTAAAATTAGCGTGGTTACGTCAGAGCAAACGTGCACTTCTTTTACCCTCAAGGACACAAGGAGACGGTCAGGACGTTGGTCGCAAACATCAGTTTGCCCAGTGACGTCACCTCCCCCAATGCAATCCTCTTCTGCTAAAAGCAGATGCCTTATTTGTTTGGCTGGAAAGCCATTAATCCCAAAGCCAGTCAGCGTGAGGAAAAGACTGGACAGCACGGATATTGGGAATATTCAGCCCATCTTCAGTCCCAGAAGGAGCTGCGGGAAGTACGTTGCTTTTGTCGGCTGTTCCTTGCGAATGGAATACAGAACTCATTTGGATGCTGCTTTTCTCGAACATGTATTAGTTTAACGCTCCGTTTGCCTGGAATATATCTTAATTATTCTGACGCATTCGAGGGTCGAGTATTCGTTTCACATTTAACTGGAAGCATTGCACGTTTCTAATATGCATTTTTGTGTTTTCTTCTTGTAGGTGTTTGAGTAGCCTACGTACGGATGTGGTCGAAGCCCTCGACGCTTTTTTTTTTGACAGAGCAGAGGTCCTTTCAAGCAGATCCTTCTTTGTCCCAGACTGGCTGTCATTTTGAAACCAGCTTCAAAAAATAACGAAGGCCTTATTCCTTTGCTGCCAACGTTTCATGGCCATATTTCATCATACGGCGGTTAAGTAAACCTTTTGAGCATTCGCTTCGCTTTATTGCGGATCCGTTGCTGTGATTAAACACTTAACGGAATGGTTTCAGTAGCACTGGACATCGCAGAGTTGGGGTTTGAAAAGCATTAATTTAATAGGCCGTACTAGAGCTATACGCGCCGGGACACTAAAACCAGAGGCTGGGGAATTACTGGATAAACGTAGGATTTCATGATAATACAGATGCTTTGGGTTGGTTACAGTGATGGAGAGGGGTTTTGGTATGTTTTAGTCAAGCTTTGCTTGATTTGAGACTCTGGCTCTCCGTGTTCACAGCGGACCTTGATTTAATGTCTTACAATTAAGGCACGCGGTGAATGCCAAGAGCGGGGCCTTCCACCATCAGCAGGCCAAAAAATACTGTGGGTTTAAAATATCTTTATGAAAATTTGATTAAATTGCTTCCCACCCCAATAAAGCTAGTTCTGATTGTTATGGTCTGTGTGTTTTGGATATTGTGCTAAACAATTGTGAAAGTATGTGTGTACTGCAATCTGTAAAACCATAAAAAGGAAACAATGCGTTACACTGCAGAGGTCTTGAAGGTGAGGCGCTGTCCACCGCATGTGGTGCTGAATTTATTTTTGCAGATCTTTTACTGCATCACGGGAACCAGATAAAGCAAATTACCGACAACTAACCATTTTCACATGCGCAAGCCAATGTGGGAGTGTGTGTTTAAATCTTTTGGCGTGTTATGGGTTTTATTTAGACAGTAGGTCGACATGAAGTGGAGTGGGTGAGAGAGAGGGGGCTGGGATCGAGGATCTCTAAATTATATTTTAGAGATCACAGTATTGTTGATTGCTGAATCTGAAATGATATAAAACAAACATGGCCTAATTCAGCCAAACATTCAATCACCCAACTGAATAAATTGTTTAGCCTTTTACACCAGAAAGAATCTAACCACCTTTGCCTATAAGAATCATATAGAGACCGAAAATAATGGCAACATTTCCACAAATGTATTTACTCTGTTGAAAGAAAATATGGGAATTGCCTGCTTCGAGTTGGTTTTCTTCTACAGTAATCTTCAGTCCAATTGAATGATCCCTAAGGAGATGTCGACCCCTAACGGCTAAAAACCGACTCCAAATCAAGACGAAAAAATAGGTAAAACTTAAAGAGACAGTACATCCCCAAATTCTGTCAATATTTTCTCATGTTGTCCATATTTCGACTCTTTTTTTTTCATTCTGCGTTGAGACTTACGATGAAGATGTTAAATCACACAAAGAAGAAGAATTAAGGTATTGAACAACATACGTTTAATATATTGAATAAAGTGGCGATAGATTAGTTTAGACAGTTTAGAAAAGGAAAAAGTATATAATAAATATAAGTATATAGTAAATATTTGTGAGTCAACATGACAGTGATGCTACAGTATAATCATCCGTCAGAATAGGTCGTGAAAGAGGGAAAGCCTGTCATTGAATAATAGCAACAGGAAATTTTGCTTGATTCAAATAAATAAATAAATAACTTCTGCAGGATTCAAGAAAAACTAAATAGGCTAGGCCTTACTAGGGACACTGAACAGGGCATCATGATACTGCTGTGAGTTACGTAACAATCGGCGTCAGAACATTTCAAGATGTTGGAGGAATGATGTATTTATATCCTCCACATCACATCCCATAGCTGTTTTGCTCCAAAAAACACTTTAACGTAATAAAACGTGGCCTAACTGGAAGATGTGCGGTATTACTGAGAAAACCACGCATGTCTACACACTAAAACTGCCATCACATTCTACATAACTTAAATAAGACACATATAAAATAAGCTTAGAGTCTCAATGCAGAGCAGTCATGCACATAAACACTGCCATCACTATTCAGAACACGCGCGAGCCTTGACAGATAAGCACGCGAAGCGCCGCCACGATTGCGCGATGCGAGGTGCTTTCGTACCAGAAGTATGCAGTAATTGCTATGGGGTGACCACTTTGAAATGAAAAAATTGCCACTTACTAAAAAAATAACATGTATCGGTTCATTGTGTTGCTATGCAACCAGTATTCGTTGAAAGAACTACAAGAACAGAACATATGTGACGCAAGATTAAAAATGGGGGGAAATTAAGAAAACAAAAAACATGTATAGAGCAACCCTGCCACCTGCAGGAGCAGCAGGATGTAACTGCTTATTAAAAACATCTCATTCATTCGTGGAGTCAAGCATATACATTTGCTGAGTTATGAATAATAATATGAACCTGGTGTAAAGTGGACTACGCTACATTGTTGTCACATGATATCACATTGCATCCACCTATCAAATGAGTCAAGAAAGAGATACTTCCGGTTCATCTATCACACTGGAAACTGCTCGTTGTGGCAAACGTAGCAGGTCAGTCTTGTTTTTATGTTCTGCCCTACAGAAGAGTCGCATATTGTAAAGTGTCTGCTGCAGCAATTATTACAGCAGTGTGCTTTTTCTTACATAGCTCATGCAATTACGTGTATGTGTGTGTGTCTGTCTCTGTGTGTGTGTGTGTGTGTGTGTGTGTGTGTACACACAATTTCTTGTCTGTAGCTTTTAAATAGGTTTAAGGGTGGGTTAAGGTGTAGGGGTAGGGTCGACAATGTTATTTTATATGTAAATATAGAACTTAATTGCATATATATAACTACAGGAAGAAAATTTTAAATATAGGGACCACTTCTAAAAAAAAAAAAAAAAAAAAGATGTATACACTGTAAACAGTCCAAGTCCACTGCATCAAATGATGAATTTAAATGTACATATTAAAGACACTTAATATAAAGTGGGTCCAAATATTTTATTTACTGTACCACATAATTTTTTTGAAGACATTGCCAAGTAATATTTGTCATAAATATAAAAAAAAAAAAAAAAACATAAACTTTTCAGTGTGTGTTTAATGTGTGCAGTCTGACACCATGTGGCACAGAAGAGTCATATAAAAAAAAAAAAAAACTACTACTACTTTATATGAGCAGCTTATAGTTAGTGTCAGGTACCTTTTCAAAGTATAATAATGTATAAAATATATAATTAAACCTATTGAAAATATATCTGAGAAAATAATCTGAGATATCAGTATATAAGGTTAGGATCTAATGAAAGCAAGCTGAAATTTCCTAATTCATTGGAAAAGCTGACAGCAGGCTATATATGAAGTAAAGACTTACAAAAAAGTAAAGACAGAAGAGATGAGAGAGCTGAGCTGCCTGGAGTGTGAAGGCAGACCTCAGCCCAGTTTTATGAGTATAAGTGAAGTGAAGTGAAGGGAATATATAAGGATTATACATTATAAGGATGGTCCTTCCTGTTTACAGTAATAAAGAACATCCCTCAGGTTGTGAGTTCACCATTACTGCCAATGTAAAATTAGAATCATAATGAAATTATAAAAACATATAAGCCTTTATTATGTAGCTCTGTTTTATAACATGACTCTTTATTAAAGAGTAGAAATCAGTAAATAGGCTATGACAAAGTCCTTTATAAACTGTCTCTGGCTATGATTAGGAATGTAAACTATTATTTTTTAATGAAAAAGGCATATGTATATATATATATATATATATATATATATATATATATATATATATATATATATATATATATATATAAAAACAAAAGAGAAACCAAAAACCAAAAAGAAAACAAAACAGAAAAAAAATATGTGTTCTTACATTTTAATAGATAAAAGCTATGGTCCACTGTTTCACAAAGTTTTTTTTTATTATATTATTATATGATAACATAGTATGTCTTCTGATTACTAGTATTAAGTGACACTACAAAAAAAAAAAAAAAAAAAAAAGTCCTGTGAGCGCAGAACTCATTATGACCACGTGGGGGCGAGTCGCGTTCACAAATGTGTCCTCTTTCTTTTTATAAGCATTGCCCCAAAAGTTCGCACATTACCATTGTCTGCAACTGTAATGTACAGTAACCTATACACACAAATAGGCAAAGTGAAAATAAATAGTACCTGTAAGTCTGCTCCACGCACGAATGCAAAATTACGTTTATCCAATGAGTTTTCGCACAACTGCTCTGCGTTTTTAAATCATGCTGCATATATGTATTTCTAGAATCAATGGGAAAGTTTAGAGCTGAATGCTTTGGAGAACAAAGAAATGCAGTGCTATTTTCTAGAGGCGAAGGTACAAGTCATTGGATATTACAAAATGAAGATTTATTAATGAGAGTTTTGCTTTAATGCAAAGATGCAAGATGAGGATAGTTCATCACAATACTCTAATATAGAAATAAATAACTCAAAACTGAATAATAGAATGTTGTATCATGTGCTCTCAGTTATACAAAAACATAGCTTCAAAACATTAAGTCTCATTTTTGAGTATCAACAAGTAAAAATGCGAAGTAACAAATATAATAAAATAAATTAAATGTATTGCTATTTTCCAAGACATTACGAAATAAGTGTTTTTCTTCAAATTTCCTTTTTATTTTACATTATAAAGTTTGTGTGTCCCGTGGAAATGCTAAAAACAAAAACACAAACTCAGTTTATGAAAAAAAAAGTCTGTAGCATCTACCAGGGAACAACATTAACACAAAACATATAATAAGTAGATTTAGTAGGCTATGTAGCTATCTGCACTGCAAAGCTCAAGAAACGGCTTGAATACAGTCTGTACACAGATGGGCAGAGGAATAAAAGAGCTGGCGCTTTTGTAAAGCTGCGTGAAACCAGTATGGATTGTTTGTTACCGTTTTAATCCCATTAATTAAAACGTTAACCTGATTGGGTAACGTGTGCTCAATCCCGATAGGCGAATCTTCTTCATATTAATAGCCAGACTTGAGATAATGATGTAAAAGACTCCCCCTTCTGCTGCTGATGCTGATCGCTGCCGAGATCTACAAAGTGTCTCAACACGATAAACGCAGTGTAGAGCACTTTAGGAGGAGCCTCACTTGACAAGTGGAGCGGCCATCAACATCAACTCACTTCATAGAGTAGAAACTTAAAGAGAGGACAGCGTCTGAGTGAAGACCCATCATCGCATCCGACTTTCGGGAGACTATGGACAGGAGAATAAACTTGGGTGGAGACATTTTTCACAAAACTCTCAGCGCAGTCTCGAGCAAAAAGATGGACTCGTTTCGACCGGCTGTGGGTATTGATCTTGGTTCACGAGACAGCCAGTCGCCCATCAGCTGTTTTGAGCAGACCGACCCAGACCCGGTGCAGGCCGGGGGGCGAGCGGGCACGCTGGGTCTGCCGACGGGATCTTTGTGTGTGAAATACGGCGAGAGCGCAAGCAGGACTTCGGCTGCGGAGAGCAGCGGCGGCGAACAGAGCCCGGACGATGACAGTGACGGCAGATGCGATATGATGCTTATGACGGACGGGAGAATGATGGTGCCTGGCGCAAAGTCAGAGGGAGGTAAGAAAAACAAAGAGCAAAAAATGCTGAGACTAAACATCAACGCCCGGGAGAGACGGAGAATGCACGATCTGAACGATGCGCTCGATGAGCTGCGCTCGGTCATCCCTTACGCGCACAGTCCGTCTGTACGGAAACTCTCCAAAATTGCCACCTTGCTCTTAGCCAAAAATTACATCCTCATGCAGGCACAGGCGCTGGAAGAGATGAGACGGCTGGTTGCGTATCTCAACCAAGGCCAGGCTATCTCTGCTGCCTCGCTGCCCGCGACAACAGCTCTAACGCCCGGTTTGAGCGCATACGATCAGCCGGTTGGTTACCCGTTCCCCGCCGGAGTTGCAGCGTCCTCCTGTCCAGACAAATGTGCCCTTTTCAACAATGTCACCTCCAGCCTCTGTAAGCAATGCACTGACAAGCCTTAAACTCTGCAGCCGACTCTGGTAGAAGCACATGTGCAACTTTTGACTCTGAAAAAGAGAGACTGATGTTTGCCAGCAGTTTTACAATGAAGTCAATATAGAAGAATGCTAAAAACTTTTCTTACAACTTCATTTCAAGAAACACTGATTGTGTACATATGGTATAGCCTATACTTTAAGTGCTGGTGAGCGTGAGATAAAAACCAAACAAAGTCTATGTCTGATGATGATGATAATGTTGAAGAATGAACAGTTCATTAATGTGGACCCTTCAGAATGACGTGTTTCACTGACCTGCCAACTTGCAACCATGTTTTACCTTGTTTATTATGATGCCAAACTTTTCAAGGTTTTAACTCTAACTTGCAATAATGCGTATTCTTGCTACTTCGAATTTATGTTTTATAAATGTTTGCGTTCAAGTGACATCTGTGTTTTACAAAGCAGCTGCTAGAAGGAGCAGCGTATTGGACTTTATTCCAAAGTAGCCTACGTTTTATTTCGAAAGCTTAGTTGAGATCGTTCATTTTAAATTGTAGTATAATATATTGTTAGTTTGGTGGAATCTTAAAAAGTTGCTTTGCTCTTTTCATTTTTCTAAATGGATGAAATCAAGTGGGTCTGCATGCCTGGTCTGATTATGCATTGTCATCATTGCTGTAAATCTCGCCGATTTGGCTTTTTACAAACACATATACAGTTTGGCTATTTAGGGACGTGCCAGATTCAACTTGTTGTCAGGTCGAGGCTGGAAGCAATGTAGATATATTAGTTTCAATATGACCACAGAGGGCCATTTGTATGTGTTGATGTATTGGAAAGCTTTATTAAAATATTTTGATCCAACGTACTATGCCTGGTTGTATGTTGTGATGCCTCTGGTAGTAAAGTGATTCATGGCACTTGCTAGCTCGAGAGATTATGATCAATAAGTCGCAGATGAAAAAATATTTTACGCATGACACGTAATTTGTGGAACTGTAAATTTCGGCATTTGGCAACTTAATTTGATGTTACATTTAACGAATTAGCAGCAACATATTTTCTTCTTTAAATTAGCAGTAGTTTGTAAAACAACTGTGTTTTTGTTTTTATGCTCGATAACATATAAAAGCCCTGGGGAAAAGGCCAGACTTTTTGAATAACAATACCCTAAGGTTAAAGGAGAATGTCTGTTGGTAAGGATAGCCTAGAACTATAATCACCGTGATCATGATTATATATATATATATATATATATATATATATATATATATATATATATATATATATATATATATATATATATATATATAAGATAATAATAATAAAAATCTGTGACGTTTTCTAATAATGTTAATTCTAAAACAACAGTGTATCAAAGCTGTGGACTGTAATACCTATATTCCTTTTAATTAAACACATCGTTAAGGCAATTAAACCTCCTGGATGTGATTAAGGAACATAATTACGACACTGTTCACTGCTGTAATTGGGTGTCTTTAATCACAGGAAACAGTCACGAGCATCAGTGTCAGTGTCATTAGTTTGCATTGTTCTAGTTCGGACGATTAGGTACGGACAAGAAGATGCCCTTTCACATGATGCTGATATCAAGTTCAAAAGAAACTCCGTTTTCAATTTAAAACTTAATTTCTACAACAAAAAACACTTTAAGAACATTTAGCTTAAGATTTTAAAAAGTCGAAGTTTCGTGAATGCTGAAGTAAGGCAGATACAAAATAAATGATGCAATATTCAACGCAGTTTTACAAACAATATAGAACTGTATGCATAAAACCACTAAATCACTAAAATCATTATTTAGATAATTATTTTTTTATTAAAATATATTTTTTAAATGATCAAAATAGGAAATGTGAAAAGGCTTATAAAAGATACACGTAAACATCATAAATCAATAGCTAACAATAATGATAAACGAAAATGTGAGAAGAAAAACCATGGGTTAACGCAACCCTTAAACATTACAGAGAATTTCGCTTTCTTTATCGCTTACCTTATTTTTAATTTGTCTTATCTAGACAGTGACATATTTGAGAGATCTGTTTGGAAGGATATGAAATCTAAATATAATCTCCAAAAAGTGAGAGGTTTTGAGTGTCGTGGGCAGAACTGTTTCTAACAAACACTTTCAACAATTACGAAATGCTTTCTCGTACTCCAAGTGACTCGTGTTTAGTTCAGCACCAGGGACAGCGCCAACACTATACATGACATTCAGTATTACCGCATGACATCACAACCTTTGTAAATACGTCACCGGAAATACATTTTCAGTAAATGAGAAAGAAAAGAGAGCCGAACTAAAAAATACTCCAATAAAGCACGAAGGAGATCTGTCGGGGCCATTTAATAGTTTTAACCAGATTTTCTCTGCTTTATAAAATGGAAACCCAGCTTAGCCACCGTTTAATGAGACAAAATCATACACAATTAAAAAAGCCAAGCCCCTTCTAATTTCATACATCAGCCAATTACAATAATCACATGAAATCAGATGAGAAAAAGGAAAAAACACCTTTTTCTACAAATGAAATTTTTGCATAGGTCAATAAATAGAAGGAAAAAAAACACTAGCTTGTCAGATGAAAGAAGTACAGTAAAACTAGCTTGCAACGAATGAAGATTAAAAATACTACAATCAAAACACAAGAAATACATAAAAATTTCCCTAATCAAAAAAGTAAAAGCATTACACAACCACAAGATAGAAAATTAACTGATGATCTTAACTCTCTTCAATGTTTCGACGCTGTAAATTAGCCATTTGGAAAGCATGTACTGGTATTATGGTATTTCTCCGTCCTCTCTAATTCTCTGCACAGCACAGATGTGGAGACACATGCAAGAGTCATTAATCAGGGCCAGCAGTAATCAGCCATCACAAATCCTTGCCTGGATAAATACTGTCAGCAATTACTGTGTGGAAGTCAACTACTTCCAGGACCCCATTTACATGATTTCCATCATTCTCTTACATGTTCACTTTCCCAGTGCAACTAGTTCACATACCTTAACAAATAGCAAGACAATAATGACGTTAATTATACATGGCACTGGGATGCATTATTTAATACAGCAATTAGTTCACAAAGGGCTTAATTCAAACGTATTAGGATGGGATCAATCAAAAGAAGTCTGAACTCCCTTAAGAGGCATTAAGGCAGTGCTATCACACAGATTTTAGAGCTTAAACTGCTCAAACTCAAGTAAACTCCAAACCAAAGAGGCAACTAGATACTAGATAACCACCTAAACAGTGACTCAGAATCAAAGCAGTGTTTGTATTCATGAACCTAATAAAGCTTAACGTGTCTTTACAATGTCTGCAATGTAGCTTTAGGGGTCATGAATAAAAGTGAAATATAAAAAGGCGCCTTTTCATAAACCATAAAATATCCAATTTACCATCAAGAGCTACCAGAGCACTTATTTGTAATATAGATGTTATGTATGCTGGGGATGATAAACAAGGATCTTTAAAGTATACATTAGGGGACCCTATTGAACCATCCTCTTCATATCAGCTTCAGACTCAAAGCCTACAAATTGAATCATCTCTCTGTTCTTATACAAACAAGAAGAAATATGCTGTACATGAGACAGTACCCCAATGTCCCACGCTGTAATTCACACTTGGCTGTGGGATTGCTGTGTATAGTGCGGTATTAAAAATACAAAAAAAGAGAGATGTAAAAAAAACATGAAATTGCTCTTCCAAAAAATATTTTATGTGATTTTGTCAATGTTAAGGTGCACTGGCAAAATTAATTTGAGGTGAATAAGTTTAACAAGACTAAACAAATAAGTGAAAAGAACTTAAACACCACTTTTCAAACCATAATGACAAATTTTATCTCATGAAGAAAAAATAAACTGGAGAAATGGTGAACATAAAATATCACTAAAGTATATATATATATATATATATATATATATATATATATATATATATATATATATATACACATACATACACACACACACACACACACACACACTTTAAAAATAGATAAAATAAAAAAAGATACAATTTGTAATTATAGAAAAATTATACACCTGTAATTTTTCTATAATTCATTTAAAATTATGTATTTTTTCTGTAATATTAATTGTGATGCAGTTCAATTTTTTTTATTGAATTTAGGTCATGATAATAAGTGTGCATCTTGCATTTATGTATTTGGTCTTAAGAATTAATCCTTCAACCACTTGATCTTTAAGTACTTTTTGTGCTGTAATTATGCCAAATTCGTCAGTGAAAGTACTGGAAATCTTTTAAGAGTCACGGTCTAGATCTATCACTTGTGATCATGAGCTATTCTTCAGAAAACAGGAATTACTGAATTACATTTGTGGAGTATTGTCTATTGTCTGGATGAATGAGATTAATGGACAGTTTTATTATCTTAATCCCGTTCCAAAATTGTCCTTTTCTTTAAATAATAATCTGATGTTCTTGGAGTTGTTTTCGGATTACAGCTAAAAGCTCACACAAGGGCTCTAATTCACAGTGCTGCTAGTGAAAGATTACTATTACACAAGAGGTCAAAGGTGACGGAACACCTGCACCAGTATCTATGGTCTCGGTAGGCTTTGAAGGAAAATGTTTCAATTTGTAACACATGCAGAGAGTTTGATTCAGCCCAAATAGAGACAGTTTAGGGGTTATGACACCGAAAATGTGTCAGTTGTTTTCAATATTCTTAATTAAAAGCAACGAGTATATAAGCAACCACGTATCTGTAAGTAAAAAAAAAGAAAAAAGTAAAAATACTTTGGCATCGGAGTTTCATTACATGAAATTGTTGTCACATAATCACCATGTGTTCTGAACAGAAAAAAAAATGACAAAGTGTGATCACAGCCTGATTCTTGCCATATCAAATGACTCATTTATAAAATTATTCATTTTTACCACTGTAAATGGCATATGAATATTAATGTGCATATTCAAAGATACACTTATAAAAAACATAGTCCGGCACCTGTTCAGGATGATCACAACGTGCACATTGAAGGGCTACGGTTATGCTCAAAGCTTACTGACCCTTTCCAACTTCTGATATTCATTAAATGTGGCTGTGGGGGGAAGAGAAAAGTGCCAGCGGGACAACACCATTACCAGGGGAGTCAGTCAGAGCAACATCCCCAGCCCTGCTTCCTCACTCCATGAGGCAGGCCAGGCATTCAGCATCAGCCATATGAGGCGCAGAGTGGACATATGGAGTTAAAGCAGGACCCCTGCTGATTGTGGCCTAAGATTAATATATACATTCATGTTCTACATTACACATGGGGTTTATGTGAGGCTCTGTATTCCTAATGAGAATAAGGTGATTAATTGTTAAGGGTTCTGCAGCCTTTAAAAAAATTGTTGTTGTTTATTTCCTGGTCATTAGATACTTATATGTTTCTGGTTGAGATAGAGAGACATTTTAAAATACACACAGAAATAAACATCTGTCAAATTATATTTGATTTGGTCAGAGTAACATTAAAAACTAATTCAAAATAATTTCAAAATCAGATTCAGAAACATTCCTCACTTATATCATACTCATTTAAAAATACAAGCAAAAAATAAATATAAATATATTTTGAAGAGCAATTTACCCTAACAGTGTATGTGTATATATTTGTGTGTGTGTATTTTAATGTTTCTGTCATATTTCTGTTTATTATTCAGTGTATTTGAGTGTAAAATTGGACACTATAGATATTATAAAACAGATTCAGGCTTTTGGGTTCTCTTAGGTTTCCAGTAGAACATGAGTATTATTTTTCAGTTACATGAAATTTCATTAAAACATGGACAAAACAACTCTGTTCTTCAGAATGGAAGCAAATGATTTAACATACAGTAAAGTAGATCCTCAGTGCAAGAGCTGAAAAACAAACCTGTTAATCAAGATGTCAGCTGATCAGTTTGCCCATTAATCTGCAAATTAAGACAATAATCTATTGGAAGATAACATGAATGAATGCTACAACAGGGACAAACAAGATGGTGTGCGGGAAACAATGAATGAGCAGCTGGGGATGTGTTTTAATGTAACACTCATCAACATTACGCTCCTCATCATCTCACAGCTTCATTATCAGGCATGTGACTGAAAATCTCATCAGTGTGTTAGTAAAGGAAAATCCTCTAATGAACACTATGCTGTGTATTTGCATCCATGGACAGACCACCAGGTGACCACACAAACGACACACACATGCAGAATAACTACAAGCTCAGTGTCCTTGGCTTCCTAGTGGCCTTCACCTTGCACTCCCGACACAGTGAATTTTATGGCTAATTTCCGGCAATTTCTCCAGGCAGTTTCAGTGGATATTCCTGCAGGAATAATGTGGATAATTTGCATGAATCATTCTGATAGAATGCATATCAGCACGTAGGCCCTCCCCCGTCTGGCAGCACAGCACTTAGTTTGTAATCAAAGCTGACTTCTCTCCACCAGCACTCACAGAATCTGAAGGTCTGACCACCAAAGTCTTAGCCTTATTCACTCAATCTGTAGGAGCCACCAATAAATACACAAAAGATAATAATGAAATATGATTTAGAGAGATGCACTGATATAATTGATATGATAGCCAATAGTTATCTATATTTTGACCTATTTGCTTCAAATTAAATCATTTTAAGTGGCCAAAAAAAAAAAAAAAAAGGAAGAGGAAAAACTAGCTTCTAATCTTAAAATTTTAAAACAGTATCAACTTCGGAATATAACCTTTCTCAAAATCCTTTAACATATGTAGGACTACTACACAGGGTTATTATTTTTAACTAAAACCATAAAAACATGTTCATTAATCAAAATACAATAAACAATAACTAAAACGAAATAAAATATAAAAGTATAAAAAAGACAATATTTCTAATTTTCAGTTAATTTCAAATTAACTTAATGTACAACTAATAATTTGTTTTATATATGATTTTTTTATGAAACATCAAAAACACAAAACAAAATGAATACAACTTAAACTAAAATTACAATGAATTACAATGTAATAAAAATTACAAGTATATACTATATAAAAATAAAACATTATCCTATTTAGCTTTAGAAAGTATGATGAATTAAAAAATGAAAAACAAGCCTTCAGTATTATAATGCATTTTAACTTACAAACTTTTGTGAGAAGTTATGTATTAAAATGTACATTACGAATACGTCTAGCTTTATTCACTATACATAAAGGCTTTAAGTAAAGTATTACTGAATGAATCATAATCTAATTAATTTTTTGGCATTATTTAATTTATAATTTGTTTCTTTGTATTTATTTTTTAATTTCTATAATTTAATAAATAATTTAATGCTTTTTGAATATTTGAATGAATAAAATTTAATATTAAATATTAACTTATTAAAATGAATATTTCATTTAATAAATTACCTTATATTCATATTTTACCATTTTATCATTATAAAAGAAAAAAGAAAAAAGAAAGCACTTAGATTTTCTATATTATATTTAGTATAGTATATACTATACTACAGTATGTGGTCAACATATAGTGCATCCCTATATGTAGATATAGAAGACATTCACGATCAAGATATTTTATTTGTGGGCTCTACGGCACTCAGAAAAGATGGGACTGTGTTCAGGTTACCGCCAACTGTCATGATATGTCAAGAGTTTCTTACTGTAATCAGCAGAGGTTAGATGTGCATTAAGGCTAAAGATGTGTAAAAAATAATGAAACCATATATACACACACACATATATATATATTTATATAACAGCCATCAGAAAAACAATGAGCATTCTTTTGGTGCCACAAAACCTGATCTGGGTGGCGTAATGATGGTGACAATTGGACAGTCATCTGCTAGGTGGATCTTAATCATAACAAACTAGGCCAGGGAGCACAAACCTCTGTAACAAAGCTATAAATGACATGTCTGCAGAGACCACCTCCTCTCCAGGGGGTGGGGTGGTCCCTCAGTTAACACAGGTTTTCGGAAATCCAGAAGACAATTAGTAAATGATGGCAGTCACATTAGCCTCAGCCAAAGTGGATTAATTCATTTTGAATGGCTTGCTTCCTAAACGTAGCCATCTCGTGGTTACAAAAAATTGTGGCTTTTTAGTAGTTGCATTAACAGCATAAACAAACGTGAGTGTATTTTTGAGGATGAGGAGATAGAGTAATTGACCCAGCACAGTGAAGCAGCATCTGTTTCTGTGCATGTGCTGAGCAAACAAGGCAATTTAGGGCATGTCAAGGGATCAGCCCATAAACACAGTCCCCCGCCTACCTCTGAGCGCACGCTTTATTCAGTCAAACACCCTAAAACCAACAGCTCTAATGTCACTCTGCTCCAGCACTTAATCTGAGCGCATTTTAGGTCTTTCGACAACCACGTGTTTACAATTATTCTTCTGGGAAAGGAATGATGGATGACGGCTGGTGTTCTAGATGCCTGTGTGCTGCCTGATTCACAACATGTTACGATAACGCTAAGCTGGAAGGCATCAAGCAGTTTATTTAGTGTATTATTGATTACCGTCAGAGGTGGTCTTGCTATACTGGGCTATTTAAAAAGAGAACGACACATTAATCAAGGTTCTCAGTCAGAACTGAATATCTGCCAGGGATCTTGCAGTCTAGGAAATTTGCATTGCCCAACATTGATCCTTTCTAGCCATTTTGCCGTTCACATGATTGCTGAACACTAGAAGCATGCAGTTAGGTTATTATGTTTAAAGGCTCAACTGTGATGGTTTATTTGTAAAATTAAGCATTAGAGCTAATAGCGAAACAGATCTCTTTGTTACAATGTGTTCTTGTGCTCACAGCAGACTCAATTTGCTGTAATGAGATTGGGAGCATGGCTCGGCAACTTAACATTAACACACAGCCAAACTGACACCCTATCAGAAGACCCGTCAGTCCCCGTTATATATGGCACACAGCTGCATAGACCACAGTGGGATCTTTAGTTTTAGGATTCATCACTAAATGGGATGTAAATTTGAAATACTGGTAATTTATGCATAGCAGAAGCTGAAAATGTACACAATATAAACGTACAGTTTAAGACACAATAATAACATGTGTTATTATTTATAACACATTATTTGTAGGCATGAAAGCAAAACTTTAGCTCAGACTGATGCATTTTGACTGCTTGCCTTCAGGGCAGAGCCACAGTTATCATGGAGCAGAATACACAAGCTTGTCCTGTAAGTTTAATCAGAAATCAAACCAGCCAAATAAATATATGAATAAATACAAGCCAAATGAAGAAAAGGAAAAAAGTTTTATATTTAATTGATTTTTAGATGGTTGATTTTCTGATATTACATTTTCTGATCTCGACATTTTACATCTTCTTACTCAACATTGATAACATAGAAAGAAAAGAGGAAATCGAAAATTAACACCTGTTATTAGACTGATCGGATGTGAGGTATAGCTAATTAAAATACGTGAGGGTTTCTGCCCAGCCAAGGATCAGTCATGCTAATGAGGACCAATAGGTTTGTGTGCTGTAATTTGCAGATTAATGAGTCAGGTTTTAACATAAAGTTTGGCATGGCGGTGGCTTCAGAAACCGTGAACAGTAATCACAGCCATCACCTTAATCTTTTTCATTATGTCAATTATGAGTCATGTTTTACAACCTCAGCAAAAATCCAGACCTACCACAAAGTTGGGCAAAATTCAATTATCCTAAATGCTTTTTTTTTTTTTTTTGCACAATAAAAACATTTTATTATTAGTCAATTAGCAGGAATAGTTAATGCTTCAAGGTCACCCACCCTTGTACTGTCGTATGAGGCGTCGGTCTCCTGTGGAGTAACTAGAGCTGTATATTTTAATAGATGAGCTCTCTGTCTGCTTGCCTCATGTTAATGTTGATCACTGAAGAGGTTTAGCTCACTGTTTAGTCATTGTTCTGAGGCATAGTGCCATGAATCAAGGCTTATCTGAGCACTTAAGCCTGTCACAGAGTGACAAGGGAATTTCACGTATGGGACTTCTTTGTGAACAAAAGCCTGAGACTTGCATTTTACTTGGATTTTATTCTGAGTTCAACCTGGCACTATACATGTACATGGGACCCAATTTAAATTCTAATGAACTAAGAACAAGAAAATACATGAACTCTAAGATTTATGCTTGTCTTTAATATTAAATGGAGAGATCACCCTAAAATAAAATAAAAATAAAAAATTATATACCATGGAAGTCAATGGTTACCGTCAACTGCTTGATTAGCAACATTCTTCAAAATATCTTATTTTGTGTTCCACAGAAGAAAGAAACTTATATAAGTTTGGGACAACTTGAGGATGTGTAAATGATTCATTTTTGGGTGAACTATCCCTTTTATTAATATTGAATATTAAGCCTATGATATTGCATATCAAGTAAAAAAAAAAAGAGTAAGACAGAGGAATACAAAAGAGACATGACTAACGTGTAAAGCTAAATGAGAGGTGTCATCATTTATTCACAGGGTGATAGTTATTAGCAAATTAGTCCTCCTGTCAGACATACCTCATTCATTTACACAGGGTATTTAAGATGTAATTTAAAATCAGTAATGAGCCAGATTAAAAATAAAGCATGCTGACTGCTCAACATAAGTGCTCTCTAATGCTGGTTTTAAATGATGATTCAACCATCTATTATATGAATAAATAAATAAAAGTTGCATATCTCAATCAATGCATTATCCCAAAAACCACTCACCTATTTAAGGACTGTAGTCTGATGTGATTAGGGTAAATAAAATATTACAATTCATTAAAAACCTAATGACTGTGGCTGAAGTCATGCATATTTTAGATTAAATAAATAACTGTTGCAATAAATTAAGATATGGTACTGCAATCTATGCTGTCTGAAATCAGTCTGTCTGAGCTAAAAAGGCAACCATACTACATTAGAAAAAAACTGAAACATTTTCAAATATAAACTACACATACATTTTCTTATAAACAACAGGCAAAATAATTTGCATGCTTTTATCAAAAAACTAATGTTTATGATGAGACTTGTACCTTGATTGCAACTTCTTTAAAAAAAAAAAAATAAAAAAAAATAATAATAATTTAAAAAAAATAAATAAAAAACACTATATCCCACAAGTACAATGTACTACGATGTCTGAAAAATAACTGTAGTAGTATTTAGACATTGTCGATAGGTTGGCTGATAAAATAGAACAGCTCATGACCTCTACAAGCACATCCAATAGATTTGCATTTTCTTCCTGATCTTAACTTGAGGAAGGGCACTGCATGGCATATTTCACCAAGCCTGTCATCCACCCGCACACCCCTTTCAAATTGCTCAGTAACTTAATTCTATCTTTCCATGGTCAAGCTGTGATGCTGACCAAATTAGCATAGCTAAAGTTTGGATGCATTCCCAGGTTAGCGGTTGTTGTTTTTTCACCATTTCCCAACACAACCTCTACTTGAGTGTCTCACTTAAAGCTTTAATAAAAAAAGGAGTGTTTATGTAACGTGGAGCTTGTTACAGAGATTTTCCAGGCCTACTGACAGTGATGTGCACTGGAAGTGTGTGGGGATGACGGTTGGGTGGGACCGTGGTCGCTGCACCACCACACAAAACCAATTAGAGAGCTATTTCCTAAGACAGGTCAGGGATTCGCATCATGGTGGATGGGTGCTAGGTTTAATGTCTTGATTAAGCTGACATATATGTCCCCTACACCATCTTAGGATGACAATCATTGAGGTCTCAGCAATCAGCCGAATCACTCACCCTCTTCAAGCCCATGTTGAGTTATCCATGCCATCCAACTGCATTTTCCAAGTGAACTGGTTTGAAAAGGGGTAATTGGTAGATAACGGTAGTAGGAGATGACAGGGCATTTGTCAAAGATCCAGAAAGGAGAATTTTGCCTCTGCATATGCATGTTTCTAAGAGGTCAAGTGTTCAAGTGCATCTGGGAAACTCCTACTTTTGAGCTGGGTGTTCGTTATTATGACATGCCATGCATTTCGGAAAACAATATAGACATAGTGTAAACGGAACTAAATAATGAGCGACATACCGAAAACTATTTTCTACTCATGTTATCTAACAAAAACATTCATTTTACATAAGGCAAACCTTACAAGGTGAGTGATTAACTTCAAGTTTGCTGTTTTTAATCTCTTTCATACACAGTGCAATAAAGTTATTGAAATTTTGCATTAAAAAGTATAATAATTCATCAAGTATTCAATGCACAATCATTCATTACCACTCACAACAGATTTATTTCCCGCCATTTTTCACATTATTTTTTGCCCCTTCCATTATTTGCAATTTATTTTGCCTTCACAACTCTGCAACCATCTAGGGTACATTTACATGACAACGATATACAAAAAATGGAAATGTTTTTCCTTTGTGTTTTAAAAGAATTTTTTTTTTTACGTTTTATGCAGACACAACAACTTTGTCAAAACATTCCCTGTTTAAACAGATTTGCAAAAATTACCAAAAAATTATTTATTGTGCATCCAGGACATTAGTTGGTGATGTCACTTCTTAAAGAAACACTGAGCGCCTATTTTGTGCCAGTTAATAAGGAAATAACTAATATATAAATAATTTTTTTCTCTTTGACTCATTTGATGGAAACAAATGCTTCTTCGCAAATGTTTTATGCAATATTCCAATTCTGCACATAAGTTGAATTCACAACTTTGGATGGGAACCCAGCTAATGACACATGACAGATGTAATATTTAAATTTCATTCTTTCTACATACATAGTATTACTTGGTTTCCAGATACTTCACTTTGTTTAAAAGTGGGAAGTTGTGGCCTAGTAGTTAGAGAGTTTGACTCCTAACCCTAGGGCTGTGGGTTTGAGTCTCGGGCCGGCAATACTATATGATTTAGGTGCCCTTGAGCAAGGCACCAAACCCCAACTGCTCCTCAGGTGCCGCATTATAAATGGCTGCCCACTGCTCCGGTGTGTGTTTACTTCTGTGTGTGTGCACTTTGGATTGGTTAAATGCAGAGCATGAATTCTGAGTATGGATCACCATACTTGGCTGTATTTCACTTTTTCACTTTTTTTTTAAGTGACATCGTCACATCACTTTAAAACCAGAAAGTATGAACCAAATGTAAAAGAAACAAAAATCTGCTCTAAAACATAACTTGATTGATTGAAAATGTGACTTTATTATGATCAGACATCATATACTCAGCAAAAGTGGCTCCAGATAGATGTTTAGATTATTAGATTATAGATTATTGAAGGCAGTCAATGTGTCCTTCTCAGTTGAAGAGATCCCATAATCCTGTGTGCGAGTTGGCAGAGAGAACACAAACGGTGTCTAATAGAATGGTTAAAAGGGTCCATGTTTAGTTTTTACCCCTCACAGTTCAGTTTGTACCATGAAACAAGCTTTGTGGTCATTAAATATTCACTGATTTATCTGTAACACTCACCTGAGTTTAAGCTTTTTAGTTTCTTAAATTTTTACCTTCAAACAAAACTGTTGCCTGTTAATTCATTTACTATCTAGACCGCTCCCTGCAGTTTAGAACAAAGCCGATAAACATGTTAACAATTAGCAAACAAATCACAGGTAAGTACAATCAAGACCTGGGGCCTGTTTCACTAAGGAGGTTCAACCAACTCTGAGTTTAAACTGAACTCTGAGTTTTCAGTTACAGAACAGCTGAAATGAGTTGGTTTAATCAACTCTAAATTGACTGACTCTGAGTTAAGCGCGTGCACCACAACTATAAAAAGGCATTATCAATGGAGCGCTGATATTATGATTCACCATGGCAACAGCTCCCACCAAAAAGCCGTCTGCATACTTCAGACTCGATACAAATATAATTCTTATCAGTGATATAATATTACAGGACGAAAACTTGAAGAACGTTAGATTAATGAACCAATAGCTAATCATTTTATGGTATCTCATGGGTAAAAAATATATATAAAACAATAATATTAATAATAATATTTTAAGTGCATTTCTTCTTATTTTACAAATGATCTGCCAATAGAGTAAGAAAAATACCGCAGTGGCTATTTACACTTAGTGGAATTAACATCCTTTCTTAGCGATAGATCCTATTTACAGTAGGCTAAGTGCAAGTAGCTCTAGATGCTATTTACAGAAAAAATGTACAGTGAAAATCGTGATATATTCTATTTACCATGTAAAAGTAGAGGCTAAGTGTAAATAATAATTAGATGCTAGTTATACTTTATACTGGCAGATACATTTGCACCTCAGTATTGTTATACATTAACAGGATGCAATAATAACAGATTGTAAATGATTATATTTATTACAATTATAAATAGTTGTATCATTATTAAACAATCGTTGGGCACTTTGCTTCCACTTTTAGAACATTTTGTTCATTTTTATTGAAAATAAATTCTAATGTGACATGTGATGGGAAAAGTGAGAACCCAGTCAATCGTGTTACAAACTATAGTTTTTCATGGCCAAAATATTACTACTCACACCACTGAAGCTGTTATTCACGTTCTATATTTAACCTTATGTGTTGATGGAGGGCGGAGCTACAGTAAATTTACACTTAGTAATGGACACTCAGAATAATCTTGTTTTCCATTTACATTAATATTATTTTTATTACCACACTGGCATATAATTTTACTTAAATAAAATGCACTTAATTTAGACCCCTCCCATGAAACAAGACTTAGTATCTTATATAATTTTCTTATATATAAAATCAATCTTTATTTTATATATAAAAAAAATTGTATATTTGTATTTGGGGGAAAAAGGAAGAAAAAAAAACACTTAGTAAGAAGAGCATTTTTTCCAGCGTGCATCAATGAAGTGTTTAAAAAGGGGGAGGAGACTGAAAGAAACTCTGGGTTTATCGAAGAAAACCTGCTCCTGACCAGGTTAGGTTCATAAAGTAAGTTACTACGGTAACTGACTCGGAGTATAAGTTACCTCTCTTTCAGAAACGGGCTTGACTTACCCTGCTTTCTCGGGTTCGACAAACCTTCCATTCTGAAACAGAAAACCTAGAGTTTCCCTCATTTCAGGGTTAACATACTCAGAGTTTTCACTTAACCTCCTTTGTGAAATGGGCCCCTGGATTTCAAACATTCCAAAATAAAAGATTTTGGTTTCAAAATAAAAACCAGGCAAAATTATATATATACATTTTCTACAATGTAAAAAATTTTCAAAGGTTTTTATTTTTTATATTTTATTTTATATTTTGCAAAGTAACTTTTCAAACAAGCCAAACAGACATATTAATACACATAAGAGACTTTATGCATTTACAACCTCTGAACCTCTGAACACAGAGCAAATGTCCTTTGACAGCACCTCAGGGTTGAAGAGGATGGAGACACATTCAAGGTGTGAAATACCATAAAAGGAACAGTGCAAACTAAATGTGATGGTATAAATTGTGCGTCTCAAGCCGCTGGAGAAAACAGAAACACAGAGACAGTAAAGAGCGCAGCAGACTTAAGGTCTATTAAATGAAATAAGCTGCAGGCAGATGGGACTGAAACAAATCCGTGCAAACAGGGCAGAGCTGGTCTACCAGCTGTGAAGGTGACTGAGGAAGCTGTGCGCAGAACAAGCCCTCTTGATTAATCACATGATATTTACAGGCTCAGACATAATCAGAGATCAGTAGATCACAAGTCTATATCTCATGCTGCCCAGGAATTTACACACCACAGTTAACTTCATAAAACACACAAAAACACACAGATTTTTGCACGGTTGCTTTCGCACACAGACACACACTTGTGAAGAATGACCTTTTTAAATTGTATAAAATATTATACAAAAGATTATTTATTTTACTTTTTACTTTTACTTTTCATTATTTATTTTACTTTTTATTCTTTTGATACTGTATATGAAGGTCATATTAAAATCTTTTACAATTTCTTTCTAAAATTGATGTATGTCAATGTCTGTATATATATATCGATGTTATTTTACATTGATAGTTACTTTGTACTTTTATGATGACTTATTTCAGTATCATTGATATACTGTTATAGTTTGTTAATATTTTGAAGCAGATTGTATTTTTCTATTTTAACTTTAATTATAGTTAACATTTTTATTGAATTTATTTTTTTATTTTTTTCAAATATGTCCATATATAATTTTATTTCAGCTAGGATTTTCTTATGGAAATATGGTGGTTTAATAACCAATTTAAAAATCTTAAAAAAAAAAAAAAATCATCTTATAAACATAAAAGTATAAATCACTTATCATCAGAATATTTCATATATATTGTGGGTTATTTACAAACATATTCTGTCAAACTCCATTCATAAAATTAGCAAGACAAAAAAGTAGGCCAACTAGTTTTATCAGCATCATTTCCATGACATGAATGCTATTAAACATAAAACATAATTGAAGATGTGGTGCAAATTACAATGGGTTGGATATTTCCATGACTTTCTGAAAGAAATTCAAATAAATAAATAAATAAATAATCAATCATTGGTTACTAGGGAGAATTTGAAGAATATCTTTTGAGAGACTGTTCACTATAGTTGAAGAAATGCATTCAAATTTCAAATGGTTAAAACGTTTAATTTTAAAAATAATTTAATTTCAAGTTATTTTCAAGATAGGTATTTTCTCTCCCATTATACAGACCCACTCTACCCATCATGCTCAGGTAACACTTAAACAAACCCTTGGCAGAAGTGATTTGTGCTCAGTGAAGTGTCATCTGAAAGCATGTAGACTGAGTGTTAGAGATGTGTGGCATTAGATGTGGTCCCTGAACACAGAAGGAGTCAAACAGTCACACGGCTGCCCTGCATCCGCCTGTGTTAAATGTCACTCCCCAGGGGTCTGTCCACACAGAGACGCAAGTTAGACTCCTCTCCTAGACACTGCCCACATGCAATAACATGCCAAAACACAGACATCCTCATACAAACACAAATATTCAGAGCTCTGCTCTGTGGTTACAAATGCAGATGGACAGAAATGTCTTATTTCATCTTATTTCCGTCCAAAATTTGACTTTTCGGTGTCTCACAAAATGTCACACACTTTGAAACACTTCCCCATTCAAAATTTCAATCAAAGCAATGTTGAGATTTTCCCATAAAGCCTATCTAGAGGAGGTTATCACCTCGCCTCTCTGTGATTTCTATCCTAACTATGGAGATGCATTGGCAAATTGTTAGTCTATTAGCTGTGAACATTTCTGTCATTTGCTCTGTGTGCAAGATTCTTCCCCACAGTGACGAGTCCCATTAGAGAAAGAGGCAGAGTAATTTATGTGTCATCTCTCTTTAGCTCGAGCTCACTGATGATTGCGGAGACTCTAGCCATCCCAGTAAAATTTAATCACATTTGCTTTTGTCAGTGGCACCCTGCAACCCGCTGCCAAGAATTCACAACACCATTGTTTTCTTTGGTAACATCCCTTTTTTTGCAAAGCAAATATGATTTCAGGGTGTGTGTCAATTCTTACATCACCCATCTGGCTTGGACCCTGACTTTGTTGACACTGCTTTACTGATATGGCAACAGAGTTGGCTTGTTGCTTTGGCAAAAGGCCACCAAATCTAAATGTGGTCACTCATTACACTGATTCTTAACCTTTCTGACTCAAAAGCCTTCAATTGTCCAACACAACATTCAAAGGCCCGACACTAGGAGTGATTGTTAACCACACAAGTAACCACAATTAAAAATAATATAATAATAATATATTAATTTAAATAGTTTTTTGTTATCTGCTAAGGGCCCCTGATTGTGAGTCACTGACACAAATGTATATTTTATTTAAAAGGAGAGTTGACTTAAAAATGAAAATACTGTCAATTTCAGTGTTGTTTCAAACCTGACTTTTGAAATGAAAGTCAGTGTGATCCAGGTTTCTTTTGATCACCATTAATTTTCATTATATGGACAAAAGCATATATTTCTTCAAAATATTGTGTTCCACAGAACTAAGAGAGGGGTTTGGAATTAGTTTGGAGTGAAATGAAGGTGAGTATGTGTTGATTACCTCTTGGGACAAAAGAATCTTAGTATTATATAAAGTTATTGTTTGTGTATAGGAATTTATGGCTATTTTAATCAAAATGTAGGCATTTGATCAGTTTTCCTAAATGTTTTTTTATGAAATAGTAATTACCCAGCAGATCTACTTTAAAATATTTACAGATCCCACAACACAGCCTCTTCAAACATGCTGCAACATAGAAAAATGATTGCTTAACAAATCATTTCCTAGTAAAACCATGTTCTGTGGAGATTCTGTCAAATTCTTTGCCTTTTTACAAATGTCATCTCTGTGCTCTGCTAAGTAAATGCTTTAAAACCCTTTGACATAACAGGGGCTGTCCAGGGATCCCAGCCATTTGAATAATGAATTTGCAATATGTTGAGAACAGCTGTCTACTCACCAGAAATGAAATGAAATGTTCTTCAAGATGGACACATTGTGAAACGGCCTTAGACATTACTACAGTTATTTAATATAATCCAATGCATTTATGTTCTCTAGGATTTCCTTGTATTTAACCCACTCGAAAATAAATCTATGCTCCTGTTGCATCCAAAAAGCCTGTAGAACAGCAATAATCCATGTCTTTTTAGGCCTGTGTGTTCTGTGCCTTAAGGCTTCATATTTAATTCAGGGCTTGTGTATTTCTTTATGATTGCAACATCTGTTTGATCCCTGAGCCAGCTCCCTCTGTCACTCAACCTGTGTTCAATAATTTCTGCCATGACCCTTCTGAGGCTGTGACGCTCCCAGTTTACCACAAATGAAACTTTACTTTGTGACAAACAAGCAGTCATGTCACTGGTGTTTTGGCAATGTGCAAAGGATAAGAACAGCTATCCAAACAAAAAAGACGTTGGAAATAACCATACTACAGTGCATATGAAGCTTTATATTGAAAATTATTTTAACATATAAGGGCCAATACATCATAGACAGGAACACTATCTACCAAATTGAATATTTTTCAGTAACGTATTTTTTTGTTTCACACCTGTATGGAAAAATAATATACATTTTTTCCTTTCCATACAATGAAAAATATTGTTATTTTCATCACCATTGATTTTATATGTGACCCTGGACCACAAAACCAATCTTAAGTCGCTGGGGTATATTTTTTAGCAATAGCCAAAAACATTGTATGAGTGTCAAAGTTATAGATTTTTTCTTTTATGCCAAAAAACATTAGGATATTTAGTAAAGATTATGTTTCATAAAGATATTTTGTAAATTTCCTATTGTAAATATATCAAAACTTAAATTTTGATTAGAAATATGCATTGCTAAGAATCCATTTGGACAACTTTAAAGGATATTTTCTCAGTTATTTAGATTTTTTAGCACCCTCAGATTTCAGATTTTCAAATAGTTGTATCTCGGTTTATAAGTTGTATCTCTTTAAAAACCATAAATCGATGGAAAACAAGAATTTAATGCAATAGATCATGCCTTCCCCATGTGACAACTAGCCCAGACTCTCTTACTTGAATAGATAATAAATATCTTTAAACATTGTTAAAAAAATAATCCCTAATAAACATTTATAATAAAATCGCGCTAATATTGAGGCAAATTGTGAGCAGACGCATTTACTTCACACAGATGTGTTGACACCATGGAGGTTACTGAAGCGGTTACTGGACGCAGTCTGAGGTATCGGGCCAGTGTCTATAAACAGATGCTGCCCAGTGACAGTCCTTAAAGGACAAGGCAGAGGAGCCAGATGTTGGGCTGACCCCAGGACCATGGGACCTGCTGACAGTCCAGTGAAGCGGATGAGATTTGGCAGCCGGCAGTGATCCAGTGGCACCCAAAGCAGAAGGTGGAGAATTTCCACATTTCCCCTCCCCTTTCCCCTTCAAACATGGCAATAGCATGACTGCTGGTCAGTGGCACTGATGCTTGTCAAAGATGTGGAATTCAACACAAAACCCTGCCAGAATTCATCACGTCAAAGCGTAGTTAGCTGAATGAACAAGAACAACTCCAGGCTCTGCCACTTTGCATTGTGTTCAAACCCAACAGCTGTTTCTTGAGCGATTGCAGATGCAAAATAATGATAATAATGGCTACTTACAGTTCACTCCATGAAGTACAAACCTATGACCACACCCAGAACATACGTGCTCCTCCTAGAAACATTTCTTATTATTATCAATGTTGAAAACAGCTGCACAGATGAATATTTTCGTATATATATTTCTATAGGATTCTTTAATGAATACAAAATTAAACAAACAAACAAGCATTTATTCTTTTCTAGATAGATAGATGGACAGAGACATTTATTAAAATGCTTAAAGATCTAGTGCACATTAGAAAAAAGGTAAATAGAGCAATGAAAACATGAAAACCCATATATGCGAAAACAATCTGTCTATAAATACGCCTTCTTAAAACAGAGACGGCAAGAGATTAGATCAGTGAGACGTTTCTCCCAAGTATACACAAGCATGTCTTCTCCTATCGCTTCATCTCATTAAGCGTTCCAAATCAGCATTTGTCCCCTTTTTAATTTGGCATGTAAAATCTCTGGCATTTTGACTGTGTGCATCTTGGCTCTTAGCACTCCAGTCAAAACTGTCTTTGTGAGGGAAGTGAAGCCTGTGGCGGTTTCCGTGGTGATGGATGAATTTGGAGACATGTGTGCATGAGTGTGTGTGTGTGTGTGTGTGTGTGTGTGTGTGTGTGTGGCGAGGCTGGCCTGGAGTGGTGCGTGGTGACAAGATTCCCTCTCTTACTGAAGTGCGGCGTGGGCTCAGTTCTGCGCCCTGGACCGGCATCAGCGGTGGCTGCAGAGGCCCTGCAGGTCATATGCCAACAGACATGAAACCCATCACACACTCTCCACCACTATCAATACCATGAGCACACACTCCCTCTGACACCCCACTCAATAACCCTAGCTAACATGCCTCGAAGAAGAGGCAAACCAAAATAAACGCCATGCAGAATAGACCATGACAAAGCATTCTCTAAAAACTCACACAGTAGGCTGCATTTATTTGATACAAAAATAGAGTAAAAGTTATTTGAAATATTAATAGAATTAAATTAATATATATATATATATATATATATATATATATATATATATATATATATATATATATATATATATATATATATATATATATATTAATTTAATTCTATATATATATATAATATAATTTATTCACGTGACGTCAAAGCTGAATTTTGACTCCAGTCTTCAGTGTCACGTGATTTTTCTGAAATCATTTTAATATGCTGATTTGATTCTGAAAGAACATTTCTTATTATTATTAATGTTGAAAACAGTTGTTCTGTTTCATATTTTTGTGGAAATCTTGAAAATGTTTTTGTAAATACTTTTTCTTTTTAAGAGAAATTAATACTTGTATTCTGCAAGGATGCATTAAATTAATTAAACATAACAGCTAAGACATCTATAATATTACTAAAGTTTTCTGTCTAGTACAAGTATTAACCAAAGAATCCTGAAGAAAGGTTTCATAATTTCCTGACAAACATTAAGCAGCTAAACTGTTTTCAACACTGATCATAATGAGAAATGTTTCTTATTAAGCACCAAATCAGCATATTACAATGATATCTGAAAGATCATTTGACACTGACGACTGGAGGATTGATGCTGAAAATTCAGCTTTGGCGTCACAGAAATAAATGACATTTAAATTATTATTAAAATGCAAAACAGCTATTTTCGATTGCAATAGTGCAATTTACAATTTCACAGATTTTACTGCATTTTTAATTGAAATAAATGCAGCCTTGGTGAGCATAAGAAACTTTTTTCAAATACATTAAAAAAATGTTTTAATTATTTCAAACTTTTGACTGCCAGTGTATATAGCATATTCGCTTCTTGCAGAAAGTCTTCAGTTTTTACAAAATTTTTATATCTCATCAAATATATGATTGCAAATATTATTTTAAAGTGTAATCAATCATTATTTATATAGTTATTATTATGATTTATTTATTTATTTATTTATTTTAAAGGGGAATGACTGAATTCACCTCAAAAATAGTAGCAAAGCTGATCAGGCATTTCTGTAGGTCAGGTGCCTAAGGCAGAGTGTATTAGAGCTGTGGCTCGACCAGCTCACAACAGGCTGTTCGTAGGTGTCTCATCTACACAGAACTGTGAAAATGTGCCTCAAGGCCACTGAAAACACAAAAATAAAGAAAGGATATATTTAGAAAATATTTTACAGCAACCTTTAAAGCAATAGAGTAAATTGTAATATGACAATATAGTAATATGATATGATAGTGACAGTAAAAACTAATTTTCTAATAAAACTGTTTGTGTTATTGAAACATTTATGTGTAAATACAAATTACAAATCTTAATCCTAAATATTCTTTTGAATAACATTTTCATAAAACTTTGGCTGGATTTAAAGTACATATACAAGCTTTTTAATGTCCAGACTACAACAATCCCATATATTTTGTGTATAAATTATAACTTTGAAGTTTTAAATCTATCTATTGAATCTGTTTCTAATAATTTGTCATTTTTTACAATCATTTTCTTCATGTAAAACCGGGAAACGTGAATTTGTATATCTATGTAATGTATGTTACACTGTACTATCTTTTCACCTAAAGAAATATTATCAGTTGGCTCGGCGCGGAGGCTGATGTCCAGCACTTGTCATAACCTGTGAGTGTCATGTGTGTCACAGGGGGTAACAAAATGACAGCTCACAGCGTCTGCAAAGATGAAGCCCCAAGAAAAACACACACACAACTGAAAGAAAAATCCCAGCTCCAAAAGTGTATCAAAGTGACTCCTGTCAGCCTCACGTCAGAGGGAGGAAAAAGAACTGTTCATTTCTTCAATCTAATCTGTCCATACACAGAAGGCTTTGGATATAAACTTTTAGATTTGAAACCAGGGTTATTATTATAATAAAAAAGTTATAAAAAAAATCTTATTTTATTTCAGTTAGCTACCAAGGTAACATTTCTCTCTATCTGCCTCTTTTGTAGTACAAAAAACCCAGACATTTAAAAAAAATAAATAAATAATGACTAAACCAACAAAATTACTAAACCTTTAACCAAAATTCAACTGAAAACAGAAAATATAAAAACTAAATCTAATTAATTTTTATAGTATATCAATGATACTAAATCGTAAACATTATATAAAGTCCACTGTCAATTCATAAATAGATGACACTTGAGACTTCTATAAAAAATCAAACTCATTTTAATTTTTTATCATTTTATTTTTTCTGTGGTAAACTTACTATAATAAATATTAAACCCAACCAGTACAAAATATCTGACCTAATACTGCAATCTAAAAGAAATTTCTTGAGGGCCTGTGAGCAAACTAATTGAAATGGTAATGAAGTGAGCAGTATTACAGTACTAATATTCAAACACAACATAAACGACAGCAGACAGTTACCACAGGGCACACCAAACTACCTCAACAGTCTGAATATGTAAGCAACACATTACTACTCATATTAGACAGGCCAGAATCTCCAGGCTTCACATGGCAAAAATCTGCAGCTTTAGGCAATGTTAGGCCTAGGCAACAAAAATATGTTTTTATCCCAAGGCCATAGCATGTCCTGCACCATGGGTTACTTGTAATATTAGTGTTAACTGGAGTAACAAAGGCATTCATGCTTTTCTATTGCCCCTTAAGATAGGAACAGGCTCTTTGGTTTCTGTCAGCTGAATTTATCATACACACCCAGCCGGCATCCAAAGCGAAACGTCGCTGTAGTGACTTTTATCCTGCACAAAACACTGTTCTTAGTAGAAATGACTTGTTTTGGATAATTAGTGTACAAAAATAAGTGTCCATTTTCATTATATAAACAAAGAGCAGACAGCACATTCTAGGAAAAAGAAAAAAAATTTTTTTTAACAACTTGATGGTGAGGAAATAACCATCAAATCTTTATTTTATATATATATATATATATATATATATATATATATATAAAATATGTTGGCCACATATAATAATATAATACATAAATAATTTGCATATTAAAACATTTCGACTTTAAACGAATAATTGATAACGGTATCCAAATGTTATAATAGTAAAATGATCATGCACAATTATATACCAAAAAATGAAAATAGACAGCAGCATACTAACAAAAATGACTCACTATAAAAATTGTTCCAGTGGACTAATTTCCATTACTTTCCTGGGGATGAAGTCAAAATTACAGTTCAAATTAACATGATTTTTCCTTTTGTGAAGAAACATATACGAATGATAGAAGTGGCTCACACATATATTTGTTCAAACACCTAGACAGATTACCAATAAATATATGCATTATATACAGTATGATATTGCTGTCTCTACAGAAGCTTTGCACCCATTTTCCCTCTGTTCTTTTTATATAGCCCATTGGAAATCTCTGGATAGCCTTGAAACAATGATTAATAAAGCAAGATCTCCCGAGAGAGAGAGAGAGAGAGAGAGAGAGAGAGAAGACTTAGCTTTGAGCTCTCATAAGGGCACCGCACCGCGATCCTGCCACTTAAAGTGCTCACATGCAAAGTTCAACAACTGTGAAGAAAGAACTATTAAAGACGACGTACAAAGCAGTGACCTTGACAGACAAGTGCTCTTCATTTAGGCAATAAACAGCACTGGGACTGATAAGTGTTCATTGGCGCAGAGAGTAATTACCTATCTGTCAGCATGGCTGTGGCGTGTGTAGTAGTATAAATGGAACATACATAATGTACAGCAGTAATGCCACGCATGCCCAACCAAATGGATTACCATTATTCTTGGGCCAAGGTTTTTTTTTTTCTTCCTCTCTGCCCACCATCTCTGGGTAAATGCCTTCTGGCTATAATAATTTCCTTTTAATCTCTGTTCCATATTATAATTTTCATAGCCAGAACTGCAATAGAGAATCAATGCTTTTGTATCAGTGGCTAAACAGAACACAGGTCTGTAAGCAGCGATGTTGATTCCAGCTCTCTGTTAATTCACATTGAGACAAGAATAAGCTGTAAATTCAGGGGTGATTGACTGTGAGGCTGCAATGTCATGAAGAAAACTGCTGATAGCATGCAAACCAGGCAGCATATAAAACCCGCTTGCCTCGTTGGGGATTGTGAATATTCCATGTCGTCATCTTTAGTATGTCAATATGTTAAAATAAAATGTCACTGGTCAAACTGTAATCATGAAAACACATGCTTCTCATTTACAACCCTTTTTGTGGTCAGGCTGGATTACATATAACCATTTTGTGTCTGGTTGGCAAGCAAACAAATCAAAAGTCGTCCATCTGCCAGACTGAAGATGCATGCAGCAAATCATGTTCTTGCTTAAAGTGACATAGTCTTTTAAAATTTGGCATCACAGGTCTTGAGGTGATCATGTCATGGCCCCAACTGCCCCACAGCTTCTAAACACATCTCTGCTCCTTTGACGTAAAGACAAGACAATGCGCTGCAAAAGCACCGTAAGAGGACATTTTCTGTGATTCAACATGTCTCAGGTGTGTTGCTGACACAGACGCCCAGAGGTAGTGGAAATTCAGCAGATCTCTGAAGAGTAAAAAACACTGTTGTTGTTGTTTCCCAACCACTACACATGGATGAATACTAGTTCTACCAAAACCAACTTTTTTCATTGACTGTAAAATAGAAAGGTATTACTTAAGCACGAAAATACTGTATTAAATGCAAACAAAATAATCAATGAATAAAAGTTCTCAGCATCCCAAGTTTACTAATTTAACCATCGTGCATTATCAATCTATAAAACATACATGGGTGCAGAAGATATCCACTTTTAATCCCATCCACTTTGAATGAAATGTAAATTTGTCCCCCACGCTTTTTTTGGGCAAGTATGTTCATGTAGTCATAGAGGTTTTCATGGACCAGTGTGAATAAATCTAGATTTAAATGCAAAGAGAAAAGGTGCACGACCCAATGTTTTATTCATATCAAAAACAAGGCGATGTAAACATTATGGAATCTCAAACACTTATACAGTGTATGTTTCATTCATACTCGAACCAGAAACGCAGAAAACATTTTGACTGATGAAATGTGAAGACAATAAACACACGTTTATAAAACACACGATTGCTGCCTTATTCTGTGACAAAAAGGGGAAAAATGTGTTTGTATATAAACCAAACCTAAAAAAGTCATCAGGAAAAATATTATAGAATACAAATTATTGATTATTGTCCAGCAATGTACAGTATTTGATTTATTTGCCTATTAAAAGTCAGATATAAAAAAAAAATAATAATAATAATAATATGTCAGTTAGTCAAAAGTCAGATAAAACACAGATATTACCTTTGATATTTCTTTATATTCTTTGATTACTCTGGTCAAGCATTTTTCCCAAAGCAGGTTGCTCTGCGATTATCTACCAATTTCAAATGTGTTTTTCCATGGACTGGGCACAGACCTGATTATATGATGATAAAATGCATTGTTTTGGTTATTATCAAATTTATCTATTAGCTGTTTTATTGTTTAATCCAAAATGTCCAGCAACAGACCATGCTGGACAAATTACACACTGAAGTTTCCTGTAGCTCAAACAGAGGATAATGTTGCCAATACCATGGGTTCAAGCCCCAGGGAATAGATGACCTGATAAATTTCCAATGTAATATAAATCGCTTTGGATAAAAGGGTTTATCAAATGCATACATGTTTTTAAATAGGTATTTAGACCAAACTCTACGATATAATTTAAAATCATAATGCTACTGTTAATAAAACAAACAAAAAAAATGACAATTGCCAGGTATGGTAACCCATTCTCGGAATTGGTTTTCTGCATTCAACCCACCCAGAGCACACAGCACACCCCCGGAGCAGGGGGCAGCTATTTGCTCTACACCCAGGGAGCAATTTGGGGTTCAGTACCTTGCTCAAGGGCACTTCAGCCATGGTTATTGAGAGTGGAAGAGAGCACTGTTCATTCACTCTCTCCACCTACAACTCCTGCCGGCACTGAGACTTGAACCTTCATCCTTCAGGTTACAAGTCCAATTCTCTAACCTTTAGGCCACAGATGCAATATATTACCAGGAGTGGTACCATTATTTATGATGATAGCATCATACAACACTAACAAAGAGGTCCACACATGAACATATTCAAGGGTTGTTATTATAATGGTTAAGGATGTTATCTGATGAAATGAGGCCTGGGTCATTTCTGTATCCTGACACAGCAGGGAATGAAGGATGCCCCTGTAGCACTGAGATGGCAGCATCACCGGCGCAGGTCAAATAGAACATGGCAGGTGAGTGTTTAGCCAGACTGACATCCTAGAGAGATACTGCAAAGATTTGAGGGTCGAGCGCACAACAGTAAGGCTGCTTACAGGATCTTGTTTCCTCTTAGAGGGCACCAATGAAATTAAATTCTCTGCTACCACTAATGTTACTTTAAACACATTATGCATTCAAAATCCCTGCAAGCATGCTATGCTTAAATCTGAACAGAATACATAATTAAAATGACCAATGATGTAAGCTAAATGTGGAATTTAAAAATAATAAAAATTTTTTTCGTATTTAATTTTTATGTAGACTAACAAATACAGTAAATACTAAAATACTGTACATGGGGTCCACACAAAAACATTTTCAAACATAAGATAGCATCTGAATTGTTTGGGAAGCTTTCCAGTAACATTCATCAGAAATTATTTAATTTTTTTTTTTTTTTGTGACAGGACAATTTCATTTTGAAAATGGGACAAAAAGGGGCTAATGATAACTGAAAGCCCAAAATCTGCTTGGAAATATATATATATATATATATATATATATATATATATATAAATTCTGTAATCATGGTGTATATGGTGCCTCAAATCTGATACAAAATGGCTTTTATATCTATTTACCATGTACCATCACATCAGCACATCTGAATTGTAACCCCACATTTAGCCTCTTCTACCCTTGCTTAAAAAAATAAAAATAAACAATAAAGCATTCTCAGATTTTTACTTATTTCCCCTGAGTGCAAAAATAACAGTGAAAAAAAGCTTGATTTGGGATAAACTGGATGCATTTAAGTGTCAAAAATTTTAAAAGAGACTTTGAAGGGGAAAGGCTGTGAACACTGTTCTATACTAAAAGATATTAGAGACATAAATAAAGTCTAATTTATTTTAAACTACACATGGCCATTACGCTATTAATTTACAGAGTATTGCCATTTGCCAAGTTTAGTGTAAAAAATTGGCCCAAAAAATTGTTCATGAGTTGGCAAGATGTTCCCAAAGCTATGCCAATCTTGGAAACGAAGCATTTGTGAATCTTGGAACACAAAAGTAGACAATATAAGAGATTCCAGAACAATAAACTATGATTAAATAATAAAATAGATTAGCTGTGTCTGCCTGCTAAAATTTACTAATGGCTTTACTTGCATAACAGCAATTTCTAGAGAAAACATCACATGAAGCATGGTGTTAATCCGCATCAAATTACTAATGCTTTCCAAACACCTGTGAAAATGCTGCAAATGAAGAATTTTGAGTAGAATTCTGGGAAAATGGTTGTCGATAGGTGTTCACATGGGGGCGTGATTTATAATCAAATTTATAGATTTATAATCACTGCTTACAGGCTTGTATCAATTCAAGGTCACAGAGGTACGGAATGGGGGGCGATGAGGTACAGAGGCTGGGCGTTGGGGGTTGTGAGGAATAGCGCCGTAGTGGACTCCAGCTGACATTCGCTCAGCCTTTTCTTGCCCTTTGTCATGCGCCCTCCTCACCTCCAGAGCTGTCAGTGACTTGTCAGAACCAATCAGAGAATCTAACAGTATCTGCCAGTCATGTACGAGTTTGGACAGGATGACATCAAATTTCTGGTGCTGCGCGTCAAGCACCATATGAAAACAGATGTCCTCATTACTGGGTCGCAACTGCTTTAAAAGACAGCATGCTGCTATTAGTAAACAACAAACTGCATTGAGTGACTGTGAAGACTGCTACAGTATTTTACCACTTTATACTAAGTTACCAAATCACAACTCATATATATATATATATATATTTATATATTTATATATATATATATATATATATATATATATATATATATATATATATATATATATATATATATATATATATATATATATACACACACACACACACACACACACATATAGAGTATATACTGAAAGAGAGAGACTATAGTCTTTTTATATGTTCATATGTATGTATGTAAAGCTAAAAAAAAAAAAATTGTATTATTGTAAAACTTTTTTTTTAAATATATAAAATTATTAAAATAAAATAGTAATATCTGATGTATGTGAGCCTGTGTGATCCCACATGACAAAAGTAACTTTATTGAAAAGGACAGATTGCTGCTTGTCTGACTGACTTAATCTGTTTGATTGAGCAATGAGACGCCTTCGGCTTCACAAGTCCTTCAAAGGTGGCAGAATTTTTTTTTTTTTCTGGTGTGAAAGAAAGCTTTTCCTTGTGCCACTCACACTGATAGACTTATAAGCTTTATTTATTGGCTTTAAACATCTTTATTCATTGGCTACTTCCCAAGCCTTTTCACTTCACCAATCTGCAACAAAGGATGCAAGTTTGGACAATCTGTCAAGTGTCACTGTCATTGATTACAGGACAACACGGGGCGGCCAATGAGGCTTCAAAATCCTCAACCGTCAAACGTAGAGAAAAGGGGCTCTGAAAATTCCCCAGGCAGGCCGCACTTCCCCTGCCTCAAAAGAAGGCCACATTATCGTGCTATACATTCATTTGCTCATGCCTCATGAGCTCATTATAAGTATCTAACTCCCTTCTCCGCCCACTGTCTTTCACCGGGGGACGCGGCATAACAAAGGATTTGCAAAGATCATTGTGCTTGATCTGAATTTTATTTAGCTCTCCATATGTTTCTCTGGCCCCAACTGAAGTCAAACGCTTATGCTCAGGCTATCACGGCCCACTAACCATTAAAAAAAGAAGGATACTCAATAATCACTGAGGCTATTGTGCAATCTTAAAGTTAGAGACAAAGCACCACATCTCCAATGAGTGACTCACAGTCTATTGTAGATTTGAATCACAATGGATGTCTCACAATACAAGACTATCGGTTTCAACACCACGCGAGCAGCTGTTTCTAAATCTAAGAAATTCAATCTTGTCAAATTTTAAAGGTTTAACAGTTTACCTATTGAAGCTTATTTCCATAAAATGCGACTGTCTTACGATGTCTGTTCTCGCAGTTTTGAGTTTATATAACACAATTCTGAGCTATAAACTTAAAATTCTGATAAATTGCAATTGTAAGATGTAAATTCACAAACTATTAGATACTAAGTTGCGATTGCGAGTTTATATCCCACAAATCTGTATTTTTGCGCAACTTTGTGTTTATAGAGCACAATTCTGATTTTTTTCGTACTTTTCTGAGTTTTCGCAAATCTGAGTTTTTTTTTTCCTGAAAATAATTTTCAGAACTGTAACTTTTGTTGCAATAGCGAGTTTATGCATATCTCGCAATTTCAATTTTTTTGTTGTCATTCTGAGAATATAATCACTACTTATCTTTAAATATTTTCAGGATTGCAAAAAAAAAAATTCACACAATTGCTTTTTAATATCTCGATTAATTTAATCTTGCAAATCAAAAAAGTCCCAATTACCTTTTCTATTTTTTATTACATGGCAGAATTATGCCTTTATAGTTTATCTCTATCGGCATCATCATGCACACCAAGCATGCAACACCAGCACAGTTTGTCTCGCAGACAGGAGTACAGAATTAGCTCTAACAAGGTCTCTGGTGCTTTGACTTTCACTTCCGAGTGCAGCGAGAGAGCCGGAGCTCTAGATCTGCCCTTAGTGACAATTTGCCCACATCACAAAGCCATCATCAGTAATCGAGTCTGACTCATGACACGCCGCTCAAAGGGAGAGAAGCTCATAGCATCAGTGCTGGGTGCTTCAAGCCCCTCGGGCTAAAGAAAACCGCCATGCTCTGACCGCTGTGTGAAAGCGCACAACTGTTTCCTGCTAAAACCTTCCTTTACCAGCAGCAGCCATGCACAATAATGGAGGCCACTGTAAACAGGGTTTTTTGTTTTGCTGTGGGTTGCAGTCATATTCTCACCAAAACGTCTTACAGTTAAAAAGGTGAATGGTTTTTCTTATCCCCTATTTTGCAATGAAACATTTTGGCATGTTGATAAACTGTAGTCTAAGTAAAAAAAAAATGTTACCACAATCTAACAATTAAATCGATTCCTTTTGAGCTATTAGCCTACTTTCTAATGACGCTGAAACCCAATGAGCAAGAACAAGAAATTATTGAAGCTCAGTGATGAGACATAAAAGACTGCTAATCAGGAAAGACTTCACCAGCTCAACCAAATGTCCATTCATCCAAACTCTTCCCATCAGCCCAAGACGTCCATTACACTACTCCGGTGTAGCTCGCATCTTTGTAGAAAGTTTAAAATCAAAATTTTTACAAAACATTTTTTGTTGGGATAATTATGATAGTTGTGCATACAAAATATAGAACTTTTTTTTATTCTCCATATTAATGTCTATTTTACATATACCTGGATAGAGAAATAAATATAATTACATATTTTAAATACATTCTTTATACACACACTCACACACACACACACATATATATGAAATAAGTTTATAAAATATAATTTAAAAAAATTTTCTTTCCATATTCTAAATCTACATACAGTGTGTGTGACTTTTTCTGAGTATAAAATGAAATAAATATTAAATATCATATGTCTACTTATCTATCATATAGAATCAAGTCTATCTTTCTTATATTTTTAGTTTCATGCTAATCTTTTTTTAGCTAATGTTATTTAAGATTGTACAGAAATGGAGCAGATTATTTCACCCAGACAGATCAGACAGGTTGATCTTGTCTCCTCAAATCACAAATTTCAGTTTTTTTTTTTTTTTTTTGGTCAAGTCTACCAAATTTATGCAATTAGGTCACAGCGATGGCCAGTACAAGGGGCACTTATAGTCGACGGTGATACAAAATACAAGTGATATTTCACACAAGTGAAATAAAAAGAAGCAAACAAATACGTGCATAGGACATAGAAATCTCCTAAACAACAAGATGGGATCACACATAAATAAACGGCAAAGACAGTGAGATGCGCACCACACATGATAAGAATCAAATTACTCTCCAATATGCTGGGGCTGCCCGATGCTGGCCTTTTTTTTATTTGCAAATATGCAGACAGATTGTGTCCTGACTGCCAGGACATGATTATATTTTAAGTGTGTAATATTCTAGAGGGCCCCCTCCGCCCTGTCTGTCTGTCTCTCTATTCCTGTTTCTGTCTCTCTCTCTCTCTCCCTTCTCACTCTCTGTTTCTGTGTCTCTCAGCCCCTCTGGCTGCTCTCACCTCTCCCCTGCCCCACTGGCACACATACACAGCTTCTTTGGCTCCCGACATCTTCGCCCACTGTGCTACAGATTGGAAGGCACACAATACCCCAAATCCCTCCTTACAGCTACAGTGCAGCCAGTGTCCACCCTCTCCTCTCCTCCGCTCCCTCACGGTAACTGGTGCGTGCAGTGGTGGGAGACAAGGGGGGAAGCAATGAGAGGCCCCTAGGAGCAAGTGGACAGATCGAAGCCACACAAAGCCCAGCGCACCGCAAACAAAGGTTGTGTGGTTCATCATTCAGTCCAGTGCCACTCTGGCAGCTGCCTCTGCCACGCTCATGCTGACAAACGTCCAGAAAAACAGATGGTTTGTGCATTCATGACCAGTTTAGTGAAAGCCCAAGAGTCGAGACTATTCAGGGGAGTTTTTTTTTTAGTCAGCCATTGGATAATAAAGCTTTTCAGTCTAGTAGAAAATTAGAATTGCATTTGAAAATTGTCCTTTAATTACTGAGGTCATCCCGGTTCTTTGGAAGAGGAAGGTCCTAGCTTCTTCGTTGTGCACGACTGATTTGAAAAAATGGGCTGCTTCATTTCGATTTTTTCAGCCCCACCAATACATTTACATATATTTTTTAGTCTCTTTGAGAACGAGGTTCGCAGCTGCATGAATAAACCAAGAATAAACAAAGCAAAGATGAAAGCTGGTCTGAAAATGTTTAAAGGTTTAACCAACCAATAACAAAATGATGCTCGACAACAAGTCAATCAATCGAAACCCTGTTTAGATTTTAACACTGTTACTGTATTATGTTGAAATGATATTTAGCATGCAAAAACTTTGCTTTTATCTTACACTAATTTCACAGTGTACAGGGAAAAAATGTCAATAGGAGAAATTCAGCAGTAAACATTTAAGGAATATATCAGGGTTACAAGTAAAATTTAAATTACACTATAAAAAAGTTAAACTACAAAAATACAAGTTAAACATTCTGAATAAATGTTGATTGCTATAAAATAAAATAATTTTGCCTAGCTCCTTGTTTACTTTCAAAAGAAAAAAGAAAAACACTACAAAAAAGTTGGAAGGAAACGTTCAAGGAATATTTCAAAGCTACAAGTTAAATTCAAATTACACTACAAAAACTACAAGGTAAAAATACAAGTTAAATTGTAAATAAATTTTTATTCTCACCAAAAATAACTTGTCCTCTTTTAATAATAAAATATTTGGCAGGACATATTTAAAGAATATTCCAGGGTTGCAGGTTAACTAAATGTTGATTGCAAAACAAACAAACAAACAAACAAACAAAATAAATAAATACATAAATAAATAAATATTTTAGACTAGTCCCTTGTTTTCTTAAAGAAAACTATATTTGGAGGCAATTATTAAGTTAATGGCTATTTTATTAAAGCATTTTAATTATTTTGTTAAAGATAGTATTATTTGAGCTCTAATGCTGTTTAAATGATCATTTTTAAAGTCATTGGGATTTTAAGGTTTATGGTATTCTGGTGTCATGTTGCTTATAACTTCACACAGAACAGGTTGTGAACTATTTTTTCACACTAAAATCATGTCAAAAAATATATACTGTTTGCATCTTGTGCCTTTACTATTGAAACACTGAGTATTTTAACGTTTAAGGATTTGCCCCTTTCATTTCCATTTTAAATATCTCACTGAAACCCAGGAAATTAGGTTTTGCATTAATGAACATTATCCCTCAACTGCTGATTGCTTATCCTGTACTGAACCCTAAAAATCATTTCCTGTTTTTTATTTACAAAACATGACTTTTTGATCTAATATCTGATCAACAGCAATAATTGGTTTATGTGAGGCAGGTGTCATCGCTGTATGTTTGAATCTGGCAGGGATTCATCGCAGTCTCCAAGTGGGATGCTTCCACATCTGCATCATAATCGATAACAGATGAGTGAGTCTCAGGCCCTGAATCTTTCATCAGCATACCTCTCTCCGCACCAGATGGCAGTGCCACCAAGCCCCAGTCTGCATCCGACAGCACCAGGTCCTGCCCTGCGGTGCCCAACGAGAGCACCGTCCTACAGTGCAGGCGCTGCACATGCCACCCTAACTGCACCTACAGGCACCTTCAGCATCCTCCTGGAACATTGTCAGCATCAGGACCTCAGGGTGAGCTGAAGGGAGATTAAAGCCATTGTCGGCACACAGCTCTAAGGCACTGACCATTAAAGGCAATGACGCGTGGCATTGGGCTCCATTTCCTGGGTTGGCAGTGTATTTGGGTATCGGGTTTATGCGCCTCACATTTGTTGCACAGGATCACATATATTTGGTAGGCAATGAATAAATCAGAGCGGCGTGAAAGTGGCTTTGTGCAAACTTGGTGACAAAAGAACGTGCCTGTGATTCTTAGTCTAAATTAAAGATGAATATGGCAGCTACATGTCAACATTCCGGCTCCACAAGCATCTGGATGTTTAATATTAGATTCTTGCTGATGTCTGAAGTTGTAATGGCATTTTAAATATGTACATCATTTACAAATTAACATTACATTTTATTCCTACAATTGTTGCTTCCTTACACACAAGTTTTACTGTAAAACAGCTCCTGAAAAATAGTATACACCATAGAAAATCATCAAGCTTTGATACTTGTGCACAAATTATTAATAAAATATCTGTTTCTTCTTTATGGTAGATATTTAGACATGTAATGAATAAAATAAAATAAATAAATAAATAAATAAATAAATAAATAAAACTGTGTGAATATTAAAAACAACTGACTTACAGGATTAAACATTAAACTTCTATTAAACCAACTATAATAAATTTAAACATTTTGTCAAAAAGTTAAATATTAATAATCTGTATACAAAAACAAGCAAAAAAAAAATAAAATAAAACGTAAATAGTGTGTGATATAACTGGTTCAGACCATCTTAATAATAATGTGAAAACTTCATAACAGATTTCTAGACCTTTCTACACAAATGAACAATCATTGTTCTATTTGCATAATCACAGAGCTTATTTGTCCATGTTATTTATCATTAACAGATGAATAGCAGACAAAACATGCTACATGCTGAAATTTCCTTGGAATATGAATAAAAAAAAACAACAAAAATATGAATTTCAAATTTGGAGAACAGGATTGCATTATGAGGACTTAATTATATGACTACTCTTTCAGCCAAACTAATAAAGGCTCTGGTCTCTTTCTCTATACCTGAAAACAAGTCACTGCTCCTTCTGTGACAGCGCCCTCCTCTGATTTTAACGGGAAATACATACAAGAGCACAGCCTCATTTGCATGAAAGATGATACACCTTTAAAAGTGTATTATCAGATTAATGTGAGAAATTGAAAAACCAAATGCATCTTGACAAAAGGAGTAAACAAATCTTTTGGAGCAATAAATGAGAGTTATTCCATTACTCTGCTTTCAAAGCAGATTAAGTTGTTGTTTGTAATCTCTTTACAAGATTATATGCAAATGAAAGACATTGGCAAGAATTTAATACATCTATCCGAAAGTATTTTCTATGACCTGGAAATTCAAAAGCATAAATATGTACTGTCAGGACCAATGCTTCTTTCCTTTTTATAAAAAAGGATATAGTAAACCGATATAGTCTGTGATAAATATGATCAAAATGACCTGGAGTGGATTGCAGACAATCTGTGAGGTACATGTTCACAGCATGTCATCACAGCCGAAGAGGGGACACTGTTGTGCAAAATGCTCAACTGCTTGAGTTCATTTGAGCCAGCCTATTTTACAAGATAAAAACATCATGTCTCTAATGCATGCATCTCTTACAGCAGTGGGCGTCAAGTAACCTCAGCATCAAAAATTAACACTAACCTCCGGGCCACATCTCAGCTTCATTACAGAGCTTGGACAAAGTATTTAACGCTAATATCCACTTCCGTCTTCATTACAAAGTGCAATTCAGTATCTAGACATATTTCTGGAAAAGCTTTATATACTCATTTAAAGGAATAGCTCACCCTAAAATGAAAACTTGCTAAAGATTTACCCTCAGGGCATTCAAGATGTAGATGAGTTTTTTTCTTCAAAAAATTTGGAGAAATATAGTATTCCCTCCGTTCCAAACAGCTGATAAAAACATCCCACAAAATGTCTCCAGTTCAGTTAAAGTCTAAGTGAAAAGCTCGAAGTGAAAAGCTGCATGTTTGTTAGAAACAAATCCATTGTAAGGGTGTTTTAACAAACTATCACTTCTGTCCAAAATAATATATTATAATGCTTCCTCCAAAGTTCATGCCCTTTCATCCTCTCACATCAAAATCCATATTTGTTCTGGACAAAAACTGGTAAACAATGCTGGATCTCTGCATATTTCTCTCCCGATTCAGACAAGACGTGAAACTTTTCATTGGAAACCAGCAAAATTATGAATAGAGGACTATTTAGCCTGAAGCAAAGGTTTAAAGCAAAGCATGAAGTCTTCTGCGATATGCCTTCATCCGACGAAGTGAACGGAATTGTTCATGACACCACAATACCACTACTGAATCTACAGTATAAAAGTTAAAAACGCACACATGCAGCTTTTTAATTCACATAATGTTATTTGATGGACTGGAGTTGTGTGGATTATTGTGATGTTTTAATCAGCTGTTTGAACTCTCATTCTGAAGGCAGCCAATCACTGCAGAGGATCCATTGGTGAGCAAGTGATGTAATGCTACAATTGGATGGCATGCGGGTGAGTCCATTTTCAGCTAATTTTCATTTTTAGGTGTACTATTCCTTTAGGTGTAAAACCTAAAAACCTAAAAACCTTTTTTTTTAAATTGACGATTCAAGTCATTTGGCTGTTACTATATTTAGTTACGTATTCCATCCAGATTTCTAGTATCCAGATCAGTTCATACGTTATTTGAGCAATTACAATTTAATTTAATTTCCATGCAGCATTTATTCTATGATCACTCTCGTACTACCCTATTCAGGGTTGGATATATGTGAGCGGTTACTTTGATTTCATACACATCCACTGAACTTTCACCTTCCATCAGAATATTCCCATGTGCGACTAATAAACACCTCACAAACCATGACCCCAACAGCCCGGACCGGACCTCACAATCTCATCTGTTCACCAGGCCCAGTACACAGCAATCGATTTCTCACCTGCACTGCCACGAGGACAAACTCCCATGATTCCCTCCCACCTGAGCTCCAAGTCTGTTTATATCTGTTATATTATAAATCCATGCATTTATTTCTTTCTGGAAAAAAAAAATAGAGCATTTGAATGGTAAACTCAGGGTTTAACACGGTAAATAGCTGCAAAATAAAACTGGAGCACTTCTCCCGTGAGTGCTAATGGGAGGAGACATAAACTAAAATGTGCTGTGGCACAAACGCACCATCATGGATCAGCGTACTACTATTCTACAGCTGTAAGGACCTTTACTTTCTTACTTAACTCTGATTAATGGGGCGCTTTTAGCTTGAAGGAAACCAAGAGAGCCACATGTGCCCAGGCGGACAGAGGCTGGAGACATTAACAGGGCCTTGTGCACAGTTACCAAATGGCTGCTGCTTGGTTAGCTGTAAGCTTCATTTTGGGACCTTTTCCTCCCATATTTAATTAAAACATCATTATCACCTCTCTGTGTACTGAGCTGTGTTACAGCAGATACAATTCAGACCGGTTTTCTTAATTGGTCTTAATGGGTAGATTGCATATCACATGCTCTGCCTTGAATAGTGAAGCAAAGTTGGAGAGCTATTATTCGGTCACATGCTTTTTATTAACATATAGTACTGTCATGTTTTTAGAAGAAACTACGATTTATTAAATTTTTAGTTTATTTGACTTTAATTTTAGCATTAAAGGATTAGTTTGCTTAAAATTTAAATTGTCATAATATTACAGAAATTTATAGATATGAAAAGTTTCCATTTCCCATGCAAAAATACACAAAAAAATACACAAAAAAATACAAATAAATAAATAAAATAATCAAAATGCTATATATTTCATGTAAAGGAGAGAAGTGTAATCCATGATTGAATCATTCTTTTGAATTGAATAATTTTAATTAACTATTTGATTTGGTTGACAAAGATACCTGAATTATACTGACGGCTACTACTTTTACTATTTCTGCCATTTAAAGATGTGTCAGAAGTAGAAAGAGTAGAACAGTACTATACTTTTCTAAATTCAGAAATCAATTTATGAAGCAAAATGATTTGTTTCTTGAATTCAACACAGAATCAATGATTCGGTCACAGCTGTTTACAGCTCACTGGAGGTGAATATTACCAGAACAACTTTAGAGCTTCATATACCCCCCATTAAAATAAAGATTTTAGTTTTTGCATTCCACGTAAGTTGACTTGGTGTGTATATGTTGACAGTGTGTTCACACAATTTCAGGTCAAAAGTTGATACGTTTAATTACATAAGTCACCTCACATCTCAAACAGGGACCGAGCTCTTTTAACAGATGTGTTGACATTTTTCTCCGCGCCAACACAAATGCCTCCAGTCCAAGGAGAGTCGCAAATCCATACTCATGCGGCGATAGAGCTTATTGCCCGTGGTCTGATTACATTCAGTGACTGCATGTTTACCTGTCATGCGTGCCACACACGCCCTGAAAAACTTGAACAGACCTTGGAGCAGACCTTGCAGATAAACCGTTGTTTAGAGGCATTAATATTCAGCAGGCACCGCTGCCAACACCTTGAACAGATGCACATGGCACATCGTTGATGGTCTGATGGAGCCACACAGAGCATGTGAGGCTGCAGTCACATCACCCGTTCTCCTCTCTCGCCTCCTCATTGTTGCTGAGACGAGCCCGAGCCTAGCTCCCCTGGCATAAACTAAGTGGCTGGCTGGCATATGGTGTAACCTCCATTTGAGTGCTAAAAGCTGGAGATTGTTTTTGTGGAGCAGATGTTGGTGGGTGCAGTAGTGGCACAGCTGACTCTTTCAAACAGCTGGGAACTGTGTGTGACCCACATAAAGGGAAGTGGCCGTCTGCATTTTCCCGCCAAGCAGGAGCACGAAATCGTGCTTGTCCGACTTTTGCACATTTGATTTTGCGGGGGTGCAAATTCAACCTTTAGTGTATAGTTCACGTGTTACTCTGTTTGGATTTTTGACTATACAATAATTTAAGGCTAAAGTTTTTTTTTACAGGTTATTTAATAAACTTTTTTTTTTTGGTCATTAGTTACTTACACTCACATCATAGCCATGAAGTCAAAACACGAAAGGCTAATTTGCAATGGGTTCCCTTTCAAGATTGTTTTTTTATTTGAAAAACCTCACAATTTATTTGAAAAACCTGGCAAAATAGTCTTCTGGGTTTTAAAGTCATGGTGGCAGCACTTCATCCCAAACCTATTTGATTGACTTTCTTCTGCAGAACATAGAGGAAGACATTTTAATGTTGGTTCCTATTGACTTCTACTGTATTTTTTTTGTCCATACAATGAAAGAAGTCAATGGGAACCAAAATTCTCTATTCACCAGCACTCTTCAAAATGTCTTCTTTTATGTTTTCTTAAGGAAGTGTTCAGGAAACCAGTTTGAAAACAATAGGTGAGCACCATTTAACCATAAGAAACTTGTAAAGTGAGGGAATATGCAATGATATTCAATAACTGGAAATATACAGTTATCACACCGCCACTTCAAGAAGTTTGAATAAAATAAAAAACAGTCGAGTTTAATTAGTCCAAAGATTGTACATAGTTAGCTGTGTGTATAAAGTGTGTGTGGAACCACAACTATTGAAGTTAAATAAGATACAAAACAAATCAAATATATCCAATTTACATGTATTTTATGTTAACTGATATCCCATGCTCAGGGAATAGGGAGCAGTAAACACTGTGTTGTGACCTTGTAAATCAGAACACTACTACAACATTTGATGAAGCTAGTGGTGCAAAAATTAAACACATCAGCATGAACAGCAAATGTATATGAAGCATTTTTGTATTTTTCATTATGCCACAAACCAATGGAAAACAATAAGATATTAAGCTATTTGTGTATCCAACACCATCCCCGTCTCATTGTCATGGCCATGTACAAATGAAGATTACTCTGTGCTCGTAATGAGGATGCCAAGGCCATTATCATCTGTGCTTTGATAAATGTTGTGGCGTTCTCTAAGCAGATGGGGCCTTGTGTTTGGGGTGGGATGGTGGGAGGGCACCTTTGATGAGAGCAATTTGCTAGCATGCCTACACAAAAGGTGACTAAATATCCTCACTCATGCCCAAATGAACAAATACACAGGACTTTGGCTATGGAATTTAGTGTACTTAAAGTGACAGTTTGTCTACAATGAAGATACTTTAATCATTTTCTCATTTCATTCAAAACAGGCTATATACTGTGTAGCTGCAGAAGACTCAAAATGTACTTTATGAATCATGTGAGCTTTTTATGGTGTTTTTATTTTATTTTTTAGAGATTGGTTACCTTTTACTTTAAATTATACCATCCCCCTAAGAAACCTTTTTTTCAGCACATCTTATTAAAGGGCTTGACGTGTACTTTTTTACAAATATTTTTATTAATTTTGTTTTTTTCTTTTTAAGTACCTGCAAGGACTTTCACACATTTTTAGATACATTTTAAGGTTTGCACACATATATTTTTAGACCAAATGCAGTGCTCACACTGTCAAGCCCTGAAATAAATACTGTTGTGTTTTTATACAGGTACATCTCAATGAATTAGATGTCACGGAAAAGTTCAATTATTTCAATTATGCGTGTTATAAATTCAATGCACACAGACTGAAGTAGTTTAAGTCTTCGGTTCTTTTAATTGTGATGATTTTGGCTCACATTTAACAAAACAAATCAAACTATGACGGTTGATCTGCTAAAAAACAGTTTAGATTTATTTGGTTCTTTGTCTCATTTATTATGAACAGACATAAAAAGGATCATATCACTCTAAGTTATGGTTTATAAACAAAATACACACTTCCGAATGCATAACACTCACGAAAAGTGGTAGCCTGCTTCTCAGCAGGTACAGTAGGTGATGTGAAGAAATGGTAATTAAAAAGTAATTAGGGTACACCTCCTGCAGAGTGCCAGTAGGATTTAACCACATAAAATTCAAACACACAAACATGTGCATTCAAAGACAGCCTTGCAGCAACCTCTTGATCACCTATCCTCAGGAATCCAGCAGTAACGTTTAGTGTTGTGGGACTAGAGGCATGGACCAGTCAACATTGTTTAAAAGCTCTACCTTATGGTGCAATTATGGTCCATTAATAAGCTGAGCTGTTTGTTGATTCTAAATTGATGTGTGCCACTCTCCAGAGAGAGATGTGGGACACCAGCAATGCCTTGATGCAAATATCATCGACAGGGCCTAGACTCCCAAGGCACGCTTTAGCGCTCTACATGGAGGACGCACGAGCAACTGCATTTTAATGTGACAATGAAAATCATAATATTTAAAATGCAGATCCAATTATTTGATGTTCACCCCTCGACACCTGGGGACAGAAATCACCTGCAGCAACGAATCACTGATACACAGCCTTTAAACAGCCAACAGATAGATGAAAACGCATTTCCTGCAGAGCGACAGGAGGAAGGGGGGGATATGTTAAGTAATTAATTAAGATCATATTTTTGTAATGTAAAATTGTGATTTTAAAGAAATGTTGATTCTACACTAAACTCAGATTAAAAAGTTAAGTACAGCCATAAATATACTTTTAGTGAGATTGAGCCAATTTCACTTTTAATGTTTTTAGCCATATTTAGGGCTGTAGAGTGGGAACCGTTTTAGGTCGGTTACATTATTTTAAACATCTTGCTACTGAATCTACAGCATAAAACAGACTTTTTTTTAAAAGTATATATTATCTGGTGAATAAATGAATCAAATGTTTTGAGATGGCTATTCTAAGTGAATCACAAACATAAAGAGCAACCATCGTTGGATGATTCCTCAATGAATTAAGTCAATCCATTAACAAAGTTAATGTAATGACCTGTTTTTGATGAAACTTGTCTTTATTTACTTTGAATTATGGAGTAATTTGGATTTCTTAACCATACATTACAAAATATGATGTCTGAGAGAGATCTGTGTGTCTGAAACAAAAATCTTTTGCTTTTCCCATCAGTTCTGGTGTAGCAGTGTCTAGTCATCTTTATTATCAAAATCAATTTTTTTTTCAAATATTGCTCTGTTACGTTGCTTTTCTTTAATTAGCCATATATAAAATTTGTTAGCTTGTGTATCTAACAAAAAGTTATAAAACATAAGCTTGACCGTAGTTTAATTACTTTTAATTATATATAGATTGTAGTTTGTATGGAAGCCCATACAACATAAAACACACTCATGCTTAGGTAAATCTAATATATATAATTTATCTCATAATTTAGATTTTTTTTAAACACATAATTATTACTTAGTACGTCATATTTTTACATTTCATCATAATTTTCACCTATTATCTCATAATCTGGGATTAATGGTGAAAGAGTTGTAACGCAACGTTAAATCTGCTCCTGTTGTCTGGGAGGACAGAAGCCGGCGAGTTGAAGCAGAAAGATGTCAGAGCAGATTTGGCCTAATTATGGTGCCTCCTCACTATAGTTTATGATAATTAATGTGATGTACTTCACATTTAGTTAAATCTCAAGCACTACTAGTTCTAACCTTAGACAGACTTATTCAGTTTGTGCTAATTTTCTGAATACACCTTCACATTTTGAACACTGTTTAAATAAGGACATTGTATAGTATTTAAACAACATTTGGAAAGGAACCCTTGAGTGTCTGAGGCTGATAATTTACAATAAGTGAAGTTTTATTTAGAGGTGAAAATAAATGGCTGTAACCACCATAGATATTGAGGTGACATATCAATATAACATGTGTTCATGTTTCACGTGTAAAAAAACACAGTATTTTTCATACAATTCACTTATCTGTGTACCGCTGTTTTCACTGTCATAAAATCGGGCTGATGACTTCCTTGTTCTATGAAGTCCCTCCTTCAGAAATACGTAACGAGTTCTGATTCTGCCAGCTGTTCCTGTGTTGCGATTCGACAGCAGCTGAGCGTGCACTGCCCTCCTGGAAATGCGATTGGGCAGATTTGTTTTGAAAACCTGTCAATCCTGATCTGAACGCACGTGCTGGAGATGTACTTCTAATCACAGAATGCCTTTACTTACGAGATGCGCGTGAAAATCCCATTAGATTTTTTTGCACAGCCATAACATCTAGTTAACAAAGCTAAACAGTGTTGCCCTTTGTGTAATAAGTTACAGAAACTGTTAAACGCACCAACTTAAATAATAAAATACACTTACCAATTGTGGTCCATAAACGCCTTCTCCAGACAAAGAGGGAACTGCTCCATAATAATCTTTGTGCGAATCCAGCATTAAACTGATTGAGATTGAGGAAGCTGTCCTCAGCAAAATGTGCTGCACATAGTTTTACATGTGGATTATAATTTTCGGGAACCGAGTTAAAAATAAATTGTAACCATTGATCTCCAAGTAAAGCGTCCCTGGGAAGCCCAAACAAAGAAGATTGGACTCTGAGATGAAAATAACAGCATTTCGATGAGATGGTGACAAACACATTCTTCAAACACAACTCTTCCTCCTTTTCCATGCGAGCGCAACAAGACCACGCCCCCTTTTTGTGTATTCATGTGGGCGGAGGTTAGTCAAAAAATGGTTCTTGTGACGTCATTACTGCAGGAAGCAGAGGGATGTTGTCCAAACTGGTCATTCATTGTAGGCGAATTCTGTTAAATAAAATATCTCGCTTGGCATTGAACTTTGAGCTTTAGAATTTTACAGATATTATTTATACTCTAACAACAACATTACACACTAACTAAAGTTTAAAACATGTGATCACGAAGAACGGGACCTTTAAAGCCAAGGCTTGCCATAATACAATGACACCAGTTCTACACAGAACCATGCACGATGCAAAACCGGTGCGAATAAGAAAAATTTAAAATAACATTACACTTAACCTACAAATTAATTAAAGAGGGGGTGAAATGCTCATTTTCACTCAATCTCCTGTTAATCTTGAGTACCTATAGAGTAGTACTGGATCCTTCATATCTCCAAAAAGTATTTAGTTTTATTATATTTATAAGAGAAAAATAGTCTGTGCCGGGTTTTTTTTCGGAAAAACACGAGCCGCTGGAGGCGTGACGTGTGGGCGGAGCTAAAGAATCACGAGCACGAGTAGGCTTTTGCGTTGAGAGCGTTTGGAAGTTGTGACATTACCGTGAGGAAAAAAAAACATCATCCAAAACAAACCATGGCTAACAGTCAGATTCAGCGTATATTTATGATCCAGAATCAGATCCTGAGGCTGAAACTGAAAGAGAGGAGAGCAGCAACGACTACAACAGCGTCTCTATGTGGTATGTACTGAAACTGTATATATTTGCTTATGTAACCTCTCTCTCCCGGGTCCTTTCTGACGCTCCTAGCACTCGCTCCGAGCGGGGCTCTGACCGGGTCTCCTCTAACAAGGAGGCTAAATGGCTACAGCCACTAGCGTCTGTTTCTAGTGCGTCTCTTGAGATCGGGGAGGTTTACCTGCACAGCACTACTCGCTGGCCTCCGTTACACTTAGCGGTTTTGGAAAATGACTAAGTTCCACTTTATGTCGTCTTTTTTTTTTCTTTAAAGGTGTACAAGGTTTACTTGATGTGCTTATGCGCCGATAGCTAAGTTAACAACACAGAGATATTTGAAGCAGTTTTACTCACCGCCTGCGGTTCCAACACACGATCGTGACCCTTTTTCGTTGGGACTGCATTATCCTTAAAAAATAAACGATATGCAAATCCGGTGTCAAACTTGGCCTTGTTTGTAAAACAAGCATCTTCGAAATGCAGGGAACAAACAAAAACACTTGCACAACTCCGTCAATGCTCTTTAAAAAAAAAAATCCATCCACTGGTCCCTTGATGTTTTTTTTTTTTTTTTTTGGTAATCTGTGCAGGGATGTCTTGCCCTGGCAAACCAAAAACACACTTCTTTTGTGACATTTCGCTCTCGCTCTGATCAGTGAATGTCTCGTCTCTGCTCTGCTACGGGAGCGCGCGCTCTTCCGGGAGAAGGGCCTTAGGACCCATATAAGGAAATTCCACTCCATCTAACGTCACACAGAGCCATACTCGAAAAAAACTTTCCGAAACTTGTGACAAACCTGAAGGAGTATTTTAGGTGTATCGTTCTCCTTCAAACGTACAATTTAATTTTTGAAAATTTGTCCATGTTTAGCATGGGAATCCAACTCTTTAACAGTGTAAAAACTCAGTATGCATGAAATAGCATTTCACCCCCCCCTTTAAAGTAGCCACAAAATCTGAAATCAAACTGCCTTGCGTTATATGTTTTTATATGGTCTTACATGTGAAATATGAGTGCATAAAATTATTCAAAAGAACTCTTGTTCATGTAGCTACAGTGAATAAGCATTAAAGCTTTCAAACTTGAAGATGCTAAAGCAACATAAAATTATAGACAATAATAAGTTTCTTTTTTTTTTCTTATGAATAAAGCTAACAAAACTATGTTCTAAGAACGTTTTCCTACTGTTCCCATTAAATTATAAAAACATTACTTCTGAATGTTTTCTGAAAGTTCAGAATGTCTAGTTTTTTAATGCTTAAGAAATGTATTTGTTGTTTATGCAAATGTTGCATTTTATTATTTTTGCAAACATTATGGGAACATTACTTTTGAATTTTCTCTAAACATTCCAAAACAAGTAACATAAAAAAAAACATTAGGAGAATATCCAACTAAAATATTTCAGAAAAAATGAACAAATATATAAATAATGCTTTAAGAACATTATTAAAGACGAGATAACTTTAAACAAATGTTCTATTAACATTATTGTACGAAGGTTTGCTTTTGGGAAGAACCTTGCCAGAACGTTGTTCTGTGTAAGGATATTTTTTATATTTTTTTCCACTAAAACTGTTTTGGAAGGACATGAGGGTGAATAAATAACAGAACTTCAATTTTTGGTTGAACTCCATTAAATCTGAACATTGGCCATTTCTGTTTGCTGACTGCACAATATCACAAATAACACATTGACTGACACCAGACAAACAGAGACCTACTTGATGTAAAAATCAGATCACGTCTCTTTAGCCGGCCTGCTGCTGCTGCTCTTAGATGTGCAGCAGACTTCACCTGAGATGACAGGTGAGTGTCCTGAAGCAGGCCAGTCTCAACAGAGAGGGCCTGACCTGCCAAACACCTGTCACTCAGACAAGCCCACTGTGGCAGCTCAATCATGCCAACTTATTCCCGCATGAAAGAGTGTGACAGATCACGTTCACATCAGAAAATAGTCAAAAGAAAACCTGAAAGCTATTTAAATCAACCACAATTGGCATTAAAATAATTATGAGTAGCGAAAAAAGTGTGAAGATTGAAGAAAGTTTTGGGGGGTGTAACATTATCACTATAATGTATACAATTAAAAAGCTACTTTTCCCAACATGTAGTGGTATATCCACTTCTAGTCATTTTTACTATCAAAAACAAGTTTTTTATTTTTTTAAATAGTGCTCTTTTATGTCGCTTTACTTTAGTTAGCTATAGATAAAATTTGTTAGCTTATCTATCTAACAAAAAGTTTCAAAACGTTTGCTTGACAGTAGTTTAATTACTTTTAATTATAAATAGATTGTAGTTTGTATGGAAGCCCATACAACATACATAAAGCAAACTCATGCTTAGGTAAATCTAATATAATTATGACTTTTTATCTCATAACACATTATAATTTAGATTTTGAATTTTATCTCATAATCAAATTTTTTACTTACCATTCATAATCGTAAACTTATTTTTAGGTCATAATCATAAAAGTTTAACTTGGGGAGCTACAGCTTCCTCAGCACTGATTATCTGACAGAAATCACATTTTGTTTTTAGATGTTTCTAAGCATTTCATGAGGGGTTTAAAGAGCTGTAAACATCAGAGGCCCACATTGTCAACAGATAAATGTATTTGCATAATTTCTTGGCCTTTTTAGTTTCTCCAAGCAGACTGAGATTAATTTTATGCTGAAGTGTGGAAGGTTATGACCTCATCTTATAATCTCTTCTTATTTGACTATAAGTACGGGGAACGCAATTTGTGCCATATGGCAAATGATTACAACAATAAATCAGGCTCCAAGCTCCCATCATAATATATGACAAAATTATGCTCTGTTTAACTGAAAGAGAGAACCGTTGTGATGACATTTCAGGACTTCATTTCCTGTTCCCTTCTTCAATCAGAGTTTTATTTTACTGTAGGGATTGGCTATAACGCTAGTTGCTAACTGATTAAAGGGCTGCAATTATTGGTGAAGCATTTACTGTATGTAAATGAGTAACCTTTAGGAGTCCAGCACACGGCTACAGTGCCAGATGGACGCTAATGGTAATGGGGTGGAGACTGGCTGGAATAAATCTCAAATGGTCTGGACTCTAGTGGTCTCCATCCAGACTCTCATGTGTGAGTTCTGTTTGAGAATGACATTTGTTGATATAATATGTTCATATAGTCCAAATGTAGACTATTTTGGTGACATGTTCACATCCCGGTCCAATTAGCAACTAAATGTGCTCAGTGATTCACAGTAACCTTGTGCTCATTAGCAAGGGAATTCAATTGGTGAAGCAATTTGGTGTTTTTAAGCTAAGTATGCGATCAGGTGCTTTGTGCATGAAAAACAAAGGGATTCACAAAAAAAAAAAAAAACAATGCAAATCAGAAGTGTCTAACTGAAAATCCTCATGAGGAATGCATCTCCTGCATATGAATATAGAGCACAGAGACAAAAAGCCTGCTATGTGGCAGGAGATGAGACGTCCGTCCCCCATGGCACTAAATTACCATGACAGCAAGTAGCTTTCCTATATTGCAAAGTGAGTGATCAGTATCATCATTTAAATAGCAATTTGGTAGTTAATTAAAGTGACCTTGGTTGTTCTGTATGCATCAAAAAAGCAGACACGACCACCTTTCTCGTGCCGTCTGTGCGCGTGCTGTCAGGAGGACTGCTGCTCAATTAAGTCGCCCCAGTGGCACAAGTAAATTAGGCAGCTGTCAGGCCATGCTTTTCTTTATTTCTAGGAAATAATATCATACAGACAGAGCGGTATCAAACTAAGAGTATGTTGCAATTTGAAATTGTCATTTTATTCTAGACAATCATAAATACTAAAGGGAATCGTAAAGAATTGAATGATTCTGGTTCCTCTCAATGATACTAGTTTTATGATTCTTTTAGTACTGTTTAAGTATTAAATATTTGGAAATGCAGTTTCATTGCGGAACAACCTGTCAGTGAGCTTTACACAGTAAGTTGTAAGCCAATGCTGAATGTGACTGATTAAGTAAAAAGAACCAGCCCATAAGAGTCATTTGTTTGGGAATCAGACTACACTGGCCATTCTGTATTTGTTTGATTCAGTAAAAAGAACCGGCTCAGAACAGTAAAAGAGAATCGTAATATACTTTTTGTTCAATATGCATACTTTCCTACTATAATAGCAGTATGTGAAAAAGATTATAGTATGTATGCAGTCAAAGTATTCGTAAAAGATTCTATAGTGTGCATCCAATAGACACTTTACTATCCCATAAGGCCATTGGAGAGGATTTGTGAATGACAGTGATGAAAAAGCAGTTGACAATGGCATAGGTCACATGACAATGATCACAACATGGTGAATGTAGTATGACCCGATTTCATTCACAGAGCACATTTCTATATACTAATTGTTACTTTTAAAAAGAAGTATCTACACTTAGAGAGTATTTTTCATGGGCTGAACTCAAAGATCTAAGACTATTTCTATGTACACAAAAGGCTTATTTGAGTGAGAACCGGTACTCAGAGTCTAACCCTAATACTGTATGTCACTAAATAACAATGAGATCTATATTAGAGACCTGATTAAAAACAGAGAATTTTTTGGTCTGGCCGTTTGTTGTTTCTTAATATATTGTAGCCATTAAAAAGTTTTGTAACTTGGGAGGGCTGGATGAAATTCAGGTTTGATTTCCAGATTCTTCTGTCAACTAATGTCAAGGTGTAAATCATTAAGGCTTGAATCAAGACTTTCTGCACCTCTCAACATAGATCAACTTGTGACAGGTTAGAAACAAGATTTTTCCTCACCATCATTATTACTACGCAATTTATGATGAGCTTAATGCTTTTCAGAGACTGCCATTAAAAGGTAGATATAAAAATTGGATGGCATGAAATGACTGGGATTGCACATTAATGTTTAATGAAAAGTCTGTGACAACATCTTTAAAACCCAATGGAGTGTATTTAACAATTAGTTGTATGAGGATTGTTGTCTGCAATATTTAAACTAACTCAGGGGCATCAGAACACCATGAATTATTTAACAGCAGTGCTAATGTTATCATTTTATGTGCCTAATATCATCTGCACATTCCAAATCACGGAGGACATTAAATCTGACGAAAGGAGTCAAAATAACCTTCATGAGGTGGAAATTGTTCATTCAACATTTATGTAAATACTTGGTTGGACCGTTGCACAGTTGGAAATGCATATTTCCCCGTCTGATTATTGAAACAGTTACAAGTGAAAATGGTGCCAACCAACGAGCAAGTAAATGAATGATGCTGAGAGTCTCAAGAGATCTGAAGAATATAACAAATCTTAATGGTTGTTCCTGCAGCACAAAAAAACTGACCTTAAAATATAAAAGATTATCAATTGCAATGAGAGCCAGTTCTGTGAACAATGCTTGTTCTCTAGAGACTTACATGAAAAAATAAGTCATATTTAACACTTAAAATAATAATATATAATAATAGTGATAAAAAAGAGGTAATTTCACACACTATCGATCTAAATTTATATACTGTAAAAACAGATTTAGATTATAAGTAAAAAAAAATATATATATAAATTATTGGATACTATTTCAGCCTTGCTACTTAAAAATTTCATGTTTAATTCAGTTACTAGCTGTTGTTTTTTGTTGTTGTTTTTTTTATTATTAATTTCTGAGTAAATATAATTGTTTCTAAGTACATAAACAAATTTCTTTTTCAGTGCACCACAATAATATAATGTGGGAATTTTCTCTTCCCAGTTAATATATATATATATATATATATATATATATATATATATATATATATATATACAATAATATATACCATTAATCTGTCTAATTAGTCCACATATTATGCAACTACGTTTATGATCATTCTGACATGGTTTGAGAAAAGTTATGCAATAATTATTTTTGTGATGGCTATGCAAAAACAATATCTCTCCCAAAATTAAACACGGTTTAATGGAGTATCCGTCCTCCAATTAATGTCATCAAAGTCATCCTGAGCAGTCTACTCCATGCTGCGTCCCAGATTCTTGACCACCTAATGTGTCACCCTTTTATTCTCTTCTTTTTTCCATGCCCAGCCTCAGAAGGACCCATCACGACAGGTAGACCTGGTGACACCCAAAATCCTAATGACAGGAGGTAAATTGCTTGTCAGAAGATTGTGTGATGCAGCCAGTGAATTTTGAGAATATGCTTGAATACAAAGGCCTCCCACAAGCAAGTGATTCCTCGCTAACTGTTTTTGATTAAAATGTCAATGTAGCTGCAGGCCCTTTCATTTTTCGGGTCCAGAGCTGTCCATCTACCCCAGAAGGGCCTGGCACTCTAAGCACCGTTTATCCATGATGAAGAGCATGTCATGTAATAATGATTGTCTCTGGGGAGCATTTAGAATGAAGGAAAATGCTGATTGGGACAATAGGCTGCTGAATCTTATTTGGGCTCTGCTGTGACAGGTGACTGCTGGTATAAACATGCATTTCTCTAAGGAATAGGTCTGCGTTTTCCCTCTCCGCCTCTCTCTCGCTCTCTTTTAATCATGTTCACAGCTGCATCAGAAATTTAGTTTTTATTCCAGGAGAAAAAAAGAAAATATCCAGAGGTGCTATTTGTAGGCATCATTATTGTGCATTCATAAACTTTATTCTTTTCTACAGCTTTCAATGTCTCAGCGTCCTATATATATCAGCGGAAAACTAGTACAAAAAGAATAAATAGATGCATCTTGGGACATTTCTACTAAGAACAAATCTAAGAAAGGTGGTGAGAATCTGCTTACAGTCGTAAAATGGAAAAATGTGCTGTCAGTTTCACTTGAGCATGTATTGTAAGTAACTCATGTCTAAACTGCAAACAAATGGTGCTAAAAACTAGTTTGCTCGCATTGTAATCAACAAAGTTGTCTACAATGCATGCTTGCAGGCAGACAGCTAACTTTAATATAATAAAGGGTGTTTACAATAAAATTAATTTCACAATTAAAAAAGTTAACATTTTAAATTGCTGTGGATTTGAGGCAATATGAGAGACAATAACCATTGGCTAAATTTATGCAAATAAGTGAAGACAGTGAAGCTCAAGTGAGTTTGTTTGAATCTTTTAAAGATAATAAGAAATCAAAATATAATAGGTACATAAGTATACATTTAAAAAGTATAATATAATATATAATATTCTTTTCTTTAATGTTGCTAAAGTGTCTTTGAAAAAAAAAAAGCAGAGGTGTCAGTATATGGGACAGGGCCTTAGTTGCATAATGCAGTCAACTAAAATTTATCAACAAAACTAAATCATTCCCATTATTTCCCATTAAGATTGCTGCTGTACTGTAGACAGCTTTGTTGATTATAATTCCAGCGACCTAGTTTTGTAACATCACATCACGCTGCTCGCAGTTTAGATGCGGGTAAAAGGCCTCGTCTGCCATTCTCCATCTTGAAGGAGGAGAAGAGGCCAGATCGCACACCAGCTGCATTTGCAGATGCTCGTGTAAAACCAGCTTCCTTCACGCAATTTTTTTTTCCACTCGTTTATTTGCTAGTAATTTAGCCCTTGAAGCAAAAAAGTACAGCTTTGTTTTCATACTAACAAGCCAATTAGCGATCATTACCAGTACTTTTTCTCTTTTTTTCTCCCTGATCAGATGTGCTTGATGCCAAAAGCGGGAGTTTGAGACTATTTAATCATTTGCTGAGCGCCAGCGTCAGACAGTTTGTGTAAATCCAATAATGAATGACTATGTAGACGCTAGGGTTTGTGTGTAAGTGTATTTTTGTGCATGCATAACACGTTGAGCAGTAGATCACAGAAAGGCTGGGTTCTATTTGCATAAGAACAAAGCAAGTCTTTGTGGCTCTGAAATCACTATCTGCAGAGTGGTCACAGATTCCCCAGTGACCCTCTGAAGCTGTGTAGCAGCAGGGTCCTTGATTATGACAATGATGTGTAATCATATAAGAACAGGCAAGTAGATCTATCCCTCGATGCGTCCATATGTTCATTAGTGTGTCAATCTAGATAGCTAGATGGATAGACAGATGGACAGACAGACACAAATAGAATGAAAGACGTATAGAAGATAGACACAGACAGACAGAAAGACACAAGACAGATAGTCAGAGCGATAGATAGATAGATAGATAGATAGATAGATAGATAGATAGATAGATAGATAGATAGATAGATAGATAGATAGATAGATAGATAGATAGATAGATAGATAGATAGATAGATAGATAGATAGATAGATAGACATCTCAAAATCTTTAGATAAAAAAAGGGTAAAAAAAAAAGTTTAATATTTATTAGCATCAGTTTATCAATTTTGTTTCCACCACACCATCTCCATCTTATAGACATAACAAGTCACAGATGTCCCAGGAAATTCAGGAAATATGGAAAGATCAATTAACTAAACTAAGTAGTTTTAGCATGACCAAAGATCATCTGTTAATCTGCTCCAGCCCACAGGGTGAAGCCCCTGCAGGACCCCTAACGGTATGAGTTTTTCTGCCTGGCCTCATTGTCAATGCAGGTTCATCTGGCTAGGGACCGAATGCTGTTCACAGCAGACCCCACCCGAGTCCCCAGAGCCGCATGTTATGCTCTGGGACCCCCACCGCCCGTCCTACCTGCCTCATCTCATATGAGCAACAATCACAGCCATATGTGGAGCTGCAGGAAAACAGATGCTGTTTTTCCATTTGTGAAATCAAGCTGTTGGAATGGAGTCAGGTTTATGGGCACCGTCACCGAAAGGGCAAATATTGAAGTGACAGTGCTGTTTATGCCGAGCACCTTTGGAAACAGGAGGGTCCTCCATGATTCCAAGTCTAGGAATGATAAACCATTTTGATCTAGCATGACTGGCCTTCTGCGACACAGGGCTGACTACTAGCTCCTGCACAACTCCTGTTTATAACGTACAATATTATTTATCCATATTACAAGTGGATATTTATTCTTTTTTAGATATAATTACAAGTATATAAAAGATATAATTAAAGCTCTATCTGAACTATCAATAATGCGATCAATTAAAAATGAGTTATGGAGTCATTTTAGAGTGTAAAAAATTGACTCCATGTTGCATTCGCCTCCATTATTAATATAAAAACTGGATATTTATTGTTTTTTTCGGGTATAAACAAATAATTGTACAAAAAATATGTAGTTATTATTTAAAAAAATCAGTAAATTGACCATATTCATCACATGTTGAACATGGTGGCATTGCACAACTCTTGCAAGCGGACTCCATGTCACCCTCCCCTCCACAGACGGTGGTCGATCTGTCTAACAATGGAGAGGCTCTTTTGTCAGTCATCTGCTGATGCCAGCTGACAAAACGTGGCAGCGCTGTCAGTTGAAGCAAAGCAAAATGTTGTGGAAGAGCTCCTCTGCATACACTGTTCCACCTAACTGGTCTCTCTCATGCATTCAGGTCACAGTCTCTGAGGTGACACCTGTCACTCAGACAAGCCGCCACATGCTTAAATTTCACAAAGGACTCCAGACATGTAGTGGAGCCTGTCATATTCTGCAATACGACACTGAAAGTTTGAAATGCCAAGCTTTTAGTTTAAAGCATCAGTCTAGCACGCCTCACAACTGGCACCGTAGATTCAACCATGAACCCTCTTTAAAAATAGAAGGTCTTCATTTAACATTATATGTTTTTCAGATGGCCATATTGCATTAGGAGTTCTTCATAGTAATATTTCACCCAAAAATGAACATTTGCAGAAAACTGACTCACCCTCAGGCCATCTAAGATTTAGATGGGTTTGTTTCTTCAACAGATTTGGAGAAATGTAGCATTACATCACTTGCTCAACAATGGATCATCTGCAGTGAATGGGTGCCGTCAGAATGAGAGTCCAAACAGCTGATAAAAACATCACAAAAGTAAGCCACGTGACTCCAATCCATCGATTAACATCTTGAAGTGAAACACTGAGAGTTTGTAAAAAAAAAAACTAATTCATTATTAAGGTGTTTGAACTTTAAACTGTTGCTTCTGGTTTCTATATCTGTAATGTTGCTTTCCATATCTGTAAAAGTTGTCTTGTGGATCAGGAGAGAAATACACACAGATAACGCACTGTTCACCAGTCAAAACAGTCCAAAAAAAGTTCTAAACAAATATGTTAGTGTATTTTGATGTGAGAGGACAACAGGGCATAGACTGTTTCACTGGCGGAAGCATTGTTATGGATTATGGACTTGTAGTTTGGCCAGAAGATACAGTTTAAAATTACATCTTAACAATGGATTTGTTTCTTACAAACATGCAGCTTTTCACTTCTCAATTCATTTTTTTTTTTTTTTTTTTTAGAGTCGTGGTGTTTTTTTTATGCTTTTATTAGCTGTTTAGACTCTCAGTCTGACGGCACCCATTCACTGCAGAGGATCCATTGCTGAGCAATTGCAGTGATGCTAAATTTCTCCAAATCTATTCTGATGAAGAATCAAACTCATCTACTTACTGGATGGTCTGAGAATGAAAACATTTTCAGCAAATGTTCTTTTTTGGGGGGGTGAGCTATTCATTTAAAGCAGTAGAACCTCTATTGTTCTAGAAGGTGAAAAAGGCAAAAAATCATCATAGAATACAGGCATCAATCAGAATGGGCTCAAATTAAACACTTCATTTGACAATGCAGTGTAGCCTGTGTGAGATTACTTATGAATCAAGATGATTTAACCCAATCGTTAAGCTCTAAAGACAACATTAGCATCAAGATCATCTGCTTCTCCCCTCCTCTTTTAATATCTATCTGGCATAATTCTGGAATGAGGGACAACATCGGTTGTGTAGTAACTCTTCTGAAGTATATCTGTTTGGCACTTATCTGTAATCATCATAGCTGCAGTAATAAGTCTTAATGCCTGCTATCATGCGCTGGTACTGTATAACATTCAGCATGTGTTCTGAAATCACAAACAAGTGTGGTTTCAAAAAATATTAAAATTATGTTAAATAAAAATTACTTAAATAATAAAACCTAATCTATAAATTATTTACTGGGGTAAACAGTGTGACAAGTAACCCCAGTGTATCAGAACTATGCATTTCATTGGCAAATATCTGCGAAGCACATTCCACATTTTGAAAAAGGCACGGTGGAGCTTTAGCTGACACTTAGAGAGACACAATTAGCAATGAGCACAGGCCTCCCCTCAGCTGACAGGAAGGGAGCGAAATGTCACAGTCTACACTCACTGCTGTCTGTGTCATGTTGAATAAGAGGATGTGGAAATGCAATATGACAGCCAAAACAAGCAGGTGACCCCTGCAGTCACCATTCAGAATGATTATCATGAAAAGACTCGTTAGCTCTAACAAGCTCTCTTTTCATTCGCTCATGCCAGATAAATAATCAAATAACCGGGAAACAGAACCGTGAGAGGTGGGAAAGGGACTTTTGATGCGGCAAAAAAGTCCTCAAGACAATATCTTGCCAACGCTGAAGTGGCAACTGAATGTCATAAATATCTCTCTTGATTTTAATGGAGCTTAAGGTTTCAATTAACTTAATTGATCTAATTACTGACTCAAGTGCACATATTTAACATTTGTAAAAATGTTTAAAAGTGGATGATTGAGAACGTGGAGGGACACCCCCATAAAACAAGGCGCTGTGGAGAGTACAATGAAATTTTTCCAATTAATCAAATAAGAGCACCAATTAACTAAGTGAATACTCAGTGAGAGCTGGGTGAAAGGACAAAGGAACCTTTCGTAAGTGGCAAACTCTTTATATTATAAAGCCTGTCCTCTGTAACTCATATGGAGATATGAAACAGGATTTGCAGAGCTTGATCTTCTTTGTTATTCAAAGTACAGTTTAAAAATATTCTTTAAGTGATGGTTTGTACTTTCAATGGCCCAAAAAATATCTGGACACTTTGGATGTATTTGATGTATGATGTAACGTCTCTGCATCAGTTAACAAAATAAAACCAAGTGGTGTTAATTTAAAATAAACAGCACAAACACACTTCATCAAGTAAAACATTTCACAAAAGTTAGGATTAAATGATAAAGAAAAAACACACACACACATACATACATATATATATATATATACAGTATTTTCCTTTTTTTAATTTTCTGAGAATTTCAGTATAGAACATACTGTAAATCTAATGTTATGCATATATATTCATTATTTCAGTATTATAGTATGTATAACTGTAATAGTATTACCATCTAATATTTAAAATAATTATTTAAACTATATAATATTTATGTCTTTTTTTAATTTATACTATATTTTATAGTTAATGCAATGCAATTCATCAATTTTAATTGTGGCCAAAGTGACTAAATATTATTAGTGTTACTGTTTTGCACATTTATTAATATAACGTTAATTATGTTTAGATAAAATATGCATTTCCCTATTCATTTATATAGCATTTTGTGAATGCTACAGTCAGACCAAAGATCAGATATGACATATCCAGTCAAGAAAACATTTGATTGGCTTTTTCCTGGATTTAACAGATGGTGTTTCCATTTTGAACTTTTTGCAGTAGAGCAGAAAAAAAGAGCTTGGAAAGTCAGGCTGTTTTTCTCACATCACTGACACGAGCTGTGGCTCAGATGAAGAAGACGTGTGAAATAATTCTCCCTCGCAAATTTGCTCACCAAGCTCACTAAGAGATGCTGAGCCAAAGCAGGGCTAGAGACCATGCTGCATAATTATTCACCAGTCTCCCAAACCGAGCGCTCAAATCAGATGCTTTAGCTGTTGATTATTGCCCTACATTTTCAAAATTCATTTATGTGAGCAGACCATCAATGTAAAGACTGAACAGACATGGTAAGGTTTGTGTGGCTATTTTCACTGTAATATATTACGTTAATTAACAATCAAATCTTATTTATGCAGCATGTAGTATGTATACTTTGTATAGTATGCAAATATTCTAATGAACTTCCATTTTCCATATACTTAATAGTAGGTAGAATACTCTGGGTAGTAAGTTAGTATTCCAACTAAAATTGTATTAGGTGACCATTCACAACCAGCCCTTATCTGTGACATCATGTACCTAATTTCCTCCCCAAAAGCGACAGACCTGGCTCGCCCACGTCGCCACGAACAGCGAGGACAACTAGAGAAAGATCACAGTTCAAAACCAGTCAGACGGAAAATATGGAAAACAGGGGCGGCGGTCAGTGCATCTCGCCCCCCGATGCAGCAAGCTGCCACAGTTTGACTGACAAACTGACTTTTGGAGAGGCCTGTGCCCATTCTAGTCAGAGTTTATTGAAGGTGATTTTGATCTCCTCCATGCGGCCACAGCAGTAGCTATGCCATCTGTCACCTTGATTGCATGGCGGTTCTCTGGGGGGAGTGCTATGGCTCCTGATCGTTTACAGATTGCACTGCTTTCTCTTCCATAAGGACCACATGCACAGAGCCAGATGGTGGGTATACACGGTTATTATGAGTCTTTATCTCTGTGCAGGAAGGAGTGGAACCATTAGGCCTCCCTCAGGATCTCCGCTACTCTCTGCAGCCATGCTGTTCCTCCCCAAATACAGTCTTCTTCAGCTGTCAGCGTCCTGCACGCGACACTAATAAAAAACAAACAACAATGTGCTCACGCTGTTTAATATGAAGGTAAACACAGGAACGCGCATTTGCAAACTTTGTTTTCGTCTGGAAATAATGAGAGTTGTTGAAGGCTTTGCGAAATCCTGAGGATCAGTGTTGATATCAGTTGCCATGGAAACTGTGACATCAAAGGTTGGCATAACCAACCGGTTGGTTATTATGGGAATTAATGTTTTGTCCAGGATACAGCTTTCGGTAACTATCAAAATATAGTTTAATTATCAGTAAAATCACCAATTGTCATGACCACATTAAACAAGGACTTATATATGTATGTAAGGGGAAATATTCCGATCTTGAATATAAATTGATGATGATTTTGCATTATTATTAAGATTTTTTTTTTTTTTTTTTTAATTAAACGTTTGTTTGTTTGTTTGTTTGTTTGTTTGTTTGTTTGTTTTTTCAAAAGTGTGGTAATCTCAACTTTGGTTAAATATATATTGATAATATTTTGGAAAAATAAAATAAAAAATATTTTCAAAAGAAACAAAAGTTTGTTTGGTTGTTTTATTTATTTATTTTTTTGATTGGTTTGTTTTAAAAATGAGATATAGCAAAATGTTCATTACAAATAAAATCACAAAATACCAAGATAACATTAAAAATTAAATACAATTTTTTATGTATATTACAAGGTGATATCTCACAATATTTCCTGTTTTAAATATTAATTTATATTTTGCATTAAAAAAAATCACATGTTAATTTCTGTATTTGTTTGTTTGTTTAAAAAAAATGGGATATAGCAAAATGTAGTTTATGCCAATGTAGTTTATCACAAGGAGTATTGTAGTGTATATTACAAGGGGAAATCTCACAACATTTTCTCCTTTAATATGAACTGATTATATTTTGCACAAAAAAAAAATACATTTTGAAATGAAAAAAAGTTAGTTTTTTTTCTTCAAAAATGGGATACAGCAAAATGTAGTAAAAACATTTAGCTTAATTAATAATCACAAATGTCAGGACTTTTTTCTTATTTTATGTATATTACAAAGGAAACTATAACAACATGCCCTGCTTGAATATAAACTGATAATATTTTACATATATATACACACACATTTCAAACAAAAGTTTTTTCTCTTCCATAAATGGTACTAAAGTCAAATTCTAAGTGTCTCGATGTGTTTCTCCCACACAGATGGTTTATTGTCTGCCTCTTTTAGTAAAAGTCATTGGGCATAAAAGAGCTGCATTCTGCACATTCAAAACAGACTTTGCCTGGTATACGAAATGATGGGAGGCAGTATGTGTTCCAAACCCAGACATATGTAGAAGATGACCAGGAGGGTAAAGGACAGTGTGCAGAAAGAAAATAAGACATGTGTACCATCAATGCATATTTTTCATGCTTGTTTAGAACTCGGAGTTAATTTGCGATACCATCCAGTGAAGCAAATTAGACAATTTCACACGGAGCAGTCCAATTCTTAGAGACGAACACTACACACACATCTAGCATGCCAATGTCATGTCACAACACAAAGCAGACTCTATGAGATATCTTGTGTCTTAAGAGAAGATCAGAAAGACAAGTAGAAACTGGTCAGCAAATATCTACTTAGAAAAGTCAGACATTTGTATATTTTATGCAGGAAGATCATATGCAAAATATGAGAAACATCACTTCACAACACAAGTATTGGCACTTTTCAGTTTTCACAAACAGGATACAAAATGTTTTTTTTTCTGTCAATATAAAAGAAAAAAAGAATCAAATGGAACAGAATAAATAAAAAAATCATAAAAAATTATAAAAAAATAAAACAAAATAAATGTGTGAGATATTAGTTTTTATAAAATATCCAATAGTTTACAACAACAACAACGAAAAACATCAGATTTATGCTTTAAAAAAAAGTTTTGAGACCCCAAGTATAAAGAAATTCTTGGAAAGTGCCAACTGTAACTGAAAATCTGTTTAGAAAGCAAACAGAGTGGCATCTTGACGGCCTCATAAACTTGAGCTACGTTAATTGGTTCATTTCATTCTCAAGTAATGTTATATTTGGCCCAGCTCAGAGGGAATACACAGTGTGCAGACCTTGTTCATGCCATTGTTCTTTGCTGTTCCTGATTCCCTGTCCCAGGGCAATGTGGCAATATGTTGCGTTGTTTAGCACAACAGCCGGCTATCTGTGAGCATGAGAGCCCTTGTCAGGCTTCAGCACAGTGCTCACAGTGACACGAGCCTGTGGTCACAAAAGTGCACACATAAAGCTATTTCACATTCCTATACTTATCTATGCCCCTAAAACTAAATCTCATCATAGATAAACAATATGATTCACTATTATACAGTTCACACTACTGTGGAACTAAATGTCATTTTGCATTATTGGTGTGGTTTTATTTAAAATATAAAAAAATTAACTATATTGATATAAAATAAGTCAGTAATAAGTAATAAGTAACATATTAATGCATTATTATAATACTATACTATATTAAATTTAAATTATATATAGAATGTGAACATTTTAAAATGTAAAATTATATATATATATATATATATATATATATATATATATATATATATATATATATATATATATATATATATATATACAGGTTTATATAATATAAATATAATACTTACAAAATTAAAAAGAATATAATAATAATTAAATACTTATTCCAAATAAAACATGCATTTTAAGACTTGCACTTTCAGTATGTTCATTAAGTCACTTTCCTCTTAGGGATAATTGAAAATAACGTGATTCTAGGTTTTACTATTTTTTGTGGAGACATTTGGTCCACATAATGAAGGCAAAAACAGACCCACACATAAAACATGCCAAATGCGTAGTATGACCCAAAAATAACCAGCACAAAAAGAGGGTCAACTGCCCCTTTAGGGCACCATGTTTACCTGAACTGGGACCAGATTCAGATCTGTGGGTGGCCATGGAAACTGCCATGAGCACATTGCAGAAACAGAACCACACTGTACCAGACTGAGGATGTCACCCAGAAAACAGCAATGAAATTAACTTCTGGTGGCTGAGACTGCTCACAAATCTTTGGCACAAGCCGAATCGGAGTAGGTATTTAATAAGCAATGAATGTTTGAAAATAAAAATGGAATAAATACTAAAACAGTACTAAGTACTACAAGCATGTGCCATTTACATTTGCTATACGTAGCCAAGATTTACAAGAAAACCAACCAGCATGTCACAGCTTTTACATATTTTTGATTTATATTTAATATTTTTACATTTTTTACTTATGTTTAGATTATTTTAGACCAGACAACCAAGCACAATATAGTCTGAAAAGTAAAAGAAGTCAAGGTATGAGGAGCAAACCTGCTAGCAATGGAAGCAGGCCAGCACAACCTCTCAGTCAAGACCCTTCACACCAGAGAGCATTACAGCCTTGCTCTGAGTTACTTAGGAGAAGCTTTTCCATATATTTGCTCTGGAATGGACTCATGGTGCACACACACAGTCTAAGCCTCTCGTCTCTCTCACCCCTCTGCATCAATCTGTTCCCAAGCTGTTCCCACATTTTGGTGAATTTCCCAGGCTAATTCCTTGGCACAGACAGAGCAGAAAGGCTGATTACTTTAGATGTGAACCCCACAAGCCTTTCCAAGCCTCTGAAATGTATGCGTTCAGTGGCCGAGCATCTCTTCTTTGTCTGCTTTAGGAAACCTGTGGATTGTGGAGGGAGCAGATTTTGATTTTCCAAATATAATTACAATCCAATCTGCATTTCTTTGCATTGGCCGTAATTATTTACATTCCTGCTACACCTAACGTTTTACAAAAGCACAGCAAAATTTGGAAAAATGTAAATAAAAATGAAATATTAGTAATTTCTTTAAGGGTACTCCATTCAAAACTCCCTAAAACATAATTCTAAATCTATTCTCTAACTCGATCCACTGTCAATTGTTTTGTTTTTTTTCTCATAAATTATATTTCAGGGGCCGTGTGCAGATATTACTAGGCAGCAGGACAGCTGTGTCCCATTAAAATATGTGATGGTTACTGATTTCCTACAGCACATGGTCATCATGCCAAATCTACAGCCAGTAATTAGGAAGATGAAATGTTTAATTGTGCCTTAATTTTTATAAAATGTATCTGTCACCCATCCTATAATCAGCCATTATGCTCACAAATCAGTGTCAGTAGATTTCAGCAGGGAGGTATTGACTGTTCTGACAGACATGTCTGCATGTCACATCACTGTTCTCAGGGAAGCATTCCTGCCTCTTCACGACCTGCTACTGTACACTGAGATCCTGAGCTATCACTTATGATAGATCAACCTTAAGGAATGCAGGTGGCTTCTTTAATTGACAAAATGGATCACCAGTATTGATTTATTTACTTATTTATTATTGATAATCACTGATTTATGTATGAATTAATTAACATATGTATTTATAATTTTTAAAGTTAATATAAAGTGTTAATATTTTAGCTTTAGGCACAAAAACATGATAAATAAAAAGTATTTCGTTATATATACAAATATTTATTTATTTTTTATTATATTAGTTTTGAAATAGGTCTTAATATATTTTGCAATTTTGCTTCTTAAAGTAAATTATCTTTTAGTATGTGGGACCTTCTTCCAAATTATGGCAAATGGAAAGAATTTGGGTGTTTGAAACTTGTTTGAAAACAGTCATTATTTTTGCGGTTCTTTTTAATGCCACTAGATGGAGTCCGTGTCTCATTTTATATTATATAAAAATCGACAGAAGTTGACAGTAAACAAATTATTGAATTTAAATGAACAATCATAAAATGTGTGCACTGCATTTCAAACCTATGCTAACCAGGTCATGGCTTCAACACTTTGTGGCTCTTTTAAAAGTGTTAGATTATGTCAGTCTGAAACAATGCAGGAAACACCTCTTAAAGTGATGTCATCAACACCCAATCAGATCTACTGAACTAACTCAATTACCCTCCACACATGCTACAGCACAGGAAGTTCTTGTTTCTGAGGGACAGAATCTGTCTATCCTCTGTCAGCTCGACATTATGGACAAATGGACAGATGGATGGAGGAGGCAGAGGAGTGGGAGAAGGTCACTAGGAGAAAAACAAAGCTTTTCATGCCGCATGAAAGTGTGATATTTCTTAGCAAAAACCACAGCTCTGCCAAGAGCGTCCCAGCCAAGCTTTGCCGATCTTGTAGCAGTTATCAATGACAGCATTCAAGCTTGAAAGAATTCATATATATATATATATATATATATATATATATATATATATATATATATATATATATATATATATATATATATATATATATATATATATTTATATATATATTTATATATATATTTATATATATACTACATATTTTAATATTCTTATTTTTAGGGAGGTTTTTTTTATTTATTAAGAATTATTAAATTATTGCATTGCATTTTAAACTGCTACATCATAGCTTTAACTCTTTTTGGTTGTTTGGATGAAGCCAGTAAATAGATAATTGAATTAGCAGAAATCTATTGATAAAAAATTGTTGATAGTTGGTCTGAATGAAAATTTTACCGTGCCTTGTTTTAAACAATTGGTACTATGTTACAAGCAGGAATTGTGGGAGTCTGCATATTAATGAGTTCTGTGCTTCCCAGGAGGAGTCGCCCACTCTCTGGAGAATTCTGGGCGATTATCATCCGTTAAGTCATGCCAGTAATTCACCCCCATGTGTTACATGAGATACATCATTACAAAAGGTAAAATAGTGCATCAGATCTGGGACAGGACTACAGCGGTACAGCTTTACAATCACAGAGTCCAACTATTCCCCTCCACTGTCACTCAGCCTATAATTATATGTGTGGATTTGTATAACTTCTGCAATGGTAGAACATTCTGCTAAACATGTGGCACTCATAACAATTAACACAAAATTAACACATATCATTTTATAGCCCTTCTGCTGCCAAGCTTTGCCAAAACGGGCCCCTTGTTTGTGCGGTGATCTCTGGAGCACTTCATTACGCCCACCCTGCTTCAACATGTCTTACTCTGACAATGATTTGGAAAGACAAATCCTTGAAGCTGTACTCAACAATATTAAAAGTGTTTTATCCAATCCTGTCCTAAGACACTCACACACACACACACACACACACACACATATATATATATATCTTTCAGGTTGGTATATACAAAGTGCTGTTAAGACAAAAATAGGAATAAATAAAATATAAAATATATTAAAATGCATTCAATTAAAAACTTTCATTTAAATTTCTAATAAAATACTACGGTAAATAAATAAATAAGTGACTATTTTCACAATATTACTATTTCTTTTTGAAAAAAAAAAGTTTATTGAGAAATAACAAATTATGCCAGTATAATTAAAATTAGTTAGATGTATTATTTACATATTTAGGAAATAAATCTAGTGTCCCCACCCCCCACCACCACCCTTGTGTTAGTTGCTATTTTTCTTTTAGTATTATTAATATGTAAATAATAGATCTAACTCAATTTTGCTGTATTATACTGGCATAATTTGTTATATTTCAATAAAAAAAAAAGTCTGCTCAAAACACTACACAATAAAATAATTTGGGGGTACATGCATACCTGGGATACAAATCATAAAATGAATAGGGGTAATTTAGGAAAAAACTGTAAATTACTAAATGACTGATGGCTTAATATTAAATTGGTGATAAAAGAATCAAGTACTTTTATCTCTTTCTCCCTTCTTCATTATATTTCATAAATCTTAGCATGAAATAAAGGATATAAAGGGTTTCCAAATATAAAAAAAGACACTTTACCTTTCAGAATAAATTTGTTGCTTGTTGTTGATCCACTGTACAATGAGTAGTTTTTCCACTTTCTTCCAATACCACTGGTCAACAGTCCAGTTCTTCTTCTCCTTAGCCCAGGTAAGACGCCTCTGATGTTGTCTGTGATTCATCAAATTTCTTGACACATCTGTGTGTGGTGGCTCTTAATGCCTTGACCCCAGCCTCAGTCTATTCCTTGTGAAGTCCACTCAAATTCTTAAATCAATTTTGCTTGACAATTCTCATTAGGTTGCGTTTCTCTCGGTTGGTTGTTCATTTTTTTCTGCCACACTTTTTCCTTCCACTCAACTGTCTGTTGACATGCTTGGATACAGCACTCTGTGAACAGCCAGCTTCTTTTGCAATGTGTGTTTGTGGTTCCTTGTAAAGGGTGTCAATGATTGTCTTCTGGACAACTGTCAGATCAGTAGTCTTCCCCATGATTGTGTAGCCTAGTGAACCAAACTGAGAGACCATTTAAAGGCTCAGGAAACATTTGCAGGTGTTTTGAGTTGATTAGCTGATTGGCATGTCACCATATTCTTATTTGTTGAGATAATGAATAGGTGGGTTTTTGTTAAATGTGAGCCAAAAACATCACAATTAAAAGAACCAAAGACTTAAACTACTCAATTAATTTATTTAATACATGAGTTTCACACTTTGAGTTGAATCACTGAAATTAATGAACCTTTAATTGACATTCTCATTTATTGAGATGCACCTGTTTGTCTGTAGTTTTTTTTATTACCTTTACTTTTATTTCAGTTTAATTTTAGTTATTTAAAATTTCATTAAAAAAATTAAATTATATATATATATATATATATATATATATATATATATATATATATATATATATATATATATATATATATATATATATATATATATATATATATATATATATATATATGTGTGTGTGTGTGTGTGTGTGTGTGTGTGTGTATTTTGAGTATAGGGTTTTTTCTTTGGCTTTTTTCCTGTATAGTTTAATTATTTTTTTATTTCAGTTTTAGTTTTAGTTATTTTAGTACAACAAGTTAAACTAAATAAAGAAAAATGCTGGAAGTTCCTTAAAATCCAAATTTTATTTTATTTCAGTTAATGTTTATGAATTAAAGTAACAAAATATTAGTTTTGTTGGTTTTAATTTTGGTTTCGGTTTTAGTTATCTTTAAAAACCCTGATGACTGAATGATTACTGAAGGGAAAAAAGTGAGTTGAAAACACTATGGCTGAAGTTATGCATTTTGTTTGGCATATTTGTCAAGAATTAAGCTTTATGAACTTTCCTAAAACATAATCAACATATTTCAGTCTATAAACCATAACTAATACAAGCTAATGAAATGAGAGTCTGAGAGAACTACTGTATAGGCAAAAGTGAAAGTGCATATGGCGGTCTTTAGCATCTGGCAAGATAAAACTCTTTAATTTCAGTTTTCTGTAACAGCAGAACGTCTTTTCTGGAGATCACAAAGAACAAGCCAAACTGGATTCATGCTACTAGGTCAAGTGAGCAATGACGCTCAGATGCGTCAAACCTTTGTGGCCCTCACTCAGATACCCCTACTGAAGGGAGGGAGTCTTCGTAACAAGGGACAAATCTCCTGCCAGTCCTTGATTTTTGTACTTTGATTAAAGAAGAACATTCATGATTTGCATTGATGATCAAAAACAAGTCTGTAAGTCTCACAACAAATGAATTAGATTTTAAGCCTTCATGAACACCAGTTTCTTACAGTTGCTGACAGCATTTGAAGTTTCCTGCAGTAACTTCATTACCCATATTTTGTCCAGAATTAGTGGAGCGTGCTGAAAATTGCTAATGACAGATGTTTCACCACTCTGTCACACTCCTTGTATCATTTGATTTGGAAAGCAACATACGGTGTTCTGGTCTATCAGTATGTCACAGACTGTCTGCAAACAGCTGGTCATAACTCAGTTCAGTGAAAACCATTACTTTCCAATGAAGTGCTGGAGACAGTCCAAATTGTGTTTTGGCATGGCCTCAGCCCCCTAATGCAGCCTGCTTGATGCTGCAGGTAGGGAGGGACAGGACGGGTGCCAGCATCTTTTCGGCTAAACAAAGCATGCTCCTAGCAGGGGGGGACGCACGTCACCAGGAACGCTCCGAACATGGCGACGTTTCATCAAAAGATGAATGTTTGAATGGGATTTGAATGAGGTTATATTCTTTGACCTTTATTTAACAGAGTATGCAGAGAGAACATGATGCTACGGAGTCAACTCAAATGCAACCGTAAACATGAAAATATTTCTGATGGTTTATTTAATTAAAGACAAATGTTTAAAACCAATATAAAAAGATTGAAAAGACTAAAAAGAAAAAACTAAAGCAAGCTCTTGGTGTCAAAAATGTAAGTTGCGTGTCCCATTCAGAACTGAACTGAGAATGAATTCCTGAATTTGATTATCAAAGAGAATGTCAAATTAAATTTAAGTACAATGAAAATGGCATTGCAATTCAGATAAATTAATTTAGCCAGATGTGTATAGTTTTTAATACATTTTATTTTCCGAAGGAAATGATCATAAATAACATGCATTCCAGTAACATTAGATGATATTAATCATTGTGGTTTTGACTGATAGCTATTGATATTTGTAATACATAAATACTTTACACTTAATTTAATTGATGAAAATATTACAGGAAAATATAATTTATCCCAAACTCCCAAACAGAGACAAACAGCAATATTATGATTAAGGTTAAAAAAAAAATTTGATTTCATTTGATATCATTGCTTTTGATAACTTAATACTGAATATAATAAAAATAAAGCAAAAATGAGTAAATAAATAACCTTAAACAATTAACGCAGTAAAATCGGAATATGTGTGTGTGTGTGTGTGTGTGTGTGTGTGTTTGTGTCACGGTCTACACAGCACCGCTTCAAGTCAAACACACTGTATGTTTCCTGGTTTGCCAGGTAATTTCCTGGTTTGCTATGTTCTCATTGGGTCCTTGTCTTAAAGGGATACTCCACCCCAAAATGAAAATTTTGTCATTAATCACTTACCTCCATGTCGTTCCAAACCCATAAAAGCTTCGTTCATCTTCGAAACACAATTGAAGATATTTTGGATTAAAACTGGGAGGCTTGTGACTGTCCCATAGACATACCGTAATGTTATGAAGTGACATTAACACTGTTTTTAAGCATACTGTTTGTAAGCAAAGAAAACAAAAATAACTACTTTATTCAAATTCCTTTGTCAACAGTCTCCTTTGTGTCTCTCTATATCATACCTATACCTTTGCATACAAACTTTCTTTGCTTACAAACAGTATTCTCGTTGCTTCATAATGTTTTGGTTGTACCACTGATGGCAGATGGACTATTCTGACGACGTCTTTCATACTTTTCTGAACTTTGACAATGTTACTTACTTGGCAGTCTATGGGACAGTAACAAGCCTCCCGGTTTTCATCCAAAATATTTTAAATTGTGTTTCGAAGATGAACAAAGCTTTTACGGGTTTGGAACGACATAGGGGTAAGTGATTAATGACAAAATGTTCATTTTGGCGTGAAGTATCCCTTTAACTGTTCCAGGTGTCTCTTGTTAGTAGTTAGTGTCTTTGATATAGCCCTCATGCTACATTCTCCTTTGTCTAGCTAGAGATTTTTCATGTACCAAGTCAAGTCATGTCAAATCCCCGGCATCAGCCACGCCACATTTTCCCACGCCTGGTCATATCAGGTTTTGCTCACGTCATGTCTGCCAAGCCATGTCATAGCCACTACACCAGAGCCTCCAGCCATCATGGATGCCACACCAGAGTCTTCAGCCGTCACGGTCTAGTCTTTGCCATGTTTCATGATACAAGTCCACCACTGCTCCACATCATTGGTCCTCCATTGTTGCACAGTCTGCCTTTGCTCCATGGTCTATCCCCACTTCTGTTCCGCAGCCTGTTCCCCTTCTGAACTTTTTTGGGTTTTGGCACTGATAAATGTGACTCAATACAACAGTGTGACTACAATAGAAAAAAAATATTTTAACATTCTAAAACACCGATTTGTGGCCATTATTGGATCTGAAAGGGTTCGAAAAACCCTAAACATACGTGATTGTTGTCATGCGGTGAATCTGGCCAATCGTGAAGCAGCTGTGTCATCATCAGCGCTCCTGGAGAAACTGGAGAAACTGCGGCTGCACTCGAAACACTCTCGCGGTACTTTAAAGCAGCACGTGATAGTCAAGTGGCGTCTGCACTGTCTTAAGTCTGAAAATATTTCTAACAAGCATGCACTGCTTCAAGTCAGATTGCTATTGGTTTGTGCAGCGCTGCATCAAGTCGAATGCACCTATTTGGTTCTCTCTGTGCTCGCCTCCAGTAGAATATATAACAACAATTCGATGTAGACATATGAATAATAATTCAAAATAAAAAATATGAAAGATCTAATTATTCATGTTTTATTTTTATGGACTAATGTGATTCCTGTTAACTACTATTGATTTTCCTTGACTTTCAGTTCAGTTTATTCCTCCCATATCTACATCTATACACATTTGAAAGGGGGCCCATTTCTAAATTCTGACACTGATCAAAACATGGATGTAACTCTGCAAATTGACAAGATAAGTGCTGTATCTTGAAGATCACACATAATTGAATTGCCCTTGAGAGAAAAAGGGGTTTTATTATTTCCTACTGCCACTTAACTGAAGCTTGAGGTTTGTTAAGCTAACTCTTCCATCAGCAACATCATCTGTAAGCTATTTACTTTCATGTTATTTGTTGGTTTGACAACTGTAAACTGACAACTGTTCTATTAGCACCCCTCCAATAATGATGGCTTGAAGGTCAAGAGCAGCTCCAATGTGTCTGAGCATTGTTAATTTCCTGTGATTCAGTCCAGGATTTAAGTGATTGTTTTTATTCAAGGCCCACAGTCCTCATTTTCTCTGCCCCTTGTTAGCATTGTGGGTTACAAGACTGACAAAATAGATGGAAATTGCTTTAATGAATGTTTGCTGCTGAGAATGAGTGAATTCACATGGATAAGTGTGACCCCTCTTTTCCTTGCTGTTGATTTCCTTTCTGAATTACTGTAATAAGTACATGTCTCTATTCTGAGCCATGTCTCCAAATATATGTTCTCCTCTCACATTTAAGGAGTGATGATCCCTCACATGCAATATCATTGTCATGTTTATCATCTTATGTTTACTTGCACATGCTGGCTACATGGACAGTTTAAAATTTTCATCAAAAAGTTGATGACTTCAAATAAGGTACAACTCACTTATACAGTACTTACACTTCTATCACAACAGTAAATTATATGGGATTGCTATAAATTGTTCCACAAAATACATATAAAATCAAAATAACTAATTTAAAACCGTTTACTCTGTTCCTTAACTAGTACTATTTAACAAACTATTTAGACTTAATTCTTTAATAATATAATGTGATATAATATACTGTCATATACAGTAATAATATATGATAAGGTAGGCTGTAAATGCAAGTTATTAATAAATAAAGAGTCTGAAATTAGCTGAAATGCTCATTAGCATTTATCTTACTGAAAACATGAGCATTTGCACTTGTATTTCAAATCATGCAAGTCAAATTATTTTTATCGCTATATTTTCTACTATATTAGAAAAATGTTTCCCACAAAATACTGATAAAATCAAGATTAAGATTAATTTATGTAATAAATATAATATAATATAATATAATATAATATAATATGATATAATATGATATAATATAATATAATATAATATAATATAATATAATATAATATAATATAATATAATATAATATAATATAATATAAAACTGTCAATAAATGTTATCACTCCTGATAAGATTCTGAAGTGAGTTTAAAATGCCAAGTAGTTTTATATACTTGTATATATTTTGTATACATTTTCATGTGCTTTTGACCCAGTTGCTTTAATGATTTACCCCATTCATGTGTAGTCTCATCTGTAGCTTCTCTCAAGCATAGCTCAACCATCTCTGTCCTGCAAATCAATGTGACTTGCTTCAGGGATTTCCCTCTATTTCACACCAAGCATTTGCCATCAAGCTTGGCTTGAAACAAAAGGTCACATTTATTACCAATAATTGGCTTTATGTGCTTACTGTAATCTGGGAATTTTTGTTTATTTGTAATTTTTTTTTACTATCCTTGCTTTTATTTTAATTTTTTCAAACAATTTTGAGTGGGTATGTCCAATGTGGAGGCACGAAAGCAAGTTGGGCCATGATAAATGGGGACAGCTGGCCTAATTGAATCATTTGAGCTAAGACAGCTCAACTTGGTTATCCTCTCCGCTGCCCATAGTGATATTAGTGCAGGAATCATTATCCATGAAATCATGTTCTCAGCCTGCATCCTTTATAACTTGACAGCCAGCATGGCCTTTTACACCAATGAGAGCCTTTAAGCAAAAACAGAGTGGATGAGCAGGATCCATCCATCATGCAAACAAACGAGCTATGTGAAATCATTCTCATATCACCTGTTTTTCATATTTTTTCACTGTATTTATCATATTAATGCACCAGATATATACGGCTACAGTAGGCGGGACCTGGAGTAATTGTAATACGGTGTATTGTATTACAGTTCAACCACTTAGAAATGACTCAAATATCATGCATGACAACTATCCTCTTATGGTAGAAGTACAACAGTTTTAAAATTGAAAAAAAAAAAAAATATATATATATATATATATATATATATCAGTGCTGCCTGTTATATGACAAAAGTGTATCATCTGATTGACCAGATTCTCTTTTTTACTAGGATATAACTCAAATGTTCACCAAAATGCTAAATAAATAAACAAATACATAAGGTAGTTGAAGATTAATAAAAAAACTTGCATTTGTAGCAGATAAATGTTACAAAAATTAAAGCAAATAAATGTTACAACCATAACTGGTGTCCCCGATCACGCAAAGCACAGAGTGATTTAAAGTTGTTCCTCAAGGAATACTATATTTAAAACAATATTCCCATCAACCAATCAGATTTTAGGTTCAACGTATTGAGATTTTTTTGTTTTCTAGGATCAAAGATTGATTTATTTATTTTGTTTTAATAGGAATGATGCAGAAAGAACGAAGGCTTTTGTTCCAGGAACATGTCCTGTTTGGGAAATGTGTCATTTGACAACCCTAACCATCAAACCATCAAATAACTGGTTAATAGGAGTGTTGTTCTTGTGTTGTGCACATTAAACTATTTACTGGACAGATTATGTTCGTTTCTCACTTCTGTGTTTGATACAAAGCCTTGGTACAGAGTTTAGGATAGTTCTAAATATGGAAAAAATGTTATCTCTTTATGAGCTACAATTACACTCATTCCTGCAGACCATTTGCTAGTAATGTAATCGGGTGTGTTTCATATTCCACTCTATAGATGGGCTCCTAGCAGTGTGCCTTGTGTTTCCAGACCTTGATCTCCAGGCCTGTTCTTACTGCAGTCTCAGAAAAAAGCTACAAAAGTTGTCACTGGGTCAGTAACCTTTCACAAGCTACACCTCTGTACCTTATTTACCTCAAAGGGATGAATATTTGTACCTTAAAAATACAGATACATATTAACTTAATGGTAACTTAAGGGTTCCGCCTAAGTGATCAATTTTGTACCTTTTTTTTGAGCGTATACTTCCCACCCTTCCTCCCTCCAGAAGACAGACTGCCACAGAAGACACAGCTCTTCCAATCTCCCCCCACGCTCTGACAGCAGAGAGTCTGGGATCTTGAAAGTATGGCAAGAGCCGCTGTGTTATCTAAGGACCCTTGCAGTGTGGCCCTTAGTGGAAGTTCACTCGTGACAGAATGATTTAACGGTGCTGCGTGTGGGATCCCCCGCAACGTTCGGGTCGATTTCCGTTTCGAGGGTGTGATGTGACCCCAATGAGACGCCTGTTTTAGCACCGTAGCAATAAATGATGTCTCAGATTCCCCTGAGCAGTGCTGTGCAGAGACCTCAATCTCACGGGTGAGCTTGACTGGAGAAGCGGTCGACAGGGGTATGTACATGAGCGTGCGCCCCCTGGGCATGTTCAAGGAAAATTTGCCATGAGCAATTATTGAGAGTTTTAAGATGACAGGTCTATTCCAGGTTTAAACCCAGAGTGGAGAGGAAAAGCGTACTGACAGTCATGTGAAAAGATGGAATTACTGCCATTCCAGCATGTTTTCGGATGATTCTCTCTATCCTCCTTTCTGCCCTCAAGGCTTCTGTGCAGTGTCCTTTTGGATGTTTAAACATCATTACTGGCATCTCTCTCACAGTCCTGCAAAATTCACATGTGCATCAACAGTGGAACATGAGTCAAGCGTGAGAGAGTGGAACTAGTGCTGTAACACTCGCTTATTGAAGATGATACACAATTGTGCCATTCTTACAGGGGCAATTATTAGAGCAGTAAAAGCTAGTTTTGTATTTCATGAAGTAAAACACCTTATGTGCTTGCAAAGCAGCAAACGAACAGTGTTAAAGCTGAAGTGTGAAACTTTTGCACCTCTACATTACAAAATGGAATTGCAAAAATAATAACTATTTCTAAACAGGCTTCCCAAACACTGCCCCATCTGCTATTGGTCAACAAATTCATGCTATTGGTTCAGCCAGTGATGCTGTGTTGGGCTGGATGGAAAAACAGAGCAATGTTTTATAGCATCCAATGAAAAATAGATTTCTCTATTTTAGCATGGAAAATTACACACTTTAACGCTAAAGGTTTAAATAAAGTGGTAGATAAGTATGTATTATAGATAAAGGTAGAGAAAATGCCATTAGTAATATATATATTATGGTTTGATAAATAGACACTAAAAAGAAAATTCAATTCAGTGAATGTAAACAAGAAAAATCATTACAGTATGCAAATGTTATTACAAATAGATGCTGTTGATTTCATTTTAAATATCCACCATTTAGAACCACATTCATGTGTCTTAAAATATTTAATGTTCTCAACTAAACTAACAAAAATAAAATATACACTTAAAACTGATTTGATCTACAATGATCAACATTTAAAGGGAGCTACATTAATTGCAAAATATGTTTATAAGGAAAATAGTTTATCAGTATGATCCCATAGTAAAAGAAAATCTTTCCCTTCAAAGTATTGGAGCGGTGAGAAAGAGAGCGAGAAGAGAGAGTCTGGCGAGCTACAGACACATTAGACAACAGTGGCAATGAAGCATTGGCAGAAAGTGATAATTATTTTAATTAATGATAATGGTTTTAATGATTCAACATTTTGGCTAATTGATTATGATTGATTGCACATTACGGAACAAGGAAAGTGAATCAGGGAGGTAATCAGGGATGTGACAGCACAGGTCAACACTGCAGCATGAGAGAACATACAGTACACATGCTAATCAGGCCCAGAGAGATAGGAGACACCAGCACTGCCTGTCTGTCTGTTCATCACCTTTATATCTGCAGTAACACCACTCAACTACATACAGACCATATAAAACGGCCATATTTTGAGATTTCCAAGCAACAGAAGTAGAAGCTGTAGATCTTTTATATGATACCAAAATGTGCCAAAAAATTAAATGCACATTTACATTAAAAATAAGATATTTATGTATGTTTATTTCTTTATTTACATGGGATGTGTGTGTGTTTGTGTGTGTGTGTGTGTGTGTGTGTGTGCACGCACACCCCATATAAATAAATAAATAGGAATAGGAATAAATACAAACATACATAGATAGGCCTACATACATACACACATAAACAAAGTTAACCTAAGAAAAGTAAGATCATAAAATGGACTAAATTCAATCATATACATTTATTATCAGGTACAGTCATGGCCAAAAATATCAGCAACCTTGGTAAATATGATCAAAGAAGGCTGTGAAAATTTGCATTGTTAATTAATAATTATATATAAATAATTAACAAAAATGTATCCTTTCATTGGATAATAAGAATTTAAAATGGGGGGGAAATTTCATTATGAAATAAAGTTTTTTCTCAAATACTCGTTGGACACAATTATTCGCCCCCCTAGAAATTCTTATGAGTAAAATATCTCTGAAGTATATTTCCTTCATGTTCACAATTCTGACCATTCCAGGATGATTATAAACATGAAATTATCCAGCCATGGCTTCCTGTTTCATAGAAATATAAAGAGGAGGGAAAACAAAGCCCAAATTCCCTTATTCATCCATCACAATGAGAAAAACCAAAGAATATATTTTTGATGTGCAGCAAAAGATAATTGAGCTTCAAATTAGTGAAGTGGCTTTAAGAAAAGAGCTAGAGCAATGAAAATTCCCATTTCCACCATCAGGGCAATAATGAAGAATTTCCAATAAACAGAAAATGTCACAAAACTGCCTGGAAGAGTCTCGTGTCCAGAAAACCTTTAAAAAAAAATGTGAAACAGCACCTACATCACAACATGTTGTTTAGGAGGATTTCAAGTAATATACTCCTAGCTCATCCAAAAACAAACTAAAGCATATTCAGTTATCAGACATGACTGGAACTTTATATGGGAATTGCTTCTATGGTCAGATGAAACTAAAACTGAGCTTTTAGCAGCAAACACTCAAGATGGGTTTGGTGAACGCAGAGATAAAAAGTACCCCATGTGTACAATGAATTATACAGCTGTATTTTTGATGTTGTGGGCCTATATTTCTGCTGGAGGTCCTGGACATCTTGTTTAGACACATGGTATCATGAATTCTATCAAATACCAATAGTCAAAAAAATTAGTAAGTGACTGACTCTGTTAGAAATCTTATAATGGGCCATGTTTGGATCTTCCAAACATACAATAATTCAAACACAAACCTCAAAAACAACACAGAAATGGGTCACTGAGCACAAAACCGAGCTTCTGCTATAGCCATTCCAGTCCTCTGACCTGAACCCTATAGAAAATGAAAGGAGTGAACTGAAGAGGAGAGGCGCCAACATGGAGCTGGGAATCTAAAGGGTCTGGAGTGTTTCTGGATGAGGGAATTGTCTCTGATCTCTTGTCCGGTGTTCTCTAACCTCATCAGGCATTATAGGAGAAAATTTAAACCTGTTAAACTGGCAAATGGAGGTTTCAAAAAGTATTGAATTAAATGGTGCCATTAATTGTGGCCAATGTGTATTAGGGAAAAACATTTATTCATAATTATATTTTCCCCCCATTTTAAATTCTTATTGTCCAACGAAAGGATACATTTTTGTGTATTTTTTAAATAAAAGATCAAAAGGATTAACTATGCATATGAATTTTTACAGCCTTCTTTGATCATATTTATCAAGGGTGCCAATATTTTTGGCCATCACTGTATTTATTCCACCACATAAATAAAAATCGATATAATCTATATATATGCATGCTAACAAAATGATGCATCAATATTACAATAATACATTATTTATATTATACAACTGTCCTCAAAATTAACGGTTAGTTGATTTTTCTAAAAAATGTTCTTGCTCTAAACGGGGAATTGTAGCTGAGGTTCTACAAGGCCATTTTTACTCTTTGTATTTTGAGACGCAAGATGGTGCCAGGTTGACAAATCTAAATCGTTTTATCAAAAAAAGGATCAAGAAATATCAGTTTATGGATCATTATTTAGGTATATCTGATGTGAACAGTATGGAGTCAACATCACTTCATATTAACGTCATTAGAGTGGGGGAGCTTTGACGTCAGAAACAGGATGTGTAATTCGCCACGGGTTCTTTCGAGATTTTCCTGTGGGGTTTTATAATGGGGTTTTTTAATTTATTTAAAATAAAACCTCTGTTAAACATAGCACAATAAAACTTTTACATTTTGTTCTACAGTGTTAAAAAGTACATAACTGCTTCAAAATTAGTGTTTTGGATGTGTTTAAGTTGTAGAACAAAATGCCAGAGTACCATCAAGTTATGTGTACCACAGGCTTTATTTTACACATAAATTGAAAAACCCCATTATAAAACACCTTAAGAAAATCTCGAAGGAACCTGCAGCGAATTACTCTTCAGGATTCTGACGTCATAGTTCCCCAAATCTATTGACCATTCAGAAGCAAGAGTTGGAGGACAAGACTAGTAGGCATCTGGAATAAGCAGTTTACTGTAAATGCTCGTACCTGTCAGTCACTACTAAAGTAGCTTACTTCAGTTCTAGGTTCTGAAGTGGGAGGCTTCAATTGTTTAACACCAAAAATAACATTTTAACCAAAGTTTTACAATTATATTTGTTCCAAATTTTCTCATAATTAGTGGGTTATGACAGTTCATTGCGTGATATTTTAATTGCGATCTTTGCTGTTGCAGTTTGGATGCTCATTATACAAACCTTAACACTGCCGCCACATCTCTTATGGTGTTAAAATTTAGATTACCGTCACATCTATTACAAAACCTTTGTGGATAAACACGCCTAAAACTGTTGGCAAACACCAGCCTTCATTTTCACATTCCTCTACTCACAATATAATGAGCCACACAGAGTTTTTAGTATTCACTGGGCTGTATGTGCAATTTTACTCGGTTTCGCATGAAGGTGCATTTGTTTATAAGAGCTGGGTAAAGTGCGAGCTAGCTGTGATAATTGCAAGTTGTTTGTGTACTTGAGAAAATGGTAATCTTGGTGGGATAAAGGGGGACATGGAGGGCATTCTGGAAAGAGGCACACTTTTAAGCATTGTCACACCGGTGTCCATGACAGGTACCACTCATCCAGGCCACTTCATGTTAATTTGGGGGGCCACAAAGAAATGGAGTTGTTGTCTGAGCCTTGTTGTCCAATGTCATGCCTGACCCAGGATGTAATTGTGCCTTCACCTGTACCTCAAATCTCCCCGCTGTTAGCCACATTTAGAGGACACTCATCGGGAGAAGAACCCATCAAAACCTGCCCACTGGAGTTGCCTCGAAAGCCCTGTACATGCAAATATTGCACCTCTTTTATGTCATGTTGGAGAGTAGAGTGACCTTTGATCTCTGCCTTCCACTCTCAACTACTTATCCCTTCCGCTTTTCCCCTCTGGGGGTGGCACCTCTCTGAGTAGGTTGACTGGGTTAGACTTTAATTAATGAAATGTATGATAATGTGATTTCTGTAATAGAATGACATAGTCTAATGGTGTTGTGTGATTATGATTAATACAGCACTTTACAACATGAAAATCTGGCCAAGGGCTAAATGACGGCCCTCTTTGATTCCCAACCTCAGCCCATCAAAGAGACTGGACAGACTGACCCGATCAGAGCAAGTTTGCTTTACAATTTCAGCATATTTCAGATTCTTTGATTTGATATTTGACAGATAAATCACAAAAACAGCCTAGATGTCATCCGGATGATCATTGACAATGACAGCTCATTAGCAGATTTTTTTTTTTTTTTTTTGAAGGTTATACCAAGGAGACGTGCAAACGGTCTCCAGGAGGAACGAGGAACTTTCACAGGTTTCTGCAGAGGAGCGTTAGTCACCCTCATACCTTGTGAATTCGATAATTAATACTGTAATTCAACTAAAACTACTCGGCATGAGCCATAATGAAAACTGATGTAGCTACTCAGCACAGTGAGCATCACAGGTGGGCCCAAATTAATGTGCAAATAGAGCTAAATTGCATGTGTTTAGCGTTTTCGTCAGCACCATTTCAGCTTGTTGGAACTATCCGTAATTAATTCTGATATAACAAAGTCGTAAATTTAAGGTTAAACGCCAACATTACCTTCGGATGCGGTGACGGGGGGCTCATTTGAGAGTCCCAGCTGGGATCCAACATCTCACCATTACTGAGAGATCAGATGAGCCCTCTGAGACAAAGAACAACTACAAAATGCTGTCAGCTGTGGTTAGTGGTCTGAGATACTCAGATCCCCATGTAGATGAGATATAAATTTAGTAACAGCTTTATAAAATATTGCATTTGGCTTTAAAACCATCTATGGAAACATCTGACCTGAAGGGTTAAGGTTAATTTTGTTTTGTTATAGACAGGTTCTGCGCGAAAGATATGGATCAAAACATTTTTATTCTGCCTTTTTTCGGCAGCAAAGCATCTCATTTATTGAAAATGGTGTCTGAAAACAAACCACAGACAAATCAGAAAAATAATCACACATTTATGAATATTTAATATCATAGTCACGGCAAATAAGGCGAGTAATTAGTGGTTTCCATAAATTTGCAAATTGTTATTTCATGTTGATGAAAGAGCTTCAGTTTTCCTCATAAATTATTCATGCATCAACAAAAGTTTAGCGGAAAGAAATGAAAAGTGAAAATTGCTGGCCTATGTGAACAAAGACACACACGCAAATGGCTGGAAAGTACATTTGACAACAAAATGTTTTTACAGAGCTCAGACAGCATTTATCCTAGAGGTACAATGAGTCTTATATTTAAAAACTGTTCGAAGTCACTTATTGTAGTATGTACAAGCACTATGTAATGAAAATGTAGCATTAATAGTAAAACCTAAAATCACCTACATGATGGTGAGCAGCCAACAGCCTCCAAGAAGAAAATGTGCGACTTACAGTGCATTCAGCATAAATTTTTTTTACCTAACATGTGTTCCCTGGGAATCAAACCCACAACCTTTTGCACTGCTAACGCAATGCTCTAACATTGAGCCACAGGAACACTATATATACATACAATATATGTTTAAAATAATGTATTAATAAAGATCTAAAAACTGAAAAAAAGTCCCCACTATTATAGAAAAACAAACCGTTTTTAATCTAAATCTTTGAATTTCCACCAGACCAGATTGGCAATCTATCCAAAAACCTCCAAAGTAACTCATCCACAAACAAGGAACATTAGCTAAAAGAGCTACTTTGTGATTGTTGCCACACAAGTGTGTGTGTGTGTGTGTGTGTGTGTGTTTAGCAGGGTGGGATGCAGGGGTTAATGTTTCGGTGGAGCCGTGAGACGCAGTGAGTCAGAAAACAAGAGCAAAACAAATCTGTGATCTGGAACTTCCCGAGCAGCCACTCAGGGGGGATTAATGAGGAGTACACTGCTGTGAAATTACGTGCCCTTTGAGTCAAGAAAATGGCCTTAGTGGTGCATGACCTTGAAATGAGGTGAGACAAACCTCACCTGAACCACAATTAACAACGTTACATGGGCCGAGTTTGACATTAGCAGACAAAAGAATACAAAAGTCAATATTTTATGTGGAAAATTGTGTTTTCAACTCGCATCGGGGCTCATTTTCGAAGGCCGAACGTGAGCAGCCTAAGACCACGTTTGATTAAAAGGTATTACGGAATAGGAACACTTGCTCGCCAAGCGGATGTTTGTTTGTCTTTGTCGTCTGGTGGCCACTTTTATCTTTTGTGTAATTCTCTGTCAGCTGAAATGTGTTTAAAGAGATGAATTGGGATTGGAGGAGCTGTCCTGACATGATTATGAAGGATTCATCGGGTGCCATCTGCCATCGTTATGAAAGGGGGTGAGGGTGGGTTCGCGCGGCAAGTGTGGAGAGACAGCGGACCTTCTGTTCAGCAGTCTTCCTACTATCACACAATAGACGAGCCTTTAGCGTGTTGAATTAACACGCTGCTGCATCCAGCTCGCCTTCGTGAAGGACAGTTGTGGGGTCGGGCAGACGCTCCGTAGGTATGAATTCATTCTCCAAGACGGTCGCAGCCAAACGGGCAGAAAATCTGTGATACTTTCCAAGAGCGAAGTCCAGGTAACAGAAGGACGAGGGTTCTCGCTGAACATATAGTCTACGTCATATTCACACACCAGTTGGAGGAATTTAAGGAGCAGATGGGTTCTGTTGCTCATCAAAACGTCCAGTTGCTCTTCAAAAAGGACGAGGCCGGAAATGAAGCCAGCATGAGCCTGTACTGATGGCACATAAGAGATATGCTTGAAAATCACACACTGATTTCTCTTAGTATTTAAATTTGTCTTTGGGTAACAGCTGACTACACAGGCCAACATAAATCTGTCACTGATGGGATTATTACTGCATAAGCAAGACATTTGTTTTCAGTTTAATTTAAGTCTTTATATTACTGTTTTGTTTTTTTGTTTTTCATTTTAAAGAGATAATTGGATAAAAACAAGTTTACATACACTAAAAAAAAAACAGACAACAGTGGTTACCAAAAAATTCCCCATGAAAAAAGCAGACAACTATCAACTTTTATCAGTTAAAATCATTAACTAAATAACATACATTTTTTAATGTAAGCTACGTAACTGAAAACAGTGACCTTTAAAAAATATTATCAAATGTTATGCTTTATGCATGGACTTATGGGAATGTTTTTTCTCATATATATTTACTTGCAACGACACACCTATTTTCACCAGTAATTAATTATATGGCTCTATAGTTTAAATGTTAATATTTAATTCAATTCATAATCTTTTTTCCTTATTTATTTCAAAGGCATAAAGTACATTCTACAGTATTTTACAATATAAGTACATACATTTTATATATATATATATATATATATATATATATATATATATATATATATATATATATACATGTTTACTGATAATCTATTGACTAAATACTGATAATCTATAAAGCTGATGCATTTTTGACAAAGTTCGACCAACCAGATATTCAAGATAGGATGGACCAAGTGTGAATTTTTAAGAATCAGTCACTGAAAACCTCTATTCCAAATACTAGCCATCACACATCCCAATATTATTTTTTACAGAACCAAACAAGTGGAAATGAAAAACTTTTATGCTACTTCAGTCAGTTCTAATCAACTACTTTCTATTTAAAGACCCTGCATCACTTTTGACTTGCCACCGATCCTGTGGACATAAAATATCACTATAAAAACATTAATATCACTCTCTTTAAAACTGATTTATATTTAATGTCTTTAGACCATTTCTCCTCTACAAAAGTCAGTGATGTGCACACAATAGACAGGACAATCATTACCACAGTAAAAGGTGGTCGTGGCATGTCTCTTCATCCTTGCAGGAGAATTCAATTTCACATGACTGCACCTTAAAAAATTCAATTGAATCATATATCGTCAGCCCAGCTCGAGGCAAAGCAAGCATCACATCCAAAGTGATCATAACTGTGGCTCGTAACCTTTGAAGTAAATGGTCAGAGATCACTGAAATCTTTGTGACAGGCTGTTACAAAGATAAACCCAAGGAGAATCCAAAGCAAATAATCCTCAGTGATCCGCTCTCTTTCCCGCATTGTTTTAAAATTGTGCCTTTTTCATTCCACCTATTACAATCCTGCCATCACTTCACATTACAGGTCAAAGTTATGGTGCTTAATTACATGCCGCCTGCTCCCCGCTTCTAATAACCTGTCATTTGGGGGGAATTTGAATGCCACGCTATATTGTGGAGCCATAATGGCGTCCGGCAGATCCACTGATGGGACGTTTTAGGACAATTATAGCAGATATTCAAATCACAGGTGGGGTATTGAGTGACCCGCAGCATACACAGGTTTTCTGTCACAGAGACACACACACACACGTCCTCCTCCACACTCAGAACTTGACCCTGTGATCCTCCGCGCCTGACATTGACAGAATGAACGCCTCCACTGCCGAAATAGTTTAACTGTACCCTGATCGCTTTTATTATCCTTCTAATCCAGATATCAGCTATTTCATCAGGCCGGAAGATATGCATGTCATGAATTATTTTGACACAGGGACCTTTTAATTTTCTCCAGCCATATTTCATCCCACCAATCAGCGCCTGAAGCCAGCGGTGCCGCGTGGCCGTGGCGGTGTTAGAGGACAGTGCTCTCCCGACGGCTTCAAATCATCTGGGAGCTGTAATGAGCTATGGACACAATTATTATCATCCCCTGTGCTCACACATTTCATCAACCCAAGGGGGGTAGATGCAAAATCACACGCACAGGGCGCCTAAAGCATAACATGAGCTGTTCTATGAACAAGTGTCACTTTATTCTCCAGGATATTCTGGGTTAAATTAAAAGCCTATGAAAAATCTGAGTTATTCGCCTTTGTGTTTACTGTAATGCACTTGCTGAAATTCTAGGGGGCGACAGAGCATCAAACATGCAAATTAAAACAAAAGGCTAATCTTTGAGCTCAGATGTATGTCACAATATGAAAGAAAAGATAACTTGCTACATATGTTACTTTGTAACTTCAAGGGTACTGTGATGACACTTAAACGTTAAAGGAACAGTTCACCCAAAAATGAAAATTACTCAAGCCATCCTAGGTGTATATGACGTTCTTCTTTCAGATAAGTATAATCAGTTTTATTAAAAAATGTCCTGGCTCTTCCCAGCTTTATAATGGCAGTGAAGCAAATTATATAAATGTATCATCAAAAGAACGCCACTCTCTTGTGAACGCACACACAACAGTTAGTAGAAACTAGATAGCATGGATATTTTCTTGCACAAATGCATTGATTTGCTTCAGAAGACCTTTATTAACCCCCCAGAACCATTACTTTTTATGATGGATGAATTCACTTTATTGGACTTCAAATGATCAACACCCATTCCCGACTACTATAAAGCTTGGAAGAGCCTAACATTTTTTTGTAAATAACTCCTGAAAGACATTGTCTGAAAGAAGAAAGTCATATACACCTAGGATGCTTGAAAGAGAGTCAATCATTGGTAATTTTCATTTTTGGGTGAACTATCCCTCTAAGCGTTAGCATGAGGTTTTCGCCTACATCTTTGCACAAATTATATCCAATGTAACTACGGAGTAATTTAAGCAACAACAAAAATTATTATAAGAACTTAGTTGTGCATAATGTTACATTCACAGTAATTGCACAGACAATTAACCATGCACAGAGAAAAGTAGTTCCACCTTCAAAGGGCAATTTTTGCAAGATTTTAGCTGAAAATGCACAATTTATGATCCCTTTTACTGTCAGATTTTAGCATTGCTTTGAAATGTTATTGAAGCACAATATTGATAACCAATTTTTCAGATTTCAGTCTTTTTCAGATTTCAGACAAAAAGAACTGTACTGGCACAGAGAGATTACCAAGATGGCTGCCAAATGGACTGACTTGACTTAAAGTTGGCATGAAATTAAAATTAATTTTTTAAATGCATGTTTTAGATCTCGTTATATAGTGATTCATCCATAAATGTTTTGGTTTTGAAATTTTATATTACCATGGTTAAGTAACTTTATTCAATTCTGAATACAATGCCCACATCTCAAAATCCAGTCAACAACTGGGTGGATAGAACCATATCCCAGACATCCCTCTTTTTCATTTTCAATAATCCACTGCACTTGAATGTATACATCACAATACGGAACAAAAAGGTCTGTTGCTACTTCCATTCCATCATAACTTTGATAACAGTTAAATATTAAAATGTTAGCAAGAAATTGTTATAATGGAATCATCAGCTTCATACAAAGCTATATCTAATGTAGCCATCTATGAAGAACTTTAAACAATCCCAAACAATTCCTTAAATGAATAACACAAAACATTGAAGGTTTCACTCTGGTATCAATTCCTGACACATATGCAGACATTTCTCCACCAAGAAATGGTGTTACAGATCAAATAATAAATATTTTTAGAGAATAATTGTACTTAAAAGTACTAAAATAAATTACAAGCTTCTTCTTATGGTTTCAAACTCTCCAAAATGTCTTACTAACACAACTTTATGAATATATTAACATACTCAAATATGGAATATTAGTTTATGTAAATAAGAAACAGACTTCCTTATAAACACTTGAAAATATTAATCAATAAATCGAGAAACCACAGAACCCAAATTTGGACCCGCGCACCATGTTTTAGTCCAACTGGCCTCTGTATCTTGACTTCTGGAGATATATGTACGTGAAAAAGCTAGTTCCCTTCCTGGATCTGGGAATCTATGACCTTCTCTGAGCCAGATGAGGACCCTAGATCTAAAATGAATCATTATAGAACATTACACAACAAGACGCCATTCCATCAGCCTTTGAGGAAAAGAAAAATGTTTCAATTAAATCTCCAGTATCAGCACAAGCATTGATTACACACACGCATTTTCACATCTTCAAAAAGTTATTTGACATAAATTACGGGTGTCACATCATTTTCCTGCACATAGAATGTAATTTACGTCCGATCCCATTGACTGTGAGCTGAACCTCAAATAAAATCGTCAAACTGCCTGGGCAATAAGATGCACCTTTCTCTCCCATCAGCACACAATCAGCCCGCTGGCTGCAGGCAGATTAACAATGCAAATACTGCTCATGATAGTAACGACACATTTATGCACAAATACCGAGCTGTGGTCGATATCTTTGAGCGCCAGAGAGGTTTGGAGGCTCTGGCTTTATCTGCTTCCCTCTTCATATAAAATGAACTAGCTAGTGAGACAAGGGAAGAGATGCATCTGTAATACTCAATAAATTAAAACATGGTTTAGTGGAATTCACAGCAACACTATTTGTCTCCAAGGTGAGTTTAAAGGTCTTTATGACAGTTTGCTTTTCAGTCAGATTTAAAACAATGAAAGATAATGAAGATGCACACATAAATATGTACTGCTTTAACAACTAAAATGAGCTTTTATAGATTGTTTTCTAGTTCCATATCAGTAAAATGTTTATTAATAGAGTTCAGGGACTTCAGACATCAGTGACTGAATATAATGTACAGTAAATATATATATATATATATATATATATATATATATATATATATATATATATATATATATATATATATATATATATATATATATATATATATATGAAAAAGCTAGAAAGTGGTGCTGTTTACCTGTATTCTCCTGACTGTTGACTTAACTGACAATAAAGCATTAAATATTGTATCATATTTGGCAAATGTATAAAGACATTAACTTGAATATGTTAAATTCATATTGTGGATATTACAATAGATGCACCTAAGGCTGCTAAAAACGTGGCACTTCTTGTTCACCTTGGCAGTAACATCCTTTATATATATATATATATATATATATATATATATATATATATATATATAGTAATAATAACACATACATACATACATATATATATATATATATATATATATATATATATATATATATATATATATATATATATATATATATATAAAGCTCCAAATCTAATCCTAAAGGAATGGTCATATTGGATACATAAAAATTTGCAAAAGATAAACCAAAAAAAATATTTAAAAAAATTGTTATTTCCATTCATACAGTAGACAAAAAAAAGTGGTAATCCATTGTTTCCTCAAGAATCTATTTTTAAACGATCAAACTCAAGTTGAGTCAAGAGAGTTTTATTGTCTTTGTGCTGTGTGGACAGACATTAAAGGAATAAAATGTGTCACAGGACCAGGTGTCACATAAACACGTTTATAAATTATAAAAACCTAAAAACACACATCTAGCTTATATAAAGAGAAGCCTTCATTTATGTACACTTACACATTGACTAAAGTCAGATTAAATGACATTTTTGACTAGAACAAATTCGATGTTACCTCATGAAGAATAATTTTTGTAATTTCCTGAAAACACACCTCTTAGCAAATTCTCTCTTTTTTTATCTTTTTATTTATTTTTTTTACTTTTTTGGTATTTCTCTTATTTTACTACTGCTGTTCATAAGATATGCGAAGAAATTGACAAGTAAAGCAGTTGGCAGCATGGGTCTTAAATCAGTCTTTGTCTCATTGAGTCTCATGAAACACTTGCACACGGCCCTCACAAAGCTGTCTTCAAACACTTAAGCACATGACAAGGCAAAACATGCACTTTGTCCTTAAATGTGTTCAATTATATAGAAAACAGTACTTCACTGCATGAAAATGCATGTAAAACACAGAAAACGAGCGCCCCCTAGTGTCAAGATTCACACAGTTATAAAAGTGTCAGACATTTCACCAGAGGCTTGCTGAAGTCTCCATAATCAGGCAGCTCTGACTTTTGAAAGCCAAAACTTAAGAGTCACATAATACTAACACAATAACCCCCAGCTAAACTTGCCACGAGCACAGTATTGTCACCTTATGTGTAGAGGAGCAAAGGAGAATGTCTTTGTCCTGTTATCTCCCTATATAGGGTGCATGGACAACCCTACAAATGCTGCTATACTTGTATTCAGTCTGAACTGGGAACATGTTGATTTACCAATTAAAGCTTGGTGATCTAATGCCATTGGTGGTATAGAATGATAGCTGGCCATGCACGTCTCTGCCGTCTAAGAAAGGCTGTTTACACCGATCATGAAGAAAACAGACGCTCTTTCTCTTCTTTTACTGCTGCAGAACCCCATTACTGTAAATTAAATCGTTTTTTTTACAAACTGAGAGATGACACAGAATTATGAGTTAATCAACAGCAGGTGGTGTTGAGTTTTACGTTTGAAATCTTTGAAGCCATAGTGTACACATTTAATTCATAGTAAGAAGCTTTCACACGTCAACTGATGTGATCAACAGATTCATGGCCACTTCTTGTTGGTGACCAAAAGCATTCAGCTCAAATCATTAAAAATATATATATTGCTGTAACAAATTGGTACCACAGAGGCTAATGAAACAATTTCCAAAGCAAACAAAACCCAACAATCCAAATGTATTTTATCTATTTAATATTCCTTGTCATTAATTTGAACAGAGAATCGTGTGTCCTAAAACTCATTGCATGTAACTGTGCATATGTAAACATGCACTGTACAAGAGAAGCTACTAAAATCTATCATCTGCCATGGGCTCTGGTTCTGTGTTCTTGGAATAACAGTGAGCAGTAGCTTAAGACGCTTCAGGGAAAGATGGTATACAGTACAAGATGAGGGAAATAAAAATACAGAAAATGCAAAACTTAATTCAATTTGGATTTTGTTCATAAATATAACACTGACATCTCTTCTTAAACCCAACCAAAAGCATGCCACTGTGTGATTCAATTCTATACACTAATGCTGTCCATGTAACACATCCTCAATGTAAACTGACATGATGAGAGTAAAAAAAAAAAAAAAAGCATTAAAGCATTGCTGATTATGAGGAAAAATACAAAAGTGTGCAAACACTGATACCTTACGACAACCCAATCATAATGTGAAAAATAAAACGACAGGTAAGTTTAGGAAAAGCCATATTCTAGTTTAACTCATTTTGATACTGATGTGTGTAGGTCTCCGTTTGGGAACGCACTGGTGTTAAACTGCGACGTACATGAGACCATCAGTTGCAGGACAACGTACACACATCCCTGAGCACACTGACCGTCCTGAATGAAATATGAGAGGTCGGTTGATTATCTAAACCATTAAAAGACACCGTCAGTCAGGAAAATCTAAAAGGGTTATGGTCATGCACAGGTGACGGGCACATAACGGGTCAGAAACCGAATCATACTTTTGGCTAGCAGGTGTAACCCACATTAAAAATGACCGCATGTATGTAAGGCCCTGAACAAAACATTCAGATTTGTGGTATTCAGGAATACATACACAAAAAAATCATTTTTATAAGCAGTTCGCATGGCAGAAAGGAAAACTACATTGACATTTAAGGAAAAAAAAAAAAGTTTATAATATAAATTCCTAAAAGGTCAGAGCTATTTTACTCCGGTAACTATTTTAGGGTAACTGGTGTTTGGCACATGCTGTAACATAACAAGTTAGCATTACACACATAGTAACAGCTATTTACTGGTGCCGTTAACCCGTTAATTATTATTAATGAACACCAACCAGTAGAGGTGTTTTAATTATGTTCTTTGTGAAATGAGCTCTGTGGGGAAGAATGCACCATCACTACACATTTCAAACCTAAAAAAAAAAAATCATATCTTCAGAAGGCTTTAGAGGTTCAGACGAAGCAAAAAAAGTGGATTTAAAACGGAAAAAATTAATTAACAAGCTACATAGCAAAAGGCACACAGAGAAGGAACGGAGTTCAAAAAATATGCATGCTTTGAAAAGTGCAGATGAATAAAGTAATATTAGGATTATCAAATAATTGAAAGACAATCAAAAGAATTGTTAAAAATGTACAAGAAAGCAGAGATGAAGGGTTAGAACACATCTGAAAGCACCCACATTTGTAGAAATTTAGAAAACCTCAAGGTACGACCCACCTGGCGAAACCCCCAAGGCATGGTTTAGTCTCAACAGAAACAAACCTGCAAGGAGAATCTGGGACACATCGTTTGAAAACCTTCCCAGGGTCAAACATAAAAGGTGAATAAGAGAGCAGATACACATGAAATGCTTTCTGTGAACTTCTCCCGGATGCTCTCAGGTTTTAGTGTCTCGTGTGGTGCGTATGCAGCGCTAGCGTGAGTTTCATGAGCAGGTTGGATCCCGTAACCATTTACAGCCGCCTGTCGTGGCCTTTTTTTATAGTTGGAACAAGGGTCATAGTTTTTTGCGGATGCGCTCGACAGTCTGGCACGTGGAGGGCGGTCACCAGTAAAATGAGCGGGACAGGAAGTTGGCGGCTGTGCTCAGCCAGCTCGCACCATCCTGCATGGAGCCCAGTCGTGTCACAGCCTTGTGCTGCTCCTGAGACGGGCTCTCGTCCTCAGGCAGATAATCCGGCAAATTTATGTTCTGCTCGACCACCACATCCGAGTCCCCTTGGAATGGGATTACAATCTGGATGGAAGGGAAAGAGAGCAAAGGGAACAATCACCCATTTTGTTATCATTTCTAAACTTCCAAGCAGAATACCATTATTTATATATTATATATAATGTCTATACAAAATAAAAAAATATAAATAAGCAGCCAAAACAACAAGATAAAACATCTTCATGATATAAAATGAAGGAACTATTTAGGCCAAGCGATATATCAGATACATATTACTTATACTTAATATTCAAAATAATATTTAGGTAAAATAGGACACATAAAAACAGAGAGATATATTCTGAATAATTTTGGTCTTTAACCACTTTGTCTATTTCAGTGAATTGGTTCATAACAATAATTCAATTATTTATTTTGCATCATCACTCAAAAATGGTTAAGGAAGCCTTTGTAGGCATTTAAGAATTATAAACTTTTTGCAACAAAAATATTGGTGCAGATTAAAGAAAAAATCACATTTTATTATTATTGTCCTTATTGATGCTAATAGTACACTGTCAAATATACTTCAATGTGTTACTTACCTTTCTAAGTGTGAAATTTACTAGCAATTTCAGAGGGGAAATTGTTTTTACACCATTTTTTTTTTTACTATTATAAAGCAAGTAATAATATGTAAGTAATATATTTACTTATATTAGTCCGGCCCTACCAACTATATTGCTGTTCATTTGTGTCTGTTCAATGGAATTAATAAGACCATTACTCAATCAATTGTGCCACCTGCTGGTTAAAGGAGAAAGTGCATAGTAAAGCAGTGTCCAAGACCTCCAGGATGAGGGGAAAACGAGTTAAGTCTTCTGATGAGGTGAGTGTAGCAGGGTTCACCCTCAACATGTTGAAATGCATTACCCTCAGCTCTGAGGATAGATGTAGACAGCATCGGCTAACATCTTCAGGTAGAGGCAATCAGCTAAATACCTCACCTAACAAGAAAACTCTGACTGAATGATTTTACTGATTTTACATGGAATGCAAAAAAAAAGCCAAAGCCAAAGCCAAAAAGGAAAGAGGTCTAATTTAAAAAGGTGAGAAGATGACTATGGTCATGCTTTGTTCAACCGTCTATTTATTGTGTGCATTCAGACCAGAGATCTGTTCATTTGATTTACTCACCTCCGATCCATCTTCCCCCTTCACTACTTGCTGGGCCTTCATGACTTTGGTTGAAGCTATAGCAGTTCCCAACGCCTGAAGAATGAAGAAACAATATGAGAACCCTGAAATAGATTCTGTAACAGCAACTTTGATCCATTAAGTGCGATTCATTTCTTAAGAATCACTTCTTTCAAACTGGATTTAATTATTATGTCATCACTCAAAAATGTTCACGGATGTCCAAAACTGGCACTTTAAATACATAAATTGTTTAGTTTTTTTATACACTTCACTGGCATTCTTACGCAGTCTGTAGATGGTCATATGGATTGTGCTAGACTGTAAACTCACCTCAGCCTTCAAGTCTGAACGGATCCTCACCACACATCTCCTCACAGCCATCTGGAAGGTGAAGCTGATGACACCTTTGATCTTTAGCAAGGCTTCTTCACAAAGACTCCTCTGAGCCTGACATAAACAGAGACAAAATGTCAAACTGTGCAATAACAAATATTTCCATACGTTCTGATTAAACGGGTTCCATTACAAGCTGTCTAACTGCAGTTACCGAATCATCAAGCCCGTCGATCTGAAGCACCACCGTTTTGGCCCGTTTGTTCGTTGAGCCCAGGAAAAACTGTGCTTTTTTTCTGCAAGAGGCGGCTGCTTCTGCCTGCTCGGCTTCTGCGCTGCTGGAAGTCTGCAGGATCTCGTAGATCTCAGAAGCTAGTAGCTTGGTCTCACCTGGCGACGTGCCCCTAGTGAAACACATCACAGATCATTGTAGGATTCACAACGGATTAGAAAATGCTGCCATTGCCACTGTTAATGAACAAAGAAATAACTGAGCAAATACGCTTGTCTACACTTGTTAAAAGATCATGTATTTTACATTTCATTATTTTACATTCACTGCTGATATTTGAAAAGGTCATCACTCCAGCAGACAAGGAATTACACGACGTAGATCTGTGCGGGGGAGAAATCTGCCAGCATGAGAGCTGGAGAAAAGTCAGTCTGATGGAGCTTGAGCCAACTAACCTTTAGCACAGACAATATTGGGATTCATCTAGTGTCGTGCATTCCATATGGTTTAATATCATAAGTAAACTAATGCATATTGCACTTAACTGAAGTCAGTTTTAAAATCAAGCGACTGATGCATCATAGTGAGAAAAGCAAAAAAAAAAAAAGAAAATGTATATATATATTAATATATATACACACACACTGTTACTGCACACTAATACTGAATTGAAGACAATTAATTTAAATAGACAATAATTAAAATAAAATATGCATACATTCATAAATAAATGAATACATACTGTTAGGTATTATAAAATAAACTCTACTACTCTACTACTGTAATTTTATACATAAATTGCTTTATTGTGCTGCAGATTTTCTGAAGACATCCATAAACACACACCTGTATCTTTTGTGCACGTGAAGCAGAAAATGCATGCACTCGTAGAGCATAAATGTGCGCTCACAAGGATGGTTTTCCATGTGTTTCTGTTCTGTGTGCTCATGTCCTGTGCGTGCATCTTGTTTTCAAATCAGGAGTTAGTAAGAATTTGTAATTAGCCAATCACTTATTTGATCGCTAACTATAGTCAAGTGACCAGTTCATTTATTCAGGTTAAAAAAGACAGTAGTTTCTTGACGTCAGCATTTTAGGTCAGCCCTGACATCAGGATCTTTATATCCCCTACAGGTGCTAATAGGGGAGATGCAACGCTGCCATCACTCATGCAGAGTTACAGGAACGGACATCTGCTCGCTGGCATATCTGAGCTGCCAGACCTCAAGTTTCCCATATACGCCTGAGGGAATGATGACGGCATCTAAAGTCTCCGTTAAAAGGAAGTTGTACATCAACCTATGCAGTAAACAGCTATTATGAAATACACAATATGAGAAAACACTGAATATTGATCAAAAAACTTCATTCATAGTTTAAAATAGCTTTTTTCTGAGATCTGCAGTGTCATCGGGGTGATGAAGGATTCCTTCACTTCCTCAAGCCATAAAATTTCACAGACTGGGGCGATACATGACCTCTACCCAAAGTCGTTGCGCAGGAAATAGTGACAGGCAGCTTGTGGAACTGCAGGGCAATCCTTGATGGTGTCTCTGCTAACTGAAGTGACTGGTGAATCGAAGGGGGCGGGGAGGGAGTCACCCTGAGAGAAGGATACGCAGCTCTCTAGCAACCATTGACACTTCTGTCTGAGGCTTCTGTCTAAAAGCCTGCAGACTTTCACACTTGAAATAAGCCTGACCTGCAGTAGCATACACACATACATGGATCCTGCCTCTATACTTAGCCATGGGGGGGTGTCAAAACATGCAGTTGTATGAATATTTAAAGAATCAGATGGCATCTGCAGTGCTGTTTGACATGAGGTAAAAGAAACCCTGAGTTTCATGCTTTCTAATGCACAAAAAAGAGGGCTCAACAATATATATATATATATATAATTTTTTTTGCAGTAAATCAGATTTGTGTTTGCACTATTTGCTTCATAACAAACAAACAAAAAGTCATAAAAAGTAAAATATTATTATTATTGGCTTGTATATAAAATACTACTACTTTATTATTAATATTATGTAATAAACTGTTGTCATTAAAATGACCATTATTATATAAACATCACATTTTTTTTAATGAAACAGCAATAATGTAGATATATGACATCTATAAATCTAAAAACAATTTTACTAGAAAATTGTGCTAATCCTCATTTCAACAAAATCTACATTAGCTAGCTCATATCATATTTTGTGATATTTACAATATCATTCAAAAGTTTGGGGTCAGTACTCTTTTTAAAGAAGTCTCTTATGCCCACCAAGCTTGCATTTATTTGACCAAAAATACAGTAAAAATAGCAATGCTATTTCTTCAAAAAAAAAAAATGATTAATTAATCTTTTTTCATAGATTTTATATATTTATTCTCATGATGGAAAGTTTAATTTTAAATTTGTCATTCTAATATGCTGATTTGGTAGAGAAGGAACCATTATTATTATTAACATTGAAAACAGTTGCTTAATTAAAAATTTAACCGTTAAATGAACAGCATTCTTTGAAACAAATATTTTGTAAAATTAAAAATTTCTTTACTGTCACTTTTAAACATTTTAATGCATCTTTGCTGAATAAAAGGGTTAACCTCTTCAAACAAACTGAACTCCCACACCATCTTTACTGCTGAGCGTTATGATTCATTTTCCATATCAAATCCATATTGATTGAGCAATATTCAGAACATGGCCCCTGAACATGAACTCCTCTGTGTCTATAGCAGTATGATATTCTCGCTGGTGTCTTAGACTGACCTCTGCTGGACATTAACCCATGGCGAGCAAAACAAATGTAACTGTGCACTACATCAGGTTGCTTGACAGTTCGCATTACCTTACAACAGCAAGCTTGCATCATCACTCCCGTTTAGTGTCAAAACAGACAAACCTGCTTATGACAGGATGACCTTTCTCATGCGCTTAAAATCAGCTCACCACACACATTCACTTCAACTAAAGCAGCAGGATGAGGTTTTCTGTGGGAAAGTGCAAACCGAGCTTGTGTTGCCTTCATGTTTTGTGGCAGCATGGGAGCGACTTACTTCTGCATGATGTTCTGCAGGCTCAGCATCATTCCCAGCTCGCCCTTCATCTTCTCCCTGTTGGAGCGGCATTCTGCCAGGTAGCGCACCGCCTGGAAGGACACAAAGCCATTAAGGGTCACTCAGGGCCATTACAGAGGCAAACCGCCAGGCACCGCTGTGATAATAAATCCGTTAACAGAACACCAAGAGCTACTAGGGTTACTGTGTGTGCGTGTGTGAAAGAAAGTGTGTTATTCCATTATAATCCAAAAGTCTCCACAGGTGTCATGAACCATCTGAAAGAGATAAAACATAAACTGGGGCCCAAACTTCAGAGGGCATATTGAAATTCTGGGGTTCAAAATCTAATTTAAACCTGGGCATGGAGTTTAAGGATTTAAAAGCATGAAGACGTGAAATATTTTAGGTAATATACACTAAGTCCCTAATCAAATAAATACATTTGTGACACTGACCATATCAACTCTTTTAATAAAAGTATAATGATAATAAAATAATAAATAATACCAATAATTAAATAATAATAAAAATAGAACATAAAATCATTATTAGATACAAGTTTAGCAGGTGGCAGCCATGTGACAAGTCTGGATGGGCTTTGCTTTATCTGATTGGTAGATATGCACATAAGGTATGAGTTTAATAATTACTATTATTATTATTATTTATATAAAATATATTTGTTTGAAACTATCATTATAAATAATTTTTGAAATTATTTTAATATCAAATTATAATAACTTGGAAAAACGTAAACATTTTTGGAGGTGTAATTCAATAACTTGACATTATAGCAAGTTGTAAAAGCTGTGTATTATTCTTTATACTGAGATACCTGAATTGAAGGTAAAGCTGAAATCGCTTACAGCAAACTATACTAATAAGTTTTCCCAGAAAAATGTTAACATTTTAGCTATCAAAACATTACTCTTTTTTTGAGAATATCACCATTTGATTATTATAATAAATGTTCTTAGTGGAACACTATCATCATCATCATCGATCTTTAAGTTAATAAAGACTCCTAATTTGATACCTTAACTACCACTATCCTAACATGGTATTACACCGTCAAAAGAAAGACCATCTGCAAATGTTTCACAAACAGAATCTTACCAATAGCGCAGAGTAGACGACTTGTGGATTGGGGTGGTCGAAGAAGAGAATGAGGCCTGACAAGCAGCCTTGATCTTCAACAATAGCCCGTCTGTTGAGGGGGTCAGCAGCTAAGTCCCTCAGCTGATTGACCACAGCCAAGGCATCAGGCTCCCCGCTCATGGTGCTCCCACACCAAGGGCCATGCACATGAAATACACAGATCTTAGCTGAGGAGGAATAAAAATCAGAACTGGATTACTTCTGATACTGTGGAACATGCTATCAATGACAGAAAGTACAGGTTATAATAAAATAACAACATAAAATCTGGTATACTTGAATTACATAAAAATGGTTTTAAAAAGTTTCCTAAGAAACTCTGGTATCTTATTTTATTTTTTTAAATATACACTATCATTTTTTTTTATTATTGTAACTATATTATCTAAACAAACGCAAAGCTGAGATTTATTGTCTGACGTCAATATAAATTGTCGCGCGTCCTTTCGCAATTATTTACATATGATCTCTATGCATGAAACTTATTATAATTGGCTTTTATTCATCATGATGAACCGAATATGATGACTACCATAATGGTCATCATGTCTGATTCACACAGCACAGCATAGCATAGCATAGCATAATGTGGCCTTTAAACAGGCCCTGTGCTAACCAGCTAACAATAACACCGCGTCACAAAACAATGGCAATCTGAATTTTCATAAAATTGTCAAAAAACTTCATGTAAATGCAAACATTTTGACGCTGATTTCTCAGTCATATTTAGTCTACAGACATCAATACAAGTGGATATGAATGTCTTTCTATGAACAATAACAAAAACAATACCGAGTCCTGGTAATATTTCTTTCGGGACGCATATAAATATACAGCTATATGAAGCCAAAATATAATAATATATGCATTATCAGTGAATTTGATTCTGACGTGCATGGTATTTATCTTGTTAACCTTGTGTGTGTTGTGGCACTGTTGTCCACGCATAACCTTACAGCAAACACGCCCAGGACGACTCGCTTCAGATGATCCCGTCCAGTCAAAGGCTCAAACTCGCCGACTAATTAAGTGCTGATGGATACGCAATTGGATGAAGCTCGTGTAATAACGACGACGGTGAATATGATTAAAAATTTCAATGACAACGGTTCTGGTTAGGCATTTTTGCCCATTATCTGCGGAGTTTTTAACACCCTTTACACTTCCTGGATTTAGACAGACTGATTGGAAGATGCGGAATATGACGCTATGCATTCTCGACCAATTAGAAATGGTTTTACTACGAGACAATGTGATATACACACAATATGAATTACTATTGAATCATTTTAACCCTCTGAACCAAAACTTACTAAAGTATTTGTTTATTATTTAAAAAATACAAAGGAAGCAATTAAAATAGTATTCATATATTTTATTGGGGCAATATTAAAATAAATTATCGCTTTAAAATACACGACATGCAAGTGGAGGGCAGAACAGAAACATAAAAACAATAGTATTTCACCTTCACATTTTCTAATTCTGATATGTAATAACAGTGATATCTGGACAAACAGAAGAAACGCGTATTACAATTTCGGCCATTTTATAGTCAGCCAGTAAAATACATAAAAATAGGGCGAGGCAAAAAAAAAAAATAAATTAACAGGTTTGATACAATTTAATTTAAGTAAACATTTTAATTGGTTTCCAAATAACCAATGATTAATATATATATATATATATATATATATATATATATATATATATATATATATATATATATATATATATATATATATTATTAATTAAGTGTAATTAATTAAGTGTATATTTTTTATTTATTAATATAAAACTAAAGAAATGTTTTAATTAATAACATAAAATGTTATTCTTTTTAAACCGGTTACAGTCAACCACTCAGTGAAGTACAGCGATTCCATTCGATGGATGCATTCAGAGAATGTCTAATATGGCGAGAAGTTTGAGCACACGCTTGAGAAGTTTCACTCTCACTACACTTCCGGCTTCTGAACTGATTGCAGTTCCACTCTGATTCCATATGAGGGCGCTCACAGGATGAGTACAGAATGAATGGAGGTCAATGGCGGTATACCCATAGACAGTAAAGGGTATACCCCTCAAAATCCACTTTTCTCAGGATATAATTTTTTGTCTAGTAATTTGAATGTTGTATTCGAAAGGAGATGCAAAGAAATTACACACTGCCGGGTGTTAGATTTTTTTTATAGTCACTTATTTGCTTTAAAAAGTATTTTAAAATGTCAATGACGTCATACACATCGTACGACCCAGAGATACTGCTTTACGGCAATCCTTCAGTCACTTTGGTGCTTCTCTCCGTAGACGGGCTCTGACTCTGATGCATGCCTCGTGCCTGTGAGTCATAACTGGCTTATGATTGGCCAGTTGTATTGTCAATCCACCAATCCAAACCAGTGGTTGGCTCCGTACTCCTATTACCGCCCCATTGCTGGAATATGCTCAAACTCTATTGGCCAGTAGTGTTGAGTCCAACCTTGTTCCCAAACTACTGCTCCCGCACTGTGGAAAAACGTCTTTGGGAAAAACACTAGTAACAGCTGGATAGCATTAGCATAGCACAGCCAGGATCATATTAGTCTGTGACACTGCATTTTACACGGTAAAACATCGATATTTTCTTTTAATGTCCTATTAGAAATCGCGACAACTTTTGTATATAACTAAGAGCGCCTCTAATACAACACTGAAACAATAACACTTGGGTTTTAGCGCCTTTAACCTTTGTGGCAGAGTCCTCAGTTTTCGGTATGTAACGTTACTGTATTAACGACACACACTCGTGCTTAACGAGGAAACTTCTAGAAAAAGGTTTAGTAACTCAGTCTTTTCTGGCAAATGTCACGGTGAACATCACGCTGAACAATGGCTGTTTGCCACATAGCAACTGTTTAGGAAAGCAGGAGTGCAGGAGACACGTTTGTACAAGATGCACTTCTGCAATGTGAGAATGGATGACAGTTCATTATAACGTTATAAGTTTTTTTCATGTGGAAAATCAGGGCACTCTATAGAAAAAGAGGTGTAAAATAAAAAAATTCAGTTTAAAAGTGATTCTAACATTGTTTTCTTTTTTAGGGGTGGTTTGATCTGAAGATGGCCTAGCACAGATCCTTGATGATGAGACCGATCTGAGTGAAGTTACAAGATGAGTGGAAATCATAGACTGATAGAACTGGACCTGGTAAGATGTACAGAATTATATGTCAAGTTTGTGCTATTAATGATTGGAAGAATGTTCATCTTTATGTCTCTCTTAGGCCTTTGGATCATCATCAAAGTCTTATGGTTCATCGAGGAGTATTGTCAGAAGAATTGCCACAAATCTTCCCTTAGCGCCATGCCCTCGTGTACATTTTCAGGTAACATGTCAGTTTTTGTTCATTCATATGTGTCAAAACATGTAAATGAAAGAATCTTTTTTGTATTTGGAGTGCATGTTATGTTTTTAAATATTTTATATTTTAGTATTTTCAGGTTGTCTTCATTCATTTTCATTCTATTATTATCAGTGTTTTCCACCTTTATTACATTTTTTACATCTCAAAACCTTTAACACCCTCCATCTTTGGCCTTTTATTCTTCATTTCTCCCATATCATCGGATTTCTGTCCTGTTCTGTCTTGATTCCATCGTTGTGCTGACAATAAACAATCATGAATTTTGGACAGGTTTCAACTCACAACATCAAATCTAGCCTTTTCCTACCGTCTAACCTTTAAAACAAAAAGTATGATGACATTAAACTCACCTTGAAACTTTTATTACTGTCTCTGTTTCTCTCTTTTCTGCCCTTCCTTCCAGCTGTCCTGTATGTCAGGAATGCAGCATGTCTGCTCTAGGTCAGTTCTCTGGATCATTGCTGAAAAATTTAGGCCAAGAGTTCTTTTAAAAAAAAGTTTTGAAATGCTTATTTTAAAAAAACATACTGCCATTAATATTCCTTCTTGATAAAGAATGTCATCTTAATGTTCTAATTGCTTCATTATTCGCTAGGCAATGTTTAAACCGGTTTGGCTGATGCTGTTTACTTTGCCGTGGCACTGTGAAAACATTTGCCACTTGTTCTGCTGTTGTAGTTCTGACTATGTTTGAGTGCTTGAGTGTCTGTGAGGGTTTGTTTGTTGTTGTTGTGAGACTTGTAAAGTGCCCAGAGCAGGTGTTGTAATTATTAACTGTCCTTGGGTTGTGTAGCTTCATCCATTCACTGCAGGAGCGAGTTTCCTCAACAATTCAGATGGGCCTAATGGACTTGTGGCCACACTCGCTGATGTGGGCTGGATGGAAAGCGAAGAGAGCGATGGCGCTTGCAGAAACAGGTGAACATTATTTATAAACTGATTTAGAAAACAGAAATTCGAATGTCGTAATCATCATGTATGTATCTGTATGTCCTGCAGGTTTGAGATGGAGTCTGGGTTGTTTTTCCGTAACCAGCAGTGGAGACCCCCGAGACGTCGGCGGTCATTACCCAGCTTGCACCAGGCTGAACCTGCACCACAGAGTCAGACGATCATAAACGATGAAGCCATTCAGAAAATCAGTGCTCTGGAGACTGAGCTGGCCAAACTCAGAGCGCAAATCGCACAGATCGTTCAGGCACAGGAACACAGCGCTCAATCCACAGGTTGGTTGCAGTGCTACTTTAGGATTACTAGTATATACTATTTCAGTGTTTATTAGTATTTTGAAGTAGCTTTTATTTCAATATTTGTAGTTTACATTTTAATTTGTAGTTAAAAAAGGTGTTAAATCAGAGAAGAAAGTCTCATATTTATTATGTCATAGCATATATATGAAGATAGAAATTCTTGTTTTCTGAGAAATGTAACAAAATTAAGTGGGTTTATGCTTGAAACAATAACAAATGTTTGTCAATGGGTAAGAAAAATAAACTTTGAAACAGTAATGTTTCTGCTCCTTTAGGCAGATATTTGTTCTTGCTTTAGTTATACCAACTTCATTGGGATTGATTTCTGTGTCCCTTCCAATTTAATCCATAAATTGTCTTTAGATTGTCTTAAAAAAGCCTTACGTTTACCTTCACCAAAACCCTGTTAGATGATTTTCAGATTTCCTCAGCGTTATTTCAATTAACAAAAAATTAGTTGTAATATTTTTAGTTATAATGTAATATCAAAGTGTTGGCGTACTTGCATAAGTTATGTTTCTGGCCTCAAAATTGTATGACTTTTTTATATACAGTGTATATATAGACCTAAAATAGCACTCTGCTAGTATTAGTACTTTTTACCCATTTAAAGTCGCAATTTTTGTGTTGTTTCAGCTCCAGCACCTGGTGGTCCCCCTGTACCCCAAGCTCCATCAATGGCTCCAGTTCCACCTCCGCCGCCTCCACCACCACCTCCTCCGTGTCCCAGCATGCAGAGAAGCTATTCTGCCATTGATCTCATCCGAGAGCGGCGTGGGAAAAAGACGGAAGAGAAGACAGTACTGGACTCAGCACCTAAAAAGACAGAGCTTCCCAACATGCTAGACGTACTGAAAGACTTGGGCAAAGTGAAGCTGCGTGCAGTTAAGAGGTGAATGTTATAGGGCTATTATGGCATACAAAGGTGATTGTAAACACTTACCATTAGAGTTAATTTGTCCTTTCATTCCCAGTCATCAAGAGGACACAAAAGCAAAACCTGTCGAGCCCACAGACGCCGCAGCATTAATCGCTGAGGCCCTGAAACGCAAGTTCGCTCACCGCTACCGGAGCGACAGTGAATCTGATGGCAACTTAAACTTCCTAGCTCCTGAGAATAAGAGCCATGTAGAAGCACCGCAGGTGAGGAAAAATCACTTGGAAGAAATGATCTCAAACGTATATTGTTATGACGCCATAGTCACTTTGTGCCATTGCTTTTGCAGTTTGGACAGCATATGCTAAAATCAACTGGAAGGAAGAAACTGTACTAGGATGGAGCTCATCTGAGCAGGTTAATGAAGTTAACCTGATATTTCGGAATAAAAATAACTGCTAACTTTTCTTGTTAGCCATCAGAATATTGTTAGTATTAATTTAGGTGAGCATGCAAATGTCAAACACTATGCAGTCAGTCTGGTTTCCCTATTGGATATGTTTAATTTTGCACTTTGAAAAGTTCAGCTCTATCACTACATCTTGTACAACAGCCAGTCCAATCATTAATGCCAGTTACACAAGAAATGCCTTCTTTTTGTTGGGTTTTATGTATGATTTTATATGTGGATTTTTTCGGATCTGTTGGAAGGTCAACAGTGCAAGTATTCGACCTTGTTAGGTTTCTCTCATTTGAAGGGATAATGTTAAATGAAAACACCAAAGTGTGTGGATTGTTTTTATATGCATTAGTTTTATGTGTATTTTTAACAACTTTTTGCACCAAAGTTGTCTACTTCAAAGGTACAGTTCATACTTTGTTTTTTGTAACAGTAATTATAGCAATTATGAACCATACGTTTGTGATCGTACATAAGGTTTAGATGGTGCTGTCAGTAGTTGAAGAATTCTTTAATGAGTTAATTTAAAATCCTTTTTAGGTTCTAATTTATTATTTTGGAACGTTTCCATGATATGGTTCTGGATGTAGTTATTTAACCAGTTATTCAAATACTTGAATGATGTAGTTTTGTTTGTCTATGACATATCAAGCTTGCTATTTCTAGTCCAGTGCCGTTTAATTAGACAAAAGTCTATCAGCAGAATAGTTTTGACAGTGTTTGTACCTTTAAAAGAAGGTTGTTGTTGTTTTTTTGCACGAAAAATCATTGCATTTGAATATTACAGCACAGGATTTCTCAATTCAAAGATTTATACTGGATTTAATGGTCAGCGCACAGGAATAGTACCTCAGAATTGAAGGGAATTTCTTAACCAAGACACATTTTTGGTTTCATTATATATTGTGATAATCTATCTAAATGGGTTGATTATATTTCACCCTGCAGAACCGTTTTTAATAGACTTTAATTTCTTGAATAAACCTAAAACTGTCAATCTGTGTCTTTTCATTTCTGTATTGAGGCTTTTATTTGGCTACTTTTTGACACCCATCACATAATTAAGTTCATACAGAACAGCGTGACTGCATGCTATCTGGTAGAGAAACATTTTGTGAAGTTTTATTCATCAAAAATGCAATTGCAACAAGTATGTATCAAAAGGTTATACGGCAAAGCCTTTACAAAATGGCTTGACACATAAGTCGTCTCCCCAAAATGGCTGTTACAACAAATTGTAAACAGTTTTTTTTTCTTAAATCAACAGTCTTACAGCACTTACAACAAAAATACAAATCACCTAAAATAAAGCACCTCTTCTCTTTCAAAATATCAAGAGAAGCACAAAAAAAAAAACAACAACTGTCCATTCTGTACAGAATCCAAAACAATTCACAAAAATGGAATGTTCAACGTTAAAAATCAAATCATTAAACCAATTCTCCATATATTAATAATTCAGGGTCAGAGGGTCAGACAGTGCACTAAATGGACAATGTGATGAGTTTAAAATAAAAATGACAGCTGGTTTGGTCACTTAGCTTTGTGCATAGTTTTAAGGCATTTTGTAGCAGTTTTCCGAAGAGACGAGGGTGGCTTTGAGACATTCTGAGAAGGACTTCTCATTTTTCTTTACAAAATATAGAGGAGAGAGAGAAAGAGGGTTGGTGGCAACCTACAAAAGGCACCTTTTACTTCCTTGTTTCTCCCAAATAAGCAGGCCGGTGAAAACCTGAGCAAAATCCATGGAGAGTCCGCTGACAAGATCCTTCTTCCATGGTCAAAAGGGTTCATCTCTGCCACCTTTCACGGAGGGACGTTCCTTCAATACATTGTCTGAAATACAAGGGAGAGAGATGCAATGGAGCACAAATGGCATTCGTATGGCATCTGATGCGTCACACCGACATGGTTGCAGTCTGACAGATTTCGTTGATCATCAGCAGTAGGCTTCGAAATTATTTTTTACAAGTGGTTCTTCACATCTGTGCTTAAAAGGCAATTAATCACAGAACTAACATGATTCAGTTAGAAAACAACATGTGTAAACAGTCTTCAGAGGCAGCAACAGGACTGGGCTCTTCACATTTGTATTTTTGTACACAAGGAGGAAGATTGATTTGCAGAAGCACTGGCACACTCTCACACACACACGCTCGCACGCATTCGATTTCACACACATCGTCTCTTGGTGCGGTTGTAAAAACCTCTCCTTTAAATACTCAAGGTGTTTCAAATGACTTTCAGAGCAATTCGTTGTTTTAAAAATGGCACTTTAAAGCCATAGGAGGGGGTTCCTTCCTACCCCACATTCCCTTTCAGTCTTTAATCAAAGCATCAGAGTTGAATTAGTAACGCCCAAAAGAAGAAAAAAAAACTAATAAGGTTAAATAAATACATCACAATAATAAAAAGAAAATAAAATTGCAGCAGTAGCCAAATGAGGTATCTATGTATTGCTCTATGTTGAAGGGTAAATGAGCATTTAAAATTAAATAAATTAAATCTACAAATGAACGATAAAAAGGGGAAAACAAATCATCAGTGGTTGGTTGGAGATGGGTGGTGAGTAACTCAAATGTGATGTAAGGTGTTTGGCTGAGGGCAGTAGAGGTGTTCTGCGAGCGCTGGGGTGTCATGACTCTTGGCTTCCCTGAGATAAGACTCTGGAACTGGGCTCGTCTGTGGCACGGCCCGGTTCGGACTCCCCCTCCTCGGAGCTCCCCGATGCCTCGGGCTCCATGGCGCTCCAACTGGCCTTGTTCAGGCCCAAATGGCCAAGCATGGTCTGAGAGAGCCGCGTGTCCGAAAAGCGCGCCCACTCGGCAAACAGAGGCTCCACCACGTAAGTCATGAAACCTGGTGGCAGAGATCACTAGATCAGCCAGACCTTATAAATAAATCATTTATCATATTGATAAGTATAATGAGATTCTTACATTATTATTATATTATAAACACAAATAATAAAATACAAAACAAAACATACATTTAAACATTGTAATATTATAACATTATAATACTAGGTATTATTTCACACACAGACACAAACATTATATATACCGTATTTTCCAGACTATAAGTCGGAAAATACAACTTTTTTCATAGTTTGGCTGGTCCTGCGACTCGTAGTCAGGTGCGACTTATTTTTCAAAATTAATTTGACATGAACCGAGAGAAATGAACCAAGAGAAAACATTACTGTCTCCAGCCGCGAAAATCAATCACAGTACATTAAATAATTGTTTTATATTACAAGTTTTCTGATAAGTTTAATGTGACGAGTGGGGCGGGGCCGAGAGGCGTGGGAACGAGGAGTGAGGCCAGGTGTAGTGATTGGAGATGAGCTACACCTGCGCCCCACCGCCGGTATCGAGTCCCACGTAGGAGATGGAAGGATATAAAACTGGAGCGACTATAGTGAAGGACGAGAGAGGACCAGGCATGGGCCATATTTTATGTTTTGGTTTTGATTTATGCGCACCAGTCGTCCGTGAGGGGCTGGTGCGCTGTTTTGTGTTTATTTTGTAATTAAAGTTTTGTTTTGATTGTGCGCCGGGTCCCGCCTCCTCCTTCCGGATGAATAGGAAGTTAGTATCATTACATTTAATTATGTTTTATTATCTTATTAAATATGCACTCATATGCATACATTCCCAGAACTCTAAACACTGGATGAGGCCAAGTTCAAAATAGTTTCTTTGGTTGATATATTAGGTTTTAAGCTTTTACAGAACAGAATTTAATAATGAATTACAAATTTTGCATCTGTTTTTATAATTCTATAAATAAAAAAAATACTCTCAACAGGAAAAAAAAAAAAATCACCATATTTTTTAGAATAAAATGTTATAAATCAAACAAATGTCATCTCAACAAGCACCTCTGGAAAACTCGTCAAAATGTAGATTAGGATTATGTAAGTGCTACTGAAGTAGATATTTCTGGCTCATTTTGAGAAAAAGGCCCTTAAAAGATTTATACTGTAATTGAAATCTACATACACAAATAAAATATAATAAACACTAAAATGTGTATTTTCAAAGTTTTCTTTCCACTAGTATGAAACAAGACAAGTTAGGGATGCAAAAAAACTGAAAAGTGTCTTGCCTTAAATCAATATGTATGTATATATATATAGCTATTTTATTATTATTCCCTTTCTCTCATATTCAGGGGAGAATGTTCTGGTTCTTACCGATTTGAACACTGGCTATGGTGTTGGCTTCACTATCGCACAGTGGACTGATTTCAAGTTTATACTTCTTTTCAATGTCACCTAAATAGGATGAAGACAACAAAGCACAGAGATTAGCTCTTGAACACCGTGAACTAACAGCACACTTTAAGATAATGGTCATCATGAGAACTGGGTACCTTGGTGGAAGAATTCCTCCGTGACCTTCTCACTCCACTGTTTGCTGAGCTCCCATGGTCTACATGGGTTGCAGATATCCGCACACTTCAGGGCCATCTGAAACACACGAGAATTTACCCCTTTATTTAAAAATATGGTATGCAGTCCCTTCCATTTCAAAACGGGACGTCACAACTTCAAGTACGTAAATAATCTTTTTTATTTAAAGCAAACATCTGAAATGTATTCTTTTATATCTCAAAGCCAAAGCTGGCATATAAACGTTATATAAAAGTATATATAAACTGCATAATGTTTGTTTTTAGTGTAATTAATGCTGAATTGCAAATTCCCACCTGCAGAACGAAATGTCGATGAGAAGCGTTTCCTAAACACAAGTCGTTCTCATCCAGATGTGTCCTGAACCGGGACAGGTACTCATTCTGTCGGCTGATATCTGTGGCCAGAATGAGTGATCCCAGCTGCCTCTCTATACTCAGACTGTTAGAGACACCAGTTAAAGTCAGCCAGTCATAACAGAGCTCACTTACATACAGAGTAGTAGAAAAAAAAAAGATGACTTGTTTGTGTTTTAAGAAGCCGTCATTAATATGAAAAAAAAAAGCTTTGGAGATACTAACCTGTCTTCTGCAGGAAGATTGGAAAAGAGTTCGGTCTCTCTGAGCAGACCCACTGCAGACCTCCAGTGATGATTCTCCAGAACTGAGGTATTCTACAGAGCGACACAAACACACCTCAGTGCTGACTGACTTTGATATCTTTACAAATACTGTAATTTACTTAGAACATAAAGAGGATTGTGGGGCTAATGATGTGCTTAAATCCCATTGGATGGTGCTCTAACCCGGTACAAAGCTGCAAGGTAATGGTTGGTTTTGATGAGGAAAGGCTGGTTGACTCCAGGGTGGTCCAGATCATGTGTGGCCGCGGCCAGCAACCCTAAGAGGATGTCGAATGATGTGAGGGACTGGGCGAGCTGTGAATACACGCACAGACGACTATAAGACTACATGTAATCATCTGAAGTGAATTAAGGTACATTTAACACCGGGACAATCACCTTGGGTTCTCTCAGGTAACAGTGCATGGCCTGGGTGACATCAGCAGCATGGACTGCATTGTGGTAAGGGTTCTGATTGTGGTAGTCTTCTTGAACCAGAACTGAAACCATTCAAAGTATGAGAAAACGTAATAAAATCGATGATGCCAATCACTGTGGCATGCAGAACCTCCACCAACAAATGTGTGCAAAGTACAGAAGTTTTGTTTGGAGAATATCACAAAAAAAAAAAAACACTTACCTAGAAATCGACGCAGTTTAACCATGTCTAACTGGAAGAGCTCAATGAGACCATACTGGTTCAGCAAATTAAATGTCAAGAACACAAGACTGTTTCCTTAAAAAAAACAAAGAATATAAGAGGAATGAGTAATTGGGCAAGGCAAAACTGCACAGCCACAATTCAACCAGCAGGTGGCAGAGCTGACCACAGCTAAATGTGACGTGTACACATACAAAAAGCACAACAAATCTCACACAGACAGAGATATGAAAGGTCTTCGGAATCAAAATATTTACCATTTGTAAGTCGGTCAAAGAGGAATATATCAAAATTCCAGCTTCCGACCTTTTCAAGCATACACTGTGAGTAAAGGAAAATGAGAACACGGGAAAAATCAATAACAATAATAAACCACAGAACAAAACTTTGAATATTCAATGTAAACTGAAGTTGCAGAGTATGTTTGTGGTCCCATACCTTGGCCTGACCGCAGTAGTCCTCATCCAAGATGTGGAGGGGGTTGAGGTGTGGCGCTCCTCGCAGCAGACGGGATGAAAGCAGGTGTCGCTGGAAACTAAAGAGCCTCCGGATTCTCCGAGCAGGAATCGTCCCTGCTGACTCAGCACGGGCTGTACATAAACACCAACCAAAAAACACATGGGAATTCCATGATGCAAATGACAGATAAAATTTGTATCCTCAATAATTAAGCTGAAATTACTCTCATATTTCAAGCTTATAGTGTCTTTAAATCCACCCCCAGCCCCACTGACTATAGTCCCTGCGGTTTGAAACTTTGGTTGCTATTGTTGCAATCGTGGTGCTCAGGCAGCCTTCGAGAGGTCACGCCTGACTCGAGCACAAAAGACAAGACCAGTCTGAAGAGAGTCTTTAAAACGGAGTTTCATTCCACTACAAAAAAGTTCAGTGTACATCTTCAGTGTAAGATCTCATGACGATATTGACAATGGACCTTTTTTTGCATGCAACATTTAGCTAAAGTGACAGCACATTTACAGCATAAAGGACAGTAGTGATATTTTCAAAAAAGAAAATACATCCAAAAGACCCAAACTGATTCGCTTCCATCATTTGCAATGTGTTTCATAGTTGAATCCGAAATTGTGTCATTTTTGGTTTTCAAAATTTTAAGTTGAATTAAGTACTCTTACAATTAATTTTGGTTTAAAGCTTTAAATTTATTCAGTACCCGTGGAGAAAATGACTTCCCTGTTGTGCTACACTGAAGTAGGAACGTGTGTGAGGGATGGATTCGGTACTCACAGTGCAAAGTGCGGAAATCGACGCCCAGGTACGGGTGCGAGCCTCTTCGTTCGGGTTCAAAGCCTACCTGACTTCTCACTCTCACATCTCCTAGAAGGCATCAACACACAAGTCCTCAAGAGATTTGTTAACAAACACGACATGCAGCAGATTACAGGCCTGGGTACAGGGGGTACAGAGACGGACATACACACACCGCCGATGGATGGGGAAAAGATAGGACAGGAAACAGACCATGCATCGCCATGCCAGAGGGACTTTTGCATTAGTATTCATACGGCTAGGAGCAAAGGAGGACGCATGGAAGAAAGACAAGCTTGTGCTTCAGCCGGGACAGAATGGAGAGGAAATCAGAGGGACTTCAACGAGGCTGGCCAAAGCTCTAAAGTCACATCTGTTAAAAAGTCATTCAATAGGCCTTTTCATCAAACTCTGGCTGTGTGTGTGTGTGTGTGTGTGTGTGTGTGTGTATTTGCATGAAGAGGGAGAAGGAGGGGGACGCATAAACTAACGGAGTAATGGCAGCCTCCAACATGTCAGTCACTACTGATTGGAGTTCATGTGCAGTAAAAAAGTAGTCAACGTGTAAATAAGTCAGTGAACAAATAATAAAACAGCCTCCCACCCGTATATTTACTTACTTGAAAACAGCTGTTTGAATATTACACAAGCTCCTATCAAAATACCAAAACTGTGAATTACAATTACATAAAAAACATGATTCAAATGAATCAAAAAAGACACAACAACAACAAAAAGCAATTACAGAGTCGGATCGACCGTACAGGTGTGTAGCACGATGTCAAACATGCAACTGGCGAATAAAAACAAAAAACTAAAAAAACAGACGGAAGCTATTCGGACATGCAAAAGAAAAGACGCCGAGGTCGAAGCAGCAAGATCCAAACTACGGAGCCAAAAGTGTGCTCTCGTCTTCCGTTTTTTGCGCCAAACCTCTTGTAAACAAACCAGAGCTCATCTCCTGACCACAAAAAAATATTATTAGAAGAAATTTTAACGTGAGAAGTGACACTGATTAGACTGCCCACTGACACATTTCTTCAAGGAGGAATGGTGTGGAAAGTTATTAAAGGGAAAGGCCGTGAAAGCAAGTGAGCGGGTTTGTCTCTCCTGGTGAGATGTGTTGGTTCATACCTGGTGTATACACGAATGAGGGTTTGATAGTTTTGTTTGTCACAGCTTAAAAACAAAACAAAAACAAAAATTACGATCAAATATTAGGTCAGGGTTAGCTTTACTAGGTTTTTGGCTACATGCTTGAGGAGTTGATGTTACTGAACGTGTAGAGACTCCAGGTGGTTATGATGTTCAAGCGTATTGCGAATTCACGGTACACTGACAGAAAGCAAAGCAGTCAGTGTGATCCGGAAGTGATGGACTCGGATGTGATGAACGAGTGTGAATACCAGCCAAATAGATTTAATGCGGAACCTAAACATTCTTACACTGTGGTGTAAAATCTGACAGCACAGATCACTGGCCTCGTGTATAAAATGTATGTAGGTTTCATCCCAAATGGGAAGCTGATTAAAAATTAATCACAAATACAAAAACTTGAGATGCACAGCTATTGAAATTCTGCCCAATGAGATTGTGAAAATCTGATAATTTTTTTCACATTATGGCTGATGCACAGCTGATATTATAAATCTATACTATATTGTTAAAAACAAGAAAAAAAAAAACAGGACAAATGACTGTTACATCTCTCCGACATGCACTCTAAAAGACAAAGTGCTCTCAAAGGGTTACATTTTTGCCATAAACTATGGAGTGCAAAAGTGCCCACCTAACTTTTTCAGCAGCATTGGTTCTGGAAGTATTTTTCCCATAAGGATTTTCATAAAAGGCTTTGTTAAAGCCTTATAAGCCATGAACCAAGCCAACCAGCTGCAACATTAAAAACATTTATTTGAAACAAAAAAGTATTTGAAAATCGGACAAAAAGACAAAGATACAGATTTAATGGATTGTACTTGACTTAAGTGAGGGAAACGACTACAATCCCATGAAGCACTGCACATGACAAATAATAAATGTTGAAGTATAAACCTACTCATTTAAAACTGTTAACTATATCCATTTTTTGGCACGATTTGCAGGCCGTAATTCTCTGATTAGTGCAATTTTCCTGCACAGCATCATGGGTAATGTAGTTTCCACCATGAATTCCAATTGATACATGATGGTAGATTTTTTTAAAACCTCACAGCTCAAAACAGGTCTGTCTTTTTGTAAGTTATCGATAAAAAAAACAATTAGTAATGCCACGATCGAGTAAATGAATGAAATGTGCTTATAAGGATGATTAACTGCAATAAAACTACTCTTAATCACTTTCTAGTTTCCCCGTAAATTGTCTGAATTTACTGAAATACAAGATACATTTTCCTTAAAAAAAAACTAAAAAATGACTAAATATAAACCTAAGCTGATTGCTAGGTTAACCCAACATTGGATTGAGTATGTGCTTCCCAATGTGCATTTTGTTGGTACACAACATTTAAACATCAGGCCCTGTCAGATCTTTCAGTGCTGTCCTATGAAGTCAAAGGGGCACAGATAAAACTCTTGGAGGTCCCTGGGGTCAGCAATCAGGCCGAGTCGGGGCTTGATAAGTATTAAATCAAAGGAAATTTCACAGAAACGCTAAGCAATTCCCAGCTGAGCAATGACTTAAGCTGTGGATGTAATGAAGAGATTATCAGAGGCTTTTTGACTGATGGTTGACGCTCTCCATTCTCTTTGTTACACAATCTGTTGTATAATGTGCTGTGCTTGGTAACTTCCAGTGTAGAGTGGTACATCTACCCTGTGTCTGAATTTGTTTATAGGTTGACAGTGTGCGTGCATGCGTGTGTGTGTGTGTGTGTGTATGTGTGTGTGTGTGTGTGTTTGTGCGTGCATTAGGCAGGGAAGATGATGCTTACCTAGCATGCGAATATACAGAGCGGTTTGATCAGAGCTGTCATAGGAGATTGCTCCGCGTCTCTGCGGGGGAAGAGATGCAGACAAACGTCAGTATTTGCATTTACTCAAACACGTGGGAAAAACTCATATACAAGCCAAATGCTCAGGAGTGTATATTCAAATATGGCTCATACAACACCACCACAGCTTCGAGAAAGAAAAACAACTCATAATAGTTCTCTATTGTGTATTTTCTTTTCTACATTTTCGTCATATTTTGCTCTGTTCTTTGGAACCATCTGATGAAAACCAATAATTGTAAATATGCTTTTATACTGAACATTATTAAACAGTCAATGGGATTTTAAGAAGTAAAAAGAGGGCTTTTAAAAGGCCTTGAAGTGTCTTTCAAGTACAAAGATGAACAATCCACATTAAACAATCCAAGATGACCAAGTACCTTGGAGTACAACAAATACTATAGTAAATGGTAATCATTCATTAGCATTGTATAGCATTTGGTACAACAACAACATTTAACTAGATAAAAAAGTTCGTCAAGACAAACTTTAAGTTGGCTTGAGAAAGCCTGACCAGAAAGTCTGAAAAAGTTTGAAAAGTTTGAAAAGTTTGAAAAGATTGAAAAGTTTAAGTTTAAAAAGTTTTAAGTTTGATGGTTTTCAGTCTGAGATATATAGATAGATAGACAGATAGACAGATAGATAGATAGACACAGTCAGAAGATAGATAGATAGCTAGATAGATATATAGATAGATAGAGAGATAGATAGATAGATAGATAGATAGATAGATAGATAGATAGATAGATAGACAGTCAGAAGATAGATAGATAGTTAGATAGATATATAGGTAGATAGATAGTTTGAAAATGTGAAAAGTTTAAAAAGTTTAAAAAGATTTAAGTTTAAGAAGTATAAAAATGACAGTGATTAACATATTGTTAGCATTACAAGCAAGTGACTATCATGTGACAAGCATGTACTTAGCATGATTAGCAAGGTATCTAGCATGTCGCTAGCATAATTAGCAAGTGACTAGCCATGTCGTTAGCATGATTAGCAAGTTACTAGCATGTCGCTAGCATGATTAGCAAGTTACTAGCATGTCGCTAACATGATGTTAACATGATTAGCATGTTTCTAGCATGCGACTAGCATGTTGCTAACATGATTTTAACATGATTAGCATGCGACTAGCATGTTGCTAGCATTATTTTAGCATGATTAGCATGTTGCTAGCATGATTTTAGCATGATTAGCATGCGACTAGCATGTTGCTAGCATGATTTTAGCATGATTAGCATGTTGCTAGCATGATTTTATCATGATTAGCATGTTGCTAGCATGATTTTAGCATGATTAGCATGCGACTAGCATGTTGCTAGCATGATTTTAGCATGATTAGCATGTTGCTAGCATGATTTTAGCATGATTAGCATGTTGCTAGCATGATTTTAGCATGATTAGCATGTTGCTAGCATGATTTTAGCATGATTAGCATGCGACTAACATGTTGCTAGCATGATTTTAGCATGATTAGCATGTTGCTAGCATGATTTTAGCATGATTAGCATGTTGCTAGCATGATTTTAGCATGATTAGCATGCGACTAGCATGTTGCTAGCATGATTTTTAGCATGACTAGCATGTTGCTAGCATGATTTTAGCATGATTAGCATGCGACTAGCATGTTGCTAGCATGATTTTAGCATGATTAGCATGTTGCTAGCATGATTTTAGCATGATTAGCATGTTGCTAGCATGATTTTAGCATGATTAGCATGCGACTAGCATGTTGCTAGCATGATTTTAGCATGATTAGCATGTTGCTAACATGATTTTAGCATGATTAGCATGCGACTAGCATGTTGCTAGCATGATTTTAGCATGATTAGCATGTTGCTAGCATGATTTTAGCATGATTAGCATGTTGCTAGCATGATTTTAGCATGATTAGCATGCGACTAGCATGTTGCTAGCATGATTTTTAGCATGACTAGCACGTTGCTAGCATGATTTTAGCATGATTAGCATGCGACTAGCATATTGCTAGCATGATTTTAGCATGATTAGCATGTTGCTAGCATGATTTTAGCATGATTAGCATGTTGCTAGCATGATTTTAGCATGATTAGCATGCGACTAGCATGTTGCTAGCATGATTAGCATGTTGCTAGCATGATTTTAGCATGATTAGCATGTTGCTAGCATGATTTTAGCATGATTAGCATGTTGCTAGCATGATTTTAGCATGATTAGCATGCGACTAGCATGTTGCTAGCATGATTTTTAGCATGACTAGCACGTTGCTAGCATGATTTTAGCATGATTAGCATGCGACTAGCATATTGCTAGCATGATTTTAGCATGATTAGCATGTTGCTAGCATGATTTTAGCATGATTAGCATGTTGCTAGCATGATTTTAGCATGATTAGCAGGCGACTAGCATGTTGTTAGCATGATTTTAGCATGATTCGCATGTTGCTAGCATGATTTTAGCATGATTAGCATGCGACTAGCATGTTGCTAGCATGATTTTTAGCATGACTAGCATGTTGCTAGCATGATTTTAGCATGATTAGCATGTTGCTAGCATGATTTTAGCATGATTAGCATGCGACTAGCATGTTGCTAGCATGATTTTTAGCATGACTAGCATGTTGTTAGGATAGATAGATAGATAAGTTTGAATAGATAGATAGATAGATAGATAGATAGATAGATAGATAGATAGATAGATAGATGAGTTTGAATATAGATAGATAGATAGATGAGTTTGAATATAGATAGATAGATAGATAGATAGATAGATAGATAGATAGATAGATAGATAGATAGATAGATAGATAGATAGATAGATAGATGAGTTTGAATATAGATAGATAGATAGATAGATAGATAGATAGATGAGTTTGATAGATAGATAGATAGATAGATAGATAGATAGATAGATAGATAGATAGATAGATGAGTTTGATGATAGATAGATAGATAGATAGATAGATAGATAGATAGATAGATAGATAGATAGATAGATAGATAGATAGATAGATAGATAGATAGATTAGTTTTAATATAGATAGAGAAGTTTGATAGATAGATAGATAGATAGATAGATAGATAGATAGATAGATAGATAGATAGATAGATAGATAGATAGATTAGTTTTAATATAAATAGATAGATGAGTTTGAATATAGATAGATAGATAGATGAGTTTGATTATAGATAGATGAGTTTGATTATAGATAGATAGATAGATAGATAGATAGATAGATTAGTTTTAATATAGATAGAGAAGTTTGATAGATAGATAGATAGATAGATAGATAGATAGATAGATAGATAGATAGATAGATAGATAAGTTTTAATATAAATAGATAGATGAGTTTGAATATAGATAGATAGATAGATGAGTTTGATTATAGATAGATGAGTTTGATTATAGATAGATAGATAGATAGATAGATAGATAGATAGATAGATAGATAGATAGATAGATAGATAGATGAATATATATGATATGATAGATGAGTTTGAATGGGTTAGTAATAGTACATACAATATGTACATAGTACATAGACTATGAGTTTAATGGGCTTCAGTGTGTTTAGATTTGAATTTTTGACAGTTGGAGTTTGACGGAATGTTCAGTTGAGCAGAGGCTTTTCAATGTAAGTCTATGGGAGTTTTTATGATTTTTAATCTTCAGTTTTATGAAAAGTCTAAGTCCGATCAGTCTAAAAAGATATAGCAACTAACTTCAGATCAGTCTGAAGAGCTGGGCTGAGTTTGGAGTTTGTAGAGTTAAAGCTCTAGGAGGAGTAGCAGTCAAAAGTTTTAGTCTCAGAAGAATAATAATAAGAAGTTTAAATACAATATCAGTAAGTTGGCTCTCTCAAGCCAACTTAATTATCAAATATCTATAAAAATGCTTTTGAACCTGGGAATGCAGAGATATCAAGTCTGCCCAATATCAATAATCTTATCATATTATATTTATATTATTTTAAACCTCATAAATGACTGATATTAAAATAATGGATTATTTTGAGTTTAAATCAAACAGCATAAATTAAATTTATTCACTTAATATAAGGACTATAGATCACATAATTAAAAAAATACAGTATGAAAAATACATAATATCATGGTATAACAAATTGCCATAAAATCAAAAATAATTAACATATATAATAAATATGCTATTGAACATACTTAGTGAAGCACAGATATTAAAATTCTGGCTGATACCAATAATTAAATAATAATTTTAGTTTTCTATCATAAAAAACTGATAAATAGCAGATGTTAAAATACTATTTTGTCTTTTGTATTATACTATTTTGTCCATTTTGTCTAAATAAATCAAAAAGTGTATAAATTAAATCCAATAATTGAAAAAAGTGAATAAGCATCACAACATTAAAACAGTATGAATAATAAATAGATGATCATTTTAATATCTGCTAATATTTTATTTTCTGATATTTACTTTTAATAGTGTTACTGATATTATGCTGTGTTCCAGGCAGGTTTTTGAGCTCGTAAGTCGCGATTTCAAACCACGGCTAACAACTTTTTACCGTTCCAGGCAAGTCACGCCAAACTTCCTGAGCGCAAGGAATTGTAGCTAGATTATTAATTTTATTGCAACATTACATCGTCCTAAAATCGTTTTTCAGCATGTACAACCTGCATAAACACTTCATCCATAGGCAATATTATTGGGGATGCCATTGGCGTTTCGCGTGCTGTGTGACGTCAGAACTCGGAGTACATCGATCTAGTACAAGTTCACGGGTGGGAATTCACGGGTTTGACTGCCGTTCCAGTGCACTTTCACGGGTTATGGTCGGAAAAACATGGGTTACAAGTTGCCTGGAACGCGGCATTAGTATTTCTAAAGATCAACTTTTCAAGGAATGTTTGAGTTAATGATAGAGGGTAGTTGCACAATAAATTTTTCCAATACACAAATAATGCATCTCTAAACACACTCCTTCATATTTATAAGAAAAAAAAAATTTCCTCTTGATAGTAATATTAGATTTAAACGATGACATTAGGCCTTCCTTCAAGTACTTCATTAAAGTTCGCATATAATTATTCAAGTGGTCATGCAAAGAAAAGAGTAAGTAAATATATATCTCCTTATCTCGAAATACCTCTTATTTAAGTGACTGGCCAATCCGTGACTTAAATCTCAATCCTGCTATAATCACATGAAAGAATGGCATATGAAGGGCCGAATGTGAGCTCAACTCTGTTAGCAGCCCAGCCTCCAGTGCGCACACACTCACACTGCAATTTCCCAGCAGCGGGAGGAAGCTAGAGAGAAGAAGCCTGCTTCACTGAATTAAACCTGCATCATCTGTCCAGTGTGATCTGCTCTCCTGCCCATTACGCTTCCACACTGGGCCATTCAGAGATTAATTCAAGAACAGACACTTGCACCGCTGCTCATTATGCAGACGCAAGTGTGATTGGCCGTCTCAGAACAGTGGGTGGAGCTCTCTATGACCGCAGCACTCGAAAGAGGCCTTTGTTCGCCGAACACGTATTTTTTACTTGTTGTTTCTTAAAGGTAGTACAGGCTTATTTGTTTAAGGATTTTACAGACATGGCTAGCAAAAAAAAACAACAACTAGAAGACAGCATAAGGGCTTGTTATAAAATGCTTTGTGAGAAGACTTGATGAACACGTACACCTTACGCTGTTGTATTTTCTTTGTTCTTTGCAAGAACTCATCCATGTGAACTCAAAACACAAGGGGATCCTTTGGAGAAGATGATGAGGAGAAAGGTTAGCTGTGAAATCATAAGACCTCGCACGTCTTGTGCCATCATATACCCAAAAAGAACCTGTGCATACGCAGACAAAGACAAGCACTGGAGCGCTTCAGCTTTTAGATGGCTGGTCAGGGTGTCCCCAGATGGCATACAATTCAGTCTCTGACGTCAATGGACTGAACCAATTTGCATACTTGATTTTTATCCATTAACAACCCTCTCGCGCCTCGAGCCTCTGCCCAATAAAACTGCAAATGCACAAAACTAGGGCTGTCACTAAAGATGGGCGATAAAAGCCGAAGAACTCAGCCTTGAGACAATATCTCAACATTTATGTTCTGGGTTTGGGTCCAGTTTTTGTTTTTTTGTCAAACGGCAACTGTTCACATATTTAATGCAATTAAAAATGTATTAACGCAAATATATATTTTAAGATTATTATATCTTTATTATACATATATATCTTTATTATACATATACATATATATATATATATATATATATATATATATATATATATATATATATATATATATATTTATTTTACCGGTCAAAAGTTTGGAATCAGTAAGACTTAATCTTTTTTTAAAGAAGTGTCTTATGCTCATCAGGGTTGCATTTATTTTATCAAAATACAGAAAAAAAACAGTAATCTTGCAAAATGTTATTACAATATAAAATAATACTTTCTATTTTAATATCCTTTAAAATATGATTTATTTCTGTGATGCAAAGCTGAATTTTCATCAGCCATTACGCCAGTATAAAGTGTAAAATGATCCTTAAGAAATTATTTTAATATGCTGATTTATTATTAGACTTATCAATGCTGGCAACAGTTGTGCTTCCAAATATATATATAAAAAAACCAATACTTTTTTTAGGATTCTTTGATGAATAGAAATTTTAAAAAGAACAGCATTTATTTAAAATATAAATCTTTTCTAACAATATACATCTTTGCTATCACTTCTTAACAATTTAACACATCCTTGCTGAATAAAAGTTTTACTTTCTTTCAAAAAAAAGAAAGAATAAAAATGTATTGTCCCCAAACTTTTGAACTGTAGTATATATTGTTAGAAAATGTTTATTTTTTAAATAAATGTTCTTTTTTTTAACGTTTTTATTCATCAAAGTATCCCGGAGTCATTTAAAATCCCTTAATACGACTGTGAAAAGCAACTACAAAGACGATTTTAGCACAATATGCTCATGTAATCCTGTGACAAGTGCATTTATTAAAAATGAAGGACAGAGGGTCTGGTAATCTGCAGTCAGGAATTATTCGGTCAGGGTATTAACGTTGTTGGAGGGCGGTCTGCAGTTTGAGAGGCAAACAGGCCTTAACTGATGGCAGTACTTTGAGTTAAGTTAATAACCGGTGGAACAGATGAACTGTAAAACTGTTAAGTGAATAAACAGGCTACAAAAACAACTGCACCCTGCAGTAACCCTCATATGACATTTTGACATCTGTAATAGCCACCATCAGGCCAGTGAAAAATGTTCTCGAGTCATCCACTATTGCAGTATCAACAAACTCTTTGTTTACACACATTACTTGGTGTTTTTGCATGTGAGTAATTTCTACTAGGGGGCTGAGCGGGGCATGACAAACCACCCAACCGTGCCCATATGGGTTCAGCACACAAGCTTCAGCGCAGCCGAACATGTAGAGGGAACGAAGGAGTAGAATTTCTTAGAGGCCAACGCCGCTTGTGCGCCAGCGAGGCATGACGGTCTGTGCTGTTTTGTTGACTTTCAGCAAGATGGCTAGGGGCTCAAACAAAAAAATAATAATAAAAAATTGGGAGTTCAGCAGAAATTATTAAAAAAAAAAACATTTTTAATGTAGGCTGATTTTAAATTTTTATCAAAACAGTTCCCTGAATTCAGCTCAAAACAGACAAAATCGAAGGTCAGCCTTTCATGGAAACTTTTTATCCATGACAGACTGCAAATTATTATTATTATTATAAAAAACACACACACATTACAGGGTTAGAGACCTTATTAACTAGAACAATGTCTAAAATACTAATAATATTCTGGTGTAGGCCTATTTATTGCAGCTCACAATGTACCTTAGTCTAGATTTTCAGGCAAAAATGTATCCAGTAAAAATTTGTTTTTGACAATTAACTGGGAATAAGCATAAACATACCTCGATAGAGATTTAATGCCTCTTGTAAAGTGCTTTAAATGGTTAAAAAGCTACAAGGTCTAGTAGTACAAGTAAGACCTGACCGACATGGGTGTATGTGTATTTATTAAGATGTACTGTGACTACATAAGATTTAACTATACAAACTGAAGGAGTTTAAATTCCATACTTAGCCTAGTCAGCTAACCAAAGCCAAACCCAGACCAACTTTTACATAGAATACAGGTAAAAAAATTGTAAATGGGTTAAATTGAGCAAAGAGTACTAGACTTTTCGTTTAAAGTCAAAATATTGAATAATCCAATGCACAACCAGTAGTAGAAGTAGCAGTAATACTAAAATTACTGTTTATTTGCACTTCAGTTTCTGTAAAATATGTAATTAAGAATACAATTAAGCCACAAAAATCTAACCGGATTATGTTTTGTCTCATTTATAATGGTCAAAAGTTTCTTAGTCGTCTAAACACGGTTGTATCTGTTTGACAAGACTCTCCATAGCCTCAGGCGAACCTGAAACTCAATCCCATGCAGCTCGTTTGTTCAACAGTTCATTCTTTTGTGTCTTTCATTGATGTTTCCTAAATACCTCATTGAGACATCATGTTCAACTAAACTATTTAGACGATCAATATCTCACATCTCAAAAATGCGTGCAGTCACGCCTACTTCACCATGATACCAGGCATTTGCGACGCAAATGAACGGCTTCATCTAATCATAATAAAACACCACATGCAGTCAAGAAAATAAGATTTGAGAACATTTATCCGCAATGACATTAAAGCAAAACATTCCGTATTTTATCTCTAGACTGAATCTTGGGTGTGAACTCTGTTTACAAGATGGATTATTGTGAGACGTTTGGTTTCACAATGTGGACAAACAACTGCTGTCCCATTTACCTAGTTTTAATATGTAACTGTCAAATGCTTGACATATGCTATTTTTGAAGTGAGTTCCATATACACATCCAGTATTGTCTGATTCATGGTCACTATAAAGATTTGCAAAAGATAACATCAGTTTTATAATATCAGACTTTTATTTATTTATTGGGATTAAGTGCGCCTTATAGTGCGGAAAATACGGTACTCAGAAAATCCCAAGATTAGTGATTCCTATTCCTTGAAAGTTTTCCTGAAACCTTCATGTCACAGACTCCGCCTGATTACCATCATTTATCAAATTTGTGTGTCCAAATGCTGCTAAATCGATGTATTTCTTGAAACAGCAAACACAAGGACTGCTTTGATGGTGGTAAAAGGCATGATTGCCACCTTTTATGAAGCTCTTGAGGAATTTTAGCAATGCTTTGAGGGGTCTATTTGAACAGGTTAGCAGGCCTACAAGCCAATTATTGACACAGCGTTTGGATGCGAAACAAGTTAAAGGCTTGTGTGAAGAGGGATGGAGCCCAATCAATTCACCAAGAGACTTCACAGTAACACGCCACAATCACACACTGTAAATGACTTATGTAATTTGCACAGTATTTTACTGTAATATATACAGTAAGATACTGTAAAATGAGTATGCATTATTTTACTGTAAAAGGCAAAGGATTATGGGAAAAAATACAGTCACTACTGTAAATTTTCAGTAGTAAACTTCCCCGCAAAAAACTGACCAATGGCAAGATAGATTTATTTTTTTGACTGTTTGGTGGAAGTGGCTATATAAGGACAAAAGAGAAATATTGCATGGTTAACTTGACAAAAAGATTAGATTACTATTTCTGTTTTATGCAAAACGGAGATATTTCAAGTAGATTTTTAATATTTAAATTTTTTCACTTGTTAAACAGCAAATTAACATTATTCATCATGCCGTTTTCCATGTCGGGAGTTGGAGCCTTTTTTTCTGACTGATGGCCAGAATTAAACCGTATGAGAAACACGAGTACGTTTTTCTGCCCTTTAATGCATATTAGCTAGTCTGGCGAGTCATTATTTAACCTTAACAGCAAATTAATGTGAAATACTGAGGTAAAGTGCGTTACACAGTATTTTCTAGTAAGTTACTTCTTTTGTTTGTTACTTTCAGGTTTCTGATCTGGATGTCATCTGCAATGTCCGAGGTGTAACTTTTGGAGCCTCTTCTTGTAAAAGCCGTAGTATCGATCATAACATCAAATGGTAAATTAATGATGTCAGTTAGCCAAAGTCAACTAACGTAATGTTAGTTCAACAAAGAGAATCATACTTTTCAACCATCTTTTCTACACTGCCCCTTTATCACAAGTAAGGTAATTATCTTCAAATGCTATTTAAAAACGTGTGTACCAATGTTGCATGTAACTTAAGAGACGGACCCTTTAGCCCGAATGCACATTAAAATAATTTCTATCAAACCAGCACTTAAACAGCAAAAAGTAGCTGCTTTAGATATCTTCAACTTACTGTAGCCTATAAATAAAAAAATACTGATCTCACCATCTGTCAGAATTAGATTATTGTTACTGTATAGCATCAAATATAGATTTTTAATCATAGTAGGCCTATTATATGCATAGACTTTCTAGGACACACACACGGATTTAGAACGATTATATGAACAGAATGTTTAGCATTTAGCATGGTCTGTGGCAGGCTTTACTAAGTGTCAAAGCAACAAAATTCAATAAACGAAGTTAATATTAATAATAGTTCATATTAAAATAAGTGATTTAAATTGTAAAGAAAATACAGTCTTTTTGCTCTAGTTCGCAAAAACGGTTCTAAACAAAGCCATAGTTGGGCATCTTTCCACACAACATTTTTTTTTTCTTACAGGATTAATTGACCTTTTTTTGAACGCCTTGAATCAGTTATTCACTGATGCGTTCATAAAATGTAAAAAGTTTCTTACTTCGTTCCTGAATGAATCAGTAAGCAGTTTTGAACTAATTGATAAAATAAATTACTCAACGATTCAGTCATTAAGACATTGGATTTCTGCCACCAACTGGTAATTTTAGTCTTATTTTCCAAGGTATCTTTCAGTTTTTTTCTGTCATTACATATTTATGTATTCTAAATTTTATAGTATTATTTATGCAATTTGTAAGTGCAAAATATAATTATACTTGTCTCTTAAAAAAAAGTGCCTCCAGCTGCTGATAAGTTACTGTAAAAACTATTGTAAAACTCTGTAAAATTTTGGACTCCTTTCCACAATGCTGTCTCCCACTGGAGGTTCGACTGAGGCCCTCAAACAGGAGAAAACACAATCACCACTTCCTTTAAAGTGATCCAGGAAAAGGCAGTGGGAAAACTATATAGCATTTTGTTCCTCTTTGTTTACCGCATGTATTGCCTGACAAACACATAATTTCAAGATAAGCTTCAATTTACTAGAATAATCAATGGGAACACAATCACCACTGGCACCTATAGGAATCTGATAGGTTCCAAACTATAATTAGGCTAGTCGACTGGCCATAACCAAAGCCATGCAAGCTTTTCATGAGAATATTAAATGGAAAATAATTTTGAATATGGTAACATGTTAAAAAGAGCAGAGAGTACTAGATTTTTAGTTGAAAAATATAAATCAAATTAGCTAAAATACTGAATAATCCAATGCACTACCAATTCGACTATTCACTTCTTGCATGCTAACAGCTATGTTTCCATCCAAAGTTAATTTAAATTGGAATATTGCATAAAACATTTGCGAATGAATCATTTTTGCCATACCATGTTTTCAGAACTAAAATAGTCAGTTCATGGGAAACTGGCTCAAAATATCAAATGTTAAAATGAAAGTTGTTTCAATCAGGGAAGCTACTGTGTATTTTTTCTGCTTCATAAAATGACTTGCACCTGAAACCCAACAACAAACGCGGTCATGTTGTCTTGCGTTCAGACGATCTGAGGTTTGGGAACACAAAAGTGCGAAACATGGGAGGAAATTATATCAAAACATTATGATGACAGACAGATTTTGGCTCAGGCATTTCAAACTTATTAAAATATCATTTGAGATGGTGTGCGATGAGATCTGTGCAGTGGTTGATTCTGTTACCACATGATCTGTTGAGGCAAAGTCAGCTTACTTTTCTCAATGGATATAACTTAGCCCCCTCCTACAGTTTATTCTTTATCAATAATCTTTTAAAGTCAGCCCACAATACAGGAAAAAATATCTGTTGAAACTATGGTTTCAAGGTGAATTTAATCAAATTACTCAAGTAATCATTTATCCCAAAGCGACAAACCACAATCTTGCATTCAGATCTGCCTCCATCCTCTCAAAACCAACCGTACTAAACCAAGTACATTTATTTTCTTTTCCGATAATCCATTTCACCTAACCCTAACATCAAAATTCTGGAGAAAAGATCTGTCAGTATATTTTATTTTCATTGCAACGTTAAAGGGTATAGCCTAACTATAATAAATGTATATCACACTGCAAGTGTTTTCTCTGCGTTATTCATATCAGAAACAAAATAATACATTTTACTATTTCAGAATTAAACCGAAAAAGCTTCAAGGTTTTTGGTTAGTCCACACAAGTTGTTCAAGGCAATGAAAGCAAGACGTTGTGCGACTCAAATACTCAATGAAATGAAATGGAAAATTCATTCACTCTTCCCAAGGAGATTGCTATGGCTTGAGCCATGGCGAACGGGACGCCATGCAATTTGGTGGGGTTTCCTCGCTGACTCATAATCTCTACTTGATTAGCAAACCCCACGCGAGCAACTTTCCAAGTGAAGTTATCTGTAAGTCACGATCTGTATCTGATCTTGATCCACAAGACAAAACGTTCGGGCTATTAATGGAGTTCGTTTTCTATCTAAAACAACAGTTGTCAGGGGTTATGGCGTAATAAAAGCCGAGCCAACTAGGAAATCCACCGAAACCTACCTTAGAAAAAATCCATCTGAAAAGAATCGTGATTATAGACCAAATCAAAGCTATTCCCATTGGACCTTGCAAAAACAGTGGATCATAGTCTCTGTGTCAGTTTGTGTGCAAGTGTTACAGTTTATGTCAGTATGTGGGTGCATGGATTTGCGTACGTGTGTTTGTGTGTGTGCGCGACTGTAGATGGCCAGAGACCAGCTCAAGGCCCAGACAGAATGCGTGCTGAGCTTAGTGCAGCTGTCTTAGTTGTACACACACTTACACACACACTTAAACGAGCTGGTCATGTTAGCCTTAAATGTCTCTCTCTCTCTCTCTCTCTCTCTCTCTCTTTCGCTCTCTCTCTCAAACACACTAAAACACAGCCACCTAGCAACAGCCAACCAGACCAGCAGTGCCACTGACGCACATGGTGGGAGGGGCAGGCACGAGGAGAGCATGTAAGAGTCTCCTTATCAGCAGTGCAGAGAGCAGACTGTATGCTTTATTTTCTAAATAAAACACTGTCAGCTTTTCTGCCGCCTTGTAATCAAAGATGTGTGCTCGATATCATGGAGCATATTTATTTTTCATTTGCAGTTTTATGACCCCAAAGACTCACTTCTCATAAGAATCTGGTTCAAGATTCCATTTATAGCAAGATTTCTTCTTTTTTCAAAAAAATAAATAAACATCTAGTCAATGTATAAAATGTATTTATTCATATAGTATGAATTTATGTAAAAAAATATTTAGAATATTATCTATAGATCTATCTATATATATATATATATATAATTTGATTAAAAACTATTAAGTGCAGGAACGGAAAGAATAGCGGAGAGTAGCGGTCGGAGGTCGCGCCGCGGGTTCCCGGTTTGTGTCTGTTCATGGACTGTTCCGTGTATTTCCACTGTAGAAATGGTTGTTCCGAGTTAAAACTGACTTCTTTCATATTTTTATCGACCAATATACAGAAAACTACATCAGTATGTCATAAACACAGCCGTTTTTGTCTTTGGTGAACGTAAACAGATGAGAAAGAAAACACACATGTACAGTATTTTTGCTTAAAGAGACAACAGCCTAATAAACTGTTATTTTATATGTCATTAATGTTAATCAAAGAACAAAAGAAAATAATTCAATGATCTTGACTGAATATATTTAATAACTTTAATTGATTAATCTTTATTTATTTATAAAAAGAAAACTATACAGTGTTTTTAAACTTTTAATTACAGGTTCTGTACCTGAAATTTTGTTCAGCTGTATTTATGATATTGCTAATTGATTTGTTTGTTCCTATCTTATCACTGATTGTTTACTTGTCTTTAACACTTTAATATTTGAAATTCATATTAATCTAGTTGTTTTTGCAATTTTGATTTTTTTAAAAGCACAAGCAAAATTCCTCTTGCAGTGTTTTGTAGGCTGCTGATTTTTGCTCATGTTATTCAGCTGCAACAGAATGCTTTGTAAAAAAACAGAATACATGTTTGACAACTAAATGTTTGACTTAAAACGATACCCAACCCTATATATATATATATGTGTGTGTGTGTGTGTGTGTGTGTGTGTGTGTGTGTGTGTGTAGGTGTGTATGTATGTATATATATATATATATACACAAATTATAATTTCAGTCATTCTAAATATTTTATTCATTATATTATATAAAATATTTTATAATAATTTGTATTATAATAGAATAATGTACATTTTTATAAAGAAATTAATTTTCTAACAATTATTCATCATGCTCCACCATTTTCCATTTTGGGTGTATTTTTCAACCCCTAACCTTTATGATCTGTGATATGCAAGTCTATTTTTACAATCTAATTTAGTCATTTAAAAACAAACAAAAAACTTTTTTGCAATATTCACATTACTGTATACTAATAAAATGTGTTTAAAACGCATTTTATTTTTAATGAAGAATGGAGAATTTTCAACAAAATGAAGTGAATCTACTGTTAAGTACTAGCCAAAAGTTTTCAGGTTTTAAATGTGGCCTGGACTCATTTTAGAAACAGGTGTAACACAAGCTCCCTCTCTCAGACCAAAGTTGGCCTCTCTTAGCAGTGACATCACCACCTCTATCTGCGGAGAAGCATTTCCATAAATAGCAGAACAGCAGGTTGGATGAGACGAACCCCCGCAAACCACAGTCACAGAAAACAGACTTTTCTCGCAACTCAAAGACACTAATGGCCCCGTTTCGCAGAAGCAAGACACATTTAAACCTGTAGACAGCATATGTGGAATGAGTGCCACAATCAAATATCATTCCTTTTTAAACATCTTCGCTTACAGCCTGGGAAAACCCCACCATTGCGCCCAAACCCAACATCTTCTCTGCTTTGAATGTTTCTCCCAGGGCAGACTTACTGGCAATCATATAAATGTTACATCGGTGACATGGGGGCTGGGTCACATGTCTAATAAACAGCACAGCTGACGACGAACGTATTTGCATTTGAGAGCAAAAGAGCCTAACGGCTGAGGGAGGGCCCATCGCAGCTGTGGATTCCTCAGTCAAACACAGGAAGTGTAATGATGGAGAGCATGACGTGGTCCCCAATGAGGCTCCTGTTCCTGACCCTGTGCTCTTGACTTTCAAGCCAGGGTCCAAACAAAAATCCCTGACAGCACGTCATAAGGGGAGTCAGGGCCATAAACTCAGCTTTATTTCGTCAATGTAATACAGCCTGTTCAGACAGAAAAAAAAACATTCAACATTTCTGATTGATCTGTTTGATACTGGTCGAAGTTCTGCCAACTCCAAGTCTGATTACAGTTGATACAGATCAGGGTTTGGACCAAGCTCTTATCAGCACCACATTTACAACCTTACCGTATGAGAAATAAATTATATTTTACATTAAAAAATTACACTGAGAAACATCATGACTATAAAAAAAACAATGAGTTCAATTGTGAAGTAAATTTTAATGAACTTGCATGTCTGTGTCATATATATTAGGGGTGTAATGATATTTAAATCGTACCGAAAAACCATGGTATGTACCGTGGTACTCTCATGGCCTGGCCCACCCCACTCCCTGCTGAAACACAAACGCGTATGGTCATGATGGCTTCTAACTGCTTGAATCACTTTGAAAAAAAAAGGTACCATTAAGGACAACGGGGCAAAACATATCTGTCATATAGGCTACATAAAACTATGATGTGAACACGTCAGTAAAAAAAAATAAAAAAAAATGCCATGTTATGGAAAGAAAGCTTTCACAGAGTTAGGCTATATCTTCATGACTATCACAGTCAAGTTCACTTGTGCAGCCACTTACAGCCTGCAATTGTAATGTACAATATTTTGTTCATATATATATATATATATATATATATATATATATATATATTAGGGGTGCAACAGTATGCAAAAATCACGGTTCGGTACGTAACTCGGTTTTAAAGTCACGGTTCGGTTCATTTTCGGTACAGTAAGGGAAAGAAATGCAAACATTATACTTAGGGCTGGGCGATATATAAAAAAAATGATATCTCGATATTGTCAAAATTTTTGACAATATGTGGCATGAAACTATGTTCCTACTGACATTAAAAATCCTCTTAGATGGGGAGCTAGTTGCTGAAGCACATAGCTATTTCTTATATATAAATATATATAAATTAATATCCAAGACTTTTGCATTCTCTCTGTCTATATTATGGAAACTGGTAAACATATCAGTGAAATTCCCCAATTGAGATTGAGGAGTCACGTGCCGATTTGGGAGGGGTCTGAGCCGGTCAGCCCTGATGGCAGGATACGCTATCTGTTGCCAGGGGCAATACCTTCAGAACTTCACAGAGGCGCGACTAAACATTTCAGAGCGCTTTCATTTTTGCGCATTTATTTTGTCGGCGGAACAGATCGAGACGGATCTACGAATACAAGAATGAATAGGAAGAAAGTAAAGCAATGCAAAAACATAAGGTGAAAGAAAGGGGACCTTACAGGAACAAGCTCACACCAAACGCAAAACAGCGGTGTTTGGAGAAGCTCTCAGGCAGCTCCCTGCAGCAGCACAGAGACCTGAACAATTTACCTCAGTGCACACATATGGATATTGTTTACAATGTAAGTCACTTTGCATTCACGCTGTTAATGGCTTTAATCTAACCAGGACATTTACATCTCGCAATCACACATTTAACTACCCTAGCTAACCCAGAACTGGTTTGTCCACTTTGCAGCCCCCAATTGGGTTAAAATCAAATTATAACTAAACATACACAGCTATAGCCTACATCAAAACATGTTGGAAACTTTCGTATACATTGAACATCTCGTTACAGTCTAGTGTTCATTCGCAGTTAATTACTTTGTCATTTTGGTCAAGAAGTGCATTCTAAATGCAATGTAATTACAATACGCTAAAACGCATGTGAATAAACTTTCTTTGGCCTGTACAACACTGTTTTCTTCACCTGCTGTAGATGGACCCAGCCACAGCAGAAAGCCTCGTAACTTTCCAAAGACTTGTGGCTTTTAAACTCCTGCATTGTGTAGTAACTTAAAAAAAAAAAAAAATATAATTCCCAATGTCCATATGTGTGCATGAAGGTAAAAATTGCGAGAACCTCCTCTTAACAACACATGTAAACAATCCGGTTTCGCCGCCGGTATCCTTCCAACATGGCGGAGACCGTGATATCGAGGGAGGGGCTTTGTGCTATGACGACAACTTCTCATTCTCATTAGTAATTCCAATTGGCCATAGCCTATGTTTCTCTATTCAAACATCAGCGGTCGAATAAGTGCATTTATTTTGCGATCACAAATGCAAACAATACAGTTGAGATCTCACGACAGAACACAGACCGGCTGAACGGCGCTTTCATTAGATCGCGAAATTCCAGCTTGTTAGTGTTTTCAGATTATCGTTGGCGGCTCTTCCGCAATGAGGAGTGAGCACGTGCGCATGGTTGCCAGATTGCTTAAAATAAGCAAACACCGGGCAGAAAATGTATCCTTGTAACAGTGGAGCTCTGAATCTGAGATTTAAACTCTTGTTATCTGGCAACCGCTATCATTAAGCTCTCGTAGTAGAGGGGCGTAGAGCAGTCAGCAGTTACAGGTTCCTTTTTTGGACATTCGGCGCGTTCTTTTGGGAAAGTATGCTTGAATTTGAAATATTCAATATTGCCGATATATTCAAATTTTACATCGTCGTCAAAATTATTCCGATACTATCGCTAATATTCAATATATCGCCCAGCCCTTATTATACTGCATGTTGTTTATTACTATAAACTTTTTTTTTTACAATTTGTTTACACTTTTTTTAAACATTATTATATATTACATATTTATATATAATCAATGAATTTGGTTCAGTTATGCTGCAGAAGCACTTCATTGTAGGCCTTCTACACAGTTTTATTACAGTCGATTTATTTACTGTACATCACCCAGTAAAACACTGCAAATTCCCTTTACAGTAAATAACTAATTCCATTTGCCTCTTTAGAATTTTCTGTGATGTTAAACACACATACAGGGACCTACTGTATTTTTTTTTTCTAAACACAACTGCACATAACAGTTATGCTATGGTTATTTCATACTGATCCAACTTGACTAAGTTCAAAATTTAACAAAGGCCACCATAATAAGGTCATCTTGGGTCGGGTGTGCCACTGGGTTCTTTTCTCCAAGCACGTTATCTGCATTTTGTTTCGTGAAGGTGATAACGGTCAGTTTATAGTCAAGCTCCAACTTATTTCTTCCTCTTGTCTAATTGCAGGCTAGAAAAAAGGGAGTGGGTTCATGTCAGAACAAGCAAACAAAAGAGGAACCCAGTCAGATCCCCATTAAACCTTATCCAACGTTGTGCATCTAAACTCACTCAGATTAGAGGAACAGGCCTTGGAGGGGGCTCATAAATTCAAAGTGTCCTCATGAGTTATAGCACCATGCTGTGAGATGCTGGATAACGGTAGTGCACATTCCTGTAAGTGCCAAGACATAAACGCTGTTTTTATTGCGCAGGTTATAGAATCGGTCAGGTCGCAGTATAAAATATCTTATTAGTTAAATACACCTGCTCTTTCTTTATGTGGTTCCAATACTGTATGACTTTCTTCTTGTTTTTAGGAGCCAACGACATTCACTGAATAGACAAAAACAGCTGAAACATTCTTCAAGATATCTTAAGTAGGTGCAACTTATTAGTTAAGTACACCTGCACTATATTCAATTTCTTCATGTTGTTCCAAACCTGTATGACTTCCTTCATAAAAAAATATATTTTTGTCAGTTGAATGAAAGTCAATAGAGTCCAAAGTTGTTTAAGGCCTCAGTGATATTACTTGCATTGCCAGAAACAGTTCTTCAAAATATCTTATTCTGTGTTAAAGAAATAAAGAGGTTTGGAACAACACAAATGTAAGTACATGATGGCATGTTTGCATGAACAAGGCTATTAAGCAGCACCAGTAAACTGTGTCACACCTGCGGTCCCTCCTACTGTTAAACTTCTCAACACGTTGTGTAAGTGAACTCAGCATTTTCAGTGACAGATCTGGGTAGCCTTACTGCTAGACGGCAGCACAATTTGCTGATGGCCGTTTTGTGGTTTAACAAGGATTAACGTGACAGGAAGTGAATCAGTGTTATATTGTGACATGACATTCAACGGTCACTGCGTTAAGCCAACAAACCAAACAGAGCTCATCGCAAGGGATTGCTTTTGCAGAAATTCCACTATATTCCACCAAACTAAAAATTATCAAATACTTTAATTTATATATTAATCAATTAATTACAACCTTAATGTCATTTAAATATATTATACAGATATAACAAATTTAAACTGAAGCAATACAATAAATCTGATCATATCAGGAGAAAAAAAAAAACTGAAGTTTTGGAGTAATGAGTAACATCATGTATAAGAATTACTCAAAAACAAAAAACAAAATTACAATGTGTTTATTGTGCAGAAATGCCACCCAAACAAAATATCTCTGGGGCCCATATGTGAGGGAAATGACATCAGTACGGTGAGATACTGAATAGATGCCTGTCAACAAGGGCGGAGATTTGCGTCATTTCCAAATGAACACAATACATAAATGCACAAGACCCGCCATCCTGATGTGCCTCCTTTCAAACTGCGTCTTTAAAACCTATTGACCTGAACAGCAGAAAAACTAACTATAAACACGGAGCGAATGCAAACGCAATTGAAACTTAATGTTGAATGTGAAAGCAGTCTTGGCAGTGCAAGGGTTACTCACACATTTACACACACCAGCAGCAAGTTGTGAAATACTGAAAACCGAACAGTAACACTTCTTACCCCCTCCACATTCTTACCACATCCTGAAACTACGTCAGTCCAACACAGCACAAAAAAAACCTTATCGCATGAGTGAGATAAACAAAAAAAATCCTCCACTCCCTGTCTGCACCACCAAACACCGCTGATATGACCTCCAACAAAACGGTCTTCCAGCCAAACATACACAATGATGTGATATACGTTTGGCTCTCAATGCACAAACTAGATGCCAACAGTGTCAGCGAAGAGCCCACAGATATGGAGGACACACTGGAGGACCGCAATACTTCACATGCCGCTCTGGAACGGGCTGCTCTGCCTAAACGGCAAAAACATGCTGTTGAGCTGCTGATAAGTCATTGACGCAGTAAAGTAACGCAGCACATGAATAAGTGTGTGAATCACGAGTGAGGCACATCAGAGACACGGCAGGATAAAATTTTACTGCCTTAACCTGCTAGAAAGCACGTCATAATCTTGCATGTTATTGGGATTCTTGAAAACACATGTTGCAATTTACTAAACACAATGTGAGTGACGTCTTTCGCTCCCTTGTCTTTGTTTTTTTAAGTATGTTTGGGCATGTATGTAACATTTCTAAAAACACAGACTGTGACTGATAATCGCAACACCCTCGTTTTTTGGGAAGCCGGTTATTACAAAAGCATGTTTGAGAAAAACAAGTGTGGGAGAAGTTGAGAGGGGGAAAAGAGTGAAGAGAAGAATGACGATAGAGAGCGAGAGATCCTGGCCATCTGTGGTGTTGGCTGCAACCCAAACCACTGCCCCCAGAGTCCAGGCACATGCTTAACAACCTCCCTCTGCAATGGTAGCCTAACAAACACAGCAGCGAGGGGCACCTACACACACACACACGCATTGCAACAGTCACTTATGTTTTATGACTGCACGAACACAAAAATTCAATGTTTACAAAAGATAATTGCCCTGCCTCTACAAGCCTGCAAAGTGTGCATATAACCATCTAAAATGCTTCTGCTCCAACTCTGAGGCACTGTTTGTGACATACAACAATCTGTTGAATGCTGTGCTTTATACAGTCTCTCCAGAAAAACGTGGATTATTTTTGTGATTGTTGCGGGCAAAAATCCTTGATTTTGCGGCAGGTTTTCTTAAAAAATGCGATGGAATATGCGGGATATTTTTGCAATCTTATGCGACGAAATTGCGGGGAACTTGCAAAAAACTGCGGTTTGATGAAATCGAGAAAAAAAGGTGACCCCCCCCCCCAACACCCTGTTCTCACTAGGCTACTACCTTACTGTAAAGAGTCATTTCTTATGACTTCCTATGATAAGCAAGCATACTAAATCACATAATATTTAAGTTCTCATTCTGTTTTATTTCAGACCTTAATTAACACATGGCTCAAACTTACAAAACATTGAGTCAAACAAGTTCTCTAGCTTTACAAAAGGAATATTCAACAACTTCTGTAAAAATGAATACAAATAATCATCGGATGCATGGAGATGCTAAACACTTTCTCTTATCGCCAAATGTGCAGAAACTCTTCTAAATTTCTGTAAAAACAATGGTTCGACATTATTCTCATTGAATAGCACGACATCAAACTACTTTAAAACCATGAAAAAACAAATGTGTTGTATAGCTTTCAGTCTATGTCTGTTAGCTCTGAAGCCATTTATATGCTGGTTTTCTCATAAAAATTGAACATTAACTTCTAGCAGATATACATATTTATTTAAAATAATAATAATTATATCATATATATAAATAAAAGATGTATACACTTTATTTATATATTTTAATTAATATTTTGTTTATACAAATATATTTCCAATGCGAATATTAATATTATTTCATTTATTTTATTTTATTGCATAAAATGTATACCACTACTACCAATGATATCAATAAAAAATCCTTTTAATAATAATGTTAATATTATGATAGTAAATGGCATCAGTGATATTATAAATGTTAATATTATCATATACAATGATAGCATTTGCTAATAATACACATTTAAAATAATAATATGCCTACTAAAAAAAATACTCCTATTTACATGCCATTTAAAACGATATTAACATTTATTATTATTATAGCTATAGATTCACACAAACACAAACGTAAACATGCATACAAATATGCCATTAACAATATATTAATATTAATATTGATTATATTATTATTATTATTAATTGCATAAAATATATGTTGTTGCTGTTACTACTACTGGTAGTAAAAGTTGTAGTAGTGACTACTGATAATAAATATTTATTATACATATAAAATATGATTACAACACTCTCTTTTAGAAGAGCAGAGCAAAATATTGATGACTCATCTTGCACTGTACATAACATCCAATCCAATACACCAAACTGAATAGAACTTGCACAGTTCATGAATGTAATGTTACTTAAGCCCACATTAACACAGGAAATAACACTTGAGTTTCTCAAGCAATTTAACAAAGTCTAGAATATTTTAAAAACTAAATATATACAGGACTAGAAATGTGGCCTTAACTTGGTGGAAAGCTGGGCTACACATAAAAAATCTAAGACCAGGCTGATCTCATCTTTTTCATGGTAATATTGTTCTAAAGGGCTGCACTGCGAGCTGGGTCGGGAACAGGCAAATGTGACCAGTTTATTAGTCACTACAGAAATCCCGAATGCACACCCCTTCCATACGAAGGGAGCACAAAGGCCTGGACTTGTCAAGACCGAGGGCCAAGAGCTGCTCCAGGTCTATCCCACATTCCACCCACAGATGAAATTCCAGCCAGAGCTTTGGTAGGTTTCAGAGCAAGCTCTCTGGGAGGCACTTAGTCAGGCATTGTGTTTTTAGAGAAGGCGGTTGTTGCTGCTGGGCTTTCATGCGTGCAGCATAACAGACAGAGATAAGGGACGAATGCTTTTTACACAAAGCTTGCCAAAGCAATGCCATTAACAGAGGCAAATAGGTCTCAATGCATTCTAGGTCAAACTCCCAATGGACCTCAAAATTGTATTAAAAACCGAGGGAAACAATTACTCCCCTGACAGAACACCTGTTAGGATTGAGAGCGAGTTAGAAAATCTATGATACCATGCTAATGTGGTTACTGTTGTTCTTTTATAACAATTCCAACCATTCTGCAATCCGTAGTTTGACCAGAAAAGCAGTAGTCAAATACATTTGCATATGATTGACTTAAAAGATGCTGATAGCATCTGGTAGACTCAGACAATAAGGGGCAGTTGAGGCAATACACTGGACAGAAGGGTTATCTAATCTAACTCCCAATACAAGCGGTTGCTTGGTGACATGACCCTTATTATTGACTGACTACATCTGAAATTCTGGGCCTTGAAGCCCTGCAGGGCTTCTTTCATTAGCGAAACATGTTATCTCTCACTGTGTGAGCTTGCTGCAAGACTAGTAAATTTATCATGCACTTTATCAAGTACAGTGAGTGACAATCTTTTGACTTGGAGATATGCGTTATCTCCCATTAAAGATTCAGTACAGGCCAACGAAAGATTACAGTTCATCTTAAAAGCATATTCAACGCCTTTATACTCGACATCTAGCACACAAAAGCAATATATTACTCAATGTGCAAGCAACTGTTTTACTGCTTCATCAGTATATATTTTTATTTTAAAAAAGCATGCAACAATTTATAATCCATTTCAACATGGTTGAAAGACATGCAATGCTACTTAACCCTATAAAGCTTATGGTATCATATATGAATTTCTAAAGCCTTTTAAATTATGAACATAATCAAAACTTTGCTGAAAAACCTGTTGCAACACAATCTACTACATTTTCTGACTATTTCTTAGCAAGTAAAATACCTTTTAGCATAAGTCAAAATATTCACCTTCAGGTCATGCTACATATGTATTTTTGTTGTGAAATCTTTAATGACTTTTGAGGTAAACTTTTTGTAAATGTCGTTAGTAATATTTAAAGATTTAACTTAACAGTAGATTTACACGATCATCCATGCATAATTTTTAGACAAATGTTAAAATGTACTTATGAAATATGATACAACAGGCTTTTGAGGAACGTTTATCTTTCAATCATTATTGCATTGCATTGCATTATATGTTTTGCCCTACAATAAAACTTATTGAGTTTTAATCATAAAACTAGTAACTGGTATTTATAGGCATAATATGCAAGTAGTCTGATATACTGTTATTAAAATATCATGCATTTTGGTCTCTGAGGTGTTTTTCTTTCACAAGTGTGAGCTCCATATTGTCACTATATGAGCCTGATGCATCCAATGTGATACAAAATATATATACAAACTTGCTTACAAAGGGTTCAATAAACGGTTTAATTAAAAAATTGACCTTTCTGATTATTATTTCACACGTCAAGGCTTTTCAGGGTTAAAAGCACCAGATGAAACAGTCAGCTTTTTAGAGTAGCAGAGAAACACCTCAAATTTCCCCAATGGACACTGAGTAACAAGTTGCAAGAGGGCTGTCCAAAAGGATCCCAACAAATTCAAACATTGTGTGTGTGTGTGTGTGTGTGTGTGTGTGTGTGTGTGTGTGTGTGTGTGTGAGGGGGGGAGAGTGACACACTTTCAGCCTGAAAAGACTGTCAGCATGTGGCCCAAAGGGACAAAAAACATATTTTGTGTTGCCAACACCTCAGTATGACAGCGACAACAGACAATTAGGGAAAATAACGCTGTCTCTTGTCAAGCCCTGACACTTGGGGATTTCGGAGTACATAAATCAACCCCAAACCACCACACTAATAATGGAGCATAAACAGAAATCGAGCCTCGTCTCAAAACCTTGTGAGCTGCCTACCTAGTAGTGAGAAGAGCCAGTTCAATTAATACAAATACAGGAATTGGAAGATTTTCAAGAGGTTCGTTTGCGTTGAGAGTTCACGAATGTGTTGTCCGGTTCTTTTTAGTGAATCAAAAGAATTTATGAATCAGACTGAATGGCTGCTGAATTAACCAGAATCGCTTAATTCTTTCGCCATGTTCGACTCGTACACAACCAAGTTATGCTGTACACCTGAAACGTGGGGTTGTGACTAGTTAATATGACAGCTAGTAGTTATTATGATTATGATATGTCAAATACACAAGTAAACAAATGAATGGAATGTGTATCATTCATTAAAAAGTCATTTGATAGCAGAGCAAAGAAAGTAACACGAATTACATTTTCTTTCTTCAAATATTTATTTAAAAGCACTAAATCTAAATAGCAATCTTTACTAGTAAATCGGAACCAGAACTGTAAAATTCCTTCTACAGGCAACATTTCTGAGCATTCGACTGAACGTTCGGAGCGCGCGGCTGATTCTCTAGGTAGGCAGCTCGCTAGGTTTTGACACACAGCCATAATGTTTTGTTCTTTACCTGTGACAGCTGCCTCGGGTCGGGGGCTCCGAATAAAGAGGAACTGGAGCTGAAACTAATGGCTCCCCTCCGGCTGAGAACATGTTTGGGAACCGGCCTGTCTAGAGGCAAAACCGGTAACTGATAACATAATTCCATTGAATAATTTCAACGCTATGGATCCGGGTCAAAAATAATTCAAACCCGCCGAAAACAAAGTAACGTAGTGAAATAATCAAAGGAATCAAAAGAAGGCGGAGAGGAGAACTTGCATGGAACTTGAGCGCTGTTTGCAACTCTCTAAAAGCACGGGAATCCCCTCTCCTTCAAAATTGGAAATAAAAAATATATATCAGTTTAAATGCTCAAGAGGCGAAGTGCTTCATTTTGTTCGGGTCGATCTGGTTGTCGCGCACACCGCCGTCATTATTGATATGGTCCGTATTTCCCCACGCGCGTGTCTCGTGCTCCATTTCACTCGATTTTTATTCATCTGGCTCGTTTTTCTTCCTTTCTTCTCCCTTTTCCCATGCACAGATCACGGCCTTCGGGACGACAAGGCCTCTCCTCTATCTTTTTAGTATCTTTAGAAAAAAATGCTTCCTCATTTTTTAAACTCCGTCCAGTCGTGAATCATCATCATCGTGCAAATGGCTCCGCAGTCTTGTCTCCCAAATTAAAACAAAAGGCATGACCACTTCAAACCCCGATGCCGATGCTTGGAGGAGAAAACGGAGAGATCCTGCGAATGTCTAAATAAATGTACGTGAACTTGTATCCGTTTAACGACGGATTTCATTCAAGCTCTGCGCTGCATGAACGTTTATTCTCTCTCTCTCATTTTTTTTTCTCAATGCAGACACACGGATAGCACCCGTAATTCAGCACACACTCAATGCAGCACTGTATATTAACCAGAAGAAAGTGGCCTTGGTGGAATAAAAACACGCCCCTCGACCACGCCGCACATGCTCTTCGGTCAGTGTCAAAAAGAAAACGCGAAACTAGAAATAAAATTACGCTTATTACAAACGACAGTCTCAGTTACTCCTGAACATTGCAAGCTGTTTCAGAACATGCACCACCTGCGAAAGAGATGGGGTTGTACAGAAAGCGTTTACAAAACGTCCTCGTCTCTTTGAGCCAATAGTCGTGCTGCAGTTTATGTAACGCCCGTTCCGATTGGTCTACATCGTGCAGAGAATTTGAGACGGCGAATCTCATTGGCGATGCTTTCAAGACTTGATTTATGCACTCGTTCACTGACTGTACGGACCTCAACAAGGGTATTCCACTACAACGGGGTTTGCCCTGCAGCCGGTCTACATCATTGCCAGTGATTACCTTTTCTCGGTATGAGTCATCCAGTTATTCGTGAGGAATGATCCACTGTTAACTTCTCTCAATAATAAAACCCACAAGAAAAAGTTTTTTTTCTTTCTTTTTGAAAAATAAAATTTCACTCGTCATAGTTTTTCCCTTCCTCGCTTTTAAAGACCCTGCTGAGAAACAAATCTTCAACCAGCTTAAGTTACTTTCATAGCCTGATCAATAATTGCCCAGACCAAACTGAAACCACGATGAGAGACCATCTCTTGACCACCAAACTATATCATATAAGGGTTAGAGCAATTTTTTTTAACAGATTAAAGAAACCTGGCAGTCAAATGGATATATAATCCAGTGAATTAAATATTATTTTCATGTTACCGTACCTGTAGGCCTATGGCAGACATCCTTGTGTTTACATTTACACATTTAGCTGACACTTTTATACAAAGAGACTTACAAAAGACGAAGAGAAACCATTTGTCAGAAAGTCAATAATATTCGTAACATAGAATGCCAGGCTTATTTGAAACTAAGAAAAAAAATATTTTGTGAGTGTGATCACACTTAGTATATCACACATTAACAAATTTCTTTCTTTCAGATTTGCCTTTAGAGTGTTTGTTTGCTTAAGATATTACCAGATAATTGCATGACAACACATCAATAGCAGTCTTTAAAGGGTTAGTTCACCCAAAAAGCTAAATTATGTCATCAATGACTCACCCTCATGTAGTTCCAAACCTGTAAGACCTCCATTCATCTTCGAAACACAGTTTAAGATATTTTAGATTTAGTCCGAGAGCTTTCTGACCCTCCATTGAAAGTGTGTGTACGGTATACTGTCCATGTCCAGAAAGGTAATAAAAACATCTTTAAAGTAATCCATGTGACATCCGAGGGTCAGTTAGAATTTTTTGAAGCATCGAAAATAAATTTTATTCCAAAAATAACAAAAACGACGACTTTATTCAGCATTGTCTTCTCTTCCGGGTCTGTTGTGATCGCGTTCACTGCAGTGTAGTGATATCCGGTTCTTGAACGAATCACTCGATGTAACCGGATCTTCTTGAACCAGTTCACCAAATCAAACTGAATCGTTTGGAATGGTTCGGGTCTCCAATAAGCATTAATCCACAAATGATTTAAGCTGTTAACTTTTTTCATGTGGCCGACACTCCCTCGTAGTTAAAACAAACCAATATCCCGGAGTAATTAATTTAGTCAAACAGTACACTGACTTAACTGCTGTGAAGAGAGAACTGAAGATGAACACCGAGCCGAGCCAGATAACAAACGAAAGATTGATATCACTACACTGCAGTGAATGCGCTCAGTCACAACAGACCCAGAAGAGAAGACAATGCTGAAACCAGTCAGTATCTGGTGTGACTACCATTTCTCCTCACGCAGTGCAACACATTTGCATAGAGTTGATCAGGTTGTTTATTGTGCCCTGTGGAATGTTGGTCCACTCCTCTTCAATGGCTGTGCAAAATTGCTAGATATTGGCAGGAACTAGAACACACTGTCGTATACGTAGATCCAGAGGATCCCAAAAATGATCAATGGGTGGCATGTCCTGTGAGTATGCTGGACATGCAAGAACTGGGATGTTTTCAGCTTCGAGGAATTGTGTACAGATCCTTGCAACATGGGGCCGTGCATTATCATGCTACAGTATGAGGTGATGTGGATGAATGGCACAACAATGGGCCTCATTTTATTAATGCCATCAATAAAATGCCCCCGTGTTCGTTGTCCATAGCATGTGCCTGTCCATACCATAACCCCACCACCACCATGGGCCACTCAATCCACAACGATGACATCAGCAAACCGCTCAGCCACACAACACCATACATGCTGTCAGCCATCTGCCCTGTACAGTGAAAATGAGGATTTATCCATGAAGAGAACACCTCTCTAAAGTGCCAGACCCCATCAAATGTGAGCATTTGCCCAATCAAGTCGGTTACGACGTCGAACTGCAGTCAGTTCAAGACCCCGATGAGGACGAAGAGCATACAGATGAGCTTCCCTGAGATGGTTTCTGACCGTTTGTGCAGAAATTTTTTGGTTATGCAAACCGATTGTAGCAGTAGCTGTCCGAGTGGCTGGTCTCAGATGATCTTGGAGGTGAAGATGCTGGATGTGGAGATCCTAGGCTGGTGTGGTTACAAGTGGTCTGTGGTTGTGAGGCTGTTTGGCTGTACTGCCAAATTCTCTGAAATGCCTTTGCTGGCTTATGGTAGAATAATTAACATTAAATTCATGGGCAACACCAATTTCATTCTCTCTCAAAACTTACAACATATGTGGCATTGTGCTGTGTGATAAAACTGCACATTTTAGAGTGGCCATTTATTGTGGCACACCTGTGCAATAATCACGCTGTCTAATCAGGATCTTGATATGTCACACCTGTGAGGTAGATCGACTATCTCGGCCAAAGAGAAGTGCTCACTAACACAGATTTAGACAGATTTTTTTAACAATATCTGATAGAAATAGGCCTTTTGTGTACATAGAAAAAGTCTTAGATCTTTGAGTTCAGCTCATGAAAAATGGGGGCAAAAACAAAACTGTTGCGTTTATAATTTTGTTCAGTGTAGACTCTTAAAAATAAAGGTCCTTTTTATTAGCATCTATGGTTCCATAAATAACCTTTAAAAGGGTCATCGGATGCTACATGCACTTTTACAATTTGTTTGAACTGAAATGTGTGTTGGCAGTTTGTGTACACAACCACCCTATAATGAGTAGTGTATAAAGTATAGTGTTTTTTTTTTAATCTTGTTAAAGATGGGGTATGTATTTTTTTTTTCAAAAACGCTTTAGAAAAGTGAGTTGGGCTGAGAGCCAAAACAAACTTGTAGTCAGTCAGCAGTAAGGGGCATGTCTACTCATGATGCGGAGGAGAGAGCGCTCGGTGAGAGCACAGGACGTACATTAGGTTTTGCTTTGTTTAACAGTACTAATATATGCTGGCTTTTGCTTGAATGTGCTTGTGTGTCATGTTCGCTTGTTTGTTAATCTGCAATCATATTGTTGTTCCCTTCAGCTATGATAAAGACACATTAATTTCCACACCTATAAGCCTGGAGCATCTTAACCTCCTCCACTGTCTCAAGCATCAGCTCCCAAAGTGTGTCCAAACAGTCAATGAAGTCAAGTAGCTTTGAAAGAGATGGGTTTTCAGCTGTTGCTTGAAAATTGTCAGAGATTCAGCATTCCGGATAGGGGTGCGAAGATCATTCCAACAGCCAGGAATGGTGAATGAGAATGTTCTGGAAAGTGATTTTTAGCTGCTCTATGATGATACCACGAGGTGTTACTCACTAGCGGATCTCAGACTTCTGGAGGGTATGTATATTCGTAGTAGTGAGTGGAATTAGGCGGGTTCGGAGCCTGTGGCTGTTCTATATGCAAGCATCAATGTCTTGAACTTGATGCAAGCCACAACCAGTAGCCAGTGCAAGGAGATAAAGAGAGGTGTAACATGGGCTCTTCTGGACTCATTGAAGACCAGTCGTGTCACTGCATTCTGAATCATTTGTAAAGGTTTGATTGTGCTTGATGGAAGTCCAGCCAGAAGAGCATTGCAGTAGTCCAGCCTAGAAATGACAAGGGCCTGGACAAAAGTTGTGCAGCATGCTCTGTTAGAAAGGACCTGACCTTTCTGATGTTGTGCAATGCAATCCTGCTAGATCGAGCAGTCTTTGCAATGTGGTCTTTGACGGTCAGCTGGTCATCAAAGGTTTCACCAAGATTTCTTACTGAAGTTGATAGAGTAATTGTAGAAGAACCTAGCTGGCTCAGTCTTTGCCAGTTTGAGTTGTAGGTGATATTCTTTCCTCCATACCAAGATGTCTGCCAGGCAGCCTGAGATCCATGGTGCATCTGGTTGAAATTAAAGAGAGCTGTGTGTCATTAGCATAGCACTGTTAGGAGAAGCCATGTGCCTGTATGATGGGAACCAGTGATGTTGAGTATATGGAGAAGTGGAGGGGTCCAAGAACTGATCCCTGAGGAGCCCCAGAGACCACTTGATATGCTATGGATCCATCCCCACCCCAGTCCAAGACTTACCAGTGAGATAGGATTCAAACCAGCAAAGTTGAATCCTTGTGATGCCAAGTGATGAGAGGGAAGACAGGAGGACCTGCTGATTGCCAATGTCGTGCAGTCTCAGTTGAATGGCCACTACTGCAACCTGACTGGTTAGCGTCCAGTTTGTTGTTATGTGAAAGAAACAAGTTTACCTGGTTGAAAACAAGTCTTTCGAGGGTTTTCGCTATTAATCGAAGGAGTGGGGTTACCCGAGCCTGTTGAATGCAGTGGGGCAAGGTGCCTTTGAGGAGAGATGTGCCGATGACGTCTGTGAGTGCTGGTAAGAGTGTAGGACAGATTGCTTGGAGAAGGTGTGAGGGGACCGCGCAAATAATTTGTGTTCCAGCTTCACCACAGAAGAAGTGAGCATAAGGTTATACAAGTTTCAGGATGAATGCGGCTAAGGTAAACAGTCTAGGGATGGGGAGATCGATCCTAAAGTATTGATACTTTTGATACTGATGTTGTATCAAATGGATCGTTCCTCACATAAATGTATTGATTCTAAAGTGCAGAGCTCATTTGCATTTAAAGGTAAATTCTACAAAATAGCTTGCTCTGAAAAGAGATGTTTTTGATAGGGTAAAAGGGTGTTCTACCATAGAGAAATTTTAACCAAACTATGTTACATACTTTTCCCTAAGATCCTAAAGAATCATATCAACTTGTGGAAAATGGGCATCCAATGACCCCTTTAACAATACATTCTTAAAAATATAGGTTCCTCAAGGGAGTTTTCACATCAAGAACCAGTTTTGTTTTCACCAAAGAACTTTTTTAATGAATAGTTCTTAAAAGAGTCTTTTTTTCTGAGTGTGAAAAGCATTTTAAAAATTTAAAATAAATTATTCCACTATAAAGAACCTTTTGCGCAATGTTAAAGGTTTTTCATGGATCCATCAATCCCAATAAAGAACCTTTATTTGTATTAGAAAATATTCTTCAGGTTTTTAAAATGTTATTCAAACTAAGAAGGGTTATTTTAAGAACTGTTCACTGAAAGGTTTATTGAGGAACCAAAATTCATCTATGGCATCCCTGCAAAAACCCATTTTGGAACCTTTATTTTTAAAAGTGTATGCCATTTTCTTAGCATTATCCTTTCTTTTGCAACCACATAAGCAGACATTTACCTAGAAGCAAAATAATCAAGTTCAAACCCACTCAGTGCAAGTTCAACCCACGCTTTGGGTCATTTCAATTCGTCAATTTAGGTCGTAAAGCTTTGCAATGTTAGCAAATATTTTAACTCGAGTTGCTGGAGACCAGGGGACAATAGTGAACAGTGCCATGGCAACAGAGGCCATATGCCAGTAGTGAGTATAATTGCTCCGTCCCACCCCCTCCCCACCGCTCACAATTCAATTCTGCACAAGCAAACCCCACACCATGCAGTCCTAATCCGTTCCTAGGCATCCTGAATATACACTGCCAAATCACAATTACTAGAGTATTTACTAGAGTGCTTTACCACAGTGTACACCAGAACTTCTTAGAAATATTATACAAAATCTTGACTATTGATATATTATTACTGGTTGCAGTGTGACTTATACAGTACGTTTTACTTAAACACTGGAACTAAACAGATAAAGCAAACACAACACACTTAACAAGATAAGACATCTGGCATTATGCCTATATCTTCCTGTGTAGTTATTAACGGATCTGTTCATTCATTTACTTTTACAGTGCCGCTTAATCAGTGTCAAGGACCGCTTCCTGTCCTGGCCCCATGTGCTGCTCATTTGGGAGTCTCACATTTCCTGACTGAGGGGCAATCATTTCATTAATGGTTTGTTTCTGAGGCTTAGTTTGCCACAAATGCCGTTCCCCTGGCAGACGAGCTTTGCAGGAACAGCCTCCTGAGGAGACAATGATGAGGGGTGGCGAGCAGCACACCTGCTAATTCCCCTTGAGACTCCATGTATCCACTTGCATTGTGACCCTGTGCTATGCAGGAGTCATCAGGAAATCATAAACAAGTGGAGCGCAGGCATAATTGATACTGCTGGTTGACGTCAGTTGGCCTATTGGTAACTTCCCTGTTGTTTTAACTGCTGCATGTGGTTTTGTAAAAAAAAAAAAAAAAGAATTATATAAATAAATAAATAAATAAATATATATATATATATATATATATATATATATATATATATATATATATATATATATATAAGGAATATGTACATATGTTAGAAATGTGATTTTTTTTTTTTGCATTTGCATTTGCATTTAAGTGTCATTTTAAAAATGGTATCTAAAAAGACTGTAGAATAAAAACACTATCTATACAACAATTAGCTACAAAAGTTTTTTTCCGTTAATCTCTGGTAGAATAAAATGTGTGCTCAGTTGCCATCTTGTGGCGATACAGGATGAGGGCTGTTTTTTTTTTTGTTTTTTTTTTGTTATTAAATCACAAAGTATATATATATATATATATATATATATATATATATATATATATATATATATATATATATATATATATAAAATATAATATAATTCCATACTGTAGCATGATAATTTTCTTTTTTTTTTGGTCAATATATTTTATTTTGAGGGAGTTACATATATGTCCAGTGGACACCATGCATCAAATGAATAAAAAGTGAATCAATAGAACTAAATAGGCCTTTAAAAAACTAGTTTTTAATAACAATGCATTTAGTAATATAAATGTGTATATATGTAGCATTCTAGTTTAATGCATTGACTAGTGTTCACATAAAATGTAGTAAAGCATTAATAAAGGATTGTGATAATGAATATAAAGAATGTGATACAATCTTGTTTTTAGTAAACAAACTCTTCAGTTTGTTCACAAATGTTTTTAAATAAATAAATAAATCTTTATTTACTTGCAATATACAGTAGCAAAATACGAATAACATCGTTAATTTTAACATAATGAAATACATTGGTGTATTGGTGTATTTTCTATTTATTGACAACAGGGCATGCGCACTTACTGTGACGTGGGTTAATGTGGATGTCACGCTCTTCATTCATTCATTCAAAAAAAAAAAAAAAAGATTAAGACCTTACTAATTATAAGACTATTATTTTTTGCAGTTTTCGCACAAAGTAGTTGAATTGAATATGCATTTGGCCGTCACTACTTTTGTCACGCAATAGTTTTGAAACCAGCAATTGCAGAAGGACACCACAAGATGGCGATCGTGCATCAGCGAGAAAATACATCGGCTCAAGGGCGTCCATACACGTTCACGACATTGATAAAGTTGTATAGACATGCAACCTAACCTTTTATCCTCTCCAGTCCTCGTCGTTCAGGTTTAGAAGTCACTTATTGTAAATAACATGGGTTCATTATCCTTCTCCCACCAAACATCTCCCATCAAAAGCTTCCACACTCTGCTCCAGCAACAGCCACTAAAAGCTAATAAACCTGGCTGATAACCATGATAAACTGGCCTGAAGTTACCTGAGCTCATGACTAGTTCCATGTATAATTCATCTCATCGGTAATCTACTTCCCTTCAGAGAAGGAATCTGACTCCATTAAGCTGTGTACCTGCCCTGGAGAAGGACTGAAGTTTGGAGTCTGTTAACAGGTAAGAAAACGAATCATCTTCTGTAGGGTATGGAGCAGAATTGCACTAGTGATTCCTCCCATTTTTTTTTTTTTTTTTTGCTCCTTACTTATGCAGTCAGCCATTGTAAAGCTCAATAGAGAAACGAAGGCTGTATAATTTTTAGAACTAGTTAATATTCTATGAAGGCTCGTTACAAAAGATGGAATTATTCAGGGGTTTGAGGTTATCAGAGTATCCATGTCAAACTCTTGTTATTTTTCTATTTTGGAGAACAAAACATGTTCTGGTGATGGTTTATTGTTTCGTTTGAACTAAAAGCTAACTTTCCCAGAATGTGGTGTTTTTTTTTGTTGTTGTTATTTTATTTTATTTTTTTGTGATGACCTAAAGATAATCAACTCAGTATGTTACATAATGGGTATTTTTAGGTTTTATTTTTAATAACCACAAACTAACACCCCTGAATTTTTATTTTTATTTTGTTATAACGTTTTGAAATCAAGAATTAATAGCTGGGTTATATCTTGTTCACTATCAAAGACAGCTGTACATGACCTACTGTCTTGTACAATTGATTTACAGTTTTCATTCTTTGTTCCTTTGATGTTAAGGTAATGGTTTAAGATCATGGCTGATCAAAGGCAACGGGCCCTGTCCACATCAGGAGAGGCTCTGTACCAGGTTCTTGGCCTTGACAAGAACTGCACCCATGATGACATCAAGAGGTCCTACAGGTAAGATGTGATTCACACACCTATGTGTCCCAAGGCATTTACTGGTCCGGGTTACTAGGTAAGAAGTTGGGATACTGCTTGGGGTGAACAAGGGAGCAAAGGATGGAGAAAGTGCCAAACTACGACTCATTCCTCTATAATCTCAGCCTTCAGTTGCAGTGGAGCTGCATGAATATAATATGACTTCCATAAGACTAAAATATTCATTATGCTGAACAGATGGCATCCCTTATTTTACTGGGATCAGGAATGAAGAAGGAATCTTAGATAGGAGAGCATGTTGAGGGGTGCAAGACGTGTGCATGAATGATTCTGTACTATAATTTACATAGCATCATGGAAACCTGCCAACCTTGCCTTTGGTGGTAATATCTTGACGTTGAATCATAACTAGTCGATTTCACATGTCAGTTGGTATAGCTAAACGCTATGCTGCAGCGGAGCAGGGCAACCTGGAAAACCTAGAGGAAAAAAATCTTCATAGCATCATTTTTTTTTGTCATGCATATAGGAGAATATAAACGTATGAAAATACTTTTTTTTTTCTGTGGCTGATTTATGTGCAACTTTTGCTTCTGTATGTAGCATAAATATATATATATATATATATATATATATATATATATATATATATATATATATATATACTGTATATATATATATATATATATATATAATTTTTTTTTTTTTTTTTTTTTTTACAGTTTTCCAAGACTGCAATTTATGCCCAACCTGTGCTGTTTCTGTATCTTGTATGCTAAAACATGAAGGCGACACGTCGGAGAGCTTCATTAGACAAGTTCATTTCTAACACCATACTGATGTTCCAACAATTATAGAGTAATTGTTCTAATTTACATGTTGTTCAAGGAGGCATTTAAATGGTTAGCATTTTAACAGCACTTGTTTGCTGTTAATGAATACATAATCATCACAACTCTTGCAGACGCCACTGGCTTAATCAAAAATTAACAAGCGAGCGTGCTCGGAGCATTATAAATGATAGATTACATTTTGTGTTTTTGGTCCGGCAATATTTTAGTTTTTAAATATAGAGACTAAGTTTCATGTAATGATTTTAAGATTTAAATTCTTGGCTTTTTTTGGTATTAATAGATTTATACTTCTCCACCTTTTAGAAATACTATACATATTTATAGTTTGATATCTGATCATCCGCAACCATTTTGAACTTATGGATGTTACATCTCACAGCATTATAAAAATGTCAAACTCTCCCTTATTGCTGCTGAGACTTTTGAAAAGTGTTTGCGTGGAGTTTGGACACGCTGGCATTCATTCAGAACTGAGTCAGAGACAGAGACATTTGCGATGCACTGCTGGTTCTAATGGGGAAAATGTCAGACTTGGTGACGTTCCTCTCTTCGTCACCCCTCATGTGCAGAGGAGCTTTTGGAGGCACTAATGGGGTCCGCGGTCTTGCGACACATAGACAGGTCAAGCAGCGTGCACATAAGACAGACAGACAGTGTTTTAAACAGGCACATGTTAATGAGTCTCCTCTTACTGTGTACGAGTCCAAACGTATTTCGGTTTCCTTTTTTAAGCTAATGGTTGTTTTATGTCATTTTTTTTAAGGGAATCAAAAAAAAAACAAAAAAAAAACGATTCTGTATTTCTAAGGTGAATTTAAATATACGTCCTGACATTTACATTGATCTTCAGGTCTTTCAGCAAAACTTCTGTTCTTTACATTTTAATTCCTAGGACTTCTATTTGATCCTCAGGTCAGGAAAGCTTTTTGCAGTCAATTTTTGAAGGATAATTTTTATTTTTAAATGTCTTCCCCTGTTTGGTTTTTTTTCCAGGAAGCTCGCTTTGAAATATCATCCTGACAAGAACCCCGAGAACCCTGATGCCACTGACAAATTTAAAGAGCTCAACAATGCTCATGCGGTGCTGTCTGACATCACTAAGAGGAACATTTATGACAAGTACGGCTCCCTGGGTCTGTATGTGTCGCAGCAGTTTGGGGAGGAGAATGTGAACACGTACTTCATGCTCTCCAGCTGGTGGGCAAAGGTGTGCTATCATCCTCTTTTTTTAACATTACAAATGAGCACTTTAAGGAACAATTTTTGCCTGAACTAACCCTTGGAATCTACTCTTGTTGGTGTAACCTACACATTAAATAATATTAATTGTATTATATGTCAGTCTAACATAAAAAATATATATATATTGGTCATATTAATATTTTTACAGCTAATAATGATATTTCTTTTCCCACTTTTTATTCTTGCATTTTAGATTTTATATACTTCATTATAATTATAACAAAAACATAGCTAGCACTTTACAGTAAGGTTCCATTAGTTAACTACATCTACTTTAAAAGCATTTATTAATCTTAGTTTTAAAAATCACTAACACGTTATTCATTGAAACAGTTGTATCTGTTCATTATGTTTAATGGACCTTAGCTAACTAACAATGAACAATTGTATTTTCATTAAGTAACGTTAACGAGGAATATTAAATACTACATCAAAAGTATTACTCATTATTAGTTCATGCATTAACTGACGTTAACTAAAGAGACCTTATTGTAAAGTGTTACCAAACAATGTGTATAAAAACACTTTTGTATGGACAGAATAAGAAAGAAGATTGTAATGTTAACAGTGAAAGCTAAATAACAGAATAATGCAAAATGAACTAATCAATAGAGGAATATCCTAATTTATACAAATGCATCTACTCACTTAATAGCTATATTTTGTATTTACATTATATTATCTATGTTCTAGTGTATTAATGTAAGTGTTTACTGAGCAATACTTCATGTATTAGCAAATTGGTTAAATATTGCTTTTGCTAATATTGTTTTTGCAACTGCAATAAATTATATTATTATGTATTAACTAGTGCTGTCAAGTGATTAATCGCATCCAATTACTTATTTTGTAACATAGTTTGTTACATTATATATATGTGTGTACTATATATATTTATTATGTATATATAAATACACTTTTTATACATTATTATACATTTACATGTATATATTTTTATTCTTATATTTTATATGATATATATTTTATATATTTTAATATAAAATATATTTAATTTAAAATCATAGCATATTTTTCTTAAATATATACATGCATGTGTTTGTATTTATATATACATAATAAATATACACAGTATACACACTTATGTAAACAAAACCCGTTATTTTGGATGCGATTAATCACGATTAATCGTTTGAAAGCACTAGTGTAAACTTAATATTTCCAAATTAGTTATATAACTGTAATATTATGTCATAACGCCTATGTGATGTTGAAATTTTGAATGCATTTTTATCTAACTTAACTAAACCCTGACATTGTGTGCCCGTCTGATTTTGACCTTTCTCATTTATAGGGTCTGTTTGCCATCTGTGGCTTGCTGACAGGTTGTTATTTCTGTTGTTGTCTGTGCTGCTGTTTCAACTGCTGTTGTGGGAAATGCAAACCGCACACACCTGGAGAAGAAGACCCAGAGTGCTACGTGTCTCCCGAAGACTTGGAGGAGCAGATCCGGACGGACAATGAAAGAGGTAAAAGGACATGCTGATGTGTTCTTAAGGTGGTTACACTCCGTTTTAAAATGACATATGAGCACAGAACATGCCAAACAAACGCCAACGCCAGCAGAACAAATGGATGAAAAGGAACGCATCCCAGCATCTTCTAAATGTTACTGCTGGTAATCTTCAAAATAGTTTCTTCTTTGGAAGGCGGAAAGACTTTATAAAGGCTTAAATATTACATATCATGCAACGGAATAGTTCTCAAATAAAATTTCAAAATAATATGATAATTTTCTAATTAAAAAATGTATTTAGTACTTAGAACAACAAGCTTTGATGTAGCCGATCATGGCTTATCAGTTGAGAAAAGAGCGTTTAAGAAGGTTCGGCTAATGTAATAACTCACCGTGCTTGCTAAAATAAATAGTTGATACTTCTGGAGCCAGATGTTTGGATATAATACGCTGTTGTTCTGCCAGTGAGCTGTAGGAGGTTTTGTGCTGCAGTCCCTCACAAAAGTGATAATTACAGTCGGAGTCATTTCTCAAAGTGTGTTTGCATACTAGTTTTTATAGCATTCTCACAACAAAAATCAACAATGTTTTCTTTCCCTGCATTTGAAAGGCAGCATGCGAAAAACTGTGTTTTGTCTTATATTAGATTCTGGCTACGTTGATATTATAAAAACACACTGTGGACAAATCAAAATTGACTTGCGCTTGACATTTGAGTTAACTTGCGTTCACCTAAACATGCTAAGAACACGAAGCACACACGATCACGCTTTCTTTATACTAATAAACGAATGCAAGTTGGCACCTGTTTTATACCATTTATATTAGTGTAGAAAAAATTCAAAACCATGTTATAGGGTTATTTAGGTTATTTATATACAGTGTATTTTATTGTCTGTTTCATAACCTCTATATTAGTGAAGCGCAAAAACAAATAATGCACACTTCATATCCTGCTCACTCTATTAATATTAACTATATATTAGTTTACCATTTAAAATCATGTTATTCGTCATATTATACAATACTTTCACAGCTACATTCATTTTTTTATCCTGAAAATGTATTTATACAGTGTATTTTATTGTCTGCTTCATAGCATTTATATTAGTGTAGCACACAAAAATAAATTTATAAAATAAAACGATGTCTCATTGACACCATATCTTGCTGAAGTAGTCTCTAAAATGTTTAAAAACTAATCTTTTAGCGTTACCTTCATATAAAGTAATATTATATATATATATATATATATATATATATATATATATATATATATATATATATATATATATATATATATATATATTGTCTGTTTCATATCATTCCTATTAATGTAGCGCAAAGGGGAAAATGAGTTAAATAAAGAATAATGTTTTATAAACTTCATATGCTGTTGAAGAAGTGTCTAGAAATCCAGCCCTGTGGTCTTCAAATCCGAAAACAGCTCAATAAACTCTCTGAGCATTAGGTAAGCCAGTGGACAGTGCCCTTCAAACCAGTGATACTGAGCCAGCTCAATGAGGTCAGACAAGTGCAGCCAGCAGGGGCAGGCTGACGGCAGATTGCTGGGACGTCCTTGGAGCATACAAAACACTTTTCATTTCAGCAGGAAGTTCAATTAGGAGTGTGAAATGGCATGCATTAGACGGTGTAACCTCTAGTTTATTCCATATTGATCATACGTGACCTCTTTTACCTGTGCTTTTGGTTTTCCAGATGGCGACACTCCGATTGTGCTGCAGCCAACCAATGCTAGTGAGAAGACCCAGCTCATTGGTGATGGACACAGAACATACACTTAAAAGCAAGAGAGTCATGATAGATATTAAGTAAAAAATTCTGTTGGAATATATTGTTGTCTTTTACAATATAATTTTTATGTCAGGACTGAGAAATCTAAAAAAATACTCAATGTCTTAAGCTTTGTTTTAGCCATGCTGTCTGTAAATAACTGATATTATATCATTCTTATGCTTCATGTGGAATTAAAAGTGATTTTCATCCACTTGGATTAAACCTTTTTAACAAACTAATACACTTAATGTGAAAACAATTACAGTTATTCAGTTAAAAAGTATGAACGTGGTTAAAATATGGCTGTTGGATATTCAATTAACTTAAATTAGTTAAATGTATGAGATTAAAATAAATGCATTGGTTTCATTGATTATAAATATGTAATCCTGTCTATTCAGTATTTAATTTTTTTTTAAGTACTATTGCTGAAATCTTACCTTTACCGTTTATGTTTGACAAATAAGCAACACATCATGTTTATTCATTTGTCTATGTTAAAAGTGAGTCTTGTGAAATGTTATATTCATATCAAATACATAAATCCTAATTTAGGACTAATGTTTGAATGCATATCTTACAGGTTATCAAAATATAAATTCAGATATTTCCATACATTTAACTGGTTTCAAATAACACATTTTATTTGCCCTGTGACAGTACTATGTATGAATTTAGATTAAGATTCAAAACAATCTTTAAGCACTGTAATGTGATTTTACACAGAGCCATTTGTTCTGCTTTCAATGTTCCTTAGTTTGCAGACGAATGAACGCTTCGGGTTTTGTACTCCACTGAGTGTAAATTGAAAAACAAAAAACGGTTTCCTTCGAGCCGGATTCGAACCAGCGACCTAAGGATTACAGCGCTTCCTCTACAGTCCTCCGCTCTACCAACTGAGCTATCGAAGGAACACATGTACAGATTTTCGATCTTGAAACAAAAACTCACATGGCAAAAATTAAGTAACTCAATATAATAACAGTGATTACATTTTACAAGAAGAAGAAAAAGAACAAGTAATTTATTAACGTGTAGATTTCTGTAAAATTAGACCAGGAAATGTCGTTGTTGTTGTTTCGTCACGAACCCTCTGGTGCCGGTCGGTCATTTAGACCGGGAAAACAAGTGTTTTTAAATTTTACAAACCGTTAACGTTACTTCATCGAAATGGTAAGAAAATCTCGGTGACTCTTATGCAAGACACTACAAAACAATAGTGGTCTTGAATCGAAAAATGTCCAATTGTCGTAAAAAAATAGTCACACTTGTGTTGTTCGCGGTCAAAAATGATCGTTGGAAATGAATGGGGAATACACAAAAATACAGACAATTGTTATAGACAGTAAAGACAATTAACGTTATATACTTTTTCTTAAATCCCTCCTGAACAATATGTGGCGATCTACTCAACTAACGTTAATCTCTGCAGTTCTCTACGTTAGCTGTGACACTTGTAGAGACTTTGGCCACTCAAACTCTTCAGGGTGCATTAGGATGATACAGATACACGTCATCTTGCCATTTCCTAAATTTGTGAAGTTCAAAAATCTTTTGCAGCACATCAGAAATATATTATTTGATTCCCCCCGCCAGTTTTTTCTTTTAATTCAGTTAAAGGTTCGAATTTGTTTACATTTCTAAATGAAAGATCAAATTAATAAATAACGCAGACTTATTTTCACAGCCTTCTTTGATCATATTTAGGCTACTAAGGGTATGAATTAGTTTGAGCGCAACTGTAGAAATCTAGTGGCTAAACCAGGGAATTGCAGATTTGTTTTCTTTTTTTTTTACGCCCACCAGATGGCACTAATCCACTAATCTGGCTTCAAAAATTGGATTTTAAGGCATCGTCTCTATTATATATGACATTGATTTCACAAAAAAAAAAAAAAAATTCAGGTGCCTGGCCACTTTTGACCGAGAACAACACAAGTTTGACTAATTGCTATACTAAAAGTGATATTTATTATATGTACATATAATCCAGATGAATAATCCAGAATTGTTCCACAACGTCTTTCCCACATGTTATATCAACAAATGTATCTATTAATGTGTATTATATGAGAAATTAACGTATTTTCTTAATTTTTTACTTTCCTGTGTTTATTGCGTTGAAGAGATACACGTTGAGTTAACTGTATTTTCATATATGGGCAAGTAAACATGACAACCTCTGACGTGTGGCTTTCTAAAAACAGCCTCGCTGATAGTGGGCCATGTCGTGGGGACATGCCAAGCCTCATTATAGAGGGTACAGACAGACGTTTGAGCAATGGAGAGGGCCTGATTTCACCCCGTGTACAAGAACTGGGACAGTTTAATTTTCTCAATCACACGCGGTCTCATTCTCAACTTCATTGAAGCCGTAGCTCGTCAAATCAGGATGGACAGCCTGGAGAAGCAGCTTATTTGTCCCATTTGTCTGGAAATGTTCACGAAACCGGTTGTGATTCTTCCGTGTCAACACAATCTTTGCCGGAAATGTGCCAATGACATTTTCCAGGTACAGTTTCAATATTTTTTTTCTTTGTCAACAAACATATTTACATATACCCCGTTTTAGAAAACAAATAAATATTTTTATAGTGGTGTGGAGGTTTTTAGAATATTTGTAAATGTTAATTGTTTTATGTATTACGTTTTATTTTACTGTAGTTGGTTATCAGAGTGTTGCTTCACCTCATTCGCCTTTTTTGTTTAAACGCAGTCTATTTGAGAAGTGACTTACTCAAGAAGGCTAAAATATATTAATATATGTAACTAAACAATCAGTAGTCTCTTAAAAATTAAAAGCTTTATTAATTTGCTCTTCCTATATACAGTCCTCAAATCCATACCTTCCCACCAGAGGAGGCACAGGGGCATCAGGTGGCCGTTTCAGGTGTCCATCCTGCAGGCATGAAGTTGTGTTGGACCGCCATGGGGTCTACGGTCTGCAGAGAAACCTTCTGGTGGAAAACATCATTGACATGTACAAACAGGAGAACATCAGGTTAGAGCTGGGTAACAAACACCTCAGGAAGCTCTAACAGGATGTCCACATTTTTTAACAAAATCCCTACATCAAAAGTCTCGAACAGATGATTTCTGGATAAACAGATGAAAATGTTGAAGAGAAATGTACAAATATAGAGCCCAGGGCTCCAGACTGTGAGTAAAAGGGTTTCTGAGATTTAAATCTTTATGTTTAGTTTCTACTTACATATTCTAAAAAGTGTAAAGAATTAATACATGGTATTCTAATTTAATATTATTGGTTATAAATTCTTCTGTTTAGGAGCCAATAACTTCCTATTAATTTTTGTTCTTGTAGTCTGGAGCTCTGTAGACTCAAAACATGTTGAATGTCTAAACTAATATGAAATGATGCTTTGGTGAATCATAAATATGACATAAAAAGTACTAAAAGATACAAAGTGGAAATTTGACGTAAAAAGTAAAAAAAGGCATTAAATGTCATAATCATGACTTTTTAACAAACATTCGGTATCATTATTATGATTCACTAAATGATTCCTTTTCCAATGTGATGGAAATTTTTTTTCTGATATAAAAGCCTAAATTAACATAAAAGTCGAAAGTATGACACATAGTTATGAGATAAAAAGTCAAAATTATGACATACAAATTCAAAGTTAAGAGATTACATTTTATAATTATGACAAGTCAAAATTGAGATGACAAATGAAAATAAGACTAATTATATTATAATGTAATAAGTACATATTGTAACTATAGTAACCAAAGCATGATTTTTTTTCCCTTGTGTGTTGGAAATGGGCTTCCATAGTTACCTCTATTGTAGAGGTAATAATCCTTCAGCCTTTTAGTAAAAAAACAAAAACAAAAAACAAAGCAGACATGCTCTCAAGAATGAAATTCCCCAAGGCTGAATGATTAAGTTCTCCACCGCCCTGTCACTTTGCATCCCACTTAAGCGTTTCGCTTTATAAACTCCAAAAAAGCTTTTGAGTGAGAGATTCATGTTTTAAGACTCTATAAATCAGTCAGTGTTTTACACTGCAACTGACAGATTCCCTAGCGTCTATGTGGCTCCCAAGACCTGTGACTCAGACAGGTCAGAAGGCTAAGGATGACAGTCAGCTGGCAGCAAACTTATTTTTAGTTCCACCAGTCAGTGTTGAGTCTCTTAGGTGTAGTGACACGCATAGCAAACCCACTCTATAGTTAATTCATTAAGCATTAATTTGAAGTCCTGCCCACATCTTAGGCAAAAACGAAAGTTTGTTTTATTATATTGCTTAACCTCAGATGTCAGACATTGATACTCATGGATCTATTATTCTCTAAAGCAGCAGACCTTCTCCAGAGAGGAAGGTTGACCAGCCAGTGTGTGAAGTCCATGAGGACGAGAAAATCAACATTTACTGCCTGACCTGCGGCGTTCCCACTTGTTCTATGTGTAAAGTGTTCGGCTCCCATAAAGACTGTGAAGTGGCCCCTCTTAACAGTATTTACCAGACGCAAAAGGTAAAACCTCTTGCACTTTTGAAGCATAGTAATATTTATGTTTGTATTAATAAGTACACTACAGAAGTGTTGGGGAAAGTTACTTTTAAAAGTATATTGCATTACTCCCTAAAAAAATATGTTACTTAGTTACTTATGTGTTACGTTACTTTTGCATTACTTTTTAAATATGAGCAGGGCTTGATTGTTTATTTTTAATATAAAAAGTTATATTTATAGCAAATGTAAAAGCCCTTTCAAACTAAAAAGTGTAATGAATAAACCCCAGACTGAAGGAAAAGTACTTTAACGTCTGTACAGTAGAACGCAGGAGAAGAAGGTTCAACACTCTTCAACACTAAAAACCAATGAAGCAAAATTGTTAGTTTATCTAAAGTCATTTTTATTAGGTTGAACTGGATCATTAGAGGTTAGCAGCAAAGACATTAATTAATAAATTGAGATTTAACATTTCATTATTGCAGGTCTTATTCTGAGTTTGCATTTCACTGTTTTAGTTCATTTTGATGAATACTGAATATGTTTGTTTTTTTGCCAGTGAGATGAATTAATCCACGTTCACTTTTAGTCTAGAACTACAGTAACATTATGTTCTTATACAATGCCACTGTGCTTCCAGGAGACTTGTCAGTCAATAAATGGAATAACATAGTAACTGGCGTTACTTTTTTGAACAAGTAACTCAGATATTTTCTTGTAAATTAAAAAGTAATGCGTTACTTTACTAGTTACTTGAAAAAAGTAATCTGATTACGTAACTCACGTTCCTTGTAATGTGTTACCACCAACGCTGCACCAGAGTTTGCGTCAGTGTGTATGTGCTTGTCTGTGCAGCATATATATTTACAGTTGTGTGTTAATATGCTTACGCACGTCCTCATCTCCAGACAGAGCTCTCGGATGGAATAGCAATGATGGTGGGCAATAATGACAGAATCCAAGGCATCATCAGTCAGCTGGAGGAGACCTGCAGAACCATAGAGGTTAGTCACCCTGTGTGGGGGCTTCTCCCTCCCCAAAGCCTGGCATACGAGCAGGATTATTGATGAGGAACGTAAGAAGGCTTCCTCTGACAAAAGATACACACGCTCTGGCATCGACGAGCTAGGCAGGCAGGAAACTGGATTCTCTCCAGGCCTCACAGTTGCGTTCACAGAGGCTCCATGATTGACAAGCAAGCAGAAATGAGCCGTCTCTGTTGAGCATATGGCTCTTGTGATGGAAAGTCATTGTGAGCAAGGTTGAGGGTTGGATTCGGTCGAAGGGAAGAAACAGGTTGTCAAACTACTGATTTACTTAAAATTTGGTGGTCCATAGTTAATGGTTTACATCAAACATAACGGTTGTGTTCCAATCACCCAATAGTTGCCTATAACGTGTCATTCTTGAGTGAAATTATGATTATGGGCTATATATCACTCAAAAGTTAGTAATCGGTACAATTTAAATGTTTTTAAAAGAAGTCTCTCATGCTCACCAAGGCTGCATTTATTTGACCAAAAATATAGCAAAAATAGAAATACTGTGAAAGATTATTATGGTTTAAAATAACTGTTTTCAAAGATTTTAAAATGTAGTTTATTCCTGTGATGGCAAAGCTGAATATCAGCATCATTACTCCAGTTTTCACATGATCCTTCAGAATCATTCGAATATGCTGATTTGCGACTTAAGAAACATTTCTTCTTATTACTGATAATTTCAGGATTTTTTGATTAGAATAGAAAGTTAAAAAGAAAAGATTTATTTGAAATTGTGTTACATTGTACATTTCCTTATTGTCACTACAGATCAGTTTTATTCATCCTTGCTGATTTAACATATGAATTTCTTTAAAAAAAAAAAAAAAACTGTAATTGACCCCAAATTTTTGAACAGTATTGTGTATAATACAAATATTTTTTGTGCGATTGCATACTGTACAGTTATGATCATGTATGTATTTTAATCTATATTATAATTACATTTGTTATATATTTATAGGATAATGGCAGGCGACAAAAATCCAAGGTGTGTGAAAAGTTTGACCATTTGTACACCATCCTGGAAGACAGGAAGACACAGATGAACCTGAAAGTGAACGCTGAACAGGAAGAGAAGCTGAATTACATCCATGGCATCACGAGGAAGTATGGAGATCATCTGGAGTCCATGACCAAAATCATGGAGACAGGAATCCAGACAATGGAAGAACCTGAGATGGCTGTTTTCTTACAGGTCCTTTATGCCTACAACAGATTATAGAAACAGTATGAGCACAATAATTGAAAACTTTTGATATATTTATTTGTTTAATAAATAAATTTTAAAAATCGTATTTATTTCACAAAATAGCCTGGAAAAGTCTTGGAAGTGAGAAATAGAATCCTTTTGTGAATATACTATTAGTTCGCTCTGCTCTAAAATAATGAATCATCTAGATAATTCTTTTTGCAAATGCTTTTTAAGAAAAACATGCCTGCAAACCAGAATGAAAATATTAGTCTGTCTGTTGAGAGTCTTATTGGAGGCATTCATACACTATTAATAGTAATTTTTTAAAGCCATGAATTCAAAAGACTGGCATGGAAATCCAGGATGAATGGATGAATGGATGAATTAGATAATTAATAAAATAATAAAAAGTTGTGGGACCTTGTAGAAATTATACAGTATATTTTTATACATAATTTATGTTATCTTGTTGTGAAATAAATAATCTCTTTTTCTCCATACAGAATGCCAAATCCCTCTTGCAAATGTAAGTGTTGTATTCTTTCTGCAACATTAATGTATATTTTGAACAAGCACATAAATCGATTTATTGTTTGCTAGAATTGCCGAAGCATCAAATACCTCGCATCTGGAGAAAGTGGAGCATGGCTATGAGAACATGGATCATTACTCTGTGAGCTTCAAAAAAGAGGGCAGGGCCCTACAAAATATCGACTTCGCCAGAGGTACGGCTCACCCGAAATGCTCATTAACCTGATTCAACTTGGACTATCAACATGTGTGGGTTTAAATCAGGTTAGCTGGTTAAATTGATTAAGAAAATAACGTTTTGTTGTCATGTGCTATTCAGAAGCATGTTTTCAGATTGTTCACTTTGCAAGTGAATTTTCTAAAATCCACCAGAAATTGTTGGAATTGTCAGTATTGTATGTTGTCAGTATGAGGTTAATGGTATCTTCATATTTGGTCAAGAAAACAGAACTTTTCCATTTTATATGTTAAAGGAATAGTTCACCTAAATATTTACATTTGCTAAAAGTTTACTCACCCTCATGTCATCCAGTAGATAGATGAGTTTGTTTCTTAATTGTTTTGCAGAAATCTTACATTAAATGTCTTGCCCACTTAAGGATCCTCTGCAGTGAATGGGTGCCATCAGAATGAGAATCCAGGCAGCTGATTAAAACATCACACGACTTCAACCCATCAAAACATTTTGTAAAGTGAAAAGCTGCATATTTATTGGAAACAAATCCACCATTAAAACATTTTGTGAGTTGCACATGTGAGTTCTGTATTCATAATATTGCTTTCTCCAATGAAAAAAGTCGCCTCATCTGAAGCAGGAGAGAAATATGCAGAGATCCAACATTGTTTCTAAGCGAAAATAACTCTAAACAAATGTGTCAGTGGATTTTGATGTGAGAGGACAATACACAGTGAACTATTTAACTGGTGAAAGCTTTTATGTACTAGTATTTTGGCCAGAAGCTACCTTTTAAAGTTAAAACACCTTAATTATTGTTTCTTACAAACACACAGTTTTCCATTTTACAAGATGACAGGCTGGAAACATGTGGATTACTTATGGAAAATTACAATAATCCATAAGTAGTCTTAGTCTTTGTTTTTATCAACTGTTGGAACTCTCATTCTGACGGCACCCACTCACTGCAGAGGATCCACTGGTAAGCAAGAGATGTAATGCTACATTTCTTGAAATCTGTTGCGATGAAGAAACAAAATCATTTACATCTTTGTTGGCCTGAGGGTGAGTACATTTTCAGCAAATCTTCATTTTTTGGTGAACTATTCCTTTAAACTCTCACTGTTAGCAGATGATGATGAAGAGGAGGAAGATGAGGATGAGGTGGGTGTCGATGTGGACGGCCGGGCAGGGCAGACAACCTCGGGAGAAGGGGATTCACTGAAAGAAGCCCTTCCGCCCCTTCTTCCCCCACAACCCATGAGCACACTCAAACCTGCCACATCATCATAACTTCACAAACTATTTTACCAGTGTCTTTCATGTTCTGTTTCTGTTTCAGTAACCCCTTAATAAAAGTCACTAGATGACTAAATATAAATGGAGATGACTTAAGAAACCTTTGCGAGATTTGTGGTGTTGTCACCCAGTGTTCACATGGTGTTTTCATTGCAGTTGGCACAACAGTGGTGTTTGAGTTATGAATGATATGATTCGCTTTAAATATTCTGGATAATTTGGATATGACATTATTATTTAGAAACGTCAACAGAAAATAAAATGTTACCCTTATGTATTGTAGTCATTTGTAACAGATTGAATTCAAACTAAGATCCAGTTCAGTTCCAAAAGCATTGGTGTATCACATTTATAGCAGATGCCTAATCTACATGAAGAAACATCCGTGGCAAAGCGTGGAAGTAATCACTACATCTCTTTGCTCAAAGGGTTGTCTTCCCCTGGTCTTGTATGCAAAGAGTAAACAAGTGTTGTTCACACATCTTGGTGGTCGAGCTGAAATAACAGTGCCAGCACATTGCGTAATCCATATATTCTGGCCCAGTGGAGGGTGATCAGTGACAGGATGTGCTTCTGGCTTCACGCAGAGAACAGTTACAACCAACTTAATGAGGTCCAGGGAGCACAACCCCAAAACAACACTCGCCTCACCACCTTCTGCAATGAATGAATCCTAGTGAAACTGAGTCTGTGGTGCTGCGTAAAACACAAGGTTGAAATGTTCTGAGTGCCTTGTTAGTTCACATCTGAGTTATTGATCAGATTTAGATATGCTTCACCCATTCAGTTTATGACACGCTTCGGTGAAACTACACCCAAGATCTCCAGTGCTGTAGAATGAGTCACCGCACATCAGTTATTTGGTTTGGTGTGAAACGTTTCAGTCATCACCAGTGTTTGTACTGCATTTGATAATCAGTTGCCTTTGTAATCATGGTCTTGTCTACTCAGTTTTTTTCTCCCCAAAAACATTTTGTCCAAAGAATGTGAATTATCTTTTAAAAGACATGCTGCCAAGTCCAGAAAAAAATATATTTTCTATTTATTTATTATTACATCGGTGTAATTGAACGTTAGGAAGAAAATTGATTTAATAATTCAGTGTATATGTGCAATATACTCTGAGGAACCTTTTTATTATTATTATTATTAGGTTAAATTTCCTGGTAAAGGTTAAATCAATCAGGAACAATGTGCCATACCTGTCAATCATCTCTGGATGACCCTCATTTATTGATCCTTAAAGTTATCAAAAAAATAAATAAAAATGTAACGTTTTAATGCATTGATAAATAAAATACAAAAATTACGCAATGACTGTGAAAAATAAGTATATTTATTTTTTAATTATTTAATCACTTTTTCATGTCAATAATCTAGACAAGAGGTGTCAAACTGACTTTCAAAGTTTTATTGAAAAATATAAATATAAGACATTCTCTTGCACAACAAAAATCAATGGTTGCTCATTAGTTTATTAACAAACGTAGACAGTGTACTGTATGTTACAATGAAACTCAGGTCTGTCATAAAATAATACAGTACTGGAAAATATTGTCTTTGTTTTCTTCATCTACAGTTCGGAATGATCACTTATACAATAACATTGATGGAGAGTGCTAACAGTTTTGCGCTTCATACACACCTACTGTACTCTATTCGCCTTCATTGAAATATCTACAAATAAATAAGTCACCGGTATAAATAGATCATGATGGAAAAGCAGCACTATGGTACAGAATATTCACGTTTGTGGTAAAATGTAAAAATATCTTTGGCTGATGGGTTTGCTCGTGGTTACTTCCCGAATATTTCCATCATTTTGCGGTTGCTGTGCGCTTGCTGGGCCATTTGTTCGGCTCTGGCCATCTCCAGTACTTCTCGTAGCAGATGAAAGGTCAGATCCAGGGAAATCGGCGGCTCCTCCGACCTGCGCTCCCTCTCCACTGAATCGAGCGCCCGGAGCGCGTAATTGCCATCCAAGCGGCCGATGTTTCCAACTTTCCCCTCCAACAGACGCTGCGTTAACTGGAGCTGCAGTGCTCTTTTGGAATACTGGGATGTCTCGGGGAAGCTGTCGGCTGGGGATCGGAGAGGATTCTGGTCTCTGTTACCGAGCCGGATGAAGTACTCCTCCCCTATGCGTGCCAAAACCGGCGGCGCCTGTCGCTCTCCATCGGGGTCCGCTGCTGGCTGGTTGGGGCTGCTTTCGATGGCTCTACATTCATACGGTGGTGGAAAGGCAACGAGCAGAGCCACGGTGGTGACGAGAAAATTGAGCTTCATGTCAAAAAGTGGCGAGGAGAATCTGCGGGAGAAGTGAGTCAATTATGCGCACGATTTCAACTTCTCAGCAACAGTTTTACGCACTCTGGGACGAAACTCAAATCATGACATATCCAATTAGTTTAAAGCGCTCTTACTGAACATTTGAATTCATATTTGCATTGCACAATTAGCTCTATGTTTCTAAGTCCACTTGAGCATTTACGCGCGTCTTAAAGTTGGATAGCAGGGTGCCTCATTGTGCGCAAAACACGAGCACGCATCCATAGCAATACAAACTAACTAGAATAAAGATTACTAGTTTAATATGCTATTACCTGACGTTTCTTAGTCTACCACAATATGACCGGTCTCATTCCAGATAAGATGTTGCGTACCTGTGCGTAATTGATATATCCTTGGATGGTTTTTGAACTTTGCGAGGTGCGTCTGTCTTCCAGTTGTTGCCTACCAAGTTATTACTTTTAGGACTTCTTCAAAGGAAGGCTGGAGTTTGCATTTATATAGCCACGGTCAGCGACAAGTGTCACGCATTTAGTAGCTCGCGTCTGCGCAGAGGGGAGGGACAGTTGACTTGAATGAACGTAAGTGAACAGTTTTCGGTTTGAATGAGTCATCGTGGTGTGCGCGCGCTTGAGTGTGCATGTGTGTGTGAAAGAAGATGCATACAAACCATGGGTATTTTAAGATCATCTTGATCTTCTCTCATCTTTTTTTTTTTTTTGGAGGGGGGGGGGGGGGGTATTCATATAGTATTACAATTTTCTCAATTTTTTTTTAGCTTTATGTCTTTAAAAAATATTAAACGCATGGTGCGAATTATAAGGCTCTGTAATCACAACTTCAATACTATCAAAGGAAGTCAAAACAAAGTTTGGTGTGAGGTTTTAAAAAGCGCGTATTAAAAAGTTCCCTTAAAGTTAGATTTCAAGTTAGGACAGAATGCACTAAACAACAGAGTTTCGCGAACAGAAGTCTCCAGTTCAACCGAAGTAGCCATGGCAAGTTAGCTCAGGGCGCCAAATCCGCCTTATTTGTGATTGCGCACGACGAACATCAACTGACAAAATGACACCAAATTCAAATTACTGACACCGCTCTTGAATTTATTGAATAAATCTTACGTGTTTGACCAAGTGTGACTTTTCATTGACTGAACTGTAATATTTAGTCGCATTCTTGATCTTTGCTTAATTGCATATTCTTCATAATGACCAAAGATGCATTTTAAAGAGGTGTCACTGCAGTAATCAATTCCATCTTGTTTCCGCGCCAAAATCGATCAAATACATCACAGTTAAGCGCAGGTTGTTCAGTTCTTGCAGCCACAGGCTCACAGGCGCACAGGCGTGGTGATCTTCGGGTGATGTTCTATCGGGTGTCGCTTCCCCAGACAGCACAGACCGAGCTTCGGGTCCCGGTCCGGTGATTACAGATGCGCAGACACGTCACTCCCGCAGTCACTGCTGTCAAGGGCTGTCCTCCCCCTCGCTCTGCTCCGACCATGAGGGAAGCTGGGAGACGACACACTTGGATAGAGCCCCTTCACACCTGCTTACAGAATGCCATTCAGAAGGCGTCCCAATCAGCTTCAAGACAATACCTGCTAAAACGTGTAAAGAAATACCCAGAGGTTACATATTTCCCAAAAGATTTGAATGGAAACTCCATGTTGATGCTTAGTCCTTTCATCTAGCATGTGGGTTTGTACTGGTTTTAAACATCTTCACTGCTAAAAACATGCAAAAGTAATCATTAGTAATTCGATGAATAGGATTCAAAACAAGGTTTGAAATGGCTTTTTCTTTACACATGATCAGTGAAAAATGCTGGCTATCAATCTCACATTAAAATTATTATTTTGATGTTGTAAATAAGATTAATAGAGTATTTATTACTATTTGCTGTATACTATAGGCTACTATATATTTTCAAAATGTATTTGTAATTATCTGTGATTTATTCAAGCAATTTGTTGATGAAGATTGTAAGTAAAGTAAATCCTATCCAAGTTGTTTTCAGTGTATGAGCTGTTGTATGATTTATTATTTTATATTAAGTAAAACACTACAATGAAATGAACATATAGGTCAAAATGTCTTTGTAAAATATTCTAGCAATAACTGAGCAAAATGGTTTTCAAATGGCATTCATTGAAAAACAGCTCATACACTAAAAAAAAAGCTGTTCAAGAATTTGTTAGATCACAAATCATAAGAAATTTTGACCTATGTTGAATTGATATTCAATTTATTGTAGTATTTTACTTTTATTTTCTGTAAAAATAATAGAACGAAAACTGCCCATACAGTGGGAAAAAAAACAGTTTAGGATTTAGAATTTTAGTAGGATTGTATTTCAGTGTATATGGAGTTTTAGATTCTATTCTTTTAAATAAAATAAAACACTACGATGAATTAAAGTTCAATAAATTAGGTGAAAATTGGGACAATGTTGTGTGATATTAATTGTTGGATATGATCATAAAATCAAGAATTCTGGAGTAGGAGAGGCCAAAGGAGGGATGCAGACATTTGATGTGTTTTGAACTAGCTAATATTTCATGCTTATCTAACACAAGTTTTTACAATAAAAGCATGGAATTTATGCCTGTAATGCTTTAAAAAAAAAAAAAGTCACTGGGTACCAATGCACCCTATTTGTGGAAAGTGCCATTACATTTATGATATGTGGGATGGGGAAGGCTCAGGGGAAAAAGGCTGACGGTTAACAAGAAGAGTGGATTCATCCCAAGAATAATGTTATTATGGATAATGACTGCATCCATCTACGATAAAGCTGACAGATGAAGAAGGCGGCAGACATCTTGGTTCTATTTTGAGATTCCTCAAAGCACCTAGCTCCTGATCCACTCAAATTAACGCCGGTGATTCACTCTGTAAATTAATTATTATTATATTCACCCCACATCTGTGTGATCCTAAAAGTTAGACAAAACACCTCTATGAAGCAATTCTTGACATGCATTGATGTTTCAGACTGAATACTTTTTCCACTGCGTGGGAGTTTTCATTCTGATTGATTGTATGAAGCGTTCAAACAAATGATCAGGTCAAAAGCTTAAGCGTTTCTCCGCAAAATAAAGTAGAGCAATTTTCCTCCTCCCTTCAGGCCCCATGTCAAGTCCCATCACGACATGCGGCTGCTTTCTGACACAAATGCAACGTACCACCTCGCCGCAAAATTTGCTAATTTGCTCGTGGTCATCGATGTCACTGTGATTTCAAATCAACGTCTGCAAGTGGATCACAAAACACGCCACGTGATGATGAAACACAGGAAGTGCCGTGGGCCCAGCGCATCGAATCCATACGAGTGGTTTTTATGGTTTCACTGGTGAATGCTGGCTAAAGGCATCATAAGACATGTCATATGTTTACCAGCAGCTCTAAAGACAAAAACTGACACACTTCAGAGAGTCAAAGATACATTACATCTTGCTCCTGATTATACAGTGTAACAGAGTGTCATGTGACTCTTCATTCAAGTTTATTCCACTCTCTACCTCATTTGTTCCTCACATCGCTTGATGTGCACTCAGACACTTCACTTTCATCCTTGTAATTGCATTGGATTACGGCAGCGCTGTTAACAATGACACCGTTAATCTGCACATTGTTGTCAACAGATATAGTCTATTCTGGTCAGCTGTGAGGAGAGATCAATAAAGGTTGTCAGTACTATATATGAGTGTAAAGAGGCTCGGAGAGCCTGCTGATCTCCTTACTCCAAATAGACTTGGGTTCTGACTCAATAGAAGGGCTCATCAGTCTTCCCAGTGGGGTGTTTGCTGATATGAATTGGTGTCTTTAATTGAATTGAGGAAACTCACAATATTGGCTCCCTCCTGGTTTTCAGCCGCATATTAATGGCACCCGGAGATTTAAAAACAGCACACTCAGATGTTTATAGACACCATGCTGCTGTTAAATGAAAGACTTAACTGTATTACTCTATTTTTTTATAGGTTGGGCCTAAAACTCCCATACCTTCGTAGTATGTACTGAATTTGTTGTCAATATTTATTATCACTTTATTTATTATTGGAAATTGTTTTATATAAAACTTTAATATTTTATACAAACAAATATTTTAATATTTATGTTTAAATATTTGCTTATGACACTTAATGTAAATATCTGTTGTAATATATTATTATTATTATTATATAAATATATATATATATATATATATATATATATATATATATATTGAATATTACATTTAAATTAAATTAAAATATAAATTAGAATATAAAGTTTATTTATCAGAAATATAAGTTTATCAATAACTGCAAACTAATATTTGGTTGTATCCAAATTCCATTCATAATATGATTAAAATCTTACTTTAAATATAAATATAGCACATTATATTTATATTATTATTTATAATAATCATCATTTTCTATAAACAATATTTTACATAAATATTATAATATTACCCTTTCTCATATTAATATTTCAGTATTTTCCAATGTCACTTAATTTATTATTTTATAATTATTTTATACTGAATATCAACATTTACAATTTTGAATATAGATATTAACTTTTTAATGTAATGATTAACTTATCAGTAAATGAATAACTGCATTACCAATATTAGGATGTGTACCTTAATAATACAGTATGCAGTGAATTTGATGAAGAACTAAATTCTTCACTGTTGATTTTTTTAATAACTTTGCGCTAATACCTTTAGCACTCAAAAAGAACTTTCTGGATCACAGTTCTTAACTGTTTTTTAATATCTGTCGGCTGCTGAGCTCTGATGGGTTTATGAGATAACAAGCTGCACACTTTACTGCTGACACTATAAGAACTCGGCTAGCTTTTAATCTCAAATGAACTGAATCATAATGCAAATATCGCAGAGACTTTATTGTCTGACAGAGATGTCTAAATTCATCAGCTGTGCCCTATGAGTTTTAATAAGCTTGTTAAAATCCAATTGCTCATGGGTATGTAAATGTCATCCGGGATTATAGTCCAACCAGTGGAAAGTGAAAAAAAACAACAACACAGAGCTCCAAAACCATGTCACTGCGACCCCATCAGGCGACTGTCCTTTAGATGCATGCTAAATCTGCTCTATTTGGATATTTCATTGAGAACAGTGTGTCCATTAAGAGGTCTCTTAAAATACAAGGAGCTCTTGGCTGTCAGGGAGAGCAGATGAGGTCAGGGCTCCGAGCGGCCGTCTCACCCCTCAGGCTGCTAAACTCTGAACCCAACTGGATCAGCACGGATGTACCAGAGTCACACACAGCGTCAGACATCATCTGGCTTAATTATTCATTCAGAGTGAGCGGAGACGGTCTCCTCTGCTCCGCATGCATCTTTGATTTGTTACTTTGAATATATTACATATCTCTGCCTAATTAAGTTTTCCACTGATATTTAGAAAGCTTTATTATTTTGATGGATATTTTTGGAAGGCACGTCTAATTGTGGGAAGGAACAGAGATTTTCCTGTGTATTACAAAATAAATCTACCTTTTGTTCTGCCGCCCACAGGTCTGTTCATTAAGAAATGCTTTAGTTTACAGCTAATATGAATAGAGCGTGCATGATCCATGAATGATAAGTTCTTCTCTTTTGCTACTTTAAGCACTGCTCTTTTGACTTGTTTATACAGCGGGGATTTATGATTGTATTTTTATCTTTATAAAAAGCATGATCTTTTTTACACATGGATCATCCGTCACACGTTTTTCAATGCAGACTAGATGGAAGTCAATTAAATGCAATTCCTCTGACCGAACGGCATCTTTTTTAAAGTCCAGATTCCACTTTTCCACATTCTCCACTGTTGGCCTTTGTTGTTGAATCACCTTGAGATGATGATGCCAGGAACGCCATGCTCTATTGCACCCGTCCCTTTCTGCTTTCGTCGTACTCCTCCGGTTTTGAGTACCTGTCAAAGACATTGTGGGATCCCTGTCTTGTACCTTTTTCTGACACTTCTGGCTTTGCGTTTTGCTGGGCCTGACAAGACATTCTCTACTTTGTCTTTGACATGATTTGATATGACGTGACATGAGTAGCCCACACGAGAATGCTTTGGGTTTGGCATGAAAATCAATCATACATTTTAGTCAACTGAACTGACATCTTTATATATCAGAGATATCCTGTAAGCTTAAGTCCTGAGGTCCTCCTTGTCTTTCATACTAAAATCATTTTAGCATGAGAATATTATACTAGAAAACACCAAGGATTTATAGTACAGTACATAGAGATAAACAACGTGGGCTGAATTCACTAAACAGCTGCACCACTTGCGAAAACCTGTGTCATATTCACAAACCACCCACTATACAGTGTAACCAAGCACTAAATGTGCTGAAATACTGTCATCATCATCGTTTTCAAAGCAAACATGCATCTTTTTCTATGCATATGAAGGTTATTTTAGAATACTGTAGATCTGTTATTAAAAATGAACTTCACCTGAACAGCAGAATCCATTGAAATCCTCAAGAAGCGTCTGAAGGCCCACTCTTCTGGGAACACTAGAAGAAAACAGTGTCAAAGCAAAAGATGGATGTGAACTTTTCATATCCCTGATGACTATGAACTGTGAATATTAATGTAATATTTGTTATAGGCAGAAACCGTGATCTACAACTCAACTGAATAGCGTAGAGGGTGAAACGTCACTTTTTAAAATGGCACCATAGAAAAAAAACACATCACAGCTTTTTATTTCTTTGTATGTCAAGGTTTTTTCTTAAGAATACCTTTAGGACTTGCTGCCGGCATTAAACATATGTCTGTCCGCATTCCCAATAAAAAGTGTATGTTATTCACAAGTATTTTAATTTGTTTTGAAAGTATAATTTAGGTACTGCCGAATATTTTTATATTAGTAAACAAAACTGCATGAAATTCAAGAAAATCATAGTCAAATCTGGCACTGCATGCAATGATTGTTTACTGAAAAACCTTTCATGGTTAAACTACAAATCTTTGCCAACTAACTGCACTACTAAGTGCAATTCCATGAATATTTTAACCAAAGTGTTCTTAATTTTCTTTTGTGCAGCAGCTTTTAAACTAAAATGCTTTGGAGACACTGCAATGCACTATAAACATGTTTCGTTTAGGGCAGTTTCCTAAGGAAAACGTCACGTTGTTAGGTAACCTCAATATATACGTTTTATTAAATTCAAATACATTATTTAATACATCGGAATCAATCTCAGGACATTGGTTAACTTTCAATTTTTAGGGTCAGGTCAGGTAGAAGCAGTTTTGTTTTAGTAGTTGCTGATCACATTGAATGTTTTGAATATTAGCATTTTACTAATTTGGAAGAAAAAGCTAGATAGTTTAGTTTGTTAAAATGATAAATGTTTATCACTGAGCAAAAGTGACCAGCGTTGCCCTTAACTCACTTGGTGTCTTCTCTAAATAGGGCATTCAATCCTGTGGGAATGTCTCTGGACGATTTTTGATTATGTTTCAGTGACACAGAATCAATGATTTGTGGCCTTTTCCTCCATGTGCACACAGGGAGCGTGCAGCTTTGCCCTGTCACTGCCCCTTCACACACACACACAAACGCACACACACACACACACACACAATTCTGCACATCATATTCACTCTGCTCCTTCATTCTGCTTTTCGTCTTCATCCATAAGCACATCATTTCCATCCTGTTCCTGCAGGATTGACCAAAATTTTAGACATTCTCACTTTATTGTTTTTTTCTGAGGTGATGCTGCATTTGCAATTATGATAAATCTATTTGTTCTGATTTGTTCCTTGAAGAAACTTTAACATCCATGTAACCTTTCGATTGCTCAAAAGGCTCTTTATAGTGCAAAATGACTCTTTCGATTATTAAAATAGTCTTCACACTAGGATAAAAATGTTATTTTAAGAGATGGTTACTGAAAGGCTCTTTGGGGAACCCAAAACTGTTCATCAATCGCATCGCCATAAACAAATTTTTGAGATTGTAGGCAAAAATCAAACGCTCAACTCCTATTGCTAGGTTGATCATTTCAGAAGATTTTTTCAAAAATTCAAATTAAAGGGACAGACAAAAATTTCTGTTATTTTTACCAAACATGTATGACTGACCTTTTTGTTGTTGTTTTGCTGAACATCAAAATAGTTTTCTAGAATATTTTAACTGGTTTCATCCATTCATAAATATCCAGTAACATTTATAGTAACATTCTTATATACACTCTAATGTATATTACAAAACAAAAACATGAAGAAACAGGCTATTTAAATAAAACAGAATCATGTGATGTGTTTTCACCATAAATTATAAAGCAATACATATTTTACTTAGAAACATAAATTTGATAGTATTTAACAATACAATTATGTGTAAACCATTTACAGGTTTTTTTTTTTTTTTTTTTTTTTTTTGCCATACTAGTATTTACATACATACTTGTAACCAATTATTAGGTTTTTGCTGTAACCTTTTTTTCTTTTCTTTTCTTTTCTTTTCACTGTACAATGAAAGTCAGTGTGGTCCAAAACACCACTGAACCTCAGTGACTTTAACTGTATGGGAAAAAAACACCCAAAAACAAATCTGAAATATTTCTCAAAATATCTTCTTTTGTGTTCTACAGAAGAAAAAAAAAACTCATACAGGTTTGGACCGACTTAAGGGTGAGTAAATAATGACCGCATTTTCATTTCTGGATGAACCATCTTTGGGCACATAAGCATATGCAGTCCAAATGACTGATTGCATTGTGTTATTTCCATAATCAGCCATCAATTCCATCTCCCGATGAATGTGGAAGTGTGCATCCCTCAGAGCGGATAATCAGCGTGCAATGCTACGATGCACAGGGACACCCTCCAAAAGGTCATCCGAGAAACAGCTATTTAAAAAGGCAAGTTTCCTAAGAAGTCACAGAGTACACATTCTAGGTTTAAAAATCTTAATCACCTTGGCCAAAAGTTTCCCTTCCTGTAGATGATTGTGGAAGGCTAAAAAAAGGAATTCCTAGAACAATGTCATTAAAGAACTATCTAATTGCGTTGTGAAAAGGTCTCCTCGGTCTGCTCCATCTACATCATTATGTGGATATTTCAACACATGGTCGTCCTTTTTTTTCTTTAGGGACCACGAATGAGATGCCTAAATAAAGGCATACCAAAGTCATCTCCTGCACTAATTGGCGTTCATTAGCTCCAAGGTTGATACTTCGAGCTCTCTCTATGAATCTCAGACTGAAGATCATCAGAGAAGATGCACCCATCAATCAGTTTGATTTACCGTTAATTAATCACCATCATTAAAGTTGCTAATTGTGCAAAAAGTGTGTGAAACAACTCTTGGCCGTCAAATCATGTTTCATTCACGCACTCGAGGCAGAGGATGTTTAAAAATGACTTCATTATGAATAACCCATTCCTATTCTAACCCAATATTGAGACACCTGAACTTACTTTATTAAACATTGAAGATTTACACAGATACAGGGTCATGCATCAATCAATTCCATGTGCGCGTATATCGAAACGACACCTCTCAGCAAAAAAAAAGAAGAAGCTTAATTTAAGGTTTGTCAGGTGTAGAGGCCAAGACATTGAGATGCTCGGCCGAGCTCTAATTGCAGTAAGTGTACTGTTTATTTTTCACTTGTTGAGAGCAGTTATCAGTTTAAGTGATTGCAGTCAACAAAGGTGACTTCTTGTTTGGGAATGAATGACAACAGATGTCCGTGATCATTTAGAAAGAGATGCCAGCGCTGGTGAATTGGCCGTGGAATTTATCGATATGTGACAGGCTCTCGTTGGATGAGTCAGCCTCTCTCAAGGGAACGGTGCACGTATCTTTGTAGTCTAGGCTTAAAAAGTGTTCCCTCTCCAGGCCTCTTTCCAACTTTTAACATCAAGAAGGGAAAAGACACAGCTTGATGTTCTCTCTGAAATGAGGACAGAATATGGCACTGAATCACTAAAAATGTCGATCCGCTAAAAAAGAATCTCACCCAGTCTTTCAAAATGAAGGGTATAAATACAGTGAACTGAATTTTCATTTGACGTGTCTAAAAATTGAGAAGGTCTCCAGCATCTCAGGAGAGTCAGCGTTCTCTCTGAAGTGCACACTTAAAGCTTTATTATATCGGTTTATGTCATTACTGAGCGAGGACTGCAAGTTGCCGAAGTTAAAACAAGAAGCTCTGTTTTGTTTTAATTGTATTTTCACGTAGCACATTAGCAGTTCATTAGAGCAATTAATGGAGATGTTGTTTGTTGCATTTACTGCAAACATGTCACAACACTCATTAATGAACAATAATAATCTATTTGAATTAGACGAACCTGCAGCATTTATTTATATTATCTTAGCAAATGTATATATTAGACTATGATTATAAAAACTTAAAAGAGCGGGGCTAGTTGTCACACAAGGAAATTAATACTTGGGACAGTTTAATGCTGCAGCTTTATGTACTAATGCTTAAGTTGATAATATAATACCTTTTTTCTTTTCATTTTTATTTCAAGTCAATCTGATAAACAAGCTAGGCCAAAAGCAATCTAAAAGTAATTAAAAAGTAGTCTGATTACTTCACCTAAAAAGTGTAATATAATGGATTTTGTTACTAACTACAATTTTTATAATGTAATTTGATTCAGTAGCAGATTATAATTTTTAAGTAATCTACCCAGATCTACACACACACACACACCCACACACACACACACACACACACACACACACACACACACACACACACACATATACAACAGTTCTTTATGGCCCTCGAATCTGATTGTCTGAGAGCCTTTTCCAGCCAGTTTTCCCCTGTGTTAACTATGCAAATGACAAATAAATGCCTCTTGACTTGATATTCTAGTGATTACAGAAATTGTGTCACAGGAAGGTAGTTATTTAGACTTCAAATATGCGGTTTGTTAATAAAGATCATGATAATTAGAAAATTTGCTTTGACGTTTTCGGGGATGTGAGCTCCGGGGCGTCAGCAGCCATTCAGTGCTCATTAACAGAGAGCAACATTACCTGGGCCAGTTCTTCTGGAAATTGCTATACTGGCTCTGATGTCTCTACAGTGGTTAAACACAAAGATATGATTTGATTTGGGTAATTCTAACAGGCAGTGTTTGGTCTCATTTATCTATTATTTATTCCTTAACTTATAAAATCTCATAATGTTATTTTTAATATAATTTTAATGCTGTGTATCAGAGCGCTGCCTTTTTACTTTTGACTGAATTGCCTAGCAACTTTTATGATGGCGGTTGTTGTTGTTTATTAAATATTATTATTCAATAATATTAAATAATATTAATATTGTTACGAGTGGGACAGGGCGGAGAGCCATGGGAATGGGTCAAGGCCAGTGGAGAAATTGGAAATGAGCGACACCTGCTCCACTCACCGGTCTCGAGTCCCACGGAGCAGAGGAGATCCGGAAGGATAAAGGAGGAGTGACGACAGTGAAAAAAATGACAGGAAAGGATGCATATTTACTAATGACATGAAGTTGACCAGACAAAACATGAACAATTTTTGTTTATATTGTCTGCAATTAAATACAAGTCAAAGTAAATTTAGAAATCACTTCTTTTTTTTTCCTTTTTGCGTTTTCCATACTGTCCATACTAACCATAACTTTTTCTGATTTGGGGTTGTAGTAACAGAGGTTTGGGCTCAGCTGTTAAACTGTCAAAATGTACACACACATATATATATATATATATATATATATATATATATATATATATATATATATATACACATATCACAACTTTTAAGTAAAAAACTTCCTCCAGTTCCCCGCTTCAAATGCTCAACAGTTCAATGTGTTCTCAGAGAACAGACTGGCTGCTTTAAAATGTTTCCACAAAGCTCTTGGATGACAGAAAAGTACACTTTGTTTGTCCCTGTTCTTCCTGAAGAACTGTTCTTATATTCTGACGATGTCGTAACCTTTAATGAAAGCACCCACATATTCAATGTCAAAAGAGATGCATTCATGACGCTTTAGTCTATAGGGACCAGATTTGATTTGATCTTTAGAGAATTTAAATCAAGGTCACGTTCAAAATGGCCCCAAAATCATTTCATTTATTCCATCCATAAAGTGTGTTAATCTTCTGTTTTATGAGTCAAAATATGTATGCCAAAGAACCGTGGCTTTATTCCCATACTCTTGGGACAAAAACACTGAGGATTGCCCTGAGGATACGTGTGCATCTGCATCATAATGCTGCATGTTGGATAACGTGATTGGCAAATCCACACCTCCTGGTGAATTGTGTCACATCTAAAAGCAGACAAGGTATGAAAGTTCTTAGAAGTTGGGTTTTTAGAGCTCTGCTACAATGTGCATCATGTTTTATAGAGCTCCAGAGTAATTAAAGTGTAGGTTGTCGATTTCTCATGATTATCTCTGTTCAGTGAGCTGCAACACAAACGACTCCGTTGGCAATACTGAGGGAAGATTTCAATAGCGGAAGTGAAGTCATGACTCAGGAGCAAGAAATGCACTGTGATTTACACTGTAAACTGCATTATATTGCAAACAGTATATAACCACAGGACTGCTGGACTGTACATACACTGTTTTCCAATATAAAGAAGTTTTCCTTAAAGAAATAGTTCACCCAAAAACTCAACCTCAGACAATCCAAGATGCAGATAAGTTTGTTTCTTGATCAGATCTGATTTGGATTAATTAAACAGCATGTATATCACTTGCTCATTGTTCCTCTGCAGTGAATGGGTGCCGTCAGAATGGGAGTCCAAACAGCTGATAAAAACATCATAATAATCCAAATAATCCACACAATTTCAGCCCATCAATTAATGTCTAGAGAACTAAAAAGCTGTGTGTTTTATAAACAAATTTATCATTAACTTTTTTTTTTACTTAAAACCATTGCTTCAGTCTAAAATATGCGTACTCTATCCATAATATTACATTCTTTAGCGAAAAAGTTGTCATCTCATTCCTGCCCATCAAATGACGTCTTGTGGAGTGAAAAGCTACAGTAGAAACAAATTCATTATTAATGCATTCTAATTTTAAACCCTTGCTTCTGGCCAAATTATGAGTACATAATCCATAATCATGCTTCTGCATGATTGAACTGGTTTGAACTTGAAGTCAAAAACATCATCATGATGGATTTGTTTATTATAAACTTGCAACTTTTTGCTTCACAAGACAAAATTTGATCCTTTCATTATAATGATTGTCTTAAAGGGATAGTGCATCCAAAAATTAGGGTGAAAAAAGTATCCCAGAAATTTTCTTTCCCTTTTAATTTTACATTTTGGTTACACACTATCACAAAAATAAACCATCAGCCCAGTTGTGAGATGAGGATTACTTAATCTGAAGTTTAAAAGCAGTCAGCCCACAACCCTGAATGAAGGAACCTGAGAGAAATTAAGCATCCATCACCCATGACCATCGCTGTTAACCACCTTTAGAGCTGTGTGACAATGTAAACCTAAATCCACCACAGTGGCATTCCCAGGAGCTCATGACATGATATCTATAAAGCACAACAGGAGTTGACACACGGAGCCTCTTAACACTCTTTCAAAGCAATGACTCACCAGCTTTTATTTAGAGTAGATATGCAAATCAGATGCCACAGCCATCACCACATTCTCTCCTGAACCCTTGGCAGAGCATTAATCACACCACCGTGGAAACGTCACCCGCTGCCCATCGTAACGTCACAGACACCTGAAGATCAATTCATTGTGTTTTTGGGGAGCTAAAAGAATGTGTTAAATACGTCTACAGACTGGTGCGGATGGATACAAGAACATGATGCATCATGTGCAACTGCTGTTTTTAAAATAAAGACTCATTTCAGTCGAAGAAATGTTTCACAGTATGTCTGTCAGAATATTATACAATCATATTATAATTGACATGGAACTGGGGTGGAATTAAGATTTATTGCTGTGTACACATTATGTTGGAATGATCTCACTGTAAGAAGAATGAAGATTATTGTTGGATATTTGTATTATTAGTAAGTTAGAATTTTCAATGTTAATGTACAGTTAAATTAAAAAAAATTATTTGAGTCATAAATTAGTATACTTGATAATAAAAGATTAGCATAAAAACTACATTTCCCATCATTCCCTGTGCTAAAAAGATGAAAACCAGCACCTAGACTCATATGTAAAGTTCAGTTCAATGAGCAGGTCCAAATCACAATGGCAAAATCTGGAAATGGTCAGAAAAGAGAGGATACAATGAAAAAGAATTGGAAAAATAAGTCACAGAGAACGGATTAATTAATGTACTCATGGGCACTCAGTTATGCGCACTTAAGTTTTTGAGACAATCACTTGAACCATATGTGACTAACCACAGGCAACCGGGAAATGGTGTCATTTCTACTGATTGGCTGATGGGACAACAAGATTGCGCTCCAAGATTGGAGTCTTCAACCCTCCACAGACTATTCTGAGAAAATACATCTGAAAAATATAAACCCCATTTTACGCTTTTTAAAAATCCCCCAAATATGAATTTATCTGGCAAAATGAACTATAATATAACAAATATTTGTGATATTGCTTGAAACTAGAAATATATCTATAGATGCCACTACAAGGAAAATGGATTAATAAAAAAAAAGTTTATTGAGCAGCAAATCAGCATATTAGAATGATTCCTGAAAACTGGAGTAATGGCTGCTAAAAATTCCGCTTTGCCATCACTTAAATAAACAAAAAAATAGATTCTAAAATATATCACAATCTGAAAACTGTTATTGAATTGTGTTTTATATTTTTTCTTCTTTTTATTATTTTTGATTAAATGCACCCTTGGTGAGCAGCATAAAAGACTTACTGTATATATAACATTCTTTATTGGCTTATATTGGCTTAAATGTCCAAATCGCTTTTTTACATGACAGGATTAATCAAAACATAACTAACTAATTAGTAAACTTTATCACACAGTCTGGGGTAACTGAAATCCTTGAATTTATTCCTCTCTCAAAGACTTCACTGCATTTTTGGTCATAATGTTTACTGAATCATAAGGTCATTGTTGTGGAGACAGCCAGACCTTTTCAGTGCTTGACGTTATATTCCTGCTATAACTGTGATGACAATCTTCAAGTGTTTTTTTCTGAACTAGAGCATAATTTAGTTGGAAACCCATTTAAAACAGAACTTTGGCAGGGGTCAGCCTGCTGTTTATCCAAAACTCACTATCCCAACACCAAATGCAATTTGAGATATATTCCAAATTATCGTGACTTGCCCATATTTTAATTGCAGGTCTGTGGGCAGGGACAGTTTTCAGTCTCACCAAGGGGGTTAAGGAAATGTCTTGCCAATTTATCATCTGCTAAGTAAAAATCATGTGTATGATTAATTAGTACACCTTTCCACCAGTGTTGTTACTGTCAAATGAAAAAACACTGACAAAAATTTGGTGTAGAATTTTTTTTACTCATGAACAATTACAAAGAAATTGGTCATTAAAGTAAACTTTTAAAGGAATTTTAAAGTAGAAAACCTGAAATAGAATTGTCTTGTAAACTTTCTCTTTATTTTGATTTTTTTATTGCAGTGTAACAAATTAAATATTTAAGTACTAAAGTTACTAAAACTAAAGCATAAAAAAGCTAAAAAAAAAAAATAGTAATAAAAATGGCAAAAGCACATAAAAAAAATTTTTTAAATAAAAAGTTTAGATAAAATTACTTGGAACATAAACTAAAACTAAAATGAAAACACATGAAAATGCATTAAATGAAAATGCAAGCTTATACAATATATAAATAAATGCTGTAACAGTAAATAATACTAAAATAACATTGCTTTCTGCTACAAACAGCATAATTTGAAGTATCATTCATGTCCGTAGGCCAAACTGTGAGAGACAGATTAATATTAATGCATTTTAAAACTGTAAATTGCACCTCCTATTCTTTGAGAGCTTCAGTGACCACTTTTTAAATCAATTACCACTGCAACCCACAGTTAAATGAATAATGTGTGATCTTCAACTATTATTAGACTTCAAAATGAGGCATTGACTGCTATGTTTTCCGCAAAAGTGAAGCTCACGGCACCTGACTTCTACTTTTAGCTCTGTAATCCAATTTTGAAATATGAATTAAGTTGAAAGTGTCATTTGCATAACAGGATGTCTTGCATGCACATAATCTAAATTATTTATGGCAAACCAGAGTGGCACTGGATTTCGTATATTTTTGGAGCTTTCATGCTCAATGAAAGTGACGGTTCAGCAAGTTAGCAAATGTGGCAGCTTGTCTGAGCCAAGAGCATTACATTTTACATTAATCACTGCCAGCAACTGATCTGAAATATTTGGTGCCAGAATATCACAGGTGACACTGAAGTGCAACAATGCTTGTTAAGTGACAGTCACTGAGGATAACTGCCTCATTCTGCAAGCGGTTTGACTGACTTCTGAACTCTGACAGGTACTGAACATGCTACTGACAGATGTTCACTGGAGTTTCTTTTAAATGTCTACATATACAGTAGCACATAATCGTGTCTGCATGTGGGCAGGGGTGTGCCTGACATGACAGAGAGACCAAAGCAGCTGCAAAAGGTCAGGTTTGTCACATAGCATTGCATTAGCAGGGTTGTCGCAGGTTCATGTAGCCAAACTCCAGCTGTGAGGGAGTTTTGTGAAAAATATGCTGTTTAATTAGCTGTTTAAGTGCATTAAAATAGATCATTTGAAGGGTTAAACTTCTTTGGGCTCAACTCTTTAGAGGCTCCTGTCTTAAAATTTGCTGTTGATGAGGTATCAACAGAGTCTTTCACATTTTTTGCTTTTCTGATATTAGTCACTTTGAAATTGCCACATAAATTAACATGGTTAAACAATTTTTAAATCCTCAAAGATTGTTCATACATGAAAAGAGTTTTTTTGTTGTTGTTGTTGTTTTTTTTTTTGATAACTGAAATGACTTAATGAAAAGTCGCGATCCAACTCTCTCAATACTTGATGCAACTTAGCCTGAATTTGGATGTGGAGTGCAGGGTGAACGTCGCTTTGTGAGAGGGCCCCTGGGGATGCGAGAACCGCCGTAATGGCCTCCGTACATCTCTCAAAAGGCTAATTTGTCACTTGTCAAATGCAGATTTGGTGAGAAGTCATTTCTTTCAGATTTGCCTGTTCCCAGCGGTCCTACTCTGTCAGTTCACATAGTGTCAGAAGAGGGTGTGCTGATGACCAATTAGACATTTAAAACTCTCAAAGCATCGTCCCATCTAGATCGCTGAGTTAAAACGTCATCTTCGCATGATTGCGCACAGCTCAATCAAGTCTCTTTGGCTACCAGCTAGATACCAATCGGGTGTTTAATATTAGGAGACTGGAAATGGCCAGTAGCTTCTTTAGATTGCAGCAAGTGTTATTTTAAATTTTTTTTTCCTAAAAATAGCTGAATAGCTGGAAAAAAAAAATAGAGAGATGGACTGCGACATATGCATCAAATTGAGTCACTCCTTCAGCAGCTGTATTAGAACATTTTTAAGATGAAAACATTGAAAAGATAGATTTCCAATTACAATGTAAATTAAGTCTAAAATCTATCAACACTCTGTGAAAATGCTCATGTTTTCCTGATAACTAATTTTAAGTTCACAAACAAATGACTCATTAGTTTCGCTTGTATTGTTATATTTATTTTTTGTGTAAGGTGTCTTGAGCAGCTGCTTTTAAAGGCACTATAAAAAAAAGTTTATTATTATTATTATAAATATTCTTATAAAACAGAGTGCAATTTATATGGCATAAAGCTACTTTTAAACAAATACACAACAACTATACACTTTGTAGTTCAGGGTTTGGTTAGTATGGTCTGATACAGCGGATGCCATAACTACATCACTGTTTAATTACATTGGCCAAATTACAACCTGACCATACTCCTATTAAACCGCAATTAATAATGAGAGCTTATGACCTCCTGCCTGGATCTTTGGTTTAGCATGCTAGGCACTTCAAAGGGAATTTCTGTGGGCTCTCTTCCCAGAGGCAAACACCGAATATTTGCATGCCTGATATTTCCATTTTGTCTTGCACTCTGGCTGAGATTATGAGAATATAAAGAGTTTAGCCCCGAGCTTTTTGAAAAGGTTGGGTAATAATAGTCTGATTTCTCAGCTTTATTGACACTGTGGAAATTAGTCACAGTGTTTGAGAGCAGAGAAAAGTGAAATTGGGGGAGGGGGGGGGGGGTGAAAAGTGAAAAATTGTCTTGTGGCTAAAACATTGAGCTGGGTGAATGATGTCACTGTTTTTTAATGAGGTCTTGAATGGCGGAGGGGTTAGGGATGACCTCTGTGATGAATGCAGCTCGCGTTTATAGTTAGTCCAGGCCACAGCATGGAAGCCCATGACTTCCTGCTGTAACAGCACGTCCGAGATGGATGAAAAAATGTTTGAAAAACCTTGGAATGTAATTTCAAGGACGCACGCTTGCATGCTGTGATTTTCTAGGATACCAGCCAGATCGTGCAGGATGTTAGCCATGGCATATACAGCCAGAGTCTCTTCCATTTCCTATCTGATCATGTGAGAAGAAGCAGGTGCTGTAATACACTACCAAACACGTAATCATGTGAGAGAAGACTGGATCTTTCTTAGGAAGGATTCAGATGTTACTTTCCTCAGTTGGGAAGTTTTAGTCAAGAAAGGAATGAAGGGGATTCAAATAATTGTCCAAACAACGAATTTGGTAGATTAAATTATGGAAATGTTTTCTGATTTTATATTCTGGGTCTTTCTAAGGACGCTTTCAGGATTATTTATTTGTTTGTTTATTTTTTCTTTCATTCATTCATGGTAACAAGTGAAACTTCTGCAACTTGTTTTTATACTTTTTGGGATCCAATTAATTCCTGATGGACAAAATTCAATCCGAAAGTTTTACTCACAATAGGGAAGAAAAGTTGGTTGTGATTTTAACCCTACAAAATTTTAACCCTCTTAAATATGACATCAGACATATCAACCATTATTTTTAAAAGGTGAAATCTAAAAGCATGCAAAACCATGATATTTAATTGGAATAAAGCAAATTTCCTACATAACCAATTGAAATGCAATGATGGTCAATGCAGACATATGAATCCTAGTATTCTGATTAAAAAACACATTTCGGAATAAAATAAAGTCCTTTTGCCTTACACATTAAACAGAGTTAAATCTATCATGTGTAACAGTAGTATGTCAAGTGCACATTTCCGTATGTAATCAAATGCACTATTTTTACAAAATAAATGTCAACTTTCTTTGGTTTGTATAACAGTTCTTACATAAAGCATTGTGTTCAATTCAATGCAACAATGCATTTCGGAGAAATTCTGCTTATGTCTAATGACCCAGTGTTTGCAGTGTGACTCTATTCAAAAATATTATTTTTGTGACACCTTGAACTGGTTGCTCCAATGAATCCGCTTAGTTGACTGAACAAATATGAGATACAATTCAGTGGGAAATCACGATCTGTGGACATCCTGACACAGTTTTTTGCTCCATGTGATTATGTTTAATTGGATGTCCCAGGACAAGTGGGTCGGTTTCATTTACATAACACTGGACTAAAAATACAAGAACACATCCAACTGAAAGTCTTTCATTATATGGTCACTTGGATTAAGTCAGACGGGCATGAAATCATTGCCCTTTTGTTTGCTTCCCTTCTCTGCTCATCATGCCCTCTGTTTGTGACAGGTCAACAGCAATCTCCCTGAGAAGTGGAAAGCCAACACAACAACACTTTACCTTCTATTTAGGAGATATCGGCCCCTACCGTTTCATGATTCATGGATCACCGGAGGTGCAACCAGTCAGAAAGCGTTACAGGAAGAGCCTGATCTCTCCCACCACCGACACAATGACAGCCTGACCTTCAGGTGTATGTGCTTTCTCAAAACTGATCATGTTCTGCTGCGGAAATATACCACTTAAAAGGAATAGGTCACCCAAAAATAAAAAACTGCTAAAATGTACTCAGTCTCAGGCCATCACAGATAGATGCAGTAAATGGGTGCCGTCCGAATGAGAGTCCAAACAGCGAATAAAAACATCACAATAATTCATGAGTAACTCACACAATTCCATTCCATCAATGAACGTCTCATGAAGCGAAAAGCTGCATTTTGACTTTAAACCTCTTTTTCTGGCTAAAATACGAGTACATCTGTCCATATTTCTCTAGACGACTATTTCACTGGAGAAAGCAATGTTCAGCAGACTTTTATTCTTGCGTGAACTTTTCCTTTAAGGCCATGATACAGCCGATAAAATAACGCTCAGCAAGCCTTAGGGAAATGTAAAATGTATTTGGCATCACACCTTGGGAACTTCTAGACTGCAATAACATATATTCACTAAACAATGAGTGCTGTGATTACAAAACAAGCACTCAGTAACCCTTTGCGCAACTTTGTGTGCATCACCAAACAGTTGGGGGTGATGAAAACTCCTCAAACAACAGAACATGGGACTTCACACAAGGACCTAAAGAAATACAGTTTGCGACTGTAAATATTGCATTCACTTCTCATTAAAATTCTCACCGTCACTCTACCTGCAGGCATACGCAAGAACGTCACTCCTGTTCTCATTTCCATAGCTGTCAGAAGCTTCACTTTCACAGGAAGCATTCAATAGCGCTTGTAATTAGTGATGCCCAAAATAAAACTGACATTTGGTGATCTGTTGACATCGTTAAATGCAGAATCACAGCTTTGGGTGTCGTAACAAAATTCTTCACATACCTGTAAGCTATCTATAGTAAACAATTAGATAGATAGTGTTCAGCTTTGGAGATCTCATGAAACAAATAGCATGTGATGCTTTGCTTATTGCTTTTTCATATGATAATGCTTAACTACACAGGTCAGATGTTGGTCACAATTAAGCTACATTTTCACAAAGAACATGTGAAATCAGGCCTGGAAATGGCTCTTGCTGTGACATGAGTTTTATTTTAAAGGCTCTATATCAGGCATGTTAATGAATTTATTGCAGCTAGCTGAGATCTGTAACTACATCAATTGTTCTGTGCGCACTTCCCCACAGAGCTCTTCAAAATGAGACAGCCCTTGGAATCCATGGCTTAAGCTTTATCGCTCTCTAAATATATTGCCTGAATTGCTATACATAGGTCTGACAAAACAATGGGAATCAGGGCACTCTATATTTGACAAGCATGTCAGCATGAATCCACATCATAACGCTCTGACATCAGCTTTCTCCTGATTTTACCTACAATGGTCTCCCATACTGTTAAAAAAGAAGAAATTAAAGGAATATAGTTACAAGTTAAGTTTTGTTAACAGAGTATTTGGCATGTTTTTGATTACCACAAAAATACTATTTTAACTTTTACATCAGTTTGTTAAAGAAAGAAAAAAAAATTGGCACAGAAAGTCTATGGGGCAACCATGACTGCACAATCAAATTGCATTAATGTATTTTGTTGACACTTTACAATAACGTCCCATTAGTTGATGTTAGTATATTAATGTATTGACTAACAATGAGCAATTTTTTTTAAAGTAGCCTATGTATTCACTTTTAATGTAGGTCATTAGAAAACAGTGTGTTGTTCGTTTACAAGCGTTTACAAGCTGCACCGGCAATAGAAAGCTGCACCATCGCTGGAACACGATGAAAGAAGACATTTGCATTCATACAATGGATTGCAGGTAAATATCTAATGTAGTGATATTTTATGTTTTCTTTTTTATAAAGCATCCGTTACTGTGAGAAACCGTCGTGAACGACGAATGATTCAAACTGAACCGCGAACAATTTCAAACCACTTTGCAAACCCATTTGAACAATAGTGATTCATTCGCGAGTCGCTAGTTCTGACTGAATCAGCGGACAGAAAATATTATTTAAGTATTATGAGGGGAAATAACTCTCGGATCGGTGTAATCTCCACTATCAGACAAGGATTTATTAGATATATTTTACAGGGGCTCGTGCGTCAACGAAAAAGTCATTTGTTTGTGATCGAACAACACAGGAGGAGTGCATGTTTTTGCGTGCAGGTAGTAAGGAGAGCCGTTGAAAGCGGTGCAGCCAGGAAATACTGTGATCTGGCTGTCCCATGTCATAACTATACAAATACAAGTTATGCCCAACCACGAATTTGTTAATTATTTTTTTCTGCGTGTCACGAGCGCTACGATTTACACTCGAAGTCGGCGCAACTCACACTATTCTCCTGCCAGAGTTGAGTGGGATATTTCTAAATAAAACAGTTAAAGTGTTATTGTAAAGTGAAATTTAGCAACTTACATTTTAGATACAATGTCGACAGTTGCTTCTATTCCACAGTCGAATGACCGTTGTGTGTCTTTAGTTTTCATTCCTGAATGAATCATTGCTTTGAAGGAATCGGTTTCGTGAATGATTCAATGATTTACTATTCGCCACCTATTGGCGGAACGATGTAACCTGCGGAAAGAGCACCGTATTTAAATTACTAAAAAATTACTTCAAATTCATATTTTTTATGCTTAAGAATAATAATACAAAAAAGTTTTTTCAGTAAACTATTATTTTAAAATTTCTATTTAGCCTGTAATATTCCTAAGATGTGTCTTGAATTAACTTTCTCATTAAGGAAGCAAGCTTAGGGCTAATTAACATTTAGATTGATTAGGAAATATATGAGCATGCATTTTCCTTGCAGTTTATTATTTTGCATGTCTGAATGAAAAATTAATTAGTTTGTTTTGAAATGTTTGAGACCAGAATGAAATGACTGCCATTTAAGCAGATTGCGGCAATCAATACTCAGGAGAATCTCGGTATTCAAGAGAGATAAAAGAATATCCTTAAACCTTGAATCTGCACACTTGTGTCCCATTGCAATTGCCTCAAAAATTAGATTACTTTTTTTTTTTTACAAACTCTCTCAATGCCTTACAAGAGTGTCTTCTCTTTGTAAATGATATTCCTGTTTATTCTCTATTCGATTATGTCACAGGCCGATAACCTTTTTGAGCTGGAGCACAGCTGCTTCACAAGCCGTCAGAGGAGAATCTATTAACTACGGCCACACTGATGGAAAGGCTATTCTCAATACTGTTGCCCTCAGAGTCTCTAGGAATATAGCAGTCAAAAGTGCAAAAGAGACTCTTCTTCATGCTGATGAAGAGAGGAGCTCTCAGGAAACACATAAGAGGATATCAAATCTCTCGCCAGCTCTCCTGGACCACACTGTTCCTCTCTGAGGGTGGGGGGTGCTCTTCAAAGCACTTCTGTTCTGTCTTGTAACTGAAATAATTGCCTGTGCTGTTTATGAGTAGACTGAATGAAAGCTACAATGGAGATATGGTTCAGGGAAATGGCAGTCAAAGGAAAGTTTTTATGGGTGTGTGTGTGTGTGCTGAATGGAGCTGCTGTCATTCTCTTCATATCTCTGTTTTTATGAAAAATTATAATCTAATATAATGATTATATAAATCAAAATGGTTCTTTTTGTTAACTTTGTTAGCCAGTGGGAGTAAATGGATAAAAGTTGTATGGGAAAATATTAAGAAATATCGCAGATCATTCTAACATGTTTCTAAATGTTTTATCTAATTTACAACCCTTATTTAATTCAGTAGCGTCTTGTAACTTTGTTAAATAACCACTTGGTGCCGTGTTCAAACGCACTGACTAAAATTGAGACAATGGCGCCCCCAAAGGGATAACAACTGAACTGCTCTCAAAATGTTTTCGAAACCGAAAATAATGTGCATAAATATATAATGTACATAAATGTAGTGTAATATAATATAAGCAGCACAGAACTCTAGAAAGCATTATCAGAGGACGTAATTGAAGTTCAATTATTTAACATTAATTATATTATCAAAGATGTATTTAGATTTATTTTATATTATAAAGTAGTATATTAATAAGAAATTGTTTATAATATATTGTAAATTAAATTAAATGTGCATATAAAAATAAGAACCGTTTTTCAGCATTCCTCCCTCCCCTAACACCCCTCCCTAAAAATGCAAAACCATATATAAATTAAAAATTTTGAAATCCTTTTTGAAAAAAATAAAATAAATAATAACAATTGCAAACCAGCATATAAAATTGTGATCTTCCCTAAACTTATCAAATTCAACTCATGAATAGTAATTGTATTATCATAGATATATTTAATTATTTTAAATATATATTTGTAATGTGGTATTCATATACATACATATGTATCTATATTTTTCCTTTTTTCTCTTTTGTGTATGCAAACTTATAAAAATATTAACAAATGTATATATATCATACATATTAGCTAAGGTCCTTGTTTTGTATTGTTTAAAATGTTTCAACCTATGGTTGAAATTGGTTTGAAACTTAATTTTTAGCAGTTCAGTATATCAGATATCACATTAAATAAAAACCTCTTTTTTAATGTGCAACCTGGTTATTTGAAAAGTGACTTCTCTATCCACTATTTGCAGAGGCATAGTGAGTCTCAAAACAAAACCATAGTAAGGTAAACAAAAAAGGGTTAAAAAAAAAAAAAAAAAAAAAAAACAAGGATAGTTTTAAATTTGTTACGGTCCAAATGTAAAAACGGTATTGTTGTCTCTTTCAGCAAGCCTTTGTGATGCACCACAATGATGAAGGAGGATAAAGAAGAATCAGAGCTGCTTAGCAGCGGGGTTCACAGTAATGGTGCTATAGCCTGCTCAGCCAATCACACTCTGATATGTAAATGAGATAGGAGAGCATGTTTGCTGATTGGTCCTCCCCAGACTTGCCATTGGCCTCATCAACGACTCTTTCTATAAGCGGCTTCACCGTGATGGGAGCTGAGGAGGGGCGGATCCTGCCAGGAGAGGAAGAGAAGAGCGCGTACATGGGCGGGATCTAGACCCCGGCTGGAGTAGAGCATCCCTGACAGCGGCTCAGCTAACGGCTAGAAAAGCATCTCCAGGCTGATGCTGAGTCAGGTACAGGTGGAGTCACAACCTTTTCGGTCATGGAGGAGCTGGAACATACCTGTCCACTGCCACGAACGGTGAGATACATGTTTTGTCGTTGTCAAGGGTAATCTGTGAAACACTGAGGAGAGGTTGGGTGACTTTCTCTTTGTTTTCAGTCTGTGTTCATCTGTTTTTGTCTTTTTGTGCTTCTGTCCGAGTGATGTTGAGCTTGTGAAACTGCAGTTAAAGTGAGCTGTTTAGCACTGACTATCTGCATGTTATAATGCTGCTTTTAATCCTCTGGGTCTGCCAGATGTTGTTTTTAAGTGCGAGAGCCAGCGCTTTGGTGGGATGGTGCCGAGCTAATGTTACAGACACCATCCAGATTGCATTTATCAGCAGGTTGCCCTTCTATGATGTTGCTCCTCCTCCTCACCTTGTACTGAATTCTGGGAAAGGTCTTCAGCATCCTTCAAAACACTGCCTCCGTTGCTATGGGAATGAATCATGCATTGCTCCATGGAGATTTTTCCTCCAATGAGTAATGAGAAATCACACCTACATTGCATTGGATAAGTAAATGAATATGTACCAGCTGGGTCTGTTTCCTGTTGAACAGCAGGAAGACACTCTAACTGGGCATTTCCTGAACAGCCAGATGGTCACTAATGTCTCAAAGGTCACTGGAATGTTAACACAGAAATTATATCTGTAACATTTCTGTAATGTGTTTGCCCAGAATTCATTTCAACACATCTAGTGGCTTCTGCCCACATGTTTACTAAAATAGATCATGGCTACAATAGCTGTCACACTAGGAAGATGCTACAAGGATGATTTAAGCAACTGTAAGGTTTTAAAGGGACAGTTCTCCCAGAAAAATTTAAATGTTGTCGCCCTCAAGTCGTTCCAAACCTTTATGAATTTCTTTCTTCTGTTGAACACAAAAGAAGATATTTTGATGAATGTTGGTAATCAAACAGTTGCAGGCAGCAATTGACTTCTATAGTAGGGAGAGAAATAAATGTACTATGGAAGTCGATGGCTGCCATCAACTGTTGTTTGCCAACATTATTCAAAAATATATATTTTTGTGTGTTAAGGAAGATTTTATTCATTTAAGTATATGTAAATGACACAATAAAAGCATGTTTTTATCTGTCTGATATCGTTACCGTTTTTCATTTTTGTTGTTTCATTAATTAATTTCCTCTTTAAATTAAGCCAAAATCCATAATATAATATCCGTTTGAAAGTGAACAATGTGAAGAAGAAACTCTTTAAATAAGAATAAAGTTTTCAAATGTATCTGTTGGGCACAATAAAACCATAATTCAATGGTCTGATATCGCCGTGTTTGCTATTTTTGTACCTTTTCTATTTTGGTTGTTCTATGAATTTAGCAGATTTTAAATATGCACTTGAATCAGCTGTTGTACTAAAATATATACAGACTTGAACAATGTTTTTGACTAGATAATAAATATTTCCCATTTGAAATATTCTTTCTATATTAAGTTCTTTGATAACCCCATTCTCCTCCGTTTAGGATTTGAGTAGACTTTTAATTATAAACTGACTGTGAAATGCGCAAACAATAAAATATCCCGGTTATCCTGCCACACATTGAAATGCTAATTCAGAATCACGTGTTGTCACAGTGTCGGCAGGCCTGTCTGTTGTGCTATAACCCACGAGGAGGTTTGAATACATTGAAATATCCATGTTATGTACATCTGTATCTATCTCCCCTCCTGTGCTGCTGTGGATGAATGATTTGTCTTAAGTCAGTGACATTAGAGAACCCTCTACTGGACAAATCAATATCCGCTGTAAAGAAGCTCTTACACTGATTGCCTTGAAATCAAGTCCTATGATAACCTCTATTTTTACAAAGAATATTTGTATATATAGGATGTCATGTCAGCAGGATCTAGGCATGTTTAAACTACATTTTATTTGAAAAGCTGCAATGTCTTATTTATTTCTCATAATTTCTCTCAAGTAAATGTATTCTTAAATGTTCTCTGCAGACTCTCATAGAACCTGCCATATTTACCCCGGAGACGAGCTGCGAGTGTCGGGCTCCACATGAGAAGCTGACTGTAGAGCAAGCTCGACTTGGAACGCCTGGTTAGTCGGTATTTTCTCCGTCTCAAAATCTTGATTACTAATGTAATCACAATAAAATAAACAGGACTGAATCTAACCGGACACACACACACACTCAAACACACACACCCAACCATTCAAGTCCGTAAGAAATAAAATAAATAAAAAACAGAAAATAATACTTTTTGTTATGCAAGTATAATATTTTGCCCAATATATTAAGACAAAATTGTGCTGTATAATTATTGACACAATCCATAGACAAGCAAGACTTTGAGTCAGAGGTCTGTAGTAGTAGATTTACTGCTGCTTAATTTTTTTGTGAAACCCTTTTTTAATTAAACATCAAAAGAACAGTTATTTGAAATATACATCTTTTATAACATTATAAATTATTTTACTGTCAATTTCGATTAGTTTCATGCATGTCTGCTTAAAAAAGGATTCATTTCTTAAAAAAAATAATAATAATATTGTCGGTGCCAATAGCCTCATGGGCGGCCCGCTGACCATTGTGTTTTTGGCATCCCGAGTCCCTTCTCGTGGACCCTTTCCTAATCCCTTCCTCCCACTTTGCTTCCTGTCTAAATAAAAGCAAAGATGCCAAAAATGAATATAAAATAACAGATTTTGTGTGTGTGTTTTCAGAAAGCTTCATTAGATTTGTCAATGATTTCTAAAAGTGTCATGAATTTTCCTTTTTCAGTGGACCGGCCGGTGCGAATCTATGCAGATGGCATCTTCGATCTTTTTCATTCCGGTCACGCTCGCGCCCTGATGCAGGCTAAGAATCTGTTCCCTAACGCCTACCTTATAGTTGGAGGTATAGACACGTTACATTTCCTGATCCAGACTTATCGATATTCTGTAGATGTTGTTGAATTATGAACTCTTTGGTCCTAAACTGATGAATGATCTATGTTTGGGCGTTAAGTATGTAGTGATGAACTCACTCACAAGTACAAGGGCTTCACCGTGATGACAGAAGACGAGCGGTACGAGGCATTGAGACACTGCCGCTACGTTGATGAGGTTTTGCGCGATGCGCCCTGGACTCTGACCCAAGAGTTTTTAGAAAAACACAAGGTCAGTAATTTGTTCACATCAGCACAATACCGTACACATACTTCCCCGCAGTTAACCCTCTGGTTGGTGTTCTCTAGATTGACTTTGTGGCGCATGACGACATCCCATACTCCTCTGCTGGATCTGAGGATGTGTACCAGCATATTAAGGAGGCAGGTAAAGAAAAGTGGCCTTCTCTTAAGAGCATGTGTGTGTTTGTGTTTCACACCAGATCTAACATGTGTGAGTGTCTCAGGTATGTTTGTGCCCACCAAAAGGACAGAAGGGATCTCAACGTCCGACCTGATCACCCGGATAGTGAGAGACTATGACGTGTACGCTAGACGTAACTTACAGAGGGGCTACACCGCTAAAGAACTGAACGTCAGTTATATTAAAGTACGTTAATGATCTTAACTCAAATGCCAACTGTGTGTTTTGCTTCAATTTTGCTGACTAGTTGTTCTGTTACTAGATAAATGGATATTTTCTGACAAGATCCGGTGTCTGGAGTTGGATCTGATATTTCTGATGTGGAGACATGATATAACATAAATGTACTTAAATGTTAGTTTATTTTTATTTTAACAAAGGGTTGTTATCACTAGAACTAAAACTATAACCATAAAATAGTATTACTTGAAATAAAATAAACATGAACTGAAATTACATTAAAGAAACATATTTTTTTAACTTATTTTAGCTATTTGTCAAATAACTTACTAAAAGTTTACTAAAAATAAAAAATGTTTAGACAAATTTAAAAAAAGAAGAAAATATAAAAACACAAAAAACTTTAAAACCGAGAAAAAAAATCTAATTCAAAATATTAACAAAAACAATAAGAAAATAAATTATACTAAAATACCACAAATTGATATAACATATTTTCCTTAACCATTATTCAGAAAAATATATATAGATATTATATATGAAATTTATAATAAATATTTTATGAATTTTAGTTTTTTTAAATATCATCACTTATTATTAACTTTTTTGGGGCTCACATCACATGACATTTTACAACAACAAAAAAAAAAAAGATATTATTATTTATCATAGAAGTGATGTATTTAAGTCACTGTAGCGTAATTTTAAATGTAGTTTCGAGAAAGAAAAAAAAAGTAATATAATATATAAATGTTATATAAAATATAAAATGTTTTGTATAACATTTAACACTGACATAAAAAAAAATGCTTGCTGAACTCACTCTTTTTTTGGACAGGAAAAGAAGTACCGTCTGCAGAATCAGGTGGACAGGATGAAAGAGAAGGTGCGGACGGTCGAGGAGAAGTCCAAGCACTTTGTGTATAGAGTGGAAGAGAAGAGCCATGATCTTATCCAGAAGTGGGAGGAGAAATCACGAGAGTTCATTGGGAACTTCCTGGAGCTCTTTGGCCCAGATGGGACTTGGGTAAGCAAGGGTATATGTAGAGTATATGCACCTATATAATAATACAAAAGAAAAAACATGAAACAAAAGAAAAGATGTCGTTTTTTGTTTGTTTTCGAATCTTTGAATATGACTTCTTCCTTTTTTCTAGAAGCAAATGATTCAGGAACGTAGTGGGCGTATGATCCAGGCGCTCTCTCCACGCTGCTCGCCCAGCAGCAGCCCACCGAGGGACTTTTCCCCATCACGCTCTCCGTCACCTCCATCCCGCTGGGCCATGCCCAGGACCTCTCCGCCCACGTCCCCGAAGGGCGCCTCCGCCTCCATCAGCAGCATGAGCGAGGGTGACGAGGACGAGAAGTGAGGAATAAACCATCACACACACAATAGACTGAACTTTACTCACAAACAGCTACCCTCATGGGAAAATTTGAAGTACTGTACACAGCACAGGGTTGTTGAAGTCCTGTTTAGTTATGCTGGTATTCCAACAAATATTTGAAAGCCATTGCAGCCCTGAACAGATCCTGAGAGAAGATTTAACAAATTCACTGAATTAACTGAAGCCACTATTAGTGACTGTTCTTTGCATACACTATTTGTTGTTATAGCACCCAAATTGTTAAAAAAATATGAACATCAACAGGAATAAGCAATATCAGTATTATAACGGCTATTGGTTGTTATATTTAATTGTTCATGCTTGTTCAGTTGTTTGGTTTCCCGTATTTTTTTAAATCACCCAACATTCACTTAAAGCAACACTCAAAATGTATATAATGAGCGAGTACATCATAAACTCATATACCAAACTGCCTTTTTGTCTTATCCCAGAACACTATGGTACATTTATAATAAAAATGTTTGGACTGTTGTAGCCTGTTCAGGTCGTCACCGTTGCGGAGTAACACATACCTCCGTGAATCGCCATAGACATAAACTTGGAGAAGTAGATCCGGTTGGAATGTTCTTCCGCGGGATACGTGTAGTTCTGTTTATTAACCGCTAGAGTTGCTTTCAAATTCATCTTTAAACCCACTGATAATTTAATAACACTGTTTTTACAAAATTTGATAATTACCAAATCAAAAGAATTATCTTTTTTTCACACCGTACATTCACTAAAATGTTGTGGTTTATCGGTTAACAGCCATAACAAGATAAATTATTATCGGGTTCTTTTAATATTGGTGTATACCCACAAATTAGTTTAATGACACCAAGTGGCCAAAGAAGTGTGGTTAGTGAAATAGACACACTGAAATATTGTGAACAAAAGTGGTAGTGAATTTCCCCTGATGTTTAAGAGGAAGTGGACTGATTCTGACGTCCACTGCTCAGGTCTGAATGGAACATTGGGACTGTCCTATTGTAATATACTGTATGTTTATGATGTCTGATCCACCTCATGAATGTGTGTCAGCGCACACATGAGGAGCTAATGCTAACATTCACTGAGCTGTCTGTGCATGCGTTTAGTTCTCATTAACCTGTGTGTTACTGCAGCCTTAACCTCGAAATCATTCAGAATTGAAAATTTGCTATAAAAAATGTAATCACCCTTAGACCATTCAGTATGCAGGTGAGTTTGTTTCTTCAGATTTCAAGAAATGTAGTATTACATCACTTCCTTAGCAATGGATCCTCTGCAGTGGATGGGTGCCACCAGAATGAGAGTCCAAACAGCTGAAAAAATTGATGCAGTTCATCGATTAACACTGTGAGAAGTGCAAAGCTAAGTGTTTGTAAGAAACAAATCCAATATCAAGGCATTTAAACTTTAAACCATTACTTAAGGTTAAGCTACTATCTATAGTCTATAGTCCATTGTAATTCTAAAGTTTTGGACTGTGTTTGCTCAACATATTTCTCTCCCGATTCAGATGAGACAAACACGTAGCTTTTTGCTTCACAAGGGAGTTATTGATGGAATGAACTTGTGATGTTTTTATCAGTTGTTTGGACTATAATTCTGACGGCACCCATTCACTGCAGAGGACTCATTGGTGAGCAAATTATGTATTGCTAAATTTTTCTAAAACTGTTGCAATGAAAAACAAACTCACTTACATCGTAGATGCTCTAGGGGTGAGTACAGGCTCAGCAAAGTTTCATTTTGGAGTGAACTATTCCTTAAAATCTGTGCTCGTCTATCTACAAGCCCTACATCATGGAGAATGCCCTTCTGTATTGTCTAGGTATGCCAGAGCCACTTTAATTTATATAACCTGCGCTCTGTAAAAATTGTCTTTTTGTTTGTAAATTGTTTTCTTTTACATTAAAAATGGCTTAAAATGTAAATAAAAAACTGAGTAACAGAACAGTTGTCAGCTCCAAGATTCAAATACAAATTCATGAACACGTACTGATGGTATTACTGGAAGATCTCTTTATTGTTCTTCTTTTATAGGTACTTCAGATGGAATGTCAATACATCAATATCCACATCATGATGATGTATGCGTCAGCATCATCTAACACATTTTGTATGTTTGGAACAGCATCTATCTGCAAGCAGTACTGTTTAACTTGTAACAAAAAGAAAAAGTCCAAAACACTAATAGTCCCACAGAAATGCCCATTTTGCAGATACAAGATGGTTGCATGAAAACACTAAAATATTAGGTAAGAGATTTAATTGTAGGTAAACAGATTTTCCTAATGTGTTAACACTCTGTATGCATGCAAAAATGACTATGACTATGTGAACATGACAATGACAGAAACGGTTGTGAAGGCTTGTTTTCACAGGAAAATGCTTGCATACTTCATTCCGCTCCTCTGAATGCTTGGAGTTAAAGGCATCAAAGTGCATTCTTCACTGACTTTTTTGAACATAAAAACTAATAAACCGTATAACAAATATTTTAAAATAAATACTGAAATCTAAACTCTAATAACATGAAAAACTAAGGTGTCATCAAAACACACTCAAAAGACATTTTTTGAATGTTTTCTATGGAGAGATTCTGACACATGGAACAGAATCAGAACATCAGCTGATAAATATACAATCACACTCTATTAAACAACAGCATGCCTGCAGAGTTCCGATGGATGAATCTCATTAACATCAAAATATATTCAATTATATACATTTTACATAAAGAATAATGAAATCAATTGTTGCACCATTAAGATTTTTTTCACTGACATTATGAGAATTCAGTTCATTTCATTTCTCAATTTACAACACTGTAAAATCTCTTTCTAAAAAATAGGTTTAATTTTTCTCATGCACCATAATATTTTTTTCTTTATATTTCAGGATGAAATCTGATTTAGACATGTTCTTGACAGGTTTCGTGAGATTCACCCTGGAGTGTTGCAGTAAAAACGAAGACTAACAAATGTTCCTCTTATGGAGTTTCAAAAGGCAAAAATTCAAATAATAGGCAAAACTCACCTATAGAAATATCATTCAGGTTCACCTAAATATACTTGTGCGTGCAAAAGAATCACTGAGGAATAAATGACAGTATATATTTGAAATAGGACACTCAACAAACTCTTCTGGCCGGAGTCAAGCTTGTTGTTGAGCATTGGTTCCTGTAAACCACACAAACTGTCCTGGATTTCCTCTTCATAGACCCCTTTACAGAATCACTGCACTCAAAGAGTCCCAAAACGTATCTGTGATAGGAATTTTATAAGACGAGGTCCTCTGGAAAACATTAATTCCATCAAAAGGAATGTTTGAGAAGTAGTGGTATAATAAAAATCTATCTTAAGCTTAAACTTTGATTCAAAAGTTAACCAATCCATTAAGCTGCTTCTATGAGTTTATATCTAGGTAATGTACTACAGCTCAGAATCAGCACAGCCCTACACAAATGCACAACTTGGGAGAAAACACGGGTGTCAAATAAATAAATAAATATTGGAAACAACACTTGATTTGTTTAAAAGTGCATTTCACCATGCTTGGGAATATTACTTTATGAGCATACTCATCTGCTCCCCAAAAACATTTGGGTGCATCTAACAAGCAAACAACTGTTCATATTTCACCCAAAACATTGAAAGAAAAATAAGAATGATTTTGCATTAAGAAAATAGTTTTTAGAACCACTAAAAATGTTTGCATTATGACAGTTTTCATTGCATTATGCACATTTCCCTTCTCAAATTGTCACTACTGTCATACAGTAATGAAAATCATCTTGTCTGGAAAGATTTTATTTTCCCAATTAAACTCACAAATTAATTTTTTTTATTTGAAACACATTTTTTCATAAATGCCTTAAATTATAAATATATTATACAAGTATAAATTCTAATACATTTATCTATCTATCTATCTATCTATATATACACACACATATATACATACATACATACATACATACATACATATATATATATATATATATATATATATATATATATATATATATATAAAATTGTGTATATACACTCAATCATTTTAATAATAAAAAAAATATAATAACTGAAAAGGTTTTATAATTAAAAATAAGTATTTTTTCCAAATTACATACATTAATAATGATATAATTTTATATATATATATATATATATATATATATATATATATATATATATATATATATATATATATATATATATATATATTACTTTTAAAATATATCATTATTTATATATAATTACTTAATAATTACTAAAAATATATCATAATGTCATAATGCAAAAATGACTAATTGTATACATTTTATTTTCTTTATGCAAAATATAATTTCATATTTTTCTCTTGATTTTAGGGTGAAAAATAAAAAAATAAAATAAAAAAAAACTAAACTTAATAACTAAGCTTTGAGCTTAACCAAATTATTTCCATTTCTTCAGAGCCTTGTTAAATAATTTCTCCATTAGTCCACTGCCAAGAAAACAGGAGTTGTAGCCACAGAAACTGGGGATAAACCCTCTCTAGTGCCTGTGAATTTTTGAAAGAAATAAAAAAAAAAACAAGTGCTCTTTGTTTTTCACCATCTCAAACTCCAGGCATCCTTCACTGACTGTTTTAGAAAATGCAACAGGGGAGGCTACTGTGTGGCACAATTAAAAAAGAACCAAAGTATCTGACACCCCGGCCACAAACGTTCACTTTTTCCTCTGACTCCAATGGAAGACACTAAAAAGAGGTTCTGTATCTTACAACCGTAGCTGCACAAAGGAGGAAACAGAGACTTAATGACACTTACATCACCAGCTCTTTAGCTCTGGAAATGCTAACAAGTATAGAACACTCAGCATCGATGTGATGTTGCCATGGCAGCTGAAGCTAGACTAAAGATAGTATGTCTGTAACGCGTGCAGTGGTACATGGATGGGGCGAGTGCGATTATCTTTTGGCCTTGTATTTTGAAGCATCTCTGGGCTCTTTGCTCGGGTTGCTCCAGTCATCTGCTCCTGGGCCTCCTTGATAGTGTCGCCAAGCAGATTTGTTAAAGACGGGCAGACGCTCAAATGATTCGCTGGAGAGAGCCTGGTCAGAGAAGATGACAGGGTGGATGTTTAACATGAATTAGACATCTATTAACCCTGTGTTTCTGTGGCTCATGTGGCAGAGCATTTCGTTAGCAGCGCAAGGTTGTGGGTTCAATTCCCAGGGAACACGTGTTAGTTAAAAAAATGTTAGTCTGAATGCACTGTCAGTCGCTTTGGATAAAAGGATGCATCTGCTGGATGCATAAATGTTAATTAAATTTTTTAATGTCATTTAAAACCTAGTGGAATAATTCTGTAAAGTGCAAATTGAGAGCTGTTTTTACCTTCAAGTAGATGACGGCATCGGTCCCTACACCTTCCATCGAGTACAGTTTCAGGTCCCCTTGAAAGTAGCGGGCGTACAGTCTGGAGATCGGCAAACCATGTCCAAATCCAGCCTATAGACACATGGAGATAAGGTTACAAAGGACGATGCTAGATTTAGAGCAGCTGTCCAAGGATAAAGCTTGTTGTTGTTGTTTTTTAAGGATAATGTAGCCAAACTTCTTTACCAATGGCACTCGTTTCGAGTCCAGACTGGGTGTTGGTGCAGTCGAGTAGGTGTAGTTGAACAGCCTGTCAATCTTCCGTAAAGCCACGCCCCCTCCCATGTCACTGATCTATGATGAAAAACACAGGAAGATTGGGATCAAGGCATGCCATGTGTACATGTTTGCAAAGAAAACCGATTTTTAAATAATCTGACCTTCACAGAGAGATCTTCTTTCCCCAGGGTCACTTTTGCTTTTATAAGAGGAAGGCCCTCCTTACTTCCCTCGTGGAGCTCATTGGTGGCCCGCATTGCATTCTAAAAACACAAACACAAGTTGTTACAGCAGTACGTCAGGACCTTGGGAGAAACACAAAAGATAAGTACTGCTAAATATTGAACTGCGCAACACATGCCAGTACTCCGATATATCAAATTCAATATGTATCTGCAAGTTTTAGAAACTTACCTTAAACAGTTCAAACAGCATGTGGAAAAGGTGTGAGGGAACGTACACAGCCTGGATGGGTTTTTGAGGAGCCTTTGCTACATAAAAAAGAACATTTATACTATTTTGGAGCTCTAGATGTTTTACATGAATTAGACTTGAATTAACTCTGAAGCAAACATTATATATTGAGTTTTGTGAGAGAATAAGGACATTGAACAATAAGGACATAAGTACCATTGAATTCCTCTATCTTGAGTTCAGGGGCAGCTGAATAATATTGCTCGCACACCATCTTGGCGGTCTCGTATGCATCTGAAAACAACATCAAGCTTGAATCAGTGGAGCACAAAATCCAAACAAAAGATAAGGATGGTTTTCCTACACTGCTTCTAAAGCTTGGGGTTGGTAGGATTTTTTGAAAGAAGTCTCGTGCTCACAAAGGCTGCATTTATTTAATCAAAATACAATAAAACCAGTGATATTATGAAATATTATTGCAATTTAAAATAACTGGTTTCTATCTGATTATGTTTAAGAATGTAATTTATTCCTGTGATGGCAAAACTGAATTTTCAGTGTCATTACTCCGGGCTTCAGTGTCACATGATCCTTCAGAAAAAAACACTGTACTGCTTCATATTTTTGTGAAACATTTTTCGATATTATTTGATAAATATAAAAAAGTTCAAAACAAGGGCATTTATTTAAAATATGAATCTTTTTAAACCTTTTACATTTCTTTACAGTCACTTTGAATAATACGAGCATGCTGAAATTAAATTAAATTAAATACCCCAAACTTTTCTATGATAGTGTATGTGACAGAACAAAAAATAAAAACTTACCAGTCACCACCTCAGCAACACTGCAGCTGGGATCAATACTGCCAATGTGTTTCGGATGGGCTGGGTTGATGTCATTGCCAAAAAGGAGAGCTGTAATAAAGAGCAAAAGCAATTAGTTTAAAACTCACTGAAAAACTATGGAGCAGTAAGTGGTGTCTTTTTTAGCGTGATGTACTGTGCTGGTTGATGAGCATGCGAAAGGAGATTCGGTTGGTGTAGAAGCGGTCCAAAAAGTACTGGATGTTGGAGCTGACAAATGGATCGAAACCAAACTTCTCTTTATATTCGATCACACCCTGGGCCATAGTCGGGACCACATCATTGTGCCTATTCCTGATCTCAATAAGAGTCTCCAGAAAGCTAGAAAAACATTGATAGATAAAAATTAACCACAGGTTTTTAAATAAATATTGCAATAATGAAATTCTATCTGAGATTGATAATTATCTTCATATTACGGTCAATTTTTGAACGTAAAGAATTAAATTTTGAATCACATTCGAATTTACAGTTACCTATGTGAAAAATTTATATTTATTGAGATTTGCTAAAGATTACATTTAACAGCTATTAGATTATGAGTGAGCATTAGATGATGACGAAGTTAATCTAAATGTAAAAATATTGGAATGAACAATAAAATATCCAAATACTGGCTAATAAACATACCTAACACTGACCTAGTCATTAGGCTATACCGTTTAGCTGGGGCAAACTGTAAGTACACCCAAATCCACCCATTTTTTGTCATTCAGGTCATTTATAGTACAAACCCGATTCCAAAAAAGTTGGGACACTGTACAAATTGTGAATAAAAACAGAATGCAATGATGTGGAAGCTTCAAATTTAAATATCTTATTCAGAATACAACATAGATGACATATCAAATGTTTAAACTGAAAAGAATGTATAATTTTAAGGGAAAAATAAGTTGATTTTAAAATTCATGGCATCAACACATCTCAAAAACAAGGCCATGTTAACACTGTTACTAACAGTCTGTAAACGTCTGGGGACTGGGGAGACAAGTTGCTCAAGTTTAGGAATAGGAATGTTTTCCCATTCTTGTCTAATACAGGCTTCTAGCTGCTCAATTGTCTTAGGTCTTCTTTCTCGCATCTTCCTCTTTATGATGCGCCAAATGTTTTCTATGGGTGAAAGATCTGGACTGCAGTCTGGCCATTTCAGTACCTGGATCCTTCTTTTACGCAGACATGATGTTGTAATTGATGCAGTATGTGGTCTGACATTGTCATTTTGGAAAATGCAAGGTCTTCCCTGAAAGAGATGACGTCTGGATGGGAGCATATGTTGTTCTAGAACTTGGATATACCTTTCAGCATTGATGATGCCTTTCCAGATGTGTAAGCTGCCCATGCCACACACACTCATGCAACCCCATACCATCAGAGATGGAGGCTTCTGAACTGAGCGCTGATAACAACTTGGGTTGTCCTAGTCCTCTTTAGTCCGGATGACATGGCATCGCAGTTTTCCAAAAAGAACTTCAAATTTTGATTCGTCTGACCACAGAACAGTTTTCCACTTTGCCACAGTCCATTTTAAATTACCCTTGGCCCAGAGAAAACGGTATATAGAGTTTTATATATGATGATAACTTCAAACTCTTTGTCATTTTTTCTCTGATAAACTCTTTTCTGATATTGCTCCACTATTTTTCACTGCAGCATTGGGGGAATTGGTGATCCTCTGCCCATCTTGACTTCTGAGAGACACTGCCACTCTGAGAGGCTCTTTTTATCATGCTGCCAATTGACCTAATTAGTTGCAAACTGGTCCTCCAACTTATATGCACATTTAACTTTTCCGGCCTCTCATTGCTACCTGTCCCAACTTTTTTGGAATATGTAGCTCTCATGAAATCCAAAATGAGCCAATATTTGGCAAGACATTTCAGAATATCTCACTTTCAACATTTGATATGTTATCTATATTCTATTGTGAATAAAATATAAGTTTATGAGATTTGTAAATTATTCCATTTCTTTTTAACTCACAATTTGTACAGTGTCCCAACTTTTTTGGAATCGGGTTTGTATTTTGTATGAATAAACACCATTGTATGTAGACATGGCATGTGAGCAGGATTCTTTCTTTGTTTTCACTGATCCAGCATGCATAGCCTGTTTCTTCTTTTCCACTGTCAGGGCAGCTTTCAGTCACTGACTCCTCTGTTCTCAACTCTGGCCTGAATTCACTTCACGTGATAATATAATAGCATGCCGTGCAACTGCCTGCAGAACAAGAACGTTTATCTGTCTCACAAAAAGAAAAAAAAAACATAATAAAAAAGAGTTCCACTCACTCATTCAGGGCATGTGGGTCTTCTGGTTTCCTGTTCTCAAACTCTAGAAGTTCGAAAAAACTTTGCATGTACCTGGGGAGAGATTTGGCAGGGCTCAGGCTTCATGAAGCATGTGTATCTGACATCCTCCATTTCAAACTCAGTTTTATTACCATTTCTGCACCAGTTTGACTGAAGGTTGGCTGAGGAGCCTGTCAGGCAGCAGATTGACCTCTCTCATAGTGTTAGCCAGACGCACTGGCAGCTCCTTCCGCAGGAACATGTAAGACGTCTTCTCACATGCATTATCCCTACCTGAAAATCCAACAACCAGAAACATAAACAACTGAGAAAACAGGAGGGGCTGTCAGTGTTTACAGATGGGAAAGAGCAGAAAAATGATACCTGACACCTGCAAAGTACTGCACAACTCATTAATCAGGCTCAACTATAAGCTTTGAAGACAATAAGATACAGTATTATAAATATTAACATTCGTGACTTTATGTAAAACTATTTTGAAACTATTGTGTATTCTGAAAAGCATCAAACTGGTAAACATGCACTCTTGCTGTAGGCCTTCAGAGCACACCAATATGTTTTCAGCTGAAACATCACAGGAAGGTTTAACCATCCCTATAATTTATTTAAGATTGTAACTAATATTGTAATTAGCCTTGTTGCATAAGCCTTTCTTCTGACTCATGTCATTATGACAGTCCCTTTTGTGCCATTCCTCCTATTGTTCGGTGCACTGTTCACCCAAAAATGAAAATTCACAAACCTTTTCATTTTTCCACATTCAGACGATTTAGGATGACATATGATTTAATGACAGGATTTTCGTTTTGGGGTGAACCATCCAATTAAAAACCTTCAAATTTATTGTGACAACGTCACATAGGTGTTGTCTACATAGCGTTCATATCACACACTTTATTCTTTATTATAAAGAGCCTCTCCCTCTTATAAAAGTATGGACAGTTATATTATACTACAATAATATTATTAATATAAGATGGTTCATATGCAAACGACTGCACATAAATAACAATCAAACCAAATAATATATGCAAACAATTAACTTAACAAGATAAATGACGATAAATACCTGAAGGACATACATATATTTTTAGACATATACAGTATGGGATCAACGATTCTAATGTGAGACTCTTCTGTTTAAACGGTCTCGAATTTGTAATCTTTAAATGTTAACTTTGGAAATTATTAAGTGTCATATCTCCTAGTGTCATAGAAACAGTACCAACTTCCTCATTAATATAAAACAGAGGCGGTGAATGTTTTATTTCCGAATGCACAAAGTTCTTGTTTACCAAAATTGTCGCATTTCCAGTGAACGGTTTTGAAGACTAAACATACACCCAAACAAAGATGGGTTATAAAATATAGTCATTTTATGAAGCAAATTCAATCAACATAATCGTGCTGCATCAAAAGTAATAACGAGTGCCGCTGTCAGCGACTGTCAGTTTGCACGTGACGGATGCGCTCGCACTTACCGAATTCCAGAAACTGTTTGATTGACAGGGGCGATGGTGAAAACCTTGAATAATATTCTATTTTTGGTAAATGGTCCTTCAGAAGAAATGCGTACAGTCTCATTGTGGGGGAAATGTGAACCGACTGAGGACAGGCTTTTTTTTAAAAAAAGGATCTCTTTATATTGAGATCATGGCAGGGATGGTCCAAAGAGTAGAGCTGTCCGCAACATCCGTATACGAAAAATTCACCTCCGTTTCATATTTATATAACAGAACACCGCGTTATATGTGTGTACCGTGTTGTCCCGCACGGCCACTGTTGCGCTAAACAGCACGTACAACGAGAGAGAAAACACAACCGACCATGATTCAAACAGCAAGCGCTGTGATTGGGTGAGAAGAACACGGAAGAACTAGATAGTGCTTTGTAATTGGTCCATTCATTTACCTGAACGAAACGCCTCTGTGTAAAGTTAGGTTGCAGGATAGCAGTTATGTTTGGTGTTTGTTTGCATTATTAACGTGCATTTCATCCTATAAAACATTTTGCAAGTATTATTAATTCAGCTTTAATTTGTTGCTTGCTTGCTTTGTAAAAAATATATATATATGTACACACACACAATAAATAAAAATCTTAGTTTTTTTGTTATTTTAGTATCATTTATATATTATTATAGCCGTAATTAATATTTTGGGTTAGCTATTATTATTATATTTTCAGTTTCATTTTCAAGTTTAGTTAAATTTTATAATTTTATTATTGTCACCTAGCATTATTTCTAAATCACTTTTTAATAAAATTCAATGTATTGGTTTACTTTTATAAATTGTAGTACTTCTATTTTTTTTCTCATTCAATTTTTCATCAAATTTTTTTTTGTTCAATTACCTATTTTAATACTTTTAGTTTAACAGTAACAACATCAGACAAATTAAAACAGTTCTAAAAAAACCTTTCATCCAGCCGACCCTTCAGCCTTAGAAAAGATTTGATTTCACTTTATCAGCAATGTGCACCATGACTCACAAGATCTACTAATGCTTTGTAGTTCTGATTCCCCAGATTGATGGACCCAATAAAAAGTGTAAACATCAAAATCAGACCCAATAACTCGCAGTGACATCAGTAAAAAAAAAACACACAGATCTGACAAAATTTTAGATACTAGCATGTACATACATATTGAAAATGCAATGTTATTGACCATCACTGTTCACAGATTTTCCCAACAGTCACACGCAACAGTCTGTTCTTCTTAGGCAATTTCTACAACTTTTAATGGGGTGAGGACAGTCTTTGTCTCTTCAACATCATCCAGATCTGGTATGGGGTCATACTGACGTCTATATAAAACACGGGTCACTAGCGTGATGATAAACATCTCCACAATCAACAGCTGCTGACTCATCACTGCAAAAAGAAATTGAGGGTGTTTTTAGGAACCATTAATGACAGACTATTTAAGTAGTTGTAGGCAAATGAAGCTAGAGTTAAAGGAAAATTATGCCCCAAAAAATGAAATTCTGTTGCATCATGTCTTTCCAAACCTGTATGACTGCCTTTCTTCACTTTAGTGGAACACATAAGTTACACTTTATGAAACTTTTATGCTGCCTTTTGGAGCTTGACAGCTGCTCATCCATCTTCATTTAAACGAAAGCAACTCATTCTGCTAAGAGGAAACTCATACAGATTTGGAATAACACGAGGACAGGAAATTATGACAGAAGTTTTATGTTTATAATGAATCTCTTTAAGTCCTGTGCTCTTTGATAATTTAACAGGATTGTTATTTTACATTCTGCCACATGATAGTACTCACTGTATCCACGGGCCTGGGACGTGTAGGGTGGTGCGCAGGCAATAGTCCCGTTCATTGCCAGTATGTTGATGACAGCAGTTTGCAGCTGGCTGAGAATCAGCACCAACTATGGGTAGATGTAATTTTTGTTGAATCTCTGGTAACACTCATTCCAGCAATACTAAACACCAAGGATGTTCTAAAAATTGTAAGGAATAAATACCTGATACATGGCATATTTAGGGACCATTTTAAGGGTGCGTAATGCCTCTCGCACATGCATGAACATGATTGCAACAGGCCAAAGGGCGATAATGGTGAGAACGCCTATAAAGGAGTTTATCCATATGGCTGCTCCAGTGGATGAAACCTACAGACCAGAGAAAGAAATGCTGTAATGCTGTAAAAATAAAATGATGTATTGAAATAACTGCACATTCAATACTTACCTCAGCTAAACTGAAGTTTCCATTCGTCCAGAGGACTATAGAAAGGATGGTTAAGACCAATTTCAACAGCGCAAACTGGTAGGACCCCAGTTTCAATATGAACAGAGATCGTCTGAAAAAGCAAAGCACAATATTTGAAGGAAATTAAAAAAGGTGGTTTTTCAGATTTGACATTCCACATCACATGAGCCCACCCACAGGTATCGCATCAAACTCAACACTGTTTATGATGAGTTTGATAGGGGAAGTCTTACAGTGATTCCAGGAGCTGCAAACGGCTCCCTTCTCCCAGATAGCAAAGAGTGCAACGGCCCGGAGGTGCCCAATTTAGGTTATCCACTAAGTATGATAAAGACCTCTTGTTTGCAGAAGAGTTGAATGGCCAGAGGTGCACTCATCCTGTCGCCATCCAGTCGAAGATATGGGCAATTCATGGCAAACTTCAGATGCTAGTTTAAGAATGACTATAACATGCAGGCGTAATTTAGTTAATATGAATTATTCATTTATTTCTATACAGGCTCCTGTGCAGGATGTTCATATTGACTGCACTGACACTATTAGATGTGAACAAAATTTGAATGAAATTGAACTGAATAATGACAGTTAACTCTCATAATTGATGAACTCTGCAACACTGACACTGTTACTGAACTGAATTAAATCAACATTTAACCAGCTTGAGCTCTGTAGAGCTGCTTATGGCTGAAATAAGCTTGTTTTGAGTAACTTTATTTTTTAACTAAAGTGAGTTGAATGGATATGCTATTGCCTTTTTAGAGCTACTTTACAGCTGAAATTGTATTCAGTTAAGTGAAGAATTTTAATACTGTTTTTTTCCTGTTTAAAACTGTGAAGCTGCTTTGAAATATTATTTTTATGTCGAATTTAACATGGAAAATGAGGCTGTGAGGATTCGGCAGTCCAGGACAACTTTTAAACTTTTGAACGTTTTTTTTCCTAATAGAATTTTCATCAACTGAACAATTGGTGTGTTGTTAAACAACAGAACAATCAACTGAATGCACCATATTTTATACATCATTCAAAAAAAAAAAAAAAAAAAAAAAAAAAAAAATTATTACACAGTATATATATGGCACTTCCCTAACTAAGGTCTATTGACCACATCAGTATTTTTTTTTCTAAAGTATAAAACATTTAACAAATCATTAGCTTAAAAAAATTAATAAAAAAACTTTCTACCTAATAAAATATTATGGAACTTGTATACTAATTATAGAAATACTCACTGAGTTTTAAGATTTTATTAATTGACTTTACTTTTCCAGGTCTAGAAATAACACTTAAAATCAATTAACTAATTAACTAATCAATTAATTAATTAAGTGGTGAGGTGAGTTAAAGTACATTTTTCGTTATTTTAGCTTACAATAAGGCAAATAGCGGCCACCTTGGATGTTTGCTGAGGCCCTCAAGCGGGCCCTAGTCCCCGGTCATAGATAAAAGGAGGGTGGGCTATTCAGATTTTTTGAGATTCATAGCAACCACTAAGAAATGGTTCGCACACTCTTAGGTTTGCCTACCGTGTGATGGGGACGTTTGGCAGACACGGACAGCAGCAGCAACAAGGTCCCGTGCTGATCTTTAATGACTTATTCTCTGAGCGCCTGAGAAATGCATCGTCTCCTCCGACCTCTTCAATCATGAGAATCAGGAACTTAAAGACCACAATTGCAAAGTATCTGCCAATTAAGTCAGAAATATGTAAATTTGTGTCACGGTTGCACCCACACCCACAAATTCTTTCAACAAATTTTAAAGTTCTGCAACTAACTGAAATGCTATTAAAGACCTTATTCTTCTTCTGAGACTAAACTTTTAAATGTATCTCCTCCTAGAGCTTTCAAGCTACAACTACACCTTGGGTCAGACCTTCAGACTGGTTTGACTCGGGTTGCTCAATCAACTGGTCTTAGGTGGTTTTTAGCTGTTTTTGCTAAATGAGCTGGTAGCTGTTTTTTTCTGATTTTTTTTAAAATCAGGTTTCAGTTGATTTGTGTTTAGTTTTTTGATAAATCAGCTGTTTTTACTTGGTTTTAGCATATGTTTAGCTGGATTTTTCATTCATATTAACATTAAATCATACTAAAAACCTGCTAGCAACATGCTAATCATGTTAGAAAAATGTTAATCATGTAAGAAACATGCTAGCAACATGCTAAAAACATTCAAATCATGGTAAGAACATGGTAGCAATTTGTTATCAGTGCCAGAAACATGGTGAGCATGGTAAAAACATGTTAGCAACATGCTAATCAGGTTAGAAAAATGTTAAACCATGCTAGCAATATTGTAAAAGCATGTTAAAACATGATAACAAATGCTAGAAAAACATGTTAGAAAAATGCTGACAACAAGCTAATCATGTTAAAACCTGCTAACAGAATCCTAATCAATCTAAAAACATGCTAGCAACATGCTAATTGTGCTAGCAACATGCCTTTAACATGTTAATCAGGTTAAAAACATGCTAGCAGTATTTTAATCACGCTACAAACATGCTAACAACATGCTAATCATGTGGAAAAATATGATATCAACATGTTAATCATGCTAAAAACATGCTATCAACATGTGAAAGTGATGTGATATAGAAATAGAAAATATATCTATTCTATCTAAATTTTAATACTTCAAGCTTTTACAACTGCTTCAAACATTCAGGCTTGGGTTTCTCAAGCCAACATCAAAGTTTATTCACAAAATGTACTTGTTTAGTTTTAGAGTTGGGCAGTATACTCTAGTAATACTGTCTTATTGTCTTTCTCCACAACCTAGTTTATACTTTCTTTTTTCATTCATTCCACACTGGGAAAAGTAAAGAGCGAACTCACGTGGCTGATGTCATATCAGTGAACATTGTGGCCCTTGGAACCCACATTCCCAAACAAGACATGGTAGCAATGACCTAAAAAAGATAAAGATAAACATAACACCTAAGAAGAAGATGAACTTGAGACTCATAATCACTCAACCAGGGAGTAATGCACTAGAAAAAATGACTAACTGTACCATTGCTTGAGTTTTTGTCTGGGTGGGATAGACATAAAGCTCATATTTGGCATGTCAGTTCTAATCAGGAGTGATGAATTATTAAGAAAACTTTTTTAAATAATAGATTGTGAAATAAAAAGAGGCAGGCAGGGATATAAGTGATAACGTGAATAATAGAGCAGATGGAATGACTAACGTTTGACTGATATAACTCACCGGTGCTGCTCCGGTGACCCAGATGATTACACTTTTCTTATTTGGAGGTACTTTCTTATAGATGTATATGCATTCTTCAATGAAAACCAGCATGGACACTGTGGCCATTAAAGTCAGTACAGAGAAGAGGACAATGCCAAAGATATCCAGCTCTGAAGAACACAAACAACACAATCAGAAGATCCAAATGTTTACATCATTGTCATACTATATATTAATCCTTGTTGATTCTGGAACGACATTCCAATCAACCAATCAGAATTGAGATATAACTTTTCAGGAAATATCTGTTTTAGGTTTGCAGTCAGTGTTTAGGTGCTTCTACACTCTTGTTAATCAGCTATCATTTCCCACTGACTTTAGGAATAAATTATGGTTAGTGTTAGGTTTAGGGGTAGGGATTGGGTTAAGTCTATATTTTTGATCCAGGATCATCAAAAGATGCTGATCCAGGAACATGTCACGGCAACAGAAATAATAATTTAAAGGCATACAGCATGGAATAAAAGGGCAATTCTAAATTTATAGAGGGACATTTATAGAAACCTTATAAACTATCCATGTGTTTCCAGTTAGAATGAAGTACGCAGGAAAATTCTAGTCAGTTCTAAATTGGGAATTTTAGGAATGGTTTCACAACCTCACATTTCAGATTGCATCACTTATAATCGGTCTCATTTCAATGATTCTTAATGTCTGGCACGTTGTGCTGGTGATTAGTTTTACACAAACCAGGTGTCTGGTATTTTACCTATAACTCCCATGTCCAAATTGCCCTCCTAAAGCCTTCGCCAATTAAAGTGCATGAACTCTTGTAAGTCATTTTAACAAGAACACATAATTGTGCATGTACACAGTTCTTCTGAGGAAAAATCAACCCTTATACATTTACAGTCACAGCTGATACTCTCATCCCTCCCTCTATACTGCAAGTTATAGTAAAGGTGAGAACTATCACTCTTAGAAGAAAAGGTTCAAAAATGAACCTTTTGAGGTTCCTGGAGATTACAACTGTGATTACAACCTTAAAGGTTCATTTCTGAATCTTTTTGAAAATGTTCTAATTGTAACCTTCACTTAAAGGTGCATTAATGACCCTCGTCAGTTCCTTTATGAACCATTTTCTAGATAGCAATAACATTATTGTTGTTGTTGTTATTAATATTTTTATTATACATTACTAATCCAATTTCACTATTAACACAGAACACCATGATTGTCCATAAACTGTTTAATTCATAAATATGTATTACAAACAAACCAACAAAAAAAAAAAAACAATCATCCATAAATGTGTCTTACATACACATACATAAAAAACAATAAATATCATGCATTTATATACATACAGATTAATTTAATAAAACAAATTGCAATAATTAGCCATTGTGGGTGGCATATTGGTTTTGGCATTATGATACCCTGACTTTTACTGAAAACTGTTTAATGTGTCTCTCAACTTTGAAGCATATTCAGTGTTGAAGTTGAAGTGTAGAGCTGTGTTCACATCATCTACTTCACAGACCTCCTCCTCCACTTCCATCACTATTTCTTAAAGAGACTCCGCATCCAAGACATGTCCCTTTATAAACAGCACAGGCTTGGGTGAATCTGGTTCCTAAACCAGGAGAAAATAATATTATATTTAGTAGTTAACGTGAAACGTATTATATTGTATTATATATATATATATATATATATATATATATATATATATATATATATACAGCAACCACTGACACTTTTAATAGAAAATTTGTTGAATTGAATATGGCATACTATGTTTCTGATCATTGTGATTCTTAGCTTTATTGTTCATGCAAATCAGTGATTTATTACCTCCGTGTGCCAAATCAACACAGATTTGTTTTTCCTCATCCATTCTTCATTCAGCTGAGTAACAATATCAGCTGAACAAACAGCTGATCACTGTTTGTGCCTCCAGACTCTGTCTCTTACTCTTACCCCAACTGACCTTGACCTCTTTTGAAATTTTGACCAGATAGATCCTGCAAAATAAATAAATAAACATAAACATGAAACATTCTCACAGGATAATAGAAATATAAGTATTGAAGTGTCACATTATTTTTAGCAACCCTACCTCTACAATGGTTGCCATATTTTTGATGGACTCCTGGTAAAATGATCTGTTTTCTTACTTTGCTGAACCTGCAGCAAATGTCATTTTTTCTTCAACATTAATCAAATGTGATTTTTATTTTTGAATATGTTTTTAAGCACATCCTCTGCCAGTCTTTTCTCTCAAGAACTGGTATTTGGTAACAAGGGCTGATGATAACTTGTGTTCACCTGTTGCATACCTGAAAATAGAGAAAAACATTTTTACCCTCATAATTCTCTAAAATTATAAACTTACTGCATGGAAATTACCATGTATATGCGCATTTAATCAAACAGACCTTAATTGCTTTTTTTTTTTTTTTGCTTTGTCCTGTCAAAGAAAAATCTCTGGTCTTTTTTTTTTTTGCTACATACAAGCAATATGTTGTCTTGAGATTGATCCAGGTGAAATATCAACAGGAAGACCTACAAAGTTGCCAGAAAGGTGCATGCTAGTATGGTAAAAGCAGCTCAATGATTTGCAAAGATAACAACATAGTTCAGCTAAACATTTGTGGAAACCTGACCTGACCATCACTTGTAATTGAGTATCCCATTAAAAATGGGAATGCAAAAAAGTTGCTTTGTAATAACAACCAAATGCATAAATATAAGAAAATGTCAAAGTCACTAAGTTCTTCCTTACATCCCATTAAATAATTACAACAGTAAATAATAATAATTAGTAAAGGTGTCCACATATTTTTAAACACTGTTAGAATAGTACGTTAACTTACTCGTGGTGTCTGTGGTCTTGCTGGCATCTCATTATTTAGGTTTTATTGTAATCTTATACATTTTACTTCATTAAACACACAGCTATGACATTAGGTAGGTGTTATTTTCATAGCTTTTACAAAAGGACATACTTTATTTGAAAGGTTTTGTCTTACCTCAGATATTTGTGCTGCTCCACTCAGTTCCGCTGTTTGCGCTTGAAATTTGTTTGTAACGGTTTTTCCGCGCGGCCTCTGATCTTGCGCGTAACAGATTCAGTGCTTTGCGTTGGGTTACGCAACTTGCGTATTAAGCGCAGAAACCTTCGCCCAGGTTTAAATGCATATGTTTTGATCGTTTTTTATTCTCAAAATCGAAACAATATCGCAATAATAAAAGTAATAATAATGATTATGATGATGATAATAAACCAATTACTAATAGAAAGAAAGAAAGAAAGAAAGAAAGAAAGAAAGAAAGAAAGAAAGAAAGAAAGAAAGAAAGAAAGAAAGAAAGAAACATGACGAAACCTTACACAACAAATAGGCTATGCTTCACATTTGAAGGATTGTTACAAAATGACATAACGGTGTTCCTCAATAATATAAACATGTCTAAAAAGGTGTTTTGCAACCAGATTAATTTAAAATCATTCGCTTTTGTTACTTGTCATGTTCAGCTGAATTAGTAGGCTATCTGAGATTTAAAGGTTGAATATGGTATGGGGAAAATTTAAAGGATGTACGGCTGTAAAATATGAAGATAGCCTATTGAAAATAAAGTTTATTTTCACTCTCTCCATTTAGCACATAATAGCTTCTGGTTCATTTATGAACAGTTTTTTTTTTTGTGATTTTTAATTTGTGTTCTAAAAATTGACAACAGCATGGTGCACTAAATGTTATTGTGCTATTTAGAGATATGTGAGGTGGTCATGAGTAAAGACAAAACACATTGTATCAACAATGTTGCCACAACTGCATCTCACATCACAATTAGTAATAAATAAGAGTAAATGATACTGAGTGTGTAAATTAATAATTTACTAATGAAACAGTTAAGCAAATCGTGTTCTAACTATATTCTTTACAGTACATCTTAGAAAAGGTTCATGAAAGAACCTTAAATATTCTAATATGAACCTTTTACCAAAGCAAATGTTCTTAAAATAACTGCCACATAACCAGTGGATCATTATAGAACCTTTAAGTTCAACTTTGAACCTTAGAAGTTCATTTTTGCACTTAAAGGTTCTTTTTTGAACTCTAAAGGTTCAGTCTCTTCTAAGAATAGCCTATATTAAAACAAGAATCAGGGTTTGACAACCTGGAAAGAATCAACATCAGTGCCATTCAGCATTATCAAATGCAAACTCAAGTTCAGGAACACTGAACCTCAGGACTATCACTTCTTATCAACAATGAGTGAGAAGCACTGAAGCAGTGTAAGATATTAACTTCTCAGTTTGAATGGTTTTAATAAAGGGTTTTAATAAAGGGAGTGGCCATGTCAAATTCAAAAGTAACAGTAAATAGACTAGTAACTAGAGTATGCTACATTAAATATTATATTCTGATCCATACGTCTGATTATAAAACTCAGAAGAGTTTATGTAAATGGTGTTTAGCGGTTTTGGGGAAAATAAATAAATACATTTTATAATACATATAATTAAAAATAATACTTGAAATACAATATTCAAGAAAAAAAATCAGAATAATATTTAAAATACGACATTCGAAATATAGCCTACACACACACATTCAAAAATCGGTATAATTTCCACCATTATAGTTATTGTTAATAAAGTAAAATAATAATAATAAAAGATACTTACGCATAATAACAGCGATAGCGAACGGAGCCTCTTGCCTGCATCGCGGGTCAAAAAGTGTGAAATTGGACATTTCCATCTTGACAATTACCTTTTTTTTTTTTTTTTACAAGATCCAGGGCAAACTGTAATCCGTGGAAACCCCACTGTTCTCACCACCTGCTAGTTTCAGCATGTATGAAACTAATAAACTGTGAAGAAAGCAGGCTGGTGTTTTGTAGACTTGCTTGTAGTGGAATCCCAGCCCAATGAGCCCATGCTATTGATGGATCACTGGCCAATGAAACAAACCGCGCCTGCGCAATAGCGCCACACACGACATTTCAGATGGTTATTACATCTGTGTGTAGTAAAACTATTCTTAAAGACCAGGATAGGCATTTTATCAACTTAAAAATACTATTGTATATTATTATCGTGTTTATATTAGTCACTAAAAACGTGTATAAAAAAAGAAAATGACAGAAAAGCCTAAAGCTTCACAGTGCTGAAGAACTTCTCATACCAATTTGTTATTGTTGTATAGCATTAAAATAAAAATGGTAACAATTAAGGAATTTTTGTTTTTCTTGTACTTCTGCGAGAAATTACGGTTAAATCAGTTCTGTGAAGGGATGCATAAACAGTAACTGGGAAGGTTGAGGTTACAACTTCAAACAGACCAAAGTTCACAAGACTGAGAAAACATATACACTTTTTTCAAAGATTGTTATAGGAGTATGAGAAGAGTATGTTTAAAATGCTTAACGTGATTTCTAAGAGTTGAATGGCCTCAGTGCTAATGAGCTGGAAAGAGTTCAGGGTAAAGAACAGCCCTTGAAACCAACACACCAACACACAGACACACACACATTTGTTTTTGTGAAAAGTGGGGACATCCATAAGCATAATGGTTTTTATACTGTAGAAACTGTATATTCTATGGCCCTACAGCAACCCAACCCTCACAGGAAACATTGTGCATTTTTACTTTCTCAAAAAACTCATTCTGCATGGTTTATAAGCTTTTTGAAAAATGGGGACATGGGTTATGTCCTCATAAGACACCCTCTCCTTGTAATACCTTTGTCATACCCATGTCATTATTCAAAGTTGTGTCCTGATATGTCACAAAAGCATGCACACGCACACACACACACACACACACACACACAGACAGAGAGAGAGAGAGAGAGTATACTTGTAAAAAAAAAAATATTTATATAAAAGGACATTTATTGTTTCTTGTTACGAATAAGAATGTACTTCATTCGCAAAACATCCACGTTAAAGTAAAAAATTTATTTGTTAATAAATTATCTGTAACATCTATTTCAAAAGATGTACTTAACAAAATCTATCCTCCAGGCTTGCACATCAGCAGATCAAATATACAACTGATTTTGACATGCATCGAAACACAAGGCTTTAGTTTTGTTAATTAATATGATTGTGGCAGAAATTAAAAGAACATGGTACAAGGACAACCCAACACCAACCCTTCTATAATAATTTCATTATGGCTTCAGGTTTTGTTTTTTCTTTACTAATAAAATCAAAAATGTAATGAATTACATAATAATAATACGGATAATGTAAAGGCTGTGTAATTCATAAGGCTGTCCAAGAGAATAACAAAACAAACAAAAAACCCTAAAACATTCTTTACCAGTAAACACATTCCTTAACACCACAAAAACAGCAAAACATCTACACCATTTACATACAGATGACTTGCTGGAATCTTCATTACTGCGGTTATGAACCATAAGTCTGGTCACTGATGGTAAATGTAATAATTGCAGCAAGTCATCTGTAATAAACAAAACTTCTCAGCACATAAACAGTCAAAGATGTCTTAAAGAACAATAAAAACCCATCTGGTAATACTTACAAGCCCTTCAAAGCCCGATCAGAGACAGTAAAAGTTTTATATAAGATGCTGCAGGTGTAAATTCACGAAAGACTGCTTTGTTTTTCTGTATGGAGATATTTTGTCTTTTTACCAGTTCATTTACTTATTACGACCTCATTTGAAACAAACACTCCGGAACAGCGTCCTTTACGATGCACACTTACAAGTAAGTCTTGATTTGTCAAGGCATTTCTTTAGAAAAGTCACACCACAAATGAAGCAATCACTGCGATTCACTTTGTAGTACATAAACACATCTGGATTACCACACATCAGCTCCGCGTAACTCACGCTACGGTCACAGCTGACAGGCACAATTATTATTCCACACTGGACCAAAGGTTACAAATGATAATTTACGATAAATATAAATACATTTCACCTTTACTGCTTTGCGAATATGGCTTAAAAATAAGTAGTCTGTATCTATAGAGCTATTCACAATTCTTATGTATAAAATATAAAAGGAAAAAAGGGTAAAAACATAATTTAAGGAGGATTTTGACTAATAAAGTCTGATGATACAATACCAAAGAACATTGAACACGTAATACAATATCAAGCAGTGTAAATGCAGCCTGCTGGACAGTTTTGATACTGCAGGAGGAACCTACAAACATTTCAGTTTGGTTTCTAGTGAGACTCGCTACACTGCATGAGCAGAGATGTATTACTGACATTTTGTAAACACTCCTGTAGAGTTCAGAGCTCTGGTATTAAGCCCTTTATTTGGCATACACAATGTGGCCGACGTGTGCACAACATTTCACACCAGAATCATCTCTAGATGACGACAAAAAACAATAATAAAAGTCACCATAAGTGAAGCAGCTTAAGAAAAAAAAAAAAAATAGATTTTCAGTCTTTTTCAGGCATTTTTCCTCTGCCTGGACACACTCCATTGCACTTTGTGAACGTGTGTGTGTGTGTGTGTATATATATATATATATATATATATATATATATATATATATATATATAATTTATTTATATACACACACACACACTTTATTGGGCACCTGCGCTCTACAGTGTCCATTAAATCTGTGGCACATAGGTTTCAAGACAAGCTCAGTCAGACCGTTCACTTGGTATGGATCCATTTCCCACCTGTCCCTCAAGTAAACAGCAGCTGGTACCAGATGTGGTAAACACTTGGAGAATAGTTGAATATCCCCTGTATCAGTTCACATGCACATGAAATCTGCATGTCTCGTGAAGGCCTGAGCAACAAAAGAGTTTGTTATGCAAAAACGATGGATGGAAAAGACATGCGTGCAATCTCTTTGTTGAAAGAGTGCAGCTACTATAGTTGAATGGGGACTGGGAGCAATCACAGATGTGACGCTCCAGAAGTGATGGGTATTCAGGATCTTTCAGAGAAAAAGAGCTGTTTAAGGCATCAGTGTGATGTGATGTGATTCTCCTCAACAGTCCCCAATACTGCGAGTCGAAGGCACGAGACCACTGAGGATTCACCCCTCACCAGCTTCAGTCCTACGGAAGGAAATGACATCACAGCAGTTTGTGGTCAGTGCCATATGCAAAAATTGAGGTAAAAATATCCATAACATGACCTACACGCATCAAAAGAAGGAGAAGAAATAAGGGCGATGATGTCATTAAAAAAATGTCAAGTTGTAGTGCTGCAGAGATATCAACCTTAATTAGCATTAGCATTACTAGCCCCGGCCCGACAGGTGTCGTAATACCAGTTTCGGCCATGGGAGGCGGTAGGCGGGCACATAACCACCAGCCAACCTGCAATACACGAATAACTCGCGCGGCTTGTCGGCGTGCCTGAACCTGATGTCAATCATGTGGAAAGTACAGCACAGTACTTCATTTCAGTTCAGGGAAGAGAGAGAAATTATGGCTCAAGCCCTTGGCAGGAGACCATCACCCGCTACAGGGAAACAACCGCGCTCGAAATCACAAATCAAATCTGATAAGAAAAGGAGCCGAACCAGAGTAAACATCGGCACTGCTTTTAATCGCTGGAGACAACTGATGGACCTGAAAGAAATGAGGTTCGACTCTGAACTTGCAACATTTCTTTTCGATTGGTAAGTTAGATGCTGTTATTATTTCGCTAGAAGTTTGTTTTATATGTTTGTGTATTTGTTTTCGGGAAGTTATAACATAGAAATGTATCGAAGGCTGTTTGATAAATGTGCTAATGTTAGCGATGGCTAACCGTAGCTGCGTTTGATAATTAGCTAGCTATAACTTAACGTTACCCATTTTATTATATCATAACTAACCTGCTCTGTCTAGTCTGTTGGTCTCCGTGTCCTGTTTGCTTCGTGGTTTTTCTGTGCGTGAAAAAATTGATGTGTGGTGTGAAAGCGTGTGAAAAGAGTCAATTGCGTGTGTCTCACGGTGAATGCTTGAGAGTTGGCACATTAGTTCTCAAGCAGAATAAAGGACAGGTTGATAATTGCTGTTTAGCGTTTGTATTAATCTATGATGTGTCCCTGTTTGCGTACAAGGACATAAAAAATAAATTAAAAGTGATACATGGACCAAGGTGTCTGAGATTGTTCATTTTAAGTAAAGGATCATAATATTTCGTCCACAACAATATTTAATGAGGTTAACTTATAACTCCTTGTGGTTAGTCTGCACAAGATCAACAAGCTTGTTTGCTTTGCGGCCGCTTTAAATACAAAATAAGCATTCGATCTACGTTAGAGCGTCTGAGCGCTCACAAATCTTTCTGCAGCGTCGTGAGCAGAGAGGCAAGATCTATTTTTGACGCTCTAGTCGCCGGCGGTGTGAACGCACAGTTAGGCTTCGGCTATGGCTGTAGTGTTGTTGTGAAGGTAGGGGCGGAGCATAGAGACTATGCCGTTTCTCGTTTGTTACTCTAGAGTACACCAATTCACTTTATTGAGGCATATTGCCCCCATCTGGTATGGAATGTGGAGTATGAATTGATTTTTTTTTTGCCAAATATTACAGATGGCACCTTTAAGGGTGCATTTACTGTATTCTGTTTAAAAATTTTAAAATGTAATTTAATCCTGTTAAGTTTTCAGCAGCCTTTACTCCAGTCATGATCCTTTAGAAATCATCTTACTGACTTTAAACCTTTGAACAGTGTATATACTGAATACATAACAAACAGTGCTTAGTGTGAAATCACCTTACCTGGCTATGACTCATTCTCAATGGAGATAGCGACAGCTTCGCTTTCATCTGAAAAGCAAGATGACGGTTATTCTCAAAACTTTTCTCACTCATTCCTTGTTAGAATGGAGCAACCTACCAGACTTTAAGACGTCTGTCTCTTCGTGATCTTCTTCAATGTGGTAAGCACTGCCTAATAGATGGTTTTGGGACTCACTGAGAGGGGTGGTTTTCTCAGCAGAATTTTCTACAGCACTGAGGGAAAGAACCGCACTGGAAGTTACTACTATTCATGTGGTTTTGGTTAGTGCCCACCCAATAGTGAAAGAAAATATGGCTCCTCACCCTTTATCCAACCCGGCAGGCTGGAGACATTCAGTGGGCTGCTCTAGATCAATAGTGACCAACCGTGTAGGAAAAGAAAAGCCATCTCCTTGACTATAAGAGAAAGAACTATTTAAATGTATCTTTTAATATCTCATTTTGAACTTGGTTGATTTGAAGGAAAATGTGGCATTTGGCTGATATACACTACAATAAAAAAGTATTTGAAAGGCTCTTATGCTTACTTTGCCTGCATTTATTTGATAAAAAAAATACAGTAAAATCAGTAATATTTTGAAATATTATTACAACTTCAAATAATTGTTTTCTATTTTAATATATTTTAAATGTAACTTATTCCAGTGGTGGAATAATTTTCAGCAGCCATTATTTCAGTCTTCAGTGTCACATGCTTAATATGTTTTTGTAAAATGTGACGCTTTTTTCAGGATTCAAAATAACCTTTTGTTACATTATACGTCTTCTGTGACCAACATAATATATCCTTGATGAATAAATGTATTCATTTCTTTAAAAAAAAAAAAAAAAGTATAAATCACATAGTTTGTGTCACTATGTGAATGCACTGTAGTGTAAAAAAAGCACCAAATCAAAACCATTAACCCTAAGTATAAATCTAAATATTGCCTTAGTAAGCATCAGTAATAAAAACAAGTTCATATGTAGATTCACCTGGTAAAGACAGGAAGTAGCCAGTACTTCTTCTGGTCCCCAAACACTTGAGCAATGTTCTTGCAGAAGCCCAGGGAAAATCCATTTTTATCAGGGCCATTTCTGAAGACCGGGGCTCTGAAGGCTTCTGAACATAAAGAACACCACAGAAGAGGGTTGAGATGCATACACTACCTTTCAAACATTTAGGGTCAGTAGTTTTTTTTTTGTTTTTTTTAAGAAAGTGCTACTTATATTCAGCAAGGCTGTATTAAATTGACCAAAAGTGACAGTAAAGACAGTAAACATTTCATAAGTTCCAAAATCAGCATATTAGAATGATTTCTAAAGGAGCGTGTGACACTGAAGACTGGAGTATTAAGCTTTCCACCGCACAAATATTTCACATTTTAAAATATATTCAAAAAGAAAATAGGTATTTTAAACAAGAATAATATTCCACAATATTTTTAACAGTCTTTTTGATCAAATAAATCAGTGAGAATATTAGACTTTGAGAACATGAAAACATTGAGCTCTTGTCTCTAAGTCAATTTATGCTTTTTCAAAACAAAATTACAGGGCCTGATGGGAAAACAAACAGGGGATTCCTTCAAACACTGCTTGACTGATCTGGTCAACACAAGGACATCTAAAAAAACAGTTTACCAAAAAATAAATCTGAACAAGGTTTAGCTTGTGAACAGTAAGCCTACTGCTGTTGCTATGGAACGATTGTGAGCAAGCTGTCTACAGGCTTGGCATCATTGTTAGAGACATGAATCTATTTATACACTACACTACACGTAGACAAAGACACAGAGAAGTGAGTATGGTCAGGTGTGTTACCTATGGTGGACCGGTTTTTTCCCACAAGCCATAAGTGGTATGTGAAGAGTGAAAGAATGCTGATGCAGAACATGGCCGCCACAAAAAAGAGAAACAAGACATGGAATTTGGCGTGAGACTCTGGCGGGTCGTTCTGAGAGAGGGGCGAGAAACAAAGGAGAGCTGTGAGACAAAGGTCAACAAGGAGCAAGACACGGGCAACAGGTCACTCTGACACAACTTGACAGGTACGTTGGGGTCACAGGGTTAAAACGACAAAACACAGTCAATGTAACTCACAGCGCTAACACGGACACGTTTACTAAACACTGACGGATTACCTTTGGACAACTCTCAGCCGATTTCCTCCGGCAAAGCTTAGTGCAAACAGAGACAGACTGTTAGACACAGGAAGTGCACCGCAGGAGAGCAAAAGCTTTGGTGACAGACAGACACAGGCAAGAAGGGATTACAACAGCAAACAAGTGCTTGTCAAAACACATACACTACTGTTCAAAAGTGTGGGATAGGTAAGATTGTTTTTAATTTTTGAAAGAAGTAAAATCAGTGAAATATACTTAAAATGTATTCTGAATTTTCAGCAGCCATTATTGTAGTCCTCAGTGTCAAATGATCTTTCAAAAATCCTTCTAATATGCCGAAGAAGCATTTCTCATTATTATCAATGTCGTAAACAGTTGTGCTGCTTTATATTTTTGTGGAAAAAATATTTTAATGTCACTTTTGTTTAATTTACTGCATCGCTGCTGAAGAAAAGTATTGATTTTGTTTGGTAGCATAAGTGAAATGACCAGGTGTAAAGGAAAGGACTGCATGTATGAGGCTGGCAGATTGGACAAGTGAAGCCAGGTATGTGGACAAAACCTGACACATGACGCACATGTCGGAAATATAAAAAGGAACCTGCTGAAAACACATAACCTTCATACGACACGATGCTAGTGAAAATGTTAATGTACATGGAAGAAATGTACACAAATGAGTACGATGAAAGGTGAGGGATCTACTCACTGTCCAGAACTTTATGAAGTATTGAAGGACAGAGGCTGCGATGAATAAGCAGTATACAAGCGAATAAGTCAGGAACAGGATGAAGAACTTGTAGTTGGAGAAACCCACACAGTTATTCACCCTGTAGAAGATGGAGGGAAAGAGAGACGTTAGCAGGGTGCTGTTCAATCGGTTTTCAACAAATTACATTTGAGTGCCAACGACCTGCATCTCACTCACCATGGACAGTGATGATCCATCTTTAGTACACACCTGTCAGTAACAAGAAAAAGCCATTCAAGAAAGGCTAGCAAAATATGGTAGTAGCTAAAATGACACAGATGAAACGTGAAAGCAAAATGTGATGAGAACTATTCAGGAGACACTACAGTAACTTACATGTCACATGCAGAACAATGATGACATCTGTCTGGCTTGATGACCTGGCAGCGGTCACAGTACCGGATAGCTAGAAGATGAGGAAAAAAAATAATACCAGTTTCTAAGCTTATTTTTATAGCAAAATTCAGGTTTAAATAGACAATAATGAAGGTAATTAGAAATTGCATATAATAAAATAAATAAATCTTTAATAATAAAGTAAGAATAAATATATAATAGTAAAAACAGTAATAAATTAATAATATTAGAGCTTCATAATTGGTGGTCATCTTGGCTCCCTATGAAGCGGCTTACCAGATAAAACAAAAACTTAAACAGGCTGTTTGTGCCAATAGCCTCTTTTGGCAAATAAATAACTGAATTGTTAAACCACATCTTACTCAATAAAAAGGCTACATCTGTGTCTGCTTGCACCTGGGACTTAGTCCCTTTAGGTATAATCGTGTGGGTAATTTCTTATTATATATTCTGTGTGTTTGAGTCAGCCTCTAACCTCCTGCACCAGTGCGGGTGTAAAGGGGGAGACCGGTGGCCACTTTCTTCAGGATCTCCTGCTGAGTTTCTGGACGCTGTTCTTTCTCATACTGCTCTTTCTCAGATCTGGGTAGACAGAACTGAAACACACAACACAAAACAATCAGCTCACTGTATGACAAATCAGCAGCATGTTCTATTTCATCAACAATAGTGTGTGAAATGATACGTATAAAACACTCACTCCATGGAAACAAATAAATATTGTGTGCATTTATTTACAATGCCTGGATTAACATGTTAATATGCACATATCATCTCTGCGGCATGTTACCATGTGCTGCATGTACAAAACAAATAAAACAGTTTTTTTTTTTTTTACCTCTTTGGGAAGGGTTGCTGGTCTTGTAAATATAGTTTTCCAGTACGACCACACAAACATGATGAATGACACATGAAACAGAGTCAGGTAGATAACTGCATGGAACAGAGATAGTACAGTTATTAACAACAAGACTGCATGAGCCTGCAGAGAAAAGCCTGCCAGAAACAGTCTGAGTATAAATCAGTCACTCTAAAGGCGTTTGTGATTGCTGATGCAGTTTGACTGTGCTGGAAGGCCACAGTCAGCACAAGCACGGACCAAAAAAACCTGCAATAGCCTGACAATTGTGCCAAAGTGACTCTTTACCTTAATAAACATATATACAATAATCTTATACTCTTTAAATGAATGCTTTTACTTGGTATAATACATTAAATAGTTATTTGGCTTGTGAATTTAAAAAGATTTCTACAAGGGTCTTTGAAATAAGTAATTCTGATTGGTTCTGATTGGTCAAAAAAGTTATTATTATTTTTTACATTTTTTAATAAAAAAGTTACATTATTATTTATTATATAATATAATAATCTCAACTCAAATCAATATTACCTGTGCATGTATTTATTTAAAATGTTTTACATTTGAATTAATTACTTTATTTAATGTGTACTTAGAATTCAATGTAAACTGCTTTCGATAAAAACATCTGTCAATGCTTTTTCCTTAAAAAAGTGAAGGGAAGGTTTACTCACCTTTTTCAATAGAACTTGGAATAGTAACTGCAAAGAATACAGGAGGAGAAAAGGAACAGTTTAGCAGATTTGACTCAAGGCACATTACACTACTTCTATGAAATATGAAATACACTTTACCTAGACATGTGACATAAGACTTGAAGCTAAACTTTGTGAACGTTTGTTTATAAACATATAATAAGCATCTTTTCTATATTTAAAATACAATTTGTGCTATTATTTCTGTGATAAACCATCAATAATCTGATTTCTAAAGAACAAGAATTAATTTGACTGATTTCTGAAAAGATCTAACCGCATTTTTAGGGTTCCCCACTTTAACATTGCATAGAATATTTATAATAATATAATATTTGGCAAGTTCTAAATATTCATTTAGAATAAAATGATCAACTGTAAAAATAAACGAGCTGTCACCACCAAGCTTAAAAACACTTCCTAATCTTGAATGTGGTGTAAAGCACAATATATGCTCCAAAACCATAATCCATGTTGTTTTGCTTCCAGTTTAAAATCAATAAGCTAATTAGCCAGCTCCCGTAAACAGACCATTCATTCATTTTCAGTTCAGTGACTTCCGGTAGGTATGAATAAAAGCGCACTTACACAGACACAGCTCCACCACGTATGCATAATACGACCAGCACACCACTAAAGCAATAAATATCACCGGTATCCAAGCCAGACCCCTTTGACAGCATCTCAGTACATGTGTAGGCGCCATATTTCTCCTTCCTTGAATACAGAAGATGGGAAAGGAGGGATGACGGTTTGGCTCCGCCTCCTATTGGTTCTACAACGTTGAAGGACTGGGTTATGAATATTCATGACGTTGCGCGACAATCTCCCAGTAGTCCTATCTGATTGGCCAAAAAAGCAGACGTTGCTAATCCAGTGCAAGCTAATATTGATTAGATTACTTGCCTGAACGCTGGAAAGGCTACACAAATGTACGATTTTATTTTTACATTTTTATAGTAGGATACTTAATTTCACGCCAGACTACAACAGACAGGGTTAGTTTGCGCTGCTAGGCCTAAACTTCAAAACAAACCAGTCTGACATTTGGTCAAACTTGCCTTTTTCTGTTTTAAATACACGTTCTAAATAAATTATTCATAATAAATCTATCTAACGAATAAATACTTGTAAAAATATTTTATTCCACCAGTCTCTAAAAATAAATAGTAAATATTTATATAAAAATAGTAAATATTAAATAAAAAATGACAAGACATACTGTTGTCGCATCTTTTAATAACAAACACTTCATTTCAAGTCGAAAAATACTTGTTTGCACAAAGTCTGCTTAAGTGTAGAAATTCCCCCCCACTATTTGGTAACAAAAAGAGACAAACAAAAGTATACATGTCGAACGTTCTTATACATGTTGACATCTATTTGGTACAAGTAACCAGGGAAAGCAATAACAGATCATCTTAATGGGATGGGATGACACATTTACAATCACAGAGCATATGGTTTAAAATAAATCCACTAAGACACAGGCAAACTAAGTTCAAGAGTATCTTCAATACCGAGAGCATCTACATTGAAATCCCTTCACAAAATATGCTCCATTAGATCTTACGCAATTCCGACAACGATAAACCAAAGAACACAGCATAGTCACAGAGGTACAAGGGGAGAACCGAACAGAATCTCAAATCACCTTTAATGGTATCCAACAGAGAAAATATATAAGTACACATACACATACATGTTTATATATAAAAATAGAGATCTGAGACACACATCATCTTTATCGCGTGAAATTTCCCTTTACCCCTATATCAACTTGCTGTTTTATCTCTTGCCCCTCTTATTTCCTGCTGGTGGCTTTTTGAGCTGTAGCAGTGGCCCTCCTGTCCCAAATCCAGGTGTTTGCGTGTTGGAAACTCCAAAGGTCAACCCAGCTGATGCATTAAGTCCAGGGTTACTGAAGTTGAAGCCAGAGGTGTTCGACGTTCCAAACCCTGAGAAACAAAGATTTAAAAACATGAGCAGTAAATATTTTTTTTTATGTTTTTTCAACCTTTACTCCTACCAACAAGCATTTAAGCAAGTCAAACAACAGCGGTTAACAAATAAACAATGCAAATTTTACATTTCAAGCTTTCTGATGTGCAGTGTTTGCCCTTAAGCAGCATGAGGGAAAGGATGATTGGTTATAATTAAGGGGAAGCTGTTAGTAATGAATAGCATTGATGAAAGCGGGTAAGATGGAGGAGGGTGCTAACAAACACACCTGCGCTCAGGCTTCCTCCAGATGGCTTGCTAGAGGAAAACCCGTACGACAAACCTCCTGTTGCCACGCCCCCAAACCCAGGGCCGCTACCAAATGCTGCCGAGAGACAGATGGGGGCATTTAGGTGTTGCGACTACATATATTCCAGAGATAAACTCTTAGTCACAGGGCGGGGGAATGGAGGACAGGAATGGGTGATGAGTTTCATTTGAGATTAACTAGCAAAAACTGATGAAGGAAAAATATGGTTAGGGAAATGTGAAAAATACAAGTTCTGTATTAACATCCTAACCAATAATAATAATACAAAAAATCTCTGCATTATTAAAACAAGAACAATAACAGTATTGATTGCTCCCTATCTTAAATTTACAGGAATTGTTCACTCAAAAACTTAAATTAGGTATCATTCCATGCCCTGTATTATTTTTTCTGTCTTTTTGCTACAAAAAGTTTTATAGTGGACCGAAAAAGCACCAAAAAGTAGATCAAATTACTTCTGCACTTCTGAAGCCGAATCACAGACCAACATGTACGATAATTTTCCTCTAAAGCAATTTGTCAATTAAACTATGAATACAAATTGTGAACTGGACAGTTTCACTTAAAAAAAAAAAATAATAAATTAAATTAAATAAAAATTCTTAAGATTTATGATTTATGTTCTTAAGTAACTAACTGAATGACCTGTTCAAAGATGTTCTTAAGTTTGCTATGGAAGATTATTTCTGCCACTGAAAAAAAAAGGTAATTGCAACTATTTATCTTACACTTTTGACTTTTTCAATAATAATAATTTAATAATTATGATATAAACTCAATTCTAAGAATAAGAGACTGAGAAGTCCAAATCAAGATACACATTTGCAATTTTATATATGTCGAATTGTGAGATGTAAACTCAACTTACTCACAATTACCTTTTTTATAATTTTATTTCATGGTGAATTAAACTTCCATAGTTTACAGCTCACTATGGGGAAGATTATCAGTTAACAATGACTTATTTGAATAAGTCCCCCCCCCTATAATCTAAGCACTACTATTTGGATTTAAGAAGATGTGATGTATGGACCAATTTTTTATGAAGCTTACAAGCTGTGGTCACTATAACTGTTTACCTTCAAGAATATATAAAATTTTCTTCAACAGAAGAAAATCATATTGGTTCAGTGTGACATGAGGGTGAAAAAAAAAAAAAAAAAAGATTTATTTTTTTAATTTTTGGGTGAACTGTCTTAAGATTGAGACTGAAAGACTTAAAGAGTGCAGAGATGGAAAGGGAGAGGAGAGGTTTATCACAGGAAGTACCTCCGAGGCTGGATGAGCCCAAGCTAGTGCCAATACCAGAGGAAAAGGGAGTGCCAAAACTGGCCCCCAAGGATGCCTGTGGTCCTGGGACAAAAAAAAAAAAAAAAAAGAGAGCAGAGGAACTTACTCTCACGCACTCTCATATATAGATGATATTATCAATGAGCATACTAAGAAATAATAATAATAAATTGATCTAACAAACTTGTGAGAGAAGCAATGCTTTGAAAGCAACTTTTGGAAAAAGTCCCCATTGAAAGTAAGTTGCACAGCATAAGAACTACATAAAAGCCTTATCAGCATTATCTAAAATACTGTTCATTATGATGTTGGAGCAAATGAAACATCAAAAAATAGGCAATGATTTGCTTCTAGCTACTTACCTTGGATCCACCCTAATGGCTTCCTATTTTGATGGATTTTCTAAATCACTTAATATGACAAAAGGTCCTAATCGACATCTGTAGTTGCTGACCTGCTGTTACTTAATCCATTACTAAATTGTGCTCCTGTCTCGTTTCCTTTTAGCTGGTTTGAATTTGATTAGATTATTAATTTAGAGATGTGATAAATCAGCATCACAAATGCAGTCTTTAAATCCAATTCATTGAGAAAAATCAATGATTTATCAGTCAAAAAGAAACAAAGACAAGGGCTTTTCTTTAAAAAAACTGATTTATTGTCAATTCAAATTACATTAAACATGACAAACAGCTGAGGACAAACTGATTCCTAGTAGTAGCTATGGCATTAACACCGTTTAAAACGATTAAAGCCAACCTGTGCCAAAACTGCATTTCAAACAATGGTTAAGACTAATGCTGTATCTAATTCAAAAGGCACACCTTTTTAAATGCATCAGCAAGCATCATCTACACAAAAAAAATTATGATAATTAAAAAAAACAATCAATTTATAAGTTAGATTATAGAATTCACTATGTTACTATCTGTAAACAACCAAAATAATAAGCCCCGTTTGTTTTCCAAGGAATGGAAATGTATACCAAGAACCAGACATGTCTATAAACCGACATCCTGTGTAAGAGCTTTGATAAAGTACCGACACACAAAAGCCACTTCCTAAAAGCGTTTTTTTTAAAAAACATGACATGCATTAAGATCGTCTGTTTGTTTAGTAGATTGGCAAATAAAATCAAAAGAAAGCCTGTAAGGTCTGATTCACAACAGCTCATAGTGGAAGTTCACTGATGGTCTTATTCATAGCTTTCCCACAAAGCACAAGGTGTGTTGCTTTCATCTTTTGCAAAAAAAGCTATGAAAAAATAACTATCCACTATTACTCAGACCTTTGAGTTATGACAGCCAGATCTAAGCATGAAATAGCAGCTCTGGGCCACCAAAAGGCCAAGAATTACAAAAACTGCATTTCTAAATACTGAAGTTTGGCACAATCCTACACCGCAGACCCTCAACGGTCCCATAAAGCAGCATGTTCACTCAAACTGAAGGCTTGAACACTGTAGCCCTTAAATAAAGTAAGAAAATGAATAATGACTAGTGTCTGTGTAAGATTTTTATTTTTAACAGACTTTACTGCAGTGTGTTGTGGTTGGGCTGATTCTACAAGGAATCACATCTTGTGTGTGTATTCATATACAGTGCAACTAATTAAGCCACTCCACTGGTTTAGCGCACTACATAGTTAGAGCTAACTGAATATGCAAACGCACCCACAACAGTCTAGACTTTCCTAAGCACAAAGGCACAGTCCACTTCCCAAAAATATTATAGTACAGATTTAAAAAAAAAAAAAAGACTAATTGGGAAAACAATGAAATGTGCATGATGAACAGTCAAGTTTTCCATCAAAATGATTTTGGTTTGTGGATCACACTAATATAGCCCCTTTGTCGACTTATTATACAAATAAAAAATGTCTGCAATTTGATACTTTTCTATAGACTGAGAACCCAAAATAAGATCAGCATAAATTGATTCTGTGCCATCGAAAGTGGAGCATCTATCACTATCTCCCACACCTCCAGCCAGCTATTATTGCTAGGAAATCTCCATGGTAACTACATATGCAACCATGGTTACAGATGCATGGAGGGTGTCACCAAAGCAAAGAAACCTCCAGTCGAGAACAAAAAACACTGAAATGATATTATTCACTAAGCTGTCCAATAAAATACAGTAAATGACCTGAATGCACCTAAGAATCAGTAGCTTCATACATATCTGCTCATGTATATCCAAATCCATCGGAAATCCGGTTAACTCAAATCATCACCATCATAAAAAGTATTAATTTAGGAATAACATTGTCTTTCCAAAACTAAACCAAACAAGCATGGATTTGATGCGAGATAAAATACTGAAAATATATATTTAAAAAAAATACTTGACAAAGCTATCAAGAGAAACAACTGATATATACACGCTGCTCTCATAGATCAAAATTTCACAATGCACATTGCATTTAAACTGATCTCAAATGAAATGTGAACACTCATGCCAAAAAAGCTTTATACTTATATAAAACAAGTGATAATGACAATGATTTAACAACAGCAATTTAATAATCGGTTTAGTATGCAGCTATTAAAATGCATGTTAGCAGTATGGTGCAACCAACTGAGAAAAACATGGAAAGGACCAAATGTGTTCCTATCCTAAGATACCTGCATAGCATGTTTATCCTTTCCCAAAACGCTCTGCTTTTTTCTGTCTATTCCCATCTAAAACAAACACATTTCTCAGAAAGCTTCAGTCATGGCGGTCGTACTGAAAATAGTTTGTTTGGCACTTCGACATATCAACTTTCACATCTACCATTAAGGAATACAGGTTTAGTTGATTATGGGTACAAAAACGGAAATAAATGTGCAAGCATTTCAGTCCCGTATGTAGCATGCGAGTCTACTGTGTTTGGCTACTGTGTGTAGTGACGGCTACATTAGTGCTGTTGGAATATCAGAGATCAAATACTATGACCCTTCTGCGCCAGTCAAAACAGAAGACCTGTCCCTATAAAACACAGACAGACCACCTCAAGATGACAACCCCCTTTCTAAACCTTTAATAGGTTTGGAATGTGCCTGTAACGTTTGGGCTCGATCTAAATAGCATTTGATGCCCATGCTTTACATCTCATGCTTTTTTTTGTGCGAGGAAGAGAGATAAGAAAGAAAACCGAAGTTGGGCGAGACAGTCAGCATCTAAAATCTCACAGCACACTAGTTGGCACACATTAAGTACGTTAAAAGAACCCTGTTGCTCCAGATCTCCAAGAGAGAAAATTAAAAAACATAAACAGACGTGGCACTGACTGATTTTGCGGTTTATTCTTTTGCTCTGTCTGCCCTTCTCGGTCATCCCCCCCCTCCCTTGTTCTTTCTATTTGTCCCTCCCCTCATCATTCTATCAGTCTAGAGGTCAAGAGGGCTAGAACTTGAAGGCGGTCAGACCTGGAGCCGGCTGCTGCTGCTGAGTGAGAGTGGCAGCCATGGCAACGGCTGCTGCGTTGGGAACGCTGCCGAAGGGGGCGGGGCCTGTGGTGACGTGCGGAGAGCTCTGCCATTTCTTGCCGATAACACGTTTTGACTCGAATATGTCAGTGGAGTCGTCGAGGAAGGCTCGTCTGTAGCCCAGATACTGATGTTTGAGAGTCTACAGAGAACGAGAGAAGAGACATTTCAAACATAATAATTGGGCTTTATTTCTGTCATGAAATCTAAAGGTAGTGATGTATGTGTACGTGCATAATATACAATACTAATATAAGTTAGGTTTTAAGAAACAAACAATTTTACTTCACAACTAACAGTGTTAGAAGTTTTCGGTCTCAATTTGAATTCAATTGAATTTTCTTGTCATCAAAGAATCCAAAAAAAGTGTTCATAAAAGTATGCAGCAGCAGAACCGTTTTCAAAATCAGTATTACATTTTAAAATATAATAAAATTGACTTTTTTTTTACCTTATATATATATATATATATATATATATATATATATATATATATGTATATATATATATATAAAAGATTTTTATCTATATATACACACACACACATTTACATAAATATATGCATTTGCATACATGTAAATATTTGGGTGTGTGTGTATATGTGAAACAATATTACTGATCAGAACATGCAGAACTAAGAAATAGTTTTTTACTTTAATAACTGTCACTCGCATTTTTTAACATTGACTTTTTAGTGCACAATCAAAACTTACATTTGTATAATTCATGAATGATTAAAAATGGGTTTTAAAGGATGAATTTTGAGATTTTAAGTTTTCAGTTGATCTATAATTTCTGATGATTTCTAAAATGTGATAGAGAAAAATGCAACAAAGAAGTCTTTTTTTTTTTTAAACAAAGGTCAAAACTCCTGTAATGTAGATTTTTGAGGGTGCACTCTTGTCATAAATTAATCGATTACTTTTCATACATAATATTTAACCAAAAACATTGGTAAAATATATATTTGAGAGTCTTAGACCTTTCCAACGATAGATAGTTTGTCAAGATTAGATGAGATTTAATTGTAATATAGTGAAGTAAATCTAGGCGACCCACAGAGGGGACGGGTGACAGTTAACAGTAAAGGATTAGTTCACCCAAATATTAAAATTATGTCATTAACTTATGTCATTAACTCAACCCCATGTCGTTCCAAACCTGTAAGAACTCCTTCGGAACACAGTTTAAGATATTTTAGATTTAGTCCAAGAGCTCTCAGTCCCTCCATTGAAGCTGTGTGTACGGTATACTGTCCATGTCCAGAAAGGTAAGAAAAACATCATCAAAGGAGACCATGTGACATCAGAGGGTCAGTTAGAATTCTTTGAAGCATCAAAAATAAATTTTGGTCCAAAAATAACGACTTTATTCAGCATTGTCTTCTCTTCCGGGTCTGTTGTGAGCGTGTTCACAGCACTGCAGTGACACTGCTGATGTGTTATCTTTGTTATTGTTACTGGACACACCAGAAAACACGTCAGCAGCGTCGTATGTCAACAGTCACAGCAGTCGCACTCACAACTGTGTTCTAAAGATGAACGGAGGACTTACGGGTTTGGAACGACATGAGGGTGAGTCATTAATGACAATTTTAATATTTGGGTGAACTAACCCTTTAAGATATTGATTTTAAGGAAAAATGACTGAAAGTGATACTCATTTAAAAACATTAAATATGGTCGAAACGTTCAGAACTTACTTTAACATTCTCATGAACTCCCTGCAACTGTGCAGCAAGTGCAACAAACGTCTGGTAGAGTTTCTGCATGGCCTGGGACAAATCTACATGAGAGATGACATCATACATTCAAGAGGATCCCCGAACTATCTTTCTATCATATGAATCAAGGCTGTGCTTTAGTGGACAGAGAGCATAGAGGAGATTAAAACCTTGAGGGGTGATGTGGGAGCCACTGCTCTGCGTGGTCAGATGATTCTCCAGTTCTTCAATCTGCTGACGGTACTGCTGTAACTGCACCTCAAACTGCTCCACCAGAGCCCGGAAATAACTGGAGAGACAAATGGACAGTGCATTGGCGGACAAGAATTAATAGTAAGCAACTTTTACTGCTTAGAACCACACAGATTGACTCACTCGGAAGGCGCCGTGTTCTCATGTTGGAGTCCAGGAGGCGTCTTCTGGGTGCGTATTGCGATATCGGCATTCTTCAATTCCTGTATGAAGAAAAGGATGATGGATTATAAGATTGAACAATCCTTGAACTGTATAGGACGGTCTGCGTGACATCTTTTGCCTAACCTGAGAAGTTTCCAACTTCAGTTTGTCTATGGAGAGTGAATTTCTTTGCAGCCCACTGGCAACGACGGACAGGAGCTGTCTGAGCGTCTTGATGTCCTCTTGCACTTTGAGAATGGCTTTAGAAGACATCCTGCTGATCTCTTCCTGGACTTGCTTCTGTTCTTTGACAAATTTCCTGTGGAAAGACACTTATTAAGCACCAAGTCAAACTGATGCAACTATCACAAAATGTGGTAGACTTACTGAAAGTTGTCCACATCTTGACAGATTGGACCTGGCAGGTTTTCATCTTTGAGGGCTTTACTGTCTCTGTAGAGAAGAGAACAAAAAGCAGGGTAAGAACAACTAAAATGATCTATAAATGAAGTCAAAAAGTGATCGTAGTGTGGTTCTTACTCTGGTCTGGTGCTGGATAACTTGTCAGTATTTTTTTCAGAGGAAGTACTGAAGTCTACTCCACCCAGTCCAAGACTGAGCGCAGGGGCAGAGGTGGTCGCGACTAAACCACCCAGACTCAGAGGTCCACCTAAAGTGGACTGTCCCAAACCTGAAACACACATAAAATAAGTATAAGAGCAAAACCACAAGTTTAAATTGAATGTAACATGACTACAGAGGGAAAAAAGGCTGACCTGTCAAGGAGGGGTTGGAAAAGAGACTGGAACCAAAAGAAAAACCCGAGGCAGGAGCGGAGGAAGTGGCGGCAGCTCCACCTAAGTTGAGGGAGAACCCAGTGGAGCTGGTCTGAGGGGCTGTGGAGGTCAGGACGGATCCCAGAGTCAGGCCTGTGCCTGGTGCTGCAGAGGTGTTGGCTGTCAATGAGAAAGGTGCAGCGGAGGCTGCTGGCTTTCCGAAGCCCAGGCTGAATCCAGTGGAACCAGCTGTAGAGGTGGTAAGACTCCCTAAGAACACAAAAACAGAAAATTGCAAAACAGTACAGCATGTCTGACAGATTGAACCAGAGGTTCTCAAAGCAAACGTTCAAGGGGCTTAAAAATGAAGATGATAATTTGAAGAATATAGGTTGTGGTGCTTATTTTTCTCTTCCCCATACTATAGAAGTCGATGTGGACAAACAACTTTTTTGTTACCCATATTTTTTAAAATATCTTCTTTTATGTTCAACAGAAGAAAGAAAAAGGTTGTAAACAAATTGAGGGTGAGTTAATGATGACAGTTTTTATGTTTGGGTGAACTATACGATTAAATCTACATTTTAATAATGAATATGCATATACAATTTGTATACAAATATATTAACAGTTTTCACCCAGTAATTGCTACTAAAACAGTACTTTCTCCAATAACTATTTTACTTTTGGATTTGGAAATTATTATTTTTTTACAGTGTAGTTATGACAATCACTAAAATAGGTAGAAATTATGTGTTAAAAAAGTTAATATTTGAATTAAGCATTATAAAAAAAATACTGTTGTAGACATTAGGGGCAATTGAGTCAAAAGATCTGAGGCCCACTGGACTAAAGAAATACAATTAAATTTCTTCTAGCTTGTATTCTTTAAGAATTGCTTACCTAAAGTAAGGCCAGTAGTGGATGCAGCAGCCCCTAAAAGTGTTAGACAGTTAATTAACAAAATGAATAAAATATTATGTTATTTATTACCAAGGCACCAAATCATGCCTCATAAAAGCAGCAAAGAACCTGAGGCAGGTGTGTTAAAGGTGATTCCAGTTGCTGGTTTCTGGGCAAATAAACTAGACCCAAATCCCAGTGTGGAGGTGGTACTGGTGGTGGCCGGAGTGGACGTCGGCGTGCCAAATCCTCCGAATGCAAATCCACTCGTACCTGCAGCAGGTGCACTGGAAAAAGATCTCAGATATTAAAAATCACAACATTAACCCTAATGACATAAAATATATCTATATTAATACACACACACACACACACACACACACACATATATATATATATATATATATATATATATATATATATATATATATATATAAAAGCTAATGCATTCAAACAACCATTTGGTAAATACTTTATTTTTGTTATGGTATGCCATTGAAAATGAATGTGGAACTAATATGTGAGCTTGAATTATGAACAGCAAATTAAAGTTAGCATTTAAAGCTGTCCTTTTATACGTGTTTCTGCACATTAAAAATTAGCAGACTGTTGAAAGCTGTCACGATGCGTCCTAATAAAGTAAACGTTACCTGCTCGCAGCTCCAAGTGAGAAGCCTCCTCCGGTGCCGGTGGAGCCGAGGGTACTTGTGCCGAAGTTAAAGCTGGACATTCTTGAACTTAAATTTCCAAAAAATTACAATCAGAACCAAGCGGGAGCGACCTCGTGGAGGCCCTGAAGCCACTTCTTACGACATAAGTTGCATAATAAAAGCAACCACAACGAACTTCTGCTGCGTATAAAGAAGATATGAATAAAATACTCTAAACGAGGCAATCGAGGTTTGGTTTATTTTTAAAACTTCTGTGGGTTTCGAGGTATTGAAAACGTCGCTGCTCCGTGTTTCCGCGCACAATCTCTTCTTCTTCTTCTGTCTCCTTGTTTTTGCGGTAAAATTGAAACATCATCTGTTTTGATGTACTGCCACCTACTGACTTGGAAGGTCCGTGCAGGCACATTTTATTGCAGTGTGATTTATTGAACTAAATAATCTATTATTTATCTACTCTGGTGTTTGTTTGTTTTCTGTTGTTGGACTTTCTATTAATATTCTGTGCACCCTTACAGACATATTTCCACTATTTAGTTAATATTATTTCAGCAACTATCAAAATATGCCTTTATGATAGTTTATTGGTGTTGCGTCCCTGAAGGAATTTTTTTTGTGAACCAAGTGAAATAATGATTAACATACACAATTAATAAAACATGCAAAACACAAATACGGAATTTAAATTTTAAATGCAGCTATATATGCTTAAAGACACAATTTATACTGTGACACTGTGTAATATTTATACTTGGATATTTAGTAGCCTAATCATTTACATGATAAATCATTATATTATAATTGTTTCTACTCACTATATCACTGCACGGTGTGATTATTTGATTTATTGATCTTTAAGGATGAGGGTCCAGCACACGGATGATTATATTTCTGTGTCTGTGGCATATAAAAGATTGAAACCCCCGTTCTAATGAAAGGCTAAGAAAGGATAAAGGCTAACTCAAACTATACATAATATATCGTTTATATATTATGATATGTTAAACGCTAGGTTATACTGAATATCAAACGAAAAACTAAATGTATCAGGACGCGTCTGAAAACTACATTTCCCAGAATGCACCCGTCTGTTTTTCACACAGACACGCCCCAAGTAGGAAGTGCTGAGTAGAGCAGCAGAAACTGTTAGCTGCTGCTAGTAGAGGAGATGTTTTGAACTTGGCTTCAAACGGAGGCGGATTTTTTTCCTCACTAATTCATCCGATGTATGAACGCATCTGTTTAGGATATTGTCGTCCGTTCCTTGTGCTGACCACTCTAAAACAGAGACCTCATGGAGCACATCCGCACACCAAAGGTACAATTTATTAAATAGTAGGATTCGGCGAGATTTGCCCTGCTGTGTCACAAAGTCACAAACACTTGTTAAATGCAATGTAATGTATGCATCTATAAATCTTAACACATGACGTGGTGTAACCATATAAATTGGGCGCGCAGCTCTCAGCATTGTTTATGTTCATCTAACGTTATATCTTCTGGCCTTGCATATGAGCCGAATGTACATAATCTAGTCCCGGTGATCAGTATGTGGAATTTCTGCCTTTGTGGCCATTTTGACAGATTTCAAAATCTGTGCAGAACTGGTCTGTCCTGAAAGCTTCGGGCCTTGGAGGCTGATTCTGCATTTTTATGTTGTCTGAAGACTTTAGAGCAGTGATGTAATGAATAAGGCTCTCAAAACTTCCCAAATTCTGAATGTATACTGTAAGTGGTCTTATTTATTATATATATATATTGTATAAAGAAATTACATTTATATAATATTATTTAGAAATAAATTAATACAATATAATACATACATACATACATAAATATATTGTTAATGGTATATATACTGATATATACATGTAGACTGTATCTGACTTTTCCTTTTTTAATACCTGAATTTGTGTCTTTTTAAAAATCATAATCAGTGTTTGGTTTCCACTGTCTGCTGATTTTATTGGAGTCACAGGAAGTGTGTTGCTTAGCTGCAGGCCAGTTGCTGGGAAACCGAGGCAGATCTATTTGTAATTTACAGTAGTTTTAGATAACATGAATGAATGTCTATTGATGTCTGTGTTTGGTGTCTCTGTTGTTGTTGTTTCCACTAAACTGACCTTCTAATCATCTTTTCCTTCTTAAGTTCACAAAATACGTGGTAGGATAGCATTAGCGATGTGATGTCGGCTAATATGACATGCACTACCATTTAACGTGATTTCAGTTAATGTGATACAAAGCCATTTAACTGTAGGAGTCTGTTGTGCCATATCAGCTAAAATATGACTTGGCGTATGTATGCGACACCCATGAACACAAATTCCCCCACATTTTTGTTTTGTTTTGTTTGTTTATGATATATTTTTAAATATGTGATTATACTTGCAGTTCCAAATAAAAGTGCAGCTTCATTTAACACATTTTTGCCATGTTGAAATAAATTCCTCAGGTTCTCCATACATGCAGAAAATGTGAAAAAACACGAGTAGGCCTTGCCAGTGAAAGTCCATTTATTTTGGATTGCTCATGGTTAGGTTCATATTTACAAGGTAGAATATATATTTAATCTTAATACATTTAAAAAAACATGTAACGTGTGCTTTCCTCCACAGGTAGAACAAGTGAAGCTGCTAGATCGCTTCAGCAACAAGTCCGTTACAGGAACCCTCCATCTGACGGCTACACATCTGATCTTCGTGGAGAGTAATTCAACCAGTGCCCAGGAGATATGGGTATGAAAAGCCCCTTCTAACATTCTCTAAATGATCTTTCATGACGTGATAAAGGATTCCTGTGTGACCGACAGGGCAGCTTGGACAGCTACATCCTTTTTGTTTACTGGATTCTAGTGAATTAGATCATGGGAATGAGGTTACTAGTTCCTCACGTTGGCAGAAGGCACTGTTGCTGTGGAAACCTGTCAGCTGAGCTTGCCCTGGAGGCCAAGTGAATACGAGAGTGTAGGGGAGGCCAGGAGAGGACATGAATACCAATGACCCACATAGCTCAAGACGTGATCTGCCACCTGTAGAGTCCACTGATCGCTCCATTGAGTGTATGGCAGACGGTTAACTTTATCTCCCAATCTTCTCCACACAGGAAGCAGATTGGAGGTCAAGATGCTGACTGACACTAACCTACAAAGTGTATCACTATATATATAAACTTGAGAGGTTTTAATGGTATTAAGCTGTTCATTCTCTAATTGATCAAACTTATTATTTTTGCCTGGTGAGCGATAAAGTTCAGCAAGTTTCTTTCTAATCTTTTTTTTACATTTTTTTTAAATACCTTTATTCAGCGAGGACACTTGCTCTTTAAATTCATCAAAAGTGATCAATTGATTCACTTTCTAAAAACTAGCCGTCTGGAACCCAACTGAAATCAGTTCTGCACTCTCAGGTGTAACTTCTTCACTCTCGGGACTGGCTCGCACAAAACGGCTCTCTGTCTTCCTCCAGCACTGCCTTCTGGTCCCTATGCATTATGCATTACGTACACACTTCAGTGAACAATAACAACAGCACACGGAGTCACGATGCAATTGGAAATGCAGATACATGCGCATTTTAATAATAGCCCATAATCTGACCTTCCAAAAATTTGGTAATTGTCTATGTGTATGTATTAGTGTATCATGTTCTTGCACATTATATTCCTCTTAAAGATAGAGAAACACAAGACGAGGAAGGAAGAAAAAACAAAACATTTCAACATGTCTTAAAAAAAAAAAACATGCTCGACGTAGACCAATCTGACTAGTCATTGTAGCAGGAAATATATTTAGAAAAACAGTGAACTATAAAACATCTAACAACCACAGAGTTATTAACTTTTTATATATACATTAGGAAGGGACTATATATCAGTTACCAGCCGATTTTAGAGTTTAATTTATCAGTATTGATCGATATTTAATTATGGATGACTGTTTCCCTATTTTTATATTTAAATAGCTTTTTCCATCATCTAACGCTCACTTAAAGTTAATCTTCAAAAACATTTGTTTTACACTTCAGGTTCACTGATTTACATCCAGTGTTTTCTACCGTATGCTCACCAAAGAAGCGTGTTTAAGAGTAGTTTTTTGAGGATCAGTGGTGTTTATGTACACACACACGATCACTTGTTCAGAAAACTGATGACGTCGAGCCTTTACGTACTTGTAAGTACTTTTAAGTTGAAAAGAATATCAGTTGAGTTTTGTATTTATGTGTTTGTGTGTTCAGATCCTTCATCACCACATTGCCTCCGTGGAGAAGCTGTCCCTCACAACCAGTGGCTGCCCGCTCCTCATTCAGTGCCGGAATTTCCGGCTTGTCCACTTTGTGATTCCGCGAGAGCGTGATTGCCATGACATCTACAGCTCTCTGCTCAGGCTGCTGAGACCAGGTGGGTAAACTCACATGTCTGCCCTCATCAAGAATAAATAGAGTGCAAAAGTTTCCTGAAAGTCACAGGGGAGACCCTTAGGTCTATGCCACCCTCTGTTCTGTGATTGAACAAGGGATATTGTGGTCATGCGTTGTTGGCTGGAGGTCAGGGACGTGTGAGCATCAGTACCAACTCTAGATGGTCGCTTGAATACTTTGACTTTCATTTTCACATTTTGTATAGTTTATTAACTTGTTTAATCCATGCACCAGTGTCCTACGATGAGCTGTACGCGTTCTCCTACAACCCAAAGCAGAATGACCAACAGAGAGAGGAGGGCTGGCAGCTCATAGACCTCGCAGCTGAGTTTGAACGGATGGGAGTGCCATGTGATCAGTGGCAATTGACGGATGTTAACAGGGAGTACAAGGTATGATGGGAGGGAGATTTTGTCAAATATGTTCAAAGTCATCTTCTCTTTCTTTGATCCAGCAAAGTTGATTCTAGTTCAGGATGTGTGTGACCTAAAATCAGGTCTTATGAGGCTGACAGGCAACCTAAAATAGAGTAAAATGTCCCTCAAGACTAGTATTAGAATAATGCTGTTGGAGTAAAACTAGGTTTCAGTCAGATAAGCCTGACTCTGATTGTTAACAAACTGTTTGAGTGAATGATTCAGTCGTTCGTTCATAATACTGAAAGGCCTTGAGTCATCACCTATTTGTAACCTGCAGAAAACCTGAACTTTACAAATCTTTTTTAAGCAATTAAAACATTTTAGATACTGTGATTAATAATATGTGATGCTTTATTTTAGGCATTACACATAAGCGTTGCACATAATTACAGTATTTATGCTAATATAGGGTCATATAGCAATACACAGTGACCAAAACTGTTAAACAAGTAAAAAAAATATTTTACATTCTTCAAAATTGTAATAAAATAAATATGAGCAAACACTATATATTATGTTTAAATAATACTAAAAGAACACTGTTCTTATATATGCTGGGCTCTTGTTTTTAAAAAATATTTTTGATTTCATATTTTATAATAAAATATAAATATTAGATGACAATCTACCTTAAAATATAATAATTGGAGAAAAAACATCAGTGACATTTAGAAAGGTTCATTTGAAATTAAAAAGAAACTAATTGAAATAAATAAGTTTAATATCAAATACTTCAACTAAATATATATAAAAGAGAAATTTGAGTTTTCTTTAGTTTATTGTTAATGTGCCTGACTCTAAATTGTGTGCTTAGGTGTGTGAGACATATCCAAGAGACTTATACGTACCCATTACGGCCAGTAAACCCATCATAGTCGGAAGCTCCAAGTTCAGAAGCAAAGGCCGCTTTCCTGTCCTAACATACTTCTACCAGGAGAAGAAGGTAAGAATGGTTTAATCCATCTATACTAATAAGAAAAGAAAGATATGAAGGATTTAGGCCCTTTGTTAACCTTTAGCGTTCATTCAAACTGTTTTATGTGCAGATGTCTGTTGACTCAGTAATGAAAGTTAGTTGTTTCTTCTGTGCAGTGTTAGATAAATGGAACAGGATTGTAAACAGGTAATGGCTTGTCAACACACAGAGGCCGATTATGTTAAACAGTAGTTTTACTGGCAAATCATGGCTGTATGCCAGCGGCTTCCTCCCAGAATCTGCATTGGTCTTGTTAAGTCTGTCGTTCCTCATTTACTCTGCTTTTATAATGTAGCCTACTTCAGGGTGGTAAGCGTTTATATTTGTTTGTGTCATGTCTCCAGGCGGCGGTGTGTCGATGCAGTCAGCCTCTCTCTGGCTTCAGCGCTCGCTGTTTAGAAGATGAACACATGCTTCAGGCCATCAGCAAGGCCAATCACAATAGCCGATGCATATATGTGATGGACACACGGCCTAAGGTAGAACATCATGAAGTTTTTTTTTTTTTGTATGATCTTCAAGTCAGTTGGGTGATCATAACAGGTTCCTTAAGCACTGTTTGTGTGTAGTTGAATGCACTGGCGAATCGTGCGGCAGGGAAAGGTTATGAGAATGAAGACAACTACCCTAATATCCGCTTCCAGTTTGTGGGCATCGAGAACATCCATGTGATGAGAGGAAGTTTACAGAAGCTTCTGGAAGGTCTGAGATTGTCGACTTTTTTGGTTCATTCTCATTTCATTTTTTAAAATTGTCAACATCTTTGTTATTTGTGTCTCTCCTAGTGATGGGAACGCGCTCACTTTCCATGACTGATTACCTGGTTGGACTGGAAAACAGCGGATGGCTGCGTCATATCAAAGCCATCATGGATGCTGCTATATTCCTTGCCAAGGTAAAACTCCAGTCTCTGATGCCCCTGATTCTTCAGTATACTGTATTATTTTAGTATTATTTATATATTTTTGTAGTATTTTTGAATATTTTGAATTAGCATTTATTTCTATCATTTTAGTTTTCATTTTATTTTTGGCTTAAATTTTAGTATTTTACATTTTTATTAGTTTTAATTAATTTGAAAAACCCTGCTTTAGTACCTAAACTTACTTCAGTTTGTCACCAAGACATCATTCCTAATTATTATTATTATTTTTTACATTTTTAGTTTTTAAGCTTAGGTTTTGCATCTAATATTTAACTATTATGTGATTTCATATTTATTTCAGTTACTAAAAATATTGTATGATTCGTTTTTTAACAGTAACAACACTGAATTCAACAGCTTTCTCATCAGTGTTATTTTAGGATTATTTATGTACTTTTATAGTTTTTCCTAATATTTTTAATTATCTTTATTCTTTACTACTTTCATTTTAATTTTAGTAATTTTGTTTTTCATTTTTATCAGTTTACTAATAAATTATTAATCTAAGATTTTTTTTCAGTTTTAGTTTATTTTAGTACATCAAGTTGAACAAAAATTGTGTGTTATATATATATAATATTATATATATATATATATATATATATATATATATATATATATATATATTACAGTTAAACTGTATTTTATTTCAAGTAACAAAGTTTTTTGGGTTAAACTGACCCTGTTTCTTATAAATGTTTTTGTAATACCAGGCTGTGACTGTTGAGGGCGCTAGTGTCCTAGTGCACTGCTCTGATGGATGGGATCGGACGGCTCAGGTCTGTGCTCTGGGCTCTCTGCTGATGGATCCGTACTATCGCACCATTAAAGGTTTCATGGTAAGAGCCTTTCATCTGTTCAAGCTGACATTGTTGTTTATCTTTTTTCCACCATCTAATATATCTTCCTCTTGTTCTCAGGTACTTATTGAAAAAGACTGGATCTCTTTTGGACATAAGTTTGCAGACAGGTAAGCATCCTTCACTGTGTAGTCCTTGACTCTAGATGCTTAAAAAGTCTGGAATAACCTTGACGCCTTTTTCCCCGCAGGTGTGATCAGTTGGACCCTGACCCAAAAGAGGTGTCACCCATCTTCACACAGTTCCTGGAGTGTGTATGGCAGCTGACTGAACAGTTTCCTCAGGCTTTCGAGTTCAGCGAGTGGTTCCTCATTCAGATCCACGAGCATGTCCATTCCTGTCAGTTTGGCAACTTCCTGGGCAACAGCCAACGGCAGAGAGAGGACCTTCAGTGAGTAAAACTAACATTCGCTTCCTTCCATCATCTCAAACCACTTACTTCATTTGCATATCATTACAGGTTGAAGGAGAGGACATATTCATTATGGGCTCACCTTCTGAGTGAAAAGCAGAACTACTTGAACCCTGTGTACAGCCTAAGCTTTGCAGAATCACATCCGGTCTTGGAACCGTCTACCCAAGCCTACCACTTCAAGTACAGCTGACTGACCTCTTCTGTTCATAAATGACTCCTCCGTTGTTTAGTAGACTCTGCAATGGTTTAATCAATAACCGTTTTGTTTTGCAGGTTCTGGAGAAACATGTACCATCAGTATGACCGTTCCATGCACCCTCGGCAGTCCATTCTCAAACACGTCCTCACCTTGAAAGAAAGCAACCGAGAGCTTGAGGGCACAGTGCAAGCCCTAAAGACTGTGAGTCCACCACAGGAATTTGGTTATCGGATAAAAATTAAGCCTCGAATGCTCATTTCCCATGAAAAAGAATTAGTTACAGATTTGTGTGTTATAATACCACTAAGTTTCCCCTGAGGGATCAGGAGATGTTGCACTAACAAAATGAGGCTATGAAGGACTGAAGTACAGTTTGCTCTGTACACTGTAAACCCTGATAAGTTCACAGAACTCAAAAAATATTTTGTAACAGATTACACAAAAACATTTAAGTGATGTTTTTAAATGTTTTAAGTTTACATAAACTTAAAAAATTTAATTCCAGTTGCCTTAAAATATCTCAGAGTTATCTTAAATAATTATATTTCTGAACTTATAATTGGGGAGTAATTCACTCATAATTTTATCTATTTTTCAACTCCTATAATGTGGGAAATACACTCAAAATTAGGCTTTTGCTGTCCATTCTCAGTCTAACCACAGGCTCTACTATTCACCATAACGGTAACACTACAAATCCAACATAACATAAACCTTTGTAAAATCTAATATAACACAACATTTATGTATTAACTTATGTCCCTCTATGTTAATCTTGTGTAAAAACACACAAAATAACACTTAATTTCTAAATTTATTTTCCTTGTTTTCAAGTTCACCTCACTACAACAAATTTTTGAGTTAACAGAACTTATTTAAATTAAGTCCAATGAACTTTCGTTATTATTTGAGTGCAATTAACTAATTTCATTTGATTAATTTCACTGTTCGGTTTTACAGTGTATGTTCAAACAGAATGTGTAACATTGACAACCCATGCTTTCTTTGTCCACCAGGGCTGTCCTTATTCTTATAATAGTAATAATAATAAAAATAGTCCAAAATAATAAGTATTTCCATAATAAGTTTTTATATATTAATGGTAGGAAATTTACTAAATATCTTCATGGAACATGATCTTTACTTAATAACTATTAATGATTACTAATGATTTTTGTCATAAAAGAAAAATCGAAAGAAAAAATAATTTTGACCTATACAATGTTTTTTTTGGCTATTGCAACAGTGTTCCTGTTTAATATTACATATATACACACATATACATCATAATATAAATTAATATATATATATATATATATATATATATATATATATATATATATTCTTACAGTTTTTATTGTCTGGTGATTTAAAAACACACAACCAATGTATTAATCTGACTACTAATAATAGTAATATTATTGAATGTTGTACTTTTTAATTTAATGATGATATTATATCATTACATAAATCATTGAAGCTGTGTTTGCATTTGTCAGTGACTCATTTTGCTTTTCTGGTGAACATGTTTGATGAACATGTCTATAAAGTATTCTTATACTTTTCATTGCATTCATCTGAAATGACACATGCTCTTCTGTGTCTTTGTGCATTTGTACAGAAGCTCCAGGCGTTTGGTGTGAGTACGTCTCCTCTAAAGCCCCAGACACCTCCAAGAGAGCGCAGTCTCCCCTCCCGACCTCAGTCTCTTATCCTGGGAGCTCCTCTTCTCAGTCGGAAGGAAGTGCAGCAGGAGGAAGATGAAGAGGTGTTCGGAGAGGAGGCCAGGGAAGATGCTCCGGCCAGTACTGGCGGAGAACGGACTGTAGAGGGTAGCAGTGCCACGGAGAATGGTTACGGAGAGCTGACAGGATCATTCGGCTCCAAGAATGAGCCGGCCGTGGTCACCTTGGAGTTTGGAGTGGCCAGAATGACCTGCTAAGGACAAATCAGAACATTTGATTTTGGAAATTTCATGAATCTAGTGGGACTAGAGAGAAAAAAAAAGTATATTCTGATGTAAGAAAGATGAAGTATGTTTGCTTGTGTGTGTGTGTGTGTGTGTGTGTGTGAATGCGCCCATGTGCGCAGTTGTTTACTCTACGTGATGCCAATGCACTCATTTACAACATATTTCAATTCAAATGTTATTTCTGTCATCAACTGCTTAATAAAAGCTTGTTTTTTGTTTTTGTTTGTTCATTTTTTAAATAATGTCAATATTACTAAAAAGAAAAGATTAGACAAAGAGCTGATGGACTTACTGAATCAAATCCTCATTTTTTTTTTTTTTTTTAGGTGTTCTGGCTCAAAACGTAATTTATTCGATGTCACTTCCTGTTATCTTTGAAGGGTGAAAAGACTGATGCTGTCCAGAATGAAGGATGACTGCAGAGATGCCCTACACACAAGTGTCCCATGTGCAGTCTGGTCGATTATGGGGGATCAGTTAGGAACCCAAAAGGTTAATGTGATGTCATAGAGCAGGTGAAAGGTCATGTTTATTTACAGGTTATTTTATGAGCTAACAATAAATCACGGGTAACAAAAAAAAAAAGAAAAACAGGTTACTACTCCGAATGGATAATTTAAAGCAATCTGTCATCGTCACATACAAAACGTGATTGCCAAAAAACACAACCTGTCTTTTATTCTCACCAAGGCTGCATTTATTTGATCACAAATACAGTAATGTTTTCAAACATTATTAAAATGTGTTTACTATTTAAATCTATTTTAAAATGATGGTTATCTGTCTAGACTCATTTTCAACATACTTTGATTTAGGAGATAATTCTAATCTGAGATTATATTTAGAACAGAATGTGAATTTGGCATTCAGCACTAAAGTTAAGGTTATTACAAAAGTCTTATATTTTTTCATATGTAGTCCACTGAGGGCCACTTGCTTCTTTCTGTGGAGAATCATCTCATTATGGTGAGAGGCTGTCAGTGTCTTACCACATTTCCAGATGTAAGTTCTCGTCTGTCACCCGTCTTGCATTTGTAAGAGCGTCCTAAAAGTGATTATTAGACCCAAACCCTCGGGACTGTATTACTGACTGGAATAGGATCACTAGGCGAAATAGGAATTAGTACTAATCCCTGCAAACGTGGTCCTAGATGATCTGCTGCATGCCTGTGAAGACATAAACACAAGAGCCAGCATGCATGTGAAATGTGTGAACACTCAAGTCTTTTGTCTTTAATCCAAACAGGCATAAAATTTAACTTGATTTGATTAGTCAATTGAAAAAAAAAATCAATACAGCAAATACCAGTGGTGAAGTGTTTTCTGATGAATAAGTGAAATGTGTCCACATAATAAGCACAAGTTCATCCGAAATTACCCAAGGGATTATATAACCACTCATTTTTCTTATAGGCACTGTCTAAGTCTGTGTTTATGGACCTGTATTTGATTATTGATCAATTCAGACTATTATGGAACATAATTGATGTCTCCAGTAAACAAATTTGGTCACTTCCTTTGATTTCCTCACACAATATCCATTTTCATGTTCGTTTTAAATGTTTTGTGACATAAAAGCTTTCGATATCCGTCTATATTTCTTACCATTCTGGTAATTATTGTAAGCTTTATTGAAGAATTTACCTCTACCAGAGGTCACACAATGGGATGTAAAGCTGTGTCACGTGACTCCGTAAACCGGGTTTGTTTTGCAAATCTGAGCACCGGTGACGGAACGCGTGAAATACATCCACGGGTCAGACTGTATTAATAAGACGCTAAAGCCGCTCAGCTCTTAATACAGTTATGAAGGAATTCTGGTGAGTGAGAGGGGCTTTATAAAAATGTACCGTGACATATTTTACGACGGTTATGGTTTCCTCGGGAATTTCCTATGTTTATTTGTGTGCGTGTGTGTGTGTGATGTAGCCTATTACTTTACTTTTTTAAAGTAATAATGGGCTTCCATAGTAAACAAAACAGTATATGTAATGGAAGTATCAATCTCAATATAGGCTATTAATAAGGATATTTTTACTGAATATATAATCTTTTTGGCAGTTTTTTAACTTCTAATTAAAAAATAACTACATTAATTGGTCATGATAGGACAAATGGGTCACTCTCTACAGCGATTTAATTGTGTTACTGTAAGTACACAACACAGAAGTTCTTTTCGATATATATAAGTGACACCAAACATGAAAATCATTTCATTTAAGTATTTAAAAAGAAACCTGTTCTGAATTTTTTCCAAACCTAATGGTAGCTAAACTATTTTTACAGTTTACCCTGGTACATTGCCTGTCTGACTCTATCTCACAGTGATTAAGCTGCTCCATCTACCTATTAGCACAACACACAGCTGTGGTTTCAGATGATGATGTGGATACGACACAACAACAAAGTTTGAACAATCTCTTTTTCAACTGCGTATGTCAATATTTTCTGTGGGATGGTTAAAAACTGTTTCAGGCTAAGATGATTTATAGCACTTTTTGTCTTCTATTTGAGTGCCAACTGCATTATGTCCCAGTTCATGGGAAGATTTGTCTTTGTCTTTTGTCCCTGATCTAGTCTGGCCTTGATAAACTCCACAATAAGAGCTGTGCTGTGCTTTGAAGAATCTGCACACACCTTTGTCCTTTTCAGCTGCAGATAATGGGGGGGAAGCAGCATTTTAAAATCTGGGCAACACACCCATATTAGCAAACAGACCAGCTCTATTTTGTCCAGATGTCCTAGTTTGTTTCTCAGGAGAGTTTTGTCCTTGGCAGCAACAGGGATGTCACACTAGGGGTGGATGATGTAAGCACTGTGTTTGTTCACCGAAGTGAAACCCAAAAAACCCATGCAAACTGAAGTCGTTTAAGCTTTCTTTCTTTCCTTCTTTCTTACTGTTTCTTCCTGTTGGTCTCTTAACTTTACTCATGTGGTTTTGGTTAATTTTTCTCCATGTACCCTCAAGCCTCCCTTGGCCCAGAGAGCGAAGAACAAGTATACAGACCCAAACTGACCCGAAGAAACAATGGGTGTGGTGGCACATTCCATCCGCCATGCCTCAGGGACTGCTGACAGAAATGGCAAACACAGGTGGGGAGTTTCGGTCCAGTGCTGCAGACCTGGAACCAAAGCTGAATCTGAGGCCAAGAAGTCTTGACCTCGTTGAAATGGCTGCACGGTAGCTTACCTTCACACATACACATATGGCAGGTTCTGGCCCCCCTGTACATTGTGTGAATGTAGTCATTGTTTCATGCCAGTGAGGTGGAAGAGGAGGCCTATATACAGATAGGGGTGGGTGGGTTTTTCAGGAGGTTCAAATAAATGAGTATGTTAAACTATCATTATTTAGCACTGATGTCTTTGTTTCAGAACTGCTGTATGTAAATTTGCTGTTAATCTAAATATACATTTTGTGATTTGTGTTCTAGGCCTGTGATTTGTTAGAAATGAAAATGCTAACAGAATAAGAATCGTAAATAAGTCACAGAATTTTTTTGGGAGTAATAGTATGTATATTTGTATTAAGTAGCAAATTGGTTAACATTAGGGAGTACATTAAGTGTCAGTAACTAACAATAGTTTAACAACATTTATTCATTTAGTTTAATATTTCTACATATACTAATAGAATTAGGAATTAATTTTATTAAGCTAATAATAAATAAATATGATTACAAATTAATTACAGTATATACATTAATATAGATTAATAAATGCTGAAATTAATTTTTATTGTTAATTCATGATGGTTGAATTGAGCAAATTGAATTAAGTTCATGATATAGTATCATGAATAAAACCTTAATTTAAAGTGAAATACATTTTTTCAAATCGAGCAGATATAAATTATGTATGTATATATATGTATATGTATGTTGAGCTTGGCTCAATAATATTAATTAGGCGATGTAAGTTTAACCCAGTAGTCCTAAATGAAAGGTGAAGGCTTAGTAATTAACCACTTGCTAATTGCAAGTTTATGCATTCTACTGTCAAAGCTACTGTCTTTTAGAGGCCTTTGCTTCAATCTTATTTTCATGGTTATTGAAACCTTTGACAATAATGATTATTTCACAAAAAGTATGGGAGACCTGTCTCTTCAATAATAATGGTTGCACCACCCTCATCAACAACTAGAAAAGTCATGGGAAAGTCACTGAAATACATTGGTCAAGGTGTGGGAACTCAGTCTATTAGCTCTGCCAAAATATTTATAACATATAATGTTTCTCACCAAATGTCACCCCTGATACACATTAGGGGTGGCATGTGGTTTTCAACCTCTAAAAAAAGAAAACCCAAAAGCTTTCAGTTGTTTAGCTACTATTGCACACAATTGGACTAATTAATTGGTCTTGGGTAACAGTGGTGGAGTGTGGTAACAGGAGTCCCCCTGGTCCCATATGCTGGGGGCAGATGGATTGTGTGTTATAGAGGGGTAAGTTGAATATGATCAACCACTCCAGACGGCCCGAAACAGGTGAGGACCACCAGCGTGAGCTGATCTAATCTCATTTAAATTTCATCAGCCATTTCTCTAAACCTCCTCGAGTGTGTGTTGTGAATGCATTCATTATAAGTGAGTGAAATGTTTTATCTAAATCTGCCTCATGTCTTCATACTTGTAATTTCTCTAATCAGCAGCTTTTGCCTAAATCCTAAGTACAGACGCTACAGCGACCACACAGCTCAAATGTTTTTTTAAGCCTTTTCATCTGAGGGGGATTTTCAGTGACTTATTTTCATTTATACTGAGAGGTTTTTATTCCATTTATTTCCCCTAATACTCCTGATCGTTATAGCATTTCTGGAAACGTTCCACATGTGATTGCTTTTCAAAACAAATTCATAATGCAACACTAATTCTATTATGACCCCCATAAAACATGAGCAAAGAATGCAAAAACTTTCTGTCTATTATGTATACACATGAACACATATTTGTACACTGATGCACTCACATGCACATGACGACAATCAAGATGTCAAAAAGCAATACACTCATTCTTTACAGCCCGCATGTAGATGCATATCATGCTCTTCAGTGAGATAGAGGGAATAATTGAGACAAGAAAGAGGAGAAGGGTATGTGATGTTTGTGTGGGGGATGAGGGTGTGTTTGTGTGTACAGAGGGGGTGAGATGTGGGGGCGGAGAAAAAAGTGCTGGCTCGCCTCCAGCGCTGACGAAAGCTGCTTAACCCTCCCAGTTACCATAGAGACTGTCAGGCGCAGTCACCAGTCAGAGAGAAAGAGTGCGAGGCAGGGAGAACACCAACAAGCAAAGGCAGCGGATAGAAGGTGCGAGGGAGAGGAAAAGGAAAGAATCAGTTAGAGACAGGGTATAATAGAGGGAGAACAATAAAGAAAGAAAAACAGAGGGTGCAGTAGAGATAGTGGCAGAGATGGAGGTTCAAAACGAATGCAGTGAACCGCCTCCATGTGATCCTCAGCCAGCAGTAAAGCTCAACAAAGCTGCCTTCAAGCTTTTCGGCAAGCGTAAGTCTGGCAACAGCATGTCGAGCATCTTCTCTGTCAAGAACAAAGGGGAGTCCACCGGTAAAGCAGCTGGCAAAACGCTGGAACTTGTCAGGAGCAAAACCCATGATGGCTTAATAATGGACACTTCTTCAGAGCTTGATGGCCACCGGAAAGAGGAATCTGCCAGTAGCGACCAGCTTCACGCCGGCATGCCAGATGGTGTGTCCACTGCCCCCCTCCGCAGCTCCATCACCAAGTCTTTCAGCTTCTTCTCTTTACTGCGCCGGAGCAACAACCGTGCAGGAGATGGAACTACTACAGTGGCACGACGAGGACGAGGACTTAAGGGGCTGTTCAGCAGCATGCGTTGGCGGCGGAAGCCCCAGGTTCAGGAGGACTCATTGGAGGTGGCCAAGGAGGTGAAGGAGGAAGACCTAATACTTTCCTCCTGCTCTGGCAGTGTGGAAATAGAGAAGGACATGACACTGACTCTTGAGCCCCTGCCGCAAGTGTCTGAGGAGCCTCCTCTTCTAGGGGAAGCTGAGAAATGGAAAGCAACGTCTATGCAGGAATTACAGGGTACTAATGAAGAGGAGTTTGGTAACTGTGGTTCGTCTCTTTCACAACAACATACAATAACTGAGGAATCTCCAGCTCCTTCTCCACTCCTAGCCCAGACAGAAAGGCTCCAACCTGATAAACATAGCAGTTCGACACACCTGTCCTCCATTCCGACCTGCGCTTTGACCCCTCCAATGGAGCACAGCACAGCCGAACCACAATCTGAGCAGTCTGTGGATCACCTATGTTCCATGTTCACTGATGTTACTTCACTAAAAAGCTTTGATTCTTTGACAGGCTGTGGTGACATCATTGCTGATCCAGAAGAGAATTCTGGGAATGGGGGAAGTGCCACGAGCAGTGGAACCGGTAGCAGTAGCGGGGGATGGATGGGTCGCAGACTAAGTGGAGCAGGGACAAATTCAGAGAGATGCTCTCCTGCCAAGCCTCCACTTCCTCCTCAGGTCAGTAGCATTACATCTATCCATGCTTCTTGCTACATGCCAGCCCACCAAAGACCACATGCAGCCCCTAAAAAGCCACAAGGTAGTGGAGTTGTTGCCTACATGGGTGGAGGGGAGGAAATGGCTAGTCCAGAGGCGGTTGATGATGCTGACATGCAGGGACTATGGCATATGTTGCCCCAGAATGGTGAAGACTCCCCAGCCCTACGACGTGCAGAGCCTGTCTTGCATCATGCCCCAACCCTCCTTGAGAAGAAGCCATCTCAAGTAAAGGTGCTTGGTCTCAGTAAGATCCCTGTGAGTGGATGTAGCAAGATGGGAAAGCAGCAACCCTCTCATCCCTCACCTCCCCCTGTCGATAAAGAACTCCAGGATGCCCCACCAAGTGATGAAGGCTACTGGGATTCTTCCACACCTGGCCCAGAGGATGAGGATGGCACCTTCCTACGTCGGGAAGGTTTGCTGAGGGACAGCTGCTCTGGAGATGCACTTTATGACCTCTTCGATCCCGACAGCCCTAGTGCTGTTGGTTCAGACGAAGACGTAAGTTCACCAACAAAATCTGCAGGTGATCTAAAAATGAACTTGCCTTCCCCAAAATGCTCATCTTCTGCCACTTCCTCATTCCGTTCCATGAAAGGCAGCACCAGCCTACCTCGAGATTCCAAGATTCCTATTAGTGTGAGGCAATCACCATCTTCCCATTCTTCCAGCCAAGTTGCACTGTCTTCCAATCTTAGCCCCACTTCAACTACCCCTCCTAAAAAGTCTGATGCCCCACCACGCACTCGAATCCCTGTCTCGAAGGTTCCTGTCCGCCGTTCCGGCAACAAGAGCACCCCCACCTCACAAAGCAGGAAGTAGAGAGCTTGGAGGCCCTGCAGATGTTTCTGACAGTACAAATCTATCACAAGAGCTTTAGGCCAAAACATGTTTTTTGATATAAAGCAATCAATTTACAATTCTTTGATTTCACCCATCTACGAAGGATTATTTCTTTCAATAAAATATTTTTTATTTTTTGTGATGTCGCATATTACACCCTAATATAATTAAGAGTTTTGTAGAATGCACTGCTCTATGTAACACATGAAATTCATAATAATGTAATCTTGAGTTTTTTTTTACACCAGCCTTTCAAAGAGGAATAAAAGGTGAGAATGCTGATCCTAAGAAGAATGTTTAATATCAATAAGCTTCTCATTCCCTTCCATTGGATCAGTGAAATTGTGCTAATGTCTTGTTATGTCATCCCACAAGCACTGTGTAAAACGCAGCTGCAATCTTATATCTCTCCAGTATTTTACATGTAATGAATTTGGAGATCTGTGTGAGATTAATCCAAACACTTCAGACAATAAAGCTGCATGAAGTCTTAAACTGGATCAGGGAACAGCCTTTTGTTCAAGACACTTTCGTATCACAAAATGTGACTTCCTATTCATATTGATGAAAAGTAAAACTTTCTTTTTACTGAATCTTCGCTTTTCTTACTCTTTTATATTGGAAAAGGACCTCCCTGTGACCTCACTGTGGAAATGTGTGCACTTCTTGTTTTGTCTTTTGGAAAACATGGCTTGCAAAAAAACAAATCCCCGGATCATGAGTATCCTCCTTTTTCACAGTGATTTGTACTACTCCCGCTAACCTGGACATATTGAGCTGGATATTTCTGAATGTAGCATGACATCACTCTACACAAAGGTCTGTTTAATTTGCCTGCATACTACTCAATAAATAAAGGAGAGAGCTATATGGAGAAGCCCATATATCATGAATTAACTGTCTTCCGTCATGTGACCATTCTTCTGGAAATGTTATCACCCCTTTGGCTACGAGATTTGGACTGGGCTTCAATAGGAAGAATTTTTAAGTGAGCAATTAGTGCAGAAATTGTCTTCAGTATTTTGGGCAAGTTTTACAGTATAAAAATGGCAAAATAACCTTAATTTTTCTTTTCTTTTTTTATAAGAAAAAATTGATTAAGAAATGAAAATAAATTCAGTATTTGGCTTGATACAGTTTTTACTCTGTTCTAGAACATTTTATTTGTAAACTGCAAAACATTTTTCTCTTCAGAAGGTCCATGACATGCCTTCTTTCTTTTATATGCCCCCTTTCTTTAAATTGTTCTGTATTTAATAAATAAAACAACTCTCTGTGTACATCCAGGAAGTGGATATCTGTTCAAGTGTGAATGCCTTTATCATTTTCCACACACATAACAGGGCCATGTGGGCAGCTTAAATGTTAGCTGCTTTAATCATTGAGAAGTAAAGGGCATCACTGTTGTCTTTTTTGCAGCCAACAACAGTCTGCTGGCTTTTTAATCCCATTCGTAAGGAAGGAAAAAGAAAGCTGGTCTGGGTTCAGCTATTGGTGTGAATCCGGTTAACAAAGGGAGGTGTTTACTTCCATTCTCATGGATCTGTTATTGATGTAGTTTTGGGAGAGTGAGGTGAAAGAAGGAAGTGCGTGTGGAGTGAATACAGATAAGAAAGAGCTATGCTCGATTTAGTGCTTGTTCATTAAGGCCAAGTATAGAGACATGGATATGTGTGTGTCTGAAGGGGGGATTTGGTGCAGTCCCAACAGTAATGGTGCAGCGAAAGAAACATTCACTCCTGAACAGCTCTTGCTGCAGTGTGGTTTCTTATGTAAAAGCCTTATGTAACGCCATAACCCTCTGATATCATCCATACACATGAGAAAACTGCTGGAATGTGTGTAAGTTTGTGTGTTTATGTGTGCAGAGCTATTAGATGCAACGGTCTAAATAATTAGTTAGCATTAGCCATGACTGTGCTGTAATTGGGTCAGCTGGATTTACCCTTTAAAATGTGTTTTATCGCTCTCTGTGTGTATGGTAGCAGAAAATTAGACATTACTGCTGTATGCATAAGTAGAGCTGACTGTGAGTGTGTATGTGTGACTAATGGTTGGATGGCCTAGTTTTCAAAGACCTGATTCTGTGAATGAGAGAAAGAGAGAGAGAGAGAGAGAGAGACAGACAATAGGGTCAAAAGGAGAGAAACATGGTTTATTTACAAAAACACTGGTGTTTCTATGCTACAGCGATTATAAAGTCATGGTACTTTTGTATACCTTGATATTTGATATTAATAAACCACACAATTTTTTAATTGCACTTTACTTTGGTGTGTGTGTTTCAAATAATTAAAAGTGAAAAAAAATGCATTGTAAATATTGCACATGCTTGGCTCAGGCAACAGGTCTACAATAACTGTTGGGACATGATGTGTTGGCATATCACTGCTCAGTAAGACCGTTAGCATGTGGTTGACAAAAGTGGGTGGCTTAACCTGATGATCCCAGAGCTCATATATTCTCATTAGCTCTCATCGTATCTTGGAGCCAGATGGGATACCCCAGGGCTCTATCCTCGGTTTGACAATCGCAGGGGCTTAGAGGGCCTGTTTAATAAGCTCAGAATCTGTTCAAAACTAGGGCCAGAGGCAGAATCATTAGTGTGCCAATTCAGCAACCATGCTTTTGGTATACCTTGAGTGTTTGGAAGACTCATAAGCTCACTAAGGCTGCAATTAATTGATCCAAAAATCTAAGAAAAAATCTAATAAAAAAAAAAAAAAAAATATATATATATATATATATATATATATATATTTAAATCACTTATTTTTATCACAAACAGATAAATATGTATATTTTAATGGCAATTACTTTAGCAAGATAGCACATTTGGCACAAAAAAATCTGCTATTATATAATGACATATCTGTGAATTACTGTACATGTTGCTTTTGCCTACATAACCTCCTTTGTCCATGTGGTTGTATCCTGTATCCTGTGGCTTTTGTTTTGCATGTGCTAGTGTGAGAGAGGAGCAGAAGAGAAAGAGGAAGTGTGGACAAAAAACTGTAATGGAAAGAGTATAAGCAAGGGGTCTATTTAGAAGCGGCTTTGCTTGAGTGGAATCATATTGAATTTGATTACAGTGAACAGAGAGAAGATGCATAAGAGCGCATTTATACAAAACAAGTGAAAGAGAGCGAGAGAAAGAGTGCTGTATTTCAAGACTGAGTGAGGGATTGTCTGAAGTAAACCCAAAATGTCAAAGGTTCTAAGAGGTGAAAAAGCCAACTGACTACACTACATTTGGGGGTGCTATGATCATAAAAGCTAAATAGTTCAGAAATAAACAATGTAGCTACATAGGACATATAGGACAGCATTCCTCTGAACAACTCTGGAGTTAAAAGTCTACGGATGGTCTCACTCACGCCCCTCTTTTCTCAGAAACACTCTTTCCTTCATCTCCAGGGGAAACTGGAAGCGGTTGCTTAAAACCTCACAAGGGTTGCCTGCTATCCAAGACTGAACTTTTGTTTTGTACTTGAAGTGCTGTGAGTGAAACACTCCCTGTTTTTCCTGTCCAACTGCTTTTAGTTGACAGATAATGTGATATGGAGTAAACATAGACAACTAATATCTTTTGCTTTCTCTGCTTCCTCTCTTTCTTCCCTTTTCTGTTCTGTTTCCTTACTAAAAGTCTGTCACACAGAGGAAATTCCTGATTTTCAAGCCAAGTTGTTCCTTCCAAAGAACATTATGTGATATGATTGTGTGATCAGAAATCTGTGTTTGCATGCATATGAAATTATATCACAGGGGGCTTGGCCATTCAAAATCTGCACCCTTAATTTTACACGCTTGCCCTACTACACAAATCTCCATGGCAACCTCAGTAGGTCATCCAATGAGAGGTGGAGGTGGGGCCAGGGGGCGGCGGAGGGGTGGGTGGGTTTGGGGTACGCGTGGCTGACAGAGTTTTGAGGACACTGATTGGAGTCAGAATGGTGCAATGTGAGTTTGTGCAATTTCACTCACACTTGAGAAACTCAAATCTCATTTCTCATACACTCTTTCATTTGCTGCAACCTCTTGAGAATATCACACCCTTTAGTGACTCTTTAGTTCCATGCTTTGAAAACGATACTTTTTGTTTGACTGTGTTGTCCATATTTCTTCATTTTTACACTAACTCCTACATTCTCTACCCAATGGATGATGTCATTTGCTTACAGCCACTTTTTTCTTCTTCCCAGGCTTCCATCAGCATCAATAATAAATACACATCAAAAACTGTACATGTATAATTCATTCTATCTGAGCCTCCATTTCTAAAACAAGAGGAACAAAGAGACATTATTCAAAGAGGTTGGAAGTGGAAAGAGTTGTGAATTATGGCTTGTCTTTGGTGTGAGATGCTAATATACACCACAGTCACTCAAGTGCTGTCTGAACTCAAGCATGAAGTTGAGAAGGAAAGCCTCCAGAGGAGGATAAATTGAAAAAAATCCATCTGATCAATATGCTATCAATTAGCCTCATCTGCCCTGTCAACTTAACATTGTTAAATCCTTCATTCTGGAAAGAGAGAGAGAAAGGGCAGGAAACAATTAATCTCCAACCTATTTGTACTGAACCATCAATTTACAGGCACCAAAGCAGACATTAATGTGATGTTCCTTTGACAAAAGAACCTAGTGTCACTAATGGATCCATGTCATGGTTCAATGAATATAAATGAACCTTGGAACAGTAATTCAGTCATGATTGATCAGCATTGTGTTTCCTATCACTGCCACTGACATGGAGACTCAGAGGTCACTTGATCTCAAGAAACAAAAGTTAAAAGGGATCATAAATCTATAGTCCATTCATATGTTCATACAGTAAAAAAATTCTCCTTCATATGTGACATTGATAGTTGACAGCAAAAATATACACATTGTACACAAATATACCTTAAATCTGACTGGATGATATCTTCTCGTTATTTAGAAGACGGAAACATGCAGACACTTATAGTCTACACTGTTATTATATTGTGAATATACATTACAGTGAGGATAAGCAGAGTAAGCACTTAATGTCAAAACTAGCTGAGTTATCAAGTATGCTGTTGTTTTATCTATTTGCAGAATGAAAGTGTGTGTCCTCCTGTCCACGGACATCTGCATTCTTGAATCAACTACTCCATGTCCGAACTACCTGGACAAAAATCCCAAATAGGTTGAAATTACTTTTAAACACCACCATACAAACTCAATCGATGAGCAACATGTCGCTATAATGGCTGAAGCTGACGCTTATCTTTATGCCGATGCAGTGGCTAGCACTGCAAAGTCATGTAAAAACACAACAGTTGAAAGGACAGTTAGACAAAGATATCGTTTTCCTCAGTGGACATGCCAAACTGATTGTTTTTCACAAATGAATGACTTGACCTGGGGAATGAAAGCGAAAACAGACGCAGGTAATTTCACATCCTCCATCGGTATAGAGGATTGTCAATCTACCTGTGTTTCTTTCTATATATTAAACATCATAAATTAAAAATATATTTTAAATATAATAATATTATGTATTGTTCCACATTAGGTCTGAGATACTGTGACACTTTCACAACAGTGAATGTTGGTCTTTTCTAATTCTGGTAGCTCAATTTAAATTTTACACTTTAACATAAATGATCATAAATTATATTATAAAATGAGTAAATGAAATAAATGAATTTTGTTATTTGGCTTATTGTGTGAACACAGCTTATGAGTGTTTTTGGGGCAACGATGCTGCTTCTCTGCTCGTGTTGTATTTGCTTAATCACTATCTCTACAGAAAAGACCCACTCAGCAGACACCAATCAAACACAATTAAAGTGACGTGACATGTAGCCAAGTATGGTGTCTCATACTCTGATTTTGTGCTCTGCATTTCATCCATCCAAGTATATCCATCCACAAACATAGCAGTGAGTAGCGAACACACACACAACTGTGAACACACACGCATAGCAGTGTGCTGCCATTTTTGCTGTGGCACCCGGGGAGTAGTTGTGGGTTTGGTGCTTTGCTCAAGGGTCTCACCTCATTCATGGTATTGGGGGTGGAAGAGAGTGCTGGTCATTCACCCCCCCCCCACCTACAATACCTGCCCATACCGAGACTCAAATCCGAGACCTATGGGTTACAATTCTGACACTTTAGGCAACGATTTAATGGTCTCATTCAGGACAGGACAGGGAAAGGCTTATCTGGCACTGCAGCTGGACACCAGCTGGGCCCCCAGCCATATATGTGGACCACCATGAAAACACACCAAAAAACATAGGTGGGGCTAAATTACACTCCATCCACACATACATTTACTAACCATAGTCCCCCCTCCACCCCCCACTGAGTCAAACCCCTCAAACGGCTGCCTCAGACACAAAAGCTTGAGGTCAAGTTCACTTGCTGGTGAACTGCCTCAAGTTAGACACGACAGTCACACAACAGCAGCTGTGATGCCTGTGACACTGAGTCATTACCAAGCGCAAGTCTCTAAACCTGTAATTTCACCCGCTAAAGTGTAATGTGCCTTCTTCCATTAACTAAAAAAGCCAGATTAAATATTTATGACATGTGTGAAAGTCAGAGGCTCCGGAATGATGTCATTTCAAAGGCTCACAAAGCTTTCAGTGTCTTTCCTGACGCCCAAAAACAGTCAAATAAGCATGCAAATGCAAATGAGTGGTTTTGGTGTTCATGAATAGCATGTGTTCTTGCATTACTGTAGAAGTAAAAAACTCTAATATTCAAGCAGGCAATAGAAGTACCTTTAACAGTCTGTGCCATTCGATTGCTTTATGATTCAAGTAACTATAAATATGTCAACTAGCATGATTCAAGAATCTGATCACAAAAATCTTGTCAAATGGTTTGATGAACAGTTTTGTTTCCTTTATTGGCATGTTTGCAAGTTAATAAGGGAAGTATCTAAGAGTTTGCCTATTTCTTTAAAAAAGCTTTTTGGAAGCCCAAAGTATATGTCGTTTTTTAAGCATATGGCATATGTGTACATTACATGTGATGTAAGTTTAATCATCATGTCGGAATGATGAGCTCTTGAGAGAGGGGGTTAACACATACTCTCAACTCTAGTTTAAACTTGTACAACAGCATTTTTTTGCTCATAACTTCTGGGGACAAATAGCACAGACACTGTCTGAGGACTAAACTTTCTAGTGTGCTTGTGTCGAGCACCTGTGTCTGTGCATGCTATCAATCAAAGTATACTTTGAAAAGTTGTGTTCGGACAGAATAAATAAACTTTCATTTTCATTACAACACCGAACAATGTCTTGCTATGTGTTATTTCTAGTCAGAGGTAGGTCGTATCGGGAGAGGGACATTGTCATTCAAGACAGAATTTGATTGGACATTAAACAATGTATATAGGCCTACACCTTTGAGTCCAAGATGTGTCAACAATATTTTATGTATTTGTTTTCCCAGAAATATTTACCTTTTAAAAGCATTTATTGCTTAAAGTGAATTTAGTAGAATATATTTTTTGCAAGTCTGCAAGACTGCAAGTGCACATGAAGTGTGCCATTTGGGACAGGTCGTAAGGCAGTGAGGGTTTAGGGTGCAATTTGGGACAGGGCCTTTGATTTGTGTTTTGGTTGCAAGTGCATCATCTGGATGTGTTTAAAGTGCACTTTTTATTTTCTTTTTATTTTCAGTCTGAATGCACTGTTTGCATCATTTATACTATAAAAAGTCATAGAATAGTGCATAAGTATGCGATTTTGGATGCATCTTAAGTCTTTAAAGTGATGCTTGCTGAGAAATTAATAAATAATTGAATTATAACACATTATGTACAAACCCGATTCCAAAAAGGGCACACTGTACAAATTGTAAATAAAAACAGAATGCAATGTTGTGGAAGTTTCAAATTTCAATATTTTATTCAGAATACAACATAGATGACATTTCAAATGTTTAAACTTATATAAAATGCATAATTTTAAGGGGAAAATAAGTTGATTTTAAATTTCATGGCATCAACACATCTCAAAAAAGTTGGGACAAGGCCATGTTTACCACTGTGTGGCATCCCCTCTTCTTTTTATAACAGTCTGCAAACGTCTGGGGACTGAGTAAACAAGTTGCTCAAGATTAGGAATAGGAATGTTTTCCCATTCTTGTCTAATACAGGCTTCTAGTTGCTCAACTGTCTTAGGTCTTCCTTTTCACATCTTCCTCTTTATAATGCGCCAAATGTCTTCGGGTGAAAGATCTGGACTGCAGGCTGCCCATTTCAGTACCTGGATCCTTCTTTTACGCAGCCATGATGTTGTAATTGATGCAGTATGTGGTCTGGCATTGTCATGTTGGAAAATGCAAGGTCTTCCCTGAAAGAGATGACACCTGGATGGGAGCATATGTTGTTCTAGAACTTGGATATACCTTTCAGCATTGACGGTGCCTTTCCAGATGTGTAAGCTGCCCATGCCACACACACTCATGCAACCCCATACCATCAGAGATGGAGGCTTCTGAACTGAGCGCTGATAACAACTTGAGTTGTCCTTGTCCTCTTTAGTCCGGATGACATGGCATCCCAGTTTTCCAAAAAGAACTTCAAATTTTGATTCCTCTGACTACAGAACAGTTTTCCACTTTGCCACAGTCCATTTTAAATGAGCCTTGGTTCAGAGAAAACACATGCGCTTCTGGATCATGTTTAGCTTCTTTTTTGACCTATAGAGTTTTAGCTGGCAACGGCGAATGGCACGGTGGATTGTTTTCACCGACAATGTTTTCTGGAAGTATTCCTGAGCCCATGTTGTAATTTTCCATTATAGTAGCATTCCTGCATGTGATGCAGTGTCGTCTAAGGGCAGTATGGTTTTCAGGCCTTGACTCTTACGCACAGAGATTATTCCAGATTCTTTGAATCTTTGGATGATATTACGTAGATGATGATAACTTCACACTCTTTGCAATTTTTCTCTGAGAAACTCCTTGATATTGCTCCACTATTTTTCGCCACAGCATTGGGGGAATATGTGATCTTCTGCCCATCTTGACTTCTGAAAGACACCGTTACTCTGAGAGGCTCTTATACCCAATCATGTTGCCAATTGACCTAATAAGTTGCAAATTGGTCCTTCAGCTGTTCCTTATATGTACATTTAACTTTTCCGGCCTCTTTTTCCTGTCTGTCCCAACTTTTTTGTTATGTGTAGCTCTCATGAAATCCAAAATGAGCCAATATTTGGCATTACATTTCAAAATATTCCACTTTCAACATTTTGTATGTTATCTATATTCTATTGTGAATAAAATATAAGTTTGTGAGATTTGTAAATTATTCCATTCCTTTTTTACTCACAATTTGTACAGTGTCCCAACTTTGTTGGAATCGGGTTTGTACTCAATGAGGCAATTCAAGTACAGCTCTGTTTATGAACATGAATACTAACGTAGACAAGAAACTATGTGAAATGAGTATTTATGTCCACAAATTTGTAGTTTCTGCAAAAAAGAAAGGAAAAAGTAGCTAGTAGCTAGATCGACCTACAACTTTTACAGAGATGCTGAAGCGTGCATCACTTGGACACTTTTCAGATACACCTCTGGTATTTGTGTCGGAGGGTGGTGTATTTGGAGGCCTAATGCCATTCCCAAACCTGCATGGCATTAGGAAACTCACTTGGGATCAACCCTAAGGAAAATGACATGTGTGCAACTGTGCATGTGTAATGTATTCTTTGAGGACAGACCAAAGAATAGAGACAAACCGTAAGTGCATTTGAGCGAGAATCTCTCCGGCATCAATTATCCTCAAACAGACAGCAAGATGGTTGACAATATGGGGTCCAATGGCTCCTTCCCCCTCTAATATATTAGGATGCGTTCAGTTCATTAAAATGATCATGCCATAGGCGAGGGCACACAAGTGTGTCCACACATATCTCGTTGCAGGGAGAGCTATGAAAGACATATTTTGACAAAACAACGTGAGGGAGAAATTAGGGCAAATGAATGAGGGGATGATGGACTACTCAAAGTACGTAGAGATGGAGACAGGATGTTTTATTGGGAATGCCTCGGCCCAAACACCTTTCTGAAAGCGTGGTTTTAAAGGGAACTGACAAATCGAGTTTGCACCTCCTCGTTGGAGAATCTCGCGCACACGGTATTCGCTCACAAAGGACAAGTAAAGGACGGTATTCCCACAAATGAAAACCAAATATAGGACATTAATCATAGCAAGGATTATGTCAGACAAGCTAAACCTAGCGTTCACATCCTAACAAGGTTGTACATGAAAAAATTAGAGCAGGCCTGCAGGGCTCAACGCTCACGCACATGCTTGCTTGGAGGATGTTTAAATGATAATGCACATGCAAATATTAGAATTTGCAAAACGTCTGTTTATCTAGCGTCTTTGGGAGTGCGAAGCAAGTTATCAGACCTGGAAGAGCATTCAATCTATGCTGTAATCCTGAACAAACTGACTTATCTACCAAACATCTTGTTATTACTCAAATCCTTAATTTGACTTCTGTCCATCGTGTCTTGTTTGCCTCTGGGGAACGAGATAATACGTCTATATGGACTACTATAGTATAGTCATGTAAATTACAGGACGTTACACAGAGATCACAGACAACATAATGCATCTGTTTTATTTTGCAGTATGCAAAAATGAAGGTCAATGCATGGTAAACAAAAGTATAAATATACATCTTTATGATTATTAACAAAATATATAAAACAGACTACTGGCTAATTCACAGAAGAAAGCTTATATGGCTAACTTGTTCAGCACGTGTGAACGCCTCAGATGGCTGTCGCCCCCTGCTGGAGATAATTAAATTACACTTTAAATTCAGTCTGATTTGACTTGTACTAATAAAATCGTACTAACACAAAATTGTATAAACATAAACCATAGAAAATCACGGACAAGGTTTTTTTTTTTTTCTTTTTTTTCAGTACTGGCTTAACCTGAAGGTTAATTATAAGGATCACCTTGTTTTACTGATTACGTAAGTAATGATAACATAAAAAGGGCCAAAAGCAGTCAACACGGTTCATAAAAATCCAAATGCTACATATGCTAAAATGATCAAGTGTTATAAAACATACTAAAAACTTTGTCTTTGCGTAGTATAATTCACAGGATGTTCTATCCTTTAAAATCTGTGTAATACCTGAATGGCAAGCAGCTTTAGTGTTTTGGAAGCATTTCGAAATAACTGTAGTGTTAAAATAGCCACAAATGCGTGGCTTATGGCACCTTTGCTTAATCTGAATGTTGAGTATAAAGGCATCAGTATAATATAGAACTGAAGGCACTGGCAAACACCAACACACGCATAAACTCGATAGGGTGTGTACAGTGTGCATTTCATCTTTGGCAGAACAGCTGACAGCTGTTTATATTATAATGTGTGTGTCCCTGAGGTCCTGTACACAAGGTAGCAAACAGACCACACACAAAGTGGCACCACTGGTACTGAATATAATTTAACAAGTCTTTCTCTCTTCACACAATCAGACAGACGAAATACCAAAAATACCAAAAGACATATACACAAACATTTGCATAGAATTATAGGATATGTGTTCCATTCCATCATCTGGGCCAACAAGTCATATTGCATAAAAATAATAAAAGGCAGCCAAACAGAAAAACTTCAATACTGTGGACTGAGATTGAAAAACTGATACAAATGCAAAAATAATAAGATCAGTCCTGCGTTTGGGGGAATCAATACTAAAACCAGCATATGAAATAGGGCAGATCAAGGTTTTTAAGTCCACACAATGCACATATTATTCCTTCTCTGCCAGCAGACAACATCTAAATCATGAACTGAGTGTATCCCTCCGCTCCTGTTACGATAACATCCATCCATATTCTCATAGCTTCTGGAGAGGGTGCCACCATGTAGTAGACACGGTCATGAGTCTTCACACTGAACGTGAGTGAAGGGTTTGGACTCTGAGAGAGAAAGTGGGATAAGATTACAGTTTGGCCTCTAGGGGGCAGCACTGCAACATTAAAACGGGTGTCCACTCTTGGTCCTTGAGGGCCACTGTCCTGCAGAGATTAACTCCAACATGCCTTGACACAGTTCTGGGTAATTGTCTAGCACAGTGGTTCCCAATCCTGGTCCTGGAGAACCCCCTACACTGCACATTTCTGAAGTCTCCCTATTCAAACACACCTGATTTAACACATCAGTTCATTAGTGAAGACCTCAAATGTGTGTGTCTGATAAGGGAGACACTAAAAACGTGCATTGTCGGGGGGTTCTCCAGGACCAGGATTGACTAACAAGACTTTGATTAGCTGGTTCGGGTGTTTTTAATTGGGGTTGGAGCTAAAATCTACAGGACAGTTGCCCTCCAGGAGAAGGATTGGACAAAAATGAATCTTTATTCTTTAATTCTTGTTTAATAATTACTAAATAACAATAATCATCTTATTACAAACTTGAATTTTATTTTGTAAGTCAGTAAAGCATCACTGAACTATCCGCCACTGAATAAAAAATAAAAGAAGGTATTTGCGATTTTTCATCTCACAATTCAGATATTTTTTCTCTCAGAATTGCAAGATATAAACTCACAATTTTGACTTGTTTTCTTGGAATTGCAAGTTTATATCTCACAATTCTGACTTTATAACTCACAATTCTGATGCAATTTTCACGCAATTGCAAACTATAGTCAAAATTTGCGAGATATTTCTTTCTTTCAATTGCGAGTTTATCCCACAATTCTGACTTTCTTTCTTTCTCACACTTGCGAGTTATAAATAGGGCTGCACGATTAATTGCATGCGATTTTCATGAGTGTCTCATCAGTAAATTCGGTTCTGTTCTGCGAAAGCTGACAAGCTGCGCAATATCGCATTAATATCCGAATGCGATTCATCTGCGATTATGATGCAATATTGTGCAGCTTGTCAGGGAACTACAGCTCTGTGTATTAAGTGCCACTCCATTTGAAAGCAGATGATGGACGTTTAATACTAATCACAGAACCTGCTTTACTGACGAGACATGCATGACAATCGCATGCGATTAATCGTACAGCCCGAGTTATAAAGTCAGAATTGCGAGATATGAACTTGCAATTCTGAGAAAAAAAGTCACAATTGCCTTGTTTTATTTTTTATTTAGTTGCCGAAAACGGGCTTCCATACTAAAAAAAAGTATCCATTTATAGAAAAAATATTTATAGAGATTATTTTTTTTCATAACGTTAACTATTACTAATTCTTTTAAATGTTTCATAAATTACATTTTATTAATAATTGATGTCAATAAATTATAACATCCAAATAATGTTATGAAAAAAAATCAAAGATAAAAATGACTGTAAATAGTATATAAAGTTTATTATCTTGATGATTATTAGCTGCAGAGGAAAAGTACCTTGTGGGCGCTCTTTAAGTGGTCGTAATACACTTCCTCTATGGCCTGGAAATAAATCACTCCTTTCAGTTTGGCCTCATGTTTATCTAAACCATTTTAAAAAAGAACAAAAATCAATACTGATATCGTCTGAATCGACCAACTTCTTGAGTGAACAGGTGAAGTGAAGGGGAAAAAAATCACCTGCATAGTAACTCAGGGTCCTGCGGTTACGGTCGAAGACAAACCAGCGCTTCTTCCAGGTTTTGATTTTGCCGCCCATCTTAACGAGGAAGCCCCTGCAGGTTTTGTCTGTGATGGAGACGTGGTAACAAGTCTCTGTGTTGTGGCCGGCTGAGTCGATGTGGCTACGAAGGTCGAAGTCATCCTTTCTTACAGGTAGGTAGCGTGTGAGAGGACGAGACTGCAGCAGGGCCACATACAGTATACGACATTAAGTTTTTGTGCATAAATCAATCTAGAAGTACAGTAGATGCAGTCTGTTCTTATGTGTTTCTAAGTTTCTAGTGTGTTATGTGGTTGATAATCTGTTCTAAGTGTTTTAGTATGTTGCTATGCATGTAAGCATATTCTTATGTGGTTTTAGGTTTCACTCATGTCTGTGATGTTACGAGGCAAGTTAAAAAATAACGTTATGACTCAAAGTTAGGTGTTTGTTCAAATCTCTAACCTTAATATGAGCACTAGTAATGGCGATGTGTGTCTTAGCACAGAACTCACCTGTGCTCTCTGTTTCTCACGAAGTTTCACCTCTCTCTCGATGAGTTTCTGCCTCCTGCAGGTTTCTTCTCGCAGCCGTTTTTCTAGTTCTTCTCGCCGTCTCCTCTCCTCTTCAAGAGCCATGCTCTTGCTCTCCATCTCTCTCTCCTGAAACACAAACAGATGACACTGTTCTGTACAGATACGCGCCGAAATGTTGCTTTTTAAAGCTGCACACAATTAGTACTCTGTTCCAGCACAAACTCCCGTGAACAACATCAGAAACAGGAAGAATGACTCGTTTCCCACAGCGTTCGTGCATTTCAAGCCAAAATTTGTTGCCGTTTACGGCTGACTTAGAAACTTCTAACAGAGCAAGCAAACTCACGGTTTAAGATCCGTGAAGCCAAATGGGGTTCATTTGGTTTTATGGTGTGCTGAAAGACTGGATTGTGAAACTGATGCCAGCTTTAGTATGACGTGGCAGGTTTGAGTGCTGTTTCATTACCCTGTGTTCCAGGAGCCGGTGCTTCTCGGCCTGAGCCTCCTGGAGAAGACGTTCCATCTCCTCGATCTTGGAAACATTGGAGGTGCTGGCACTGCAGAAAAAAAATGAGATAATGCATTACATTTGACTTTTCAGAGTGAATGCTACACCAAAGAAATCTCAACTAGGCACTGAAACATCACGTTACCTACACAAACGCATACACTTGCAAATGTAAATATGTCGTATGTGCAATGGCATGTATTTATATAAGTTAGAGAAGACAGAGGGAACCAATAAAGCAGGTCAGCACTGGAGCACATTAACAGTCCAGGCATAGACAGCTTGAGAGTGCTGCCCACAGTCTGACGTCTGATGCTTTCAATTTAGACTTCAAAAAGATCACGTGGAATAGATCTGACCAGCCCCTCCTTTCAATAAACTTCAAATTTCCCCCCAAAATCTTCCCCTCACTGCTTGGCTCCTCAATATCATCCCTAAAACCTCCACCTACAAAAAATACATGAGAATCTTCTTCCATGTTAAACTCCATACCGTCCCTGTTGTCATTACTTGTATTCCCAAAACAACTGTCCATAAAACAAAACATACCCTCCAATAATACACTTCCCGTATTTGATAGTGGACAATGGCTATGGCAGTTCTTGCAAAATAAAAAAAAAAAGGCTAAGTTTAAGCTTAATTAGAAATACAGTGCCGTCATCATGGCAATCAACACACATAATTTTCTGTCAGACATTCATAAGAATCAACACACAGGAGTTTGGCTACTGATGGCAAGATAGACGGAAGACAAAAAAACAATTGCCTAAAAAAAAATGCAAATATTCAAAAGAAGAGAGACCAATAGGCATTCATTAAACAGATACTGATGACATATTAGCTGTCAGATTTCTAATTACAGTGCCAATCATGCATGATCTGTAATTAAAATTTTCTAGATGCTTCTGTGAACATGTTCTGTCCACTATAGTTCTAAAGCTGAAATCGACTGCTTTAGTTATGGAATCTGACAGCTGTCAATCATTAACAAGATGCCTGTGCATGCATGAAGTAGTCATCTTTTTGGTTTTTAAAGCAAAAAAAATAAATAATAATATTTGCTTAAGAATGTTTTTTTTTTGTTACTTGTTGGATGATTAACAACTATAGGTGCGATTCATCGCAGATGCAGATTTCAAATAAAACAAACGTTTTTTTTTTTCTTCTTCTTCGATTGTTCCATCTAATCGCCAAGCCATAACATCTGGCCATCTTGTTTCCATCTATCCCATTCCTCTGCACATGCTGTATTCCTCTCATGTCCTTCATCAATCAGTTTCATCTTAACGTACTTTCATCTTTATGGTATCTTACCAGTGATGTTGCCGGAGATGAACGGAGGTCATTCCTGATTTAGAACCCAAAGAACCAGACGAGAGAAGTGGATCATTACACACAAAGATCCAAGAACAGCCTGAACCCGCGCTCTGCGGCTGATTACATTCAAATTGGGGGGAAGAATCCCTGAATCTGTTTCCTCTAACTGTTCCTGCTGTAACCTGAGTGGATTCATCCCTGGAGCAGAGGAAGGGGTACCAACGGTCCTTCTCGGGCCCCTCAGAACTCACATTATTCAGGCAAACCACTCAAATTACACAAGTACCTATCCGTTGCCTGCAGCACACACACACACACACATACACATCGCTCTGAGAAATGACCTCATGTGGTCTCATCTGTCAAAGTCTTTTCACTAAGGTCTTCAACTAGTCACTTTTAAACAGACTTGAGGTTTATGGTAACCTACATGAGACCAGGCAGTCGCCAGAGCTTTCAAATATGGTTCCAGGATTTTAGTCGCTCTGTCTTTCTCTCTATTCTTTCCTCACACATTGCCCTTGTTCTCAATATTTCATTCATTGTACCCCAGACAGAACTCTTGGCTTGAACTACAATAAGAGCTGTGGAAATGTTTTCAATTACTAAGACATGGTATGAGTCACGAGTTTATATGATCCGTCTGCAGATCTGGAAACACATTACAGTCTGAATCTAAATCGGGACATAGAGTAGATTTATGCTTTTTTTATATAAATATAAATTATCTTTATATATATATATATATATATATATATATATATATATATATATATATATATATATAATTCAATTTAAATCACCATTCAAAAGTTTGGTGTAACATTTTTTGGTAACACTTTAGAATAATGGTCCATTAGTAAATGTTAGTCAACTACTTTAGTTAACATGATCTAAGCAAGAACATTCCTTCTACAGCATTTATTAATCTTAGTTGATGTTTATTTCAATATTTACTAATGCATTATTCAAATCAAAAGTTGTGCTTGTTAATATTAGTCAATGCACTTTGAATTAGCATGAACTAACATTAACAAAGCTGAATAAATGCAATAATAAATGTATTGTTCATTGTTTGTCGTGTTAATTAATTAATTAACTAACATTAACTAATGGACCATTATTCTAAAGTGTTACCCATTTTTTATTTTTGAATAAGTCTCTTAGACTCGCCAAGGCTGCATTTACTTAATCAAAAATACTATGAGAACAGCAATATAGTGAAATTATTCAATTTAAAATATATGTTTTCTGTTTTTAGATATTTTGAAATGTAATTAATTTCTGTGATAGCGAAGCATTACTCAAGTGTCACATAATCTCTTAAAAGTCACTCTAATATGCAGATTTGGTGCTAAATAAATCTTATTCTTATTATTATCATTTTTTTGAAAAATGTTTTGCTGGAAAATGATTTTTATTCAGCATTCTTTGATGAATAAAGAATTCAGCATCCTTGCTGAAAATTTTGTAAATAAATGAAGCATACTGAAACATTTAAAAGAAAGCTTATACACCACATAAATAATTTTTCCAGAAATACCCAGATGCCACCAAAAAGATAGAATCAGTAAAAAAAAAAAAGATAATAATAAAAAAAAATCCCTCACCTGGAGAAGTTGTCCGGCGAGCAAGCAGAAATGCTGGTTTCCATGCTGTCTGAGCTGTCCACACTCAGCGTGTCAAAGGCACGGCCATTGTCTTGGTATCCAAAGGAATCTAGGTAGACGTTAGTCTGTGAGGATGTACGGCCAGCAAGCTCACTCAACCTCATTCGCTGCTCCTCGCCAATCTGCTGCTGACTGTGCCCTGAGAAATATGCCAACCATTAAAAGAAAACATGGATTTAGCAATAATGAACACTATGAAATAGCACTATTTATCATCAAGCACCACATGAGTCTTCCTGCCTGTTTTCAGGGCTATCTCAGCTTTACCTGAGAGTGCAGCATCACTCCCAGGAGCAGGTTCTCCATTCCTGCTGCCCAGGTCAGTGTCCTCTGGCCAGGCACTGCCCAGGGCACCCTGGGGCCCTTTACTGTGCTCACAAAGACCAGCCACCGTGCAATATTATCCTGACAACCCACACTACTGTTCAAAAGTGAGCAAAAAGTTATTGAGCACCGAATCAACACAGAATGACTTCTGAAAAATCATGTGACACTGAAAACTGGAGTAGCGATGCTGAAATTTCAGCTTTAATAGATGACATTTTACAATCAATTCATATTAAAATAGTTTAAACATTTTCACATTTAACAGTTTCAGTGGTAATGATTTCATTATATTCCTGTGTTTTTGATCAAAGAAGTACATGCAGATTAGGTGAGCAAAAGAAACTTAAAAAAAACACAATATCTTTCTGAACCCAAACTTTTGAATAGTAGTATATTTGACAGAATACCTTATTCCGATTCATTGACTTGATCCCAAGCCCCTAATGACACCCTTCTTCAACCACAAGTCAATAACAAATAGATAGATCCATATATATGAGCTTAATTTCAATTTAGGTGCTGTCTCCTGGAGATAGACTGTTTAACTTCTAGCCAGAACAACTAGTACTGCTAGAATTAGCTCAGTGGTTATAAGACTTGACTCCACTACAACCTTGATAACATCAACCACATCGAGAAAAGGCAGAGACCCGCCTCTCTGATGATCCTACCCAAGGGACCTTCAGATAAACCATCCGACAATACAGTCGAGCTTTTCATCTACAACATTAAACTCATAACACTCACATACTCAAAAAAGGCTTAAGTGTATTAAAATCAAAGCAAAAAAAAAAAAAAAAAAAAAGGTTCAGACTGACTGATCAGGTGGAAAAGAACACAGGTATTTGTTGGAAATAGAATTGAAGCATTTCCTGTTCATCATCTTCCCAACATTCTTTAACTATCTTCACAAAACAAACAAATAAATGCATAAAGCTTCCACCCAGATGGAACAAATGCTTCCTATTGGAGGACATCAATTCCTTAGAAGGAGCCTCACTTTAATTGTCCCTGATTGTTACTTGTTTTGATGGTCTAGAGAGCCTTAATGTGCCAATGGTTACAGAGTTACTACACAAATAACTGCTGAGATCACGAGTGACCATGGTGTTGTTGCATGCTGGGTAATAATTCATTTCCTTCATTTTTACCACTGTTCTGCAAATTTTCATAGGAATTTGCATAGAAATTTACACGAAAAGGAAAATTCGTTTGAGGGTGAAAGACTTCCCTAAGCAGATTTCGCAATGGAGTCATCATTTTTACCATTGGAAAGCTGTTCGGATTGACGGTGATTCTGTGTGAGCTGTGCTTCATACATCTCTACACTACTGACAAATTTTGCTAAAATTTCACTAATGTGACCGCACCTAAACTTCATTTTCTGCAGAAGAATTTGAGGAATTCCTGTCAAAATACCCATAAACACCCACCATCAGCTCTCAAGACTATAAACAGCTGGGTGACGTAATAATTAAAATCTATGAATAAATATACAACAAAAACAAATGACTACACACACCTCATCATGCAGGACTGAATTACTAAAATAACATCACACCACTGTATGAAATAAATCATATCATGCCTTTGTAATGTGTATGAAATAGCAGCTTTATTTCATACAAGATTTAGCCTCATCCAATAAGACCCATAAAAGGCCCGGTGAGTCAAACAGTGCATAAAATTAAAGAAACACTACAGGTTTCTCCATTTCACAGAGTCCAGACACATTAAAAGCAACAAGAGTGGGGTTGATATCAGCCAATCACCAGGGCAATGAATGTCTCCCAAAGGAGGACATTCTTTGCCAGAGAGGACACGCTGGAAATGATCTTACAGGCACATTGAGAGTACTGTAGGCAGACTACTGTACCTTTCTAGACTTGCCTTCAGGATAGAGAATGTAATTAATAATTAGGTAACGTATTTATGAAGACTTATGAAGCATCAATTTTGAGATGTAATGCTACATAATAACACTGTACATTTTAAACTGTGTGTTTGAGGTGAAGAGCCCTACCCTTGAGCAGGCGATGTGTATCCAAGTGTGTCTCTTTAGGGGAGATGGCAAGGGCTCGGGTCAACACACTCCCACAGCTGGAGCTTTGAGCTAAAGGTGGATGAGACTAAACACAGGGGGTGATGTTACAGTAGAGTGAGCTTTTACTGCATACATTTACAATCGTTCAAAAGGTCCGGAACACGGTTTTTGGAACATTTATTGTAACTTTTGATTAATTTAATGCTTCTTTGCTAAATAAATGTATACATTTCTTTAGAAAAAAATCTTACAGTTGTGTTGTAAAATTGTTATTTTTAGACATTTAAAATTTTGTGACAATATTATATTCTATTATATTATTAACCAAAAATATATTTAAATGAGCTAGAAATATTACAGAAAAATACATAAAAAATTTTTTTCCACTTTTTTAAAATAATGAACAAAGAAGAATTATATGTAATCAATGCACCAAAACAATACAATTTCATAGTAAACAGCAAAATTTACGGATATATTTTAATAAAACATTGTAAAGCACGCCAGGACAAGTTTCTATATAAGCTGTTTCAAAACCAGACAGTCTTTGTGAAACACATCATTAAATGATTTAATAATATATTTTATATATTTTTATTTTGAGTAGAATTGTTATGCCATTCACAAATGCTGGTTAAATTTCATAATTGCTAATAAAATACTGAATACACAGTAAAAATACCATCCAGAACGTTTAGTTTGTTATTACCATATTTATTATTTACTTGATGTATATTATAAAATGCACATTAGTGACTTCTATGATATTGTGTAAATGTATAATCGGTTCTTACTTTAGAAGGTATGTTACGACCCAGAGTGGCACAGGTGAACTGTGGGGCTATGGTGGGCTGGGTCTTCTTCCGAGGAAGAGTGTCACTCAAATGAGTTTCGCCTTCCTTACCGTACCGCTTTCTTTCTTCTAGTGTGCGGAAATGCTGAGGAACAGAAAGCTAAAGGTAAGAAATTTCACTAATAATTGCACTCATACATGCATACTCACATACTCGCAATGTTTACCTGCCTGTGGTGGCACCGTTTTTTGGCAGGTAGAGGAGGAGGAGCAGGAAAAGGGTTGAAGAAGGTGACCATGTCTTCAGGCCAGTGCACATAGGGAGGTTTAGGATTGGCACGAGAACATGCAGCGAAAGAGGAAGAGGGGATAGAGGAGGATAGTGGACAGGAAGAGGGAGAGTGCTTTGGCAAAGATAGGAAAAGAGAAAATAAGAAAATAAGAATGCTAGAAGAAAGTGGGCTGAGTGGGCTAGTTTGTTTAAAAGGTTAATATCATGAAAAATTGAACTTGCCTTGATGTTTTGCACTAAACCACTAACACCAAGACATTAATATGAAATTACCTCTTAAATAAAAAAATGAGGGAATGAAAATATATATATATACATATATATGATTAACTTGCATAAATATTATTATATAGCATATGACCTGTTAAAAAAATCAAATCAAAAGGGAATCAAATTGTAATATAATTAATATTTATTTATAAAGATATGTATATAAATTTGAATGCGTGATATGACCCTTTTAATTTAAAAAGAATGAGAGAAAGGGAATCAGATAATGTAAATAAGTACCATGAAGTGACCATGTAACATTACCTTTACTCTCTTTCCAGTACTTGACGTGCGCACACTAAACCCAAACTAAATCCTGGACATGCTTAATTCCAACACATATAAACCATCCTGATCACACACACCTCACCCTCTCCCGTCGGGGCAGTGCTCTCTGCAGGACTGGGGTCAGTCCCTGTGGCAGGGGCGTCAGGAGAGGACTGAGCTTGGGTGGGGAGGGGTTCTAGGGTGGGATCTACCCCCAGCTGAGAATACAGTTCATTGATCTCATTGACTGTAACATAGCCCTGGAACAAACCATTTGGAAAATGGGGGGGCAGAGGGGTGAATAGGAAAAATACATACATTCAGGTTTGTTAAAATGATTAATGACAAGCATATTAATAACAGATGAATCACAAATTTAAAAAAAAGAAAAAGAAAAGTCATTTAAAAGTACATGATAATAAATTAAATAAAAAAAATTACATTTAAAAATGAATAAAATGACAGATGAATTAGTTTAATAAAAAAACAGGGATCCAAACGAAAACCTCTAAGGAATTTAAAAGAGGAAATAATTAGAGGTTATTTTAAGAGCATTATGAACTAAACTACCCAGAGGAGTGTCATGTTAGGAGGTATTTTGGAAAGCAGGAAATGAGCGACCAACATTATCTTGCATGCACATGCTAGTGCGTTACCTCAGAATTTTTGATAGTCAGAGAGGAAAGAATAGAAGAAAACATCAGCCGGTCAGCAGGAAGTGGAGACAGGGTTTTGTGGGCATGGCAAAATTCACTATGAGGTGGACACACATCGGCCAACTGGAAGCATTCCTGGAATACAGGGAAAAAAGACCCTGTTTCCACAGTGTAGAAACAAACAACCCTCTGCAACTAAAGATTTCCATGTTGCAAGGGTCGTGATGAGGACATGGGTGAAAAAGCGATCCAATCATGATGTTATAGTAACCTTTTGGGGCCACACATGGTTGAAGTGCTCAGACCCATAACACATGAGCAGTCCAAGAGAGGATACCATAGTCCATGTCAAGAGAAGATTTGCAGTCAGAGAACACTCAATCCTGTCAGACTTACCTCTTTCATACTGATGGGACTAACAGGGAAACCCAATTCCCCAGTGAGCTCAGAATATTTCTTCTCCAAGTTGACGAAATTCTCTTTTTCCTGGGAAAAAATGAGAAAGACTGTCATGATTCAGAAGCACCAATAACAGCTTTAAATAAAGGGTGCAAAAAAGGACCAAAAGGCAGTGTATCATGGCCATGTAGTAATATTACACAGACATACCTGCTGTAGCATCATCTGAAGATTATTCTTTTCCTTCACAAAGTTGTTCTTGTCCCTCTGAGCCTGCTGGGAAATCTGGGTATGCTGTTTCTTCAGGGCCAGGAGCCTCTCCTAAAGGTGTCACACATAAACGTGTTGAACTGATCATAGTCAAATAGCCACTTTATGAGGCTTGTGCTAAAACTTTCCCATCGTTCTTCGTGGCAGCACTAGAATGATGGTCAGTAAGATTTTTTAAATAGTTTTATTTAGCAGGGATATGTTAAATTGATCAAATTTGACAGTAAAGACTTAAAATGTTACACATTATTTCCATAAAAAAAATATGTGAAATATTAAACAGTTAACTGTAAATAATAACTCTTTTCAACATTGATGATAAGAAAAAAAGAAATTATTGAGCATCAAATCAGCATATTAGAATGATTTCTGAAAGATCATGTGACATATGAAGGTTGGATTAATGGAGAATTCAGCATTGCTCTCATAAAAATAAATTACATTTTACAATATATTAAAATAGAAAACAGTTCTTTTAAATGATAATAATATTTCACAGTATTTTTATGTGTATTTAGATTTAAAAAAAAAGCAGCCTTAATCGTTTGTGAGCATAAGATGCTTTTTCAAAAACATTTAAAAAATTGTATCGAACCCAAACATTTGAACTGTAATATTGATAAACCATAAGTTACACTTAATTCACATATTTTTCTTTTTCTCTTTCTGCCCATCAAATCATTTGAACGCACCAAGTTGTTACTCATAAGAAAGAACTTTCCAGGATGACATGACATGAAGGCACCAACAGGCCGATGAATGGAAACTCACCTTCCGTGTGACGGTGCTCCTCTGGTATTCTGCGATCTCCCTGAGAATATGCTGTGTCTGAGTCTCTTTCTCCTCATCCTGACGACTCTGTCGTTCCAGCTGTTGAAACTCTAGGTCTTCAAACCGCTTGGTCTCCACCTCTAGTGTCTCTGCATCCTGATACACAAAGACATGAGGGTCTGAATTGGTGCTAGTTCTATATCTTTAAACTGGAAAGGAAATGAAGACGTAATACTCCCATAGTTTAACAAGCATCAAAGAAACCAACAATAGTTCACACCAAACCCCCTCTGCTCCAGCAGCCTCCCCAGGGATAGAGACAGGGGTTAAGGTTTCACCCTGCTGGAAGCAGGCCAATAACTGCTAGAAACACGCGCCACGACATGCCAGTGAACAGAGGAGCTGCCACAACTTCCACCACAGACTTTTTTATTAAAATGACACAATACAATAGTAGGAAGCCAGCTGAAATGTCTTTCATGAAGGTAAGACAGATGCGAGCGCTAGGGATGAAGAGGACAAGAACCTGGTTATGAGGAAGAGGTGGATGAAGGCTGTGTGTGAGTACTGACCCTGCAGAGCTGCAGCTGAAGTTGCTCTTTCAAGGCTTCGGGGCAGGTGTCCAACTGAGTCTTCTGCTCTGCAAGCAGATGTGCCAGTCGCTCTAACTTTACACGCTCCGCATCTAGCTTGGCTTTGTCCTGCATGTACGCGCATAGGATGCAGGGAAGAGGAGAGAAGGAGAGAAGGGTTAGTGATGGGGCAGGTGGGGTGGCAAGGGTTAGTTACTACACAGTAAGTAACAGCACAAGTGAGGCATGATGGATGTGGAGGTGTTGAATTAAATGAAGAGCATGAAAATGCAGGAAAATGATAGCTGACATTATCAACACTGAAAAAACTGTGAAATACCTCAGCGATCAGTTCGAACTGAACTGAAACTGACAAGTGGCCACTTTGCATGTTAACACTACTGCAAACAATGGCCTCAATAACAGTTTGATAACAGACACCAATGTTCAATAACTACTAATAATCATAAAGCAATTCTTGCATCAAGTAGTCCAACCATAGACAGTTTATGGTTGTCAAACAACAAAATGTTATAATATCACCGTCATGTGATAATTCTGTTACTCTACTTCCTACATAGGCAGCATCCTAATCAATTAACTGATTTAACAAATCAGCCATCTTCTTTAAGAGTTAGTATGTCAGAAATGAACCGTCTGCTAAAGGTTTTTTTTATTAATCTCAAGTGTGTCTGCAGCTGCCAGGCTAAATTAACGAAAGAGCCGGAAGCACCCGTGACCTCGAGATGCAGGTGCAAGGATTTCCACCAACTGCTGTCTAAGAAATCCCCTGCAAAACACAGCGTGTGGTGTCACTCGGGTTAGCAAAGGTGTATTTCGAGCAGAGCTGGAATCACCATGTGACACGGATTGAGAGGCTACCAGGAAGTGCAAGTGCGTGTCGGTCTGTGAAATACAAATTTATTCAAGGCTATATTTTAATATTTCAGAAGTAATAATATGTATTGTAATTGTAAATGTAAATGTGTTCTTTACACAAAGGTGCTGATAAAGATACTTAGAAACCATAGTTTGGCATAACTAAATTAAACTACCTTTTAAAAGAACCATTAGCAAATCTAGAAGCAAAAGTAGCCAATTACGCTACAGCAATTTAAGGGGGAAACTTTTAAATACATTTCCATCTGACAATACAATTTAACAGCGTTTATCTGGCACCAACAATATAAATTAGGGTAACACAAATCTACAATAAAAATTAATAATGAAACATGCTAAATTCTATAACAGACTCAAAACCAATGATGCACAACAGCAATTGGCTACAAGATCCCTCACAAGGACCTCTAGGCCTCAAATCAGTGTTACATTTTGTTACACTGAAGTCTGGGGTCAGTACGATTTTCTTTAAAAGAAGACTCTAATGTGCACAATGGCTGCACTTATTTGACCAAAAATACTGTAAAAGTGGAAATGTTATAAATAGCTACTAAAATAACTTTAACTGTAATATATTCCTGTGATGGCAAAGCTGAGTTTTCAGTGTCACACGATCCTTCAGAAATCATTCCAATATGCTGATATGATGTTCAAGAAAGATTTTGTTATTATGCTTTATTATATTATGTATAAGTATTTGCTATTAATGCTGCTTTTTTGTTTAGTGTTTTTTTTTTTTTTTTTTTTTTTGGAAAGCGTAAAGCTACAGTGAATTAGGCACATACTTGTTCTAAAGCTATCTGGTTGTTATTAGGTGAACAAAACCATACCGCCAATCCAAACTGTATGCTAATTGTCAATCATCTTTGACGAAAGTGGTCCTGAAAACAGAAACAAAATAGTTCATATACTTTTTAGATTTATATGAACTGTCTGAAAGAACTAAATCCTTACAAATGAATCTGACTACTGAACTACTGTACATACCAAAAGAATGGACAGTTTAGGAGAGCACATTTGAGTTAAGTTAATAACTCCACCGTTATGTACTGATACACTGATATGCAGATTTTATCAAGGCACATACCTGAGATTTTTCCGTCTGTGCTTTGTTCTCAATGTCAGCAATCTTCTCTTTAAGTTTCTCCAAAGCGTCTTTCTCCTGCTGTAGCTGAGCCGTCTCTGAATCCTGCTCACCTTCCAACAGAGCGCGCTCCACTTCCAACTAAACACACACACACTTCATTTTTTTACTCAATCTAAAGTTCTGTTTTAAACAAAATCTATCACAAAAAAAATCACTGTCACTTAGAGTAGCTACTGCAACAAATTAAATGATTTTTTGGAGAACGGTGATGTCATGTCACTACGATCTGGACCACCTAGGTGCCTCCTTTCACACAAATAAAAAGGGGCCCACGTTCTAAACCCATAAAAGCCTAACCTCACAAAACCACAACACAACACAGACAATTTGGGTTTACTGAACGGGGCTTTAATGGAACAGCTGACACAAGACCAACCTACATATCATTAATCAGGCCAACTTAGGCAAGCTTTCTCTTGTGCTTTGGGCCTTGGGCTTTATAACAACTTTGCAGTGTCTAAGAGGGGATAGAAATAGGATACGTTCTTATGTTTAGAACCAACCTGACAGAGTGAAAAACAATGGAACAGAAGCAGTTTGTAGGGATCAAGACACCATCAAGTTGATTAGATGGAAATACTGTTAGCTACACACTTTAACATCCATAGAACTTTCCATTCTACAAAAAGCGCCCATTCTCTGACATTGATAGACAACGCTCTAGCTCTAAGAGCAATTTTACCCTGTGCCTTCAAACCTCAGTAGGAGAGAAAGGATACAAATAAGAAAAATGAGGAAGACAGGAAGGGAAAGTGCATTACAGTGGAAATACAGTGAAGTCAAATCAGGAATGAAGAGCATCATTTAAAGGGGGAAAAAACAGAGAAAGTAAAACAGATTTAGTCTTGGCAGTTCAGACCTCCTTGTCTAGCTGTGGTCTTCATCACAGCTCCTGATTACTTTGCCACATGCACAACTCTCCCACACAGACACTCTGCCTTCACTACTCCCACCATCCCTGATCTCTCCGTTCCTCCAAGACCTGTAGATGTGTCTACTGTACCTCTCTGATGGACTCCTCCATCTGGTTGTCCAGGTCTTTGATCTTCAGCTCTAACTCTTCCATATTATTCAGGACCTGGATCCTCTCCTCTTCTATACATCTCACATCCAGCTTCAGCTGTGTGTCGTCCTCAGGCGTCTGCTGAAAACAAGCAACTTCACAACTATACCCAAGGATTAAATAAAAAGCAAAACACATAAAAGACATTAGGTCGGTTTAAAACTGAAAATAGTTTTTTGAAATTCATATAAAGCTAAAATAATAATTAAATTTTGATATAAAAATAAATTAAATATAAATATTTGAAAATAATAAAAATGACAGAAGCACATAAAATGACTAAAACTAACAACTAAAATTGAAATGAAAAATATATATTTTTTTTACTATAAAAGTGATTTTAAAATATTTATAAATACTATAATACTATACAAATAATATTAATGTAACACTAAACATTCCAAGTGTTAATTAAAATAAATAAATTAATTAAAAATAAATTGTTTAGTTTAAAGCACTAAAAATACCAAAACTCAAACTTAAAATCTAAATAAATGAAAGCTAAATATAAACATTTAAATAAAAACGAATTAAAAAAAAGACAAAAGCACATAACAAAATAAACTTAAATGAAAACTAAAAATATAAAAATTAAATTAAATGATATATTAATGAATATTATAACTGTATATAAATAATACTGCAGCAACCTTTATTTCAATATATTTATAATCAGTTGTTTGGACTGTTAGATGTAAGTGGGAAGCACCAGAGCATTTCCGTCTCTTAATAGGTTCTGTATTCGTAAGGAAGCTTACTTAGAAGTTAGCTGCCTATGTAGACAGCAAAAAGCAGGGCAGTTAACTAGGCTTTGAAACAGAGCTATTGTGTGCATTTTGCCCCCTCGTTCAGATATTTACACATTTTTCAGCAGCTATTAGTGAATGTTTAACCTTCCAAGCTAAAATTATTAGTAATGCTTGGTTTTGAATTGATTCTTAATGCTACATTTACAACTGGGCTGAATGTCAATGCAAATAGTGTAAAGCACTTTAATGCAAGCCATTTAAAGCGTGGACATGCCCCCTTCTGGCAGCGGTGCTGATCTTTAGCTCTGAGAAACAGGATTCACTGAATGAACACCAACGAGGCCAAACTTCGAGAAACATTGAGGCGGAGTTACACACTTCATTTCCTAAACCAATTATTTATCTATGTTTCAATATCCGTGGAAGGTGATCTGCTTATTTTGACTTTTATAAGCGAAATAAAAAGTTGACCTTTGACCTGGAAGATTCCACATGTAGGCCTAAGTGCATGTCATGTACGATTAGGACAGCACATATGGGTGAGAAGACTGCCATTCTTCCAGTTTGTGAGGCAAAGATCAACCAAACACAATGCACATGACCCTGCTATATTTGGATAGTGATGTTTATATCTGCTCATCACAGTTTATACTAAAGAGGGCACGTCTCTGAGCTGCTTCAGCTGTTTCTGTGTGGCCCAAATGGGAGAAAAGGGGCCACTACAGATTTATAGTTTCTATAAAATGGTTTTCAAGTCTATTTAGTGGTTTAAGCATACTGTATATGTAGATGGATAAATAACAGAACCAATGCATGACTTCTACTCCTACGCAGAAGACTGATTAGATTTGTCCATACAGGAGTTGAAGGCAAGACATCAGCACATTCATTCTTGGATTAAAGTGTGCGTGAGGTTGTGTGCATGCCAAGGAAGGGTGGTAAACTCCTATACCCTCTCCTAAGTTTAACAGGAATTAGCAGTATGGAAAAGGACTAGCTTTACAAATGATTAAATTACCTAACAAGATTAAAACACACTGCATCTAAAAAAGACTTCATGCTTGAAACCATATTGGAAAGCAATCGGTCTGAATCAATTTGAAACATAACATAGCATAGCATAGCATAGCATAACATAACATAACATAACATAACATAACATAACATAACAACATTAAATGCTGACATGGAAATATACTCTTTTAAAACAATTGAATTTTACAAATTAAAATATTAATATTACCATTTCACCTACAAAATACCTGCAATATATAATATAATATAATATAATATAATATAATATAATATAATATAATATAATATAATATAATATAATTTTTAATCAATAAATTTTTTTGATCAAATAGTTTAAGAAGAGTTTGTTTACATTTCAGAATTTTTTATTTAATATATTATACTACAGTATATAAAATAAAATCAGGGGCCTCAAAAAGTATTTGGACATTTAAAATGTTTTAATGCAATGTAAATGCAATGACTGTTAACCAGACGGTCCCAAGGTGATTTTTATTGCATGCATGAAGTCATTTCATTTCATTCATACAATTCTAAGAGTACCTTAAGTGGCTTAAAGGAAGCTTTATTAATTACCTTGTTTATCCGTGTCAGCCGAGGAGAAGGGGTGGGAGCAGAGCCAAGGACAGCTGTTGTCTCCGCCCTGACTTCTCTGTGTCCACTGCTCTTGTGCTGTCGTTCCTGTCTCTCCTCGCTGGACTGGGTCTCCCAGGCTTTAATCCCATAGTCATTTTCAGCAGGAATGCTGGCTGACAGACTTGCAGAGTCTGAGAACGTAGACTCATCATCTGACACCTGTAATTTCTCCAACTCCTTGTTGATCTTCTGCAAGTCTGCAACGGCCAAGCCAGTTTTGTCCTGCTCTGCACGGCCCAGCCCAGAGCACAGATTAAGGATAGTCTCCAGACGCTGACGTTCCTATGGATCAGACAGAGACAGTATGATAAAAAAAAATGCAGCATCAATCAGACAGCTGGAGGGAATGACAGATTTGGAAACCTTTCTTACCTATGAAATGCAAACAGATTTACATGCAGCAGTTCAGAACATGTTTGTTATTTGGAGAGGACTCTCATGCAGAAATTTCACACTAATAGCCCATGGTTAACTTAAAGAAGAACATTACTGCTATTTCTTACATTATGAAGAAGGTCCAATACACAAACATCTTTGATTCCATCCATTTACATGAAAAAAGGTGCAAAAGTACCTTGAAAAGTCTCATGTGGACAGAGAGAAAGACCAGATGAAGACAACCAGACATACAGCAAACAGCAAGTTCAGGTGAGCATTTCCAAAGCCAAGAAAAATGATCTCATATAGCTAATAATGAACAACCTGTCCTGCATCACAGGCATATTAACAGTTATTACATCTATAATTAAGATATTTCATTGTAAATCGAAACCTAGTCCATAAAACAAGCCCATCATTCACACGGCCCTATTCTTCAGAGAGTTCTACTCACCATATCAACAGATCCAGAGATCAGACACATGACACACTGTGACCTCCACCTCACAGAAGGAGATCATGACCTCATCAAAAAAATGCCAGGTTCAGTCACACTCCTTAGCACAGCAAATACAAATTACTGAGAGACATGAACTCATCTTCAGCGCCACACTAAGCTGGTGACAGAAACACAAACGCTCTGATGGGAGGTTGATGAGTTGGGAGGAAGGGAGATTGCAAATGGGAGCGAGAGAGGGAGCTCTCAGAAACTGGGCAGAGAATGAAACTAGACCCAATAAAAACACTGCTGGCACTGGACAGGAAAGGATATACAAATAGGAACAGCGTGATTCAATCCTTCCGCTTTTATTCATTAGACAGGCTACCAGCCCCAGTGCATGAGCGAAAGGGAAAACTTCACTGGATCCCCTCCTATAATCCTAATCAATTTCTAAACACTCTCTGTATTAATGATAGAATTGATCTGCCAAATGATAGTTATTGCTTTGTGGTGTACTTATTCTCGAAAATATAAAAACGTTGATGTTATTTGAATCACTCCTCACGTTATATAGCGTAGCACTAACAGGTAATGAAAAGTTCTAGCTAGAACAAGCAAATACAAATTTAATAGAACTACATTTATGATCAGGATCTGGGGGATAAAAGCGGGGAAAACATCTATGTGCACTTACGTACAGACATTCAAAGTCATTGGCAAAGCAATTTATATCTTTGCGAGCGACAAATAAATTGCCAGTAAATATATAAATAGATATCAATTGCATGAAATTTCTTTTTTTTCCAATGCTGCTGCCATTTGGAAATGCTATTGGATAGTTTTCTCCCAAATGTTTTTACCTAATTGGTCTCTGAAACAGGAAAAACAACACATGCTACGCAACTGTGCCATCATGAATAAAGTATGTGTTTTCTGGAGATGTACAACCATAGCTAAGGTCTGTAATAATATGTTTTTTAAAGTAACCCAGTGAAAGTCTATGTGTGGATATATTTCTCCACCTGTAGCAGCCTTGTTTTCACTCAGTGCTGGCCTTGTAAAGATCACCAGCCTGTAGCTGTGGTGATAACTAATGAGTAGGCGGCCTACGATGATGGTTTGGTCTCTGCCCAGCAGGGCGGCGCCACAGGTGGCCTCCCTCAACCACAACGTACAAAAACTCTGTTGCCTTTCATTTGAACCCCATTGAGAGCAGCTGAGAAGCAAGAATGGGGCATGTTAGCATGGGCAGTTTGCCAGGATCATCTGCAGCTGTGGGCGGTCTCCCACAGAGAGTGTTTTCGAGAGGCCGGGTTCAATAAAAGTGGATGTGGTTCTGGGCTGTCGAGCTGTCTATTAATAGGAGGTTTATGCAGCCACACCTTTGCTGGGGTCTTCCACCACATCCACTACAAAGAACCGGAGGGGCCTTCCTGTACATAGTCTGTTAGTTATAGCCAAGTGAAATGCCAGAGCGCAAGTTTGGCAGGTTTAAGAGGACAACAAAGTCCTGCATAAGTGACAAATCTTAACATACATTAAGAAAAATGTATGAGGTGAATTTTCATGTCATGTTGACTTTAAAGCAATACATGAACAACATAAAGTGATTAAAGTCTCTCACCAGTCTCTCCACTTCCTGTTCCCGCAATCTTTCGTCCCTCTGTCTCTGATGGTAGTCTTGAAGCTCTTCCTTTCCACTGAGAGAGCTGATGCTGCCCTTTCTCTCCCTGAAGCCACTCGGCGGACCCAGCCCTGCCTTTCCAAATGATTGCCTCCTCTCCCCGAGACCAATCTCCAGAGTCGGCGAGGGACCACGCATGGCTTGCCTGTCCAGTTCTGAGTTGCAGTTGGTGGATGTCAAACTCACCTTCTTGGCTTGGCGGGGGCTGATGGCTTCTCCCGATGTCATGGTGACATCCGGAGGTGCTACGGTGTGTTTGGTATCTGGTCTGTTAGACAGCGAGATAGAGATTGCCTCAGAATTACCATTCTGATGGCTGGCAACATTTGGACGAGAAAGCTGCCTTTCAGGAGACTGATAATTTGGCAGGAGGGTAAGCTGAGTGTCGGCAGGTCGACAGAGTCGTGGTAGTGAGTGACTGTGTGAGCTCATGCTTGTAAGTGACCCAGCGGAGTACTTTCTTTGTCGTGGAGCAGTTTCGAGTCCTCCATTATGGCTTGCATCTGGGGCATTGAATCTACGAGACAGACGGGGACTAGATGGCATGCTGGCTGCACCACTACCGCCCACTGGTGTTGAAGGGAGGGAATCAGTCGCAACGGTGGATGAGCCGTTCCACATCGAGAGCGCTGTGCCTGAGGTCCAGGCACGACGACTGCCCGTCGTATTGAGGAGCAGACTATCCTGAGATTGGTTCTGGCTCATGGTTCGAGAATAAGGAAGTGATGTGTCGCGCTCTCGAGGGTCAGAACGGCGAGGAGATGGAGGCATGCCACTGGATGAATGTCCTGGCACTTTGGCCACAAGTGGTGGCCTTTCGGAGCTGTACAATCGGCGGGTTTGTTCTTGATAGGATATTTGGGAGGACGTGGTGATGGTAGACATCAAATTGGGTGTGGTGGGCGGAGACTGTGTCATGCTGAAGTAGGAGGGGGTTGATTCCCCATTGGCTCGCAAGCTGTTCTCCAATGCCTGCTTCTTTTTTTGTAAAGTGTCCATCAAATCCCGCAGTTCGGAGACGGAGCGCATCCCTCTAGAGCCAGAGACACCCAGACAATGACTGAAGTCACTGCTGAACTTCAGATAATCTAAAAATAAACACAAGAAAGGTTCTTCAGAAGAATAAACAAAGGTTTATTACAAGCAGCTTCTTTTTTGAAAAGGTCAGACTATTACAAGCATGAGAAAGTGGTTACAAGGAGTTATATAACTGTCTGCTTGGCCCTTGTTAACTCCTGGAATTGCTTTAATTCTTTGTAGGAGTATGGGGAGATGTACCTGAGACTCATTTGACCTGCAATGACCTGGAACCAAAAGATCATCAGTTTTTCCTCAGGGACCAATACATACAGTCATTTACCTTGCTGTCCAAGTATTCAATGTGGCATTACAGCTTGAACTAACACAAACCTAGCCAGTTAAGACATTTTGGAAAAGTCTAGAATGGTCAAGAAACAGAAACAGAAACTGAGTCTATACTACACAAAATATTGCACAATGAGGTGACAAAACATTAACTTAATTTGTTTATCTTTTAAAATAACTGTATATGATCCAGCGCAGGCTTGGAAGAGAGCGGACAAAAGACGTTCATGTTTAATTTGGCCTCCATATCTGCTCTTCTATCTCCCTCTTTCACAGACACACTTTTCTCATCTGCTTTCTGGGCGAGAGGTAAGCTTCGCTACGCCACGTGCCAAGACAGCAAAGATCAAAGAAATCCCACTTCAGATGACTGATGTGAATGCTCATAAACACATAAACGTGCACATGCCAAGAAAAATCACTTTATCTCTTTAAAGGTGCATGTGTGCATGCATTAGGCTGAAGCAGAACTTAAATCATGAAAGAATCTCTCACGTGAAGGTAACAAAGGAAATAGAACAGAAACTGAAAGATATATCACAAGGATGACAGGGTTAAAGGAAAGGCATGCAAGATCACACAAACTTTTACCATATATGGGGAGGTTCTGGCTAACCATTTAACAACAAGCTTCACTTAATATGGCTACAGATGCATGCTGGTGTATATACCACACTGGTAAGGCCCTCACCCCATGAACTAGACAACAACGTAAGGGTTAAAGTTTAATTTATACAAGTATACTGAGTGTGTGTATTTCCCAGGTTTGCTATGTACAATGAACTTTGAGTGAGTGGGTGCACATTTGTGTATGTGAAGATTCATTCCTGGAATCTAGCAACACATTGTGAGTGAGAGAAAGACTGAGAGGAGGTGGCAATGATTTATGTTACTCTCTACACCTCACCCAAAATGTTCAGTCAATCAACAGGGAGATTTCAAACCACATCTGTGTACAGATCACACATCCCACAAGACTGGCTCCCTGAGTGTGTGTGGGTTAACTTATATATACTCTATGTTAAATCGGGTAAAACTACACTTGCTGTTGTACTCAATGGTAAGAGTCGTTCATATAGATATATACAGTTAAATAATTCTTTTTTAGGTTTTAGGTTTGAGTTAGTCCAGCAATTCATACCCTTAGAGTTATAAGTTTCTATCTGACATGTAAAAAATGAGTTATTCACATATTTAACTTATTGAAATCATGTGATGTTTTTTGTGTGTAGTTTTTTTTTTTTTGACTTTTTATTTATATAACAAAAAAGATTCTATCTATAAAATATATGGAATGCAAAAACTTTAAAGCTCAATATCTCAAAACCGCTCAGAATTCAGATAGAACCATACAATTCCAAGGTAACGAATTGCACTGATTTTCTTTAATAAAAGTTATTAATTAATGCCTTATTTGTGGCACTGAAGCAGCATATATATCATAAAAATTGGAATAAAAATTAAAATCACCTTTGAGATGTTTAATAATGTTCAATTTAAGAATATAGAAAAAAAAAAAAAAAAAACAATTTTTACATTTATTAAGTTAGAAATAAAAATATATACAGTAAATGCACTTACAAGGCGTAAAGGAATTTGCTCAAAAAATAATGTACATTACGTTGTGGGGAAAATAAATTATTTAAAAAAAATTAATTAAAATCTGATACTAGGGACTGAGATTGGTCAGAGCTGCCAAATTTTTACAATGGCTTTTAAGTGGCATTTCTATACAGACATTGGAGCAGAGATTGCTCTGAGCAGACTTGTAAAGCAGACATTTAACACTCTTACAGTTTTTCTCAGTCTCTTTGGTACATTTCTCGAATCATCCTTGAGATTTGCAAAACAGTTAGTGCATTTCTCAAAACAACTCGTACAAATAGCAAAACACAATGGATAACCTTCAAAAGCCAGTCTCTTGCTCAAAATCCATAGTTCATCTCTCAAAAATAAATATCTGTGTCAAGTCCTTGTGTCATAGTTTATGGATAAGACAATCGAATTGCTTAGTCATGTTGTCAATATAACAGTGTACTCTGGAGAGATGTTCTGATGTAAACTATGGCAACATTTTGGATGACAGTTACTGTATTGGACAATATGCCCTATGCTTATGTATGCCATATATCCATTTCAAAAGTACAGATTTACACATTACTGTATATTGACTGAAAGAGACTGGATAGAATTCCCAGTTACACTTTTACTAGTGGTCAGGCCAAAAAAAAAAAAAAAACCTTTACAATGTAATTGCGATATACAGTTTTTTTCTACTGCTTACACACATTTTCCAAAGTTTTCCTCTTTTTTTCAAAACCTAACACACAAATTCAAGAATTGCACACACAAGATGTAAAATGCCCCACATCTCTTTCAAAATGAAACACTAGAGTCAAAATATCACAAACATATTTCAAAAGCAAACATTTGTCTTACGTTGTAAACACCTTTAGGTTAATGTTATATTTTTGATTATGTCATATACGCACTGTTATTCAAAACCTAAAGCTCTTCTTTTACAGTTTTTGCCCCTTGCTTGAACACATTTTGCAATACTTCGCTCATTGTGCCAAAACTCTACACACAAGTAAACATGACACAACACTGGGAAATATACCATTCACATGTGTCAAATTGAAACTCTACTATCAAAACCTAAACTCTGCTATCAAAACCTAACATTCCTCTGTCAAAGTGTAACTCTGATGACAAAATGACACATACTTGCATCATATGCATACACTTTCAGATCAGGGGGAACACACTAGTCTACTTTATATAAAACACTGCAGTCTTTAATTTTCACTGTTTATTCAGAAAGCATATTTTCAGGAGGCACATTTTCAAACAACCAAAAAAGCAAATAGGCATCCTCAATATTGTACATTGTAGCACTGTACATTGCAGTAACATGAATTCAGATAAAGCAAAAAAAAAAAAAAATATATATATATATTTTTTGCTTTATCTGAATTCATGTTACTGCAATGTACAGTGCTACAATGTACAATATTGAGGAGGCCTATTTGCTTTTTTGTGTTTAAACTATACTGTAAACACAGAAAATCATGGCAATTGTGCATTCGTGGGCTCATGGATCCCGCCGTCTGTTGTCCTCATCGACATCGCAAGCAATGTCTTCTCCCACTAGGCACCGGGGAAAATATCCCCTTGCATGTCGAAACCATCCATGGATTGCTGTCACCTGAATGTTGTCACAGGTCTGTTCTATTGCCTGCAGAAGAGACATGCGGCGTGTGGGTGGACTCTCTGCCCAGCTTCCCTCACAGTCAGGCCATGGTTGATGACATGGTCCACCAAAGTTGCTCTTATATCATCAGAAATATGGGTCCGTGCATGGCCTCTTTGACCTCCTCCTACTCCTCCTCCTTCTCCTCCTCTTCCACTTCCTCTTGTTCTTCCTCTTCCTCTTGCTCTTCCTCTTGCTCTCCCTCCATCCATGCTTGCAAAGTTCTTGAAATGGCTAAACTGAGGGCTTTTTGTAGCTGGCTGATTGGTGTTCAGTTTTGCAAGTAAGTGCCTTCAGTTGTGTATTTGAGTGATAGCAATTACCCAATGTGTTTTGTATTTTGGATACATGTGTTTTCCAAATGGCCCCCTGAGATTTCATTTTTGAATGAAATGTCTTATGTATGAAATAGAGTGTAGTATGCAGGACCAAGTGTGTTGCATAAAGGAGTAAGTGTGTTGCAGAATTGCAACTAGAGTCCGGCCAACATACGTCATCCACGTCACATGCTATATTCTCTCTTGATACCTTACCAAACTGTGACCAATGCAATGCACTGTAGTAAATGAATGCAAGGGTACTACAGTAAAATATTTATTATAGTATAGGCATATTGTTTGTTATGGTAAAAAAGCCATTATGTGTACATTAGAACATGTGTACATTACATTAGATTGTTACATACCGGTTCTCATTTCTAAAGGTTCGAATTACACCTGCCACAGTAAATCTACTCAAATTACCTAAGCTGGACTCTCAGTCCAGCCTCAACCATGGTTTATCACATGATCGACTACTGTAGCCCTAATCTCATTCGAGACCACTCTTCTTGTTCCTTGTCCTCCTCCATTTCTGACTCGTCCTCTTCCTTCCCTTGCTCCCTTTCCAACTCCTCTTAGTCGAACTCGTCCTCTGGCTTTCCCTCCAACTCCTCTTACTCTTACTGCATTGTTTGCATCCATTGTCCAAAAGCTATTACTTGACCTTTGGCCTATTTATAGGCCACTACTAAAGTTATGATTGGTTGTTGTTAAGTAAAGAAACAAGTGTTTGCACATGTGAGGGGTTAGTGTGAGGCACTGATGAATTAGTGTGGCATTTTGATTGGTTGTGTTTATAAAAGGAAATCAAGAAACTTCCTGTCAGATTTTTGTGTGTTGCATAGAAAATTGTGTGTTGTGTTTTGCAAAAAGGGTTTAACGAAATTGAAAACTAAGTAAAAGGCCAAAAATTTGTGTATGGTTTTGCAGATTTAGTGTGTGGTCCTGGTGTTTGAGTGTCAGGTTTTAGAAATTGTGTGACAAGTAATAATTTTGTGTGTAAGCAGTTGAAAAAAACTGTAAAAAAGAAAAAAGAAATGGGGGCACAAAGATGAAAATAAGTCAATTTTCAGAATTTATAACTCTTGTGTTGTCCTCTGTCTATACAATAAAAGCTTTCCAACTGAAGATTCATGAGATGAACCTTTGAGCTATTTCAGAGACATTGTTTACCATTGGTTTATCATCTACATTCTCTTCATTAGTAAAGATTCACTTGTACAATTCATGCCAAATTTACAAAAAGTCTAATAATAATGTGTAAAAAAATAAAAATAAAAAGTGTGCTTGGCAGTTTATGACAACTAGATTAACCATTTTGCATTTAATGACTTATATGATGAACTAAAGACTAGATGTTCTGAGCGGTAAGACTATTTGCACAGAAAAGTATATAATACATTTTGAGCGACAAGACATTAGCAAATGATAATGTAGGAAACCGAAGATAAATGTGCATAATCAATTGCATGAATGTACAAAAGCAATCGCAACTTGATCAAAAGAATGATAAATTGGTTTTATGATGTGAATAAATGACTAGATGATGTGGAGGTTGTACAAGTAGTTTTGAAAATTTCATTTCTGATTTGAGAAATGCACCAAAGTGACTGAGAACAACTGTAAGCGCACATACACACACACACACACACACATATAAGTCAGAGAAGATCCTCCACATATGTTGAGCTGGCGAGTTTATTTGTTTATTTGTTTATTTATTTGGGTCCCCATTAGCTTCCACAATGTGGTTACTAGTCTTCCTGGGGCCCATAAATGTGCTGAAACGTATGTACAGTTAAAAATACACAAATATAACATACATATAACTTACATATAACATAACCACATGTATACATTTATCCACATATACACATTCACACACATACAACATTTGAAAATGTCAGTACCTATAACAGTCACAAATTAACTGGTGTAATGCTATTAATAATAATCTGTTTTAGAGTCTTCTTAAAATTACATATGTTGGATATATGCCTTGTTCTTAAGTCCAATTTATTCCAAGCAGATGACGATCTAACTAAAACTGTTCTTGTCATACAATTGGACCTTGCGGATGGAACCACTAACACACCTGAGCTCACCTGACGCATAACATGTGCGTGACAATTCCCTCTAAAAACCAATTTATCTACAAATGATTTTGGATTGCTTTTAAATAGAGCATTGTGCATATAACAGAGAAGACTTATATTAAGTTTGTCCTCCACCTTTAGCCAGCCCAAACAGGTATGCATTTTATCCACACTGGAGCGAAAAGAGCAACCAAGGGCTACTCTTGCGGCTCTGTTCTGAACAATTTGTAATTTTTTCAGATGTCCCTGTGCAGCACTGGACCAAATTACTGGGCAGTACCCCAGATGTGACAGAACTAAAGATTGGACAACTGTTTTCATAACTAATGGTGGACAATATACTGAACATCTCCGGGAAAAAGCAATGCCTTTGGCCATTTTAGACACAATATGGTCAATCTGATCAGCCCAAGAGAGCTGACTATCCAGCTTCACACCCAAGAGTTTAGTCTGACTCACCTGCTCTACCACAGATGTATCAATAATTAGATTTAAGTTGCAAGGCTTGCCAAGCATACGTTTAGTACCAAAGACTATACATTTAGTTTTAGATATATTGAGAGCTAGTTTATTAAGTTTCACCCAATTTGTAATGGCATTAAGTTCATTCTGCAAGGTACAACTTATATCAGTTATTGTAGGTGATGCATAAAACATTGTAGCATCATCTGCATACAGTACAACATCTGCTCTTGAAACAGCATGTGGCAAATCATTGACAAAACAGAAAACAACAATGGACCCAAACAGCTGCCCTGAGGAATACCACATGACAACTGTTTACAATCAGAAAAGCTCCCGTTGAAAAATACCCGCTGACTTCTACCAGAGAGATAACTGCATATCAAGGACACAGACTGATGTGAAAACCCATAGCACTTAAGCTTAGACAGTAAAATGTCATGGTCAATAACATCAAAAGCTGCTGTGAAATCCAGCAGCACAGCAACCACAAGCTTTTTGTCATCCATAAAAGTTAGCCACTGGTCTACCATTTGTACCAATGCAGTGTTAGTGGAGTGTCCTGGCTTATAAGCATGCTGTGAATTTGAGAGCAAATTATTTGATACAAAGTACTGTATCATTTGATTAAAAAGTAACTTTTCAAATATTTTGCTCAATATAGGTAGAATGTTAATTGGTCTACAATTTGATTCAGTGAGACCTAATCTATCATCTTTCACTAAAGGTATAATTTTAGACTGCTTCCAAATTTCCGGAAACACCCCACTTATCACAGATCTATTAAAAATGTGACTGATAGGCTTGCATAAGATATTAGCAACAGTTTTAAAAATTTTGCCATCCAAGTGATCTATACCCAGTTTTTTCCTCCGGGAGAGAGAGCAACATCTTTTCAACAATTTCCTCTTTATAGTTGTGATATGGGATGCAGGCCGTGTATGTGTACAAAAGATCAGTGGTTTCAGTTTCTGTGGGGGTATGGGTACGGGTTTCAGTTTCTGAGGGGGTCGGGATAGTTAAAGAAGAAAGATGAAGAGCATGAACAGAAGATGCTAAGATAAGTTGGAAGACATGGAAGGAGGAAAGGTTACCTGTGCTGTACACCAGTGGAGAGACGGGGCTCTTCTGAGGCAGCATGCTTTTCATACGGTTGGCCTCCTCAGGATGGTTAAAGCGAAAGATATAAGATTTACCCAAACAGAGTGTGTAACCTGCCGAGAGAGGAAAATAAACACACACTTGGATCAGTCTGAGAAAGACCAGATTAGTGTTAATGTCACTCAAGTTCATAGTCCACTGAAACACAGAGCACTAGTGGACACCAGGGAAGCTGAAATATGAAATAACACTGAATCTTTCAACCTCATAATTCAATTACTCCAGTTGTCAGTCAGCATGGCTGCCAGTTCTGAATAAGAAATGCTTGTTTCACCATAAAAGCTGATTTATACATCCGTTTTTCCTTATTGTCTCTTAGTTGACTGCTACATCCTTAGGGTTGGGTCTGCTCTTTCCACTAATCTGAAAGCAGAGACCACAGAATGGCAGATGGATGCAAGCCTGGAAAAAAGGCATAGAAAGCTGAATAACAGCTCATGGAAAATATGTAGGACCTCTTTTTCCTCCTCAATGAAACCCCAAAATATTTTCCTCAGTGGTCCTTTTGCTAGATGTAAAAAGCTATGAGTTAATGTGAGTGAAAACAATTCCATCAAATCAAGAATTTTGAATGGGAACTGCCTGTAAATCATCAGTAGATTCAATGCATGAGCAGCTTTATAAAATTTCAGCCTTTCTAAAAATGATATTTATATATTACTTTAACTCATTCACTTTTTCAACTTTTCAAACTTATTTTTTAGTTAACCAAGACACAATAAAAAAAAGAGCTGAAATGACTCAATGTATGTAATTCTAAATGTAACCGACCTTTAAAGTTAGATTTTATTACAGTGCATAAGTACTTTTTACTCAGTGATGGAACCACATGCTACAAAGATGAATTCCCTAAATGTCCAGTCATGTGTCATTAACATGCCAAACCCTTAACATTCAGTTTCCTAAATCTGTCCCGCACATTCCAGGGTTTGGAACACTGGCAGAACCTTTCTTCAAAGCGTTCTTTGGACTTCCCTTTAATGCATCGCAGAACAGACAAATACAACTTGAGCTGCGGGATATGCTGATTTCATAACAACACATGGACACAGTGAGCAGGAAAATAAAACCCCTGAATCAGTCAACACACTTCCATAGGCATAACATGTCCAGAGAAACACTCGTGAAACAGAAACAAGCACACGTGCACACTCATAAGTGTTTAGTCTACACAGCTGTGCTCCTAAGGCTAAATAAATATACATTTAAAAGAACAAAGATGTACACATCTCAGCTTGTCACCCAAGGTGACTGTATTGCAATTCTGTTTAACGTACCTCAATACAGAAAACATTTGTTTAGGTTCATAAAACTGTTTCCAAGACTTTCATTAAAGAGTTTACACTTGTAGTTTACTGCAAGTCTTTTCCTGCCCTTCTGCCCCACAAATGAATCCACAAACACAGCTGTTTCATCTTATAAACTCTCTCTTCTAAAGTCAGGCTTGGATTAAAAATAAGATTCCTGTGATCCCATAATCAAATGTGCATGTTACTTTATGAACAATTCCCTGCTCAAATTATTGGATTAACCATTGTACCACAAGGAAACAATCTTCTGCTGCAATAAAATATTTAATATATCTGTTTAGTGCTATCAATTATAGGGGAGAAATAGTTAAGATCAAAGCACGGATATTAGGTAAATGTTATTTGATAAATAAGAAGAAAATAATATCTGGCCTTTTGCTCAGGAAAACATTATGATGACAGTTTGTGTGCTGATGTGCAAGCACAAAACAAATCACATAATATAAAGAACCGTATGATACTCTAAACAATTTGAGGAAAGCTAAGTTATAAAATGCATACATCAAAACCACTAAACTACTTTATTTTAAAATAATGCCTCCACATGTAGGCTATATAATTTTAAATACAATGACATTGGGATAGCATAAATATTTAAGGATTATTTCAAAAATATTTAATTAGATTTAAAATTTGATGACCAGATCTAAATCAAACTCACCCTGACTCACAGTGTGATAAGTTGCAGCAACAGCAGTCTTTGTACTGTACTTGACAATCATTTACATTCAGAGATAAGCTGTGCATTTCTAAACTACTTGTTCTTTTATTTTATTTTTTTTTTTTAAATTTTTACAGAATATGTGAGAATATTATATAAAAGTTTAAAAAGTGCAAGAATTGATCTTCCTCTATAGTCTTTTATGACGTCACGCACGTCAATATATGACCATGTTTAATATTTAGCCTATATTTAATTTTATAAAAATAAAACTTAAAATAAAGAATATAAAAACTAACTTGAACAAGCAGATTCAAAAAAAGGTTTTACTAATTAAAAATAGGGTAACAATAAAAAAATAAAAAAATAAAAAAAAAACCTTTCTGTTATAATTATAAAGACGCTGTGAGCGAACATGTAAGCGCTAGAGTCCCGAACTTGCAGCGTGGATTCAATGTTATAGTCTAAGCCACATATCTAATAAATTTGCTGAAGAAAATGATGAATAAGAAAAGAAAACAAACCTTTCGGGAAGTCCCATTGAGAGAGTTCTGCAGTCAATTACATAGATTTTGGAGACGAAAGCCAGTGCCAGTGCTCTTCACCGCTTCACTTTCCTCCTCTCCTGAGGTCAATAAAGCAAACGCTCCCAACCCAACCTAAAGGGGAGGTGCTCTTTACATACTCAAGGACAACATGGGAGAGGGAAGACTAGCTTTTTCACTATTGGTTGCCTTTAATGCGCATTTGAAAGTAAGTCAAAATTTTAATGAACAGTTTCATTGATGCATTGTTTTTTTAACATTGGGAATCTCGAACCTTATCATGTTGTTAAAACAAACACTGGAAAAGTAAATGAAAGGGGCTAATTAACCCCACCTCCTTTTTCTTTGTCTACCTACTCAGAGATAATGTTACCTGAGAGAACCCCCAAAGAATAATCTGAGAAACACAACCTAGACTACAACATGCAGACTCTAGAATCAACCAAGTTTATGCACTTTTTACAAGATATTTGTACAGCCCATTGCATGATTTGCCTATTGAACAATAATTTGTGCAACTCTGACTGAAACCAACTGAAATCTGTTTTTCCTCTTGCACAAGACTGAGCATAATCTGACCTCTCCACATCACCTTGTAGACAATGAGAAATCTGATTTCAGTATGACTCAAAAGTAATAGTAGACTATAAAAAAGATGTATAAAATTAAACCAGGTTTTAAATTGTATTTATTTTTCATGACAAAGACCACCAAAATATGATAAAACGGAACTGGAAAAACAGTCTAATAATAGATAGAGTACTCTGACACCAATCAAAGAATTTGCCAATCAAATAAAGTTTTGCAATTGCTTGATGTCGCTTGTTGAGTCACAATGAGAGGAGGAGGTGGAGCAGACCTCTAACTGAACTCTGCTGATCATTACCAGCGCTGTAGCTCACGTGCTCTCAGTTTTAATCTAACTGACTCAAAGCACTTAGAGTCAGGGGAGGTTAGCCTCAAATATGCCTTTATTTCTTATTGACAGAGCATTCTTTTATAACTAGCATGTGGCTTCTTTTTGCAATACAGATGTATAAAACGAGTTCCGTCAAAACTGGTCTCTCTGTAGTTGTTTTGTTTGTTTTAATTTGCATCACAGTCGTGCCTATTGGCAGCTCTTCCCAATGAAACAAAGACAAAAGCAGAGGGCACATTTCGCAATCCCGTCAATATTTGCAGTTCACAATTGAAAAGTGTCAGATTTAATCTGGTAAATGTTTTTTCTGACTCGCTCTCACTGAGATGTGAAAGAATAGAAGCATAGAGAATGATGGATCGTTCTTTGAGGAACTCGGTGAGGCTAAAGAATGCAGGAATTATGGGAAAATACCACCTTGGGAAGAAAAGCTGAGCTTGGTAGCTCACTCTAACACTTCTGGAAGCTCTGAGTCACAGAGTCGCATTAAGAAACGATCCAAAACCACTCCAGTTAAACTGTGTGTGATGTCCAAAACCATGACCCTGCTGGAAAGACATATTATGCATTTCCAATACAACTTAAACTTCATAAACCTCTCCCCCTTTTCATTTACTCAGACACTGTGTTTTCCAAAGTAAACAAACAACACATGCATGCTGTAAATGCATTTTCACTAAAGCGATATCATTCCTATCGTGGTTACCTTGCGTAAGTAGTGTGGGTCTGGTAACAGGAACTCCATCGAGTGAACACAGGTGTCCGCATGGGTCAAGAGTGACGACCCCTCCTCTGTTCTCAATCCTGCAGTGTTCGGCTTCAATGCCGGGACCCTCAATAGTGATGTCCTGAGGTACAGGGGCATCATCACGGCCAATGTGTGTCACTCCTGTAATAAAAAGTAATTCACTTTGTAACTGTAAGTGCAAGCTTTTAGTGCCGTTGTGAGTTTGATTTAAATTAATGTTGGCGGTAAGAAATGCAACACTGTAAATACAGTATGCCTGCAATGTGGTTATATATATTTAATCAGTTCATCTATTAATCCTGCAAATTGTGCTACAGGAAGTTCAGCCGACAGGTTTATTCAGTGCCAAAAAATTCTCGCCAACTGTGAGGCTTTCCATTTTTACCTCATGTGGCCTATTAAATTGAATTTTGATGAAAATGTACATAGGCTTTTAGAGTTGTCAGTGATTTACAAGCAATGTTAAGTTAAACCGTGGCTAGGGCTGAAGACTAAACATTATTAGGGAAAAATATTCTAGGGGTTTATTTGGGCTATATTTAGTTATTTTAGTTTGGAATAAAAAAACGAAATAATAATTAAATAAATAATTTTTCATTATAATTTAAATAAAACTGTGTTGTGAATATATATTTTTAATTGACATGGTCATACGGTATTAACAACCAGTCAGTAAACAGAACTATGAAAGTAACAGTTCCGAGTTATTTTCGAATTGGATGTAACTGTAAAATGATTCAGTTAGGGAGTCATATGTGAATTATGTGTTACTTGTAAAGTAATGGATTCTTAATGATTTTAAATGAGTTTGAAACCATTTTGTGTTGTTGTTTTTTTATGATGATTATTTGTTTGTGAATTGAACTCGGCTCATGCTTTTTTTTTTCATTTGTGACAATTTTAGTCACAGTCTGGAGATTTGTGCTGGCATTAAGATGTATTGTTCCAAGGAACTTTCTGTTTCTGTTTTACATTTCCACTCTTCTCTGACCTCTGCTGGCTCACACACTCAACCAGTGATGCAAATCACCCCCTTACAGCTTTACTTCAACACCTCACAATCTATTACCAAGGGATTTGGTCGAATATTTGCTCTTTTTATATCAAGACATAATTAGACTGCTTCGAAATAGCATTTTTAATTCAGTCTTTGTGTGGGTTCAGCACTATGGCGGTACTGTAATAGTGTTGTATAATACTGTAATACTGACTTTATTACTCCATCCCACTGGGAGGACGTCAGCTTGACTCTTTGTCCAGTCTCTATTCCGATAGGTTGCTTTGCACACTTCATTTCCTGAACCTTTTTTAGATTGCATTCCAGCGTTTACCATGTTGACCATGATAAGAGGGCTGAGGAATGAGCCGGAGCTCAGACATGGTGTCATTAGGACAAGCCTGACACCTGTGTGTAATCAGAGACAGGTGGACCCTTTTTTGTCATGTCTATAAGGTAAAGATTAAATAAGATACACTGGGTTCTGGCTTTACAACAGAAAATCATAACCTAAGTGCACTAACAATAAAAGCCAAATGCATCCAGTGTTTCATGAAGGCACAAACAGATAGAGGGTCTTATTTAGAGATCTATTCTTTGCAGGCTATTGTTCATGGTTATTTGGGTATTGTGTGAAGGAGAGAGATCGTGAGATCTGAGGCAGAATCAAACAGAGAGAAAAAAAAGTCCCATACCCTCCTTTAGAGGTAGTAGAGTAATGGCTACACTGAGCCTTCCGCTGCCCAGGCTGACTAGGTGAGGGGTCGCGGTTTGTACTTTCAGTCCTTTTCCTGTGTCAATCAGGTCCAGGGGCGGACTCTAAAACAGAGCATTACAGCTCATTACCAGTTTCTACGTCTAAGAAGAAAAGAGCAAATGGCCCACTAACCTTAGGAGAACCAAGGCTCTGATCTGACTCCAGTTCGAGGATGCTCGCCGGGATGTTTGGCTCTGTATCCTGTAAGAAGAACAAAGACAGATATGTCTGAACTTATACTTGTACAATCATGAAAGGGGTTAACAGACTTAACTCCTCAAGAATATGACATGTACTTTAACCAAAATAGTTTGCCTTTCATTTTCACTTTGACTAACAGTTTCTTAAGTAGAGCACAAATACAAATTTAGCTTTTATAATATTTTTGAAAGAAGTATCTTCTGCAAACCAAGGCTGCTTTTATTTGATCAAAAATACAGTAAAAAGCTGTACTATTGTGAAATATTATTACCATTTAAATAACTGTTTTTTATTGTATTTTATTTAATTCTGTAATGGCAAATATGATTTCTTTTTTTTGCATCATTACTCCAGTGTTCAGTGTCACATGATCCTTCAGAAATCATTCTAGTGTACTGTTTTGGCACTGAAAAACTTATTATCATCAGTGTTGACAATTATTGTTCAAATCTGTGCAATGTTTTTTTCAGGATTCTTAAATGAACAAAAATAATGAAAAAACTATTTTTTGTTTTGTTTTTTGTTTCTGCAACTTTTGATCAATTTAATGTATGTAAAATTGAATGTAAAAAAAAACATCCTGCCCCCCCCCCCCCCCCAAAAAAAACCCTTCTACGTTCCATGTGATAACCAATGCAGTAAATGTGAATATGATTTTATTGCTTAGATGGAGGGAAAGATTTTTCTGTGAATAATAACATAGATTTAGATTTGTGGATTCACAATAAATGCAATATAAAATACATGAGTACTTTTATAATATTTATACAATTCTGGCAGTGTCTGGCTACCTTTACTTTTCTTTGGAGAAGAGCAGCATGAACATAGAATTCCTTGTTTTTGTGCTCCATAATGAATACTATATTTGTTTGGAAAGGCATAAATGTAAATCAAAGACAAGAATGACATTTTTGAATTTCTCATTAAAATGTCCCTAACAAGTAATCCATTGTCCTTCCAATACGTCTGCATGACGTTTAGAAAATTATTCTTAAATATTTACTCCAACATGATGGTTTAGATCATGTAAAGCCAACATTAGCAAACAATTGCTGATTATCCGTCAGTTCTAGTTTGAAAACCACTGAGTGACTCCAGATACCAAAAAAAAGCTATTATGTTTAATGGCACTCCAGTAACAAGATAGGTACTGCAAAGACACTCACAAACAGCTCCTGAGGGCCATAAACATCAGAGCGAACATACTCACACTCTCTAATCCAGCTGCCACACGTAACATAGGTTGGAATGTGTGTGAAAACGATCCCAAAGGAGCAAAAAAACAGAGAGGGAGGAAAAGGCAGGAATGTTCCATGCCCATTATTTCCCACGAGTCACTGGGAGTGTTTGGCATGCCATGCCAAATGGAGATGTAGTGAGAAATGGCCCTTGCTTTGGTCCTGCCGTCCCAGAGTTGCAGTAACCATAGAGAGGGGCCTATTTGCATTTCTGTTAACCCTGCTCACCCACACAGATACATATATATATATAGAGAGAGAGAGAGTGAGAGAACACGTGAGAGACAGAGAGAGAGAGATGCTGCAAAAATTATTTGGACACTTAAGACACAGTTAAACTGTAATATTTTCACTGCATTAAAAACAAAATAGTGGTTGCAAATGCCAAATGCTTCTGGACTGCAGAACTGGTTCCCAAAATATTTTTGGGGAGGTCAGTTTGACTCAGCTTTCATAACTGAATTCCCTTGTTTTTGTAAAAGATTTTGTTTCAGAAGTGTACTTGTGCTAACTTTCTTCAACCTAAAAATATTTTGTTATATCTTGCAGTGACAGTCATGCATTTTAAGTGTTTCTCAAGTGTCCACATACTTTTTGGGTTCTCCAGAACTGAAAGCCTGAGAGGAACATCTGGCTTTATACCGCTGTTCTTATTTCCTCTGATACAAAGCTGACTTCCCGACTGAGATCATTGCTGTTCAAGCACCCTCATTTCCAATTCATATGCCAAGGTCCAATCAGAGTGCACCTACAACTACGCTTCTATAATACTCTTTATCGTGTTAGTAACATTTTAGCAGTTATGCTTGTAAGTTTACACACTCCTTGCAGAATCTGTAAGATATATGATATTTAAAAATGATGATAGAAATAGCATTTTATTTAGCACTGCCTTAATATAACTACGTATGTGATAAAACATTTAATAAACAAACACACACACAGGTAGGAAACATGAACAACGTAATAAAAGTTATAATTTCTTAAAGAAAAAAGATCTTGATTTAAAGTGAACAGAAATTAAACAGTACTGCATTCACTACTTGAAACTTAAGTTTATTTTTTTATTTTTTTAAGAAGGATTAACTTTAATTTCAAAATTTTAAAGTCATTTAGGATATTTAAGACCCATGTCTGACCACATCCCAAGAAGGGATTTGACAATAGCAAGACCTACTTTAAAGTTAAACAAGAACTGCACATGAACCATAGGCCCTTTCTTCAACTTTCTTTGACCTCTTTCCTGACAGGTAGACAGGCATGTTCCTGCAGGAATGTCCCAGTGTTTTGCTTTTGAGAATTTCACCCCAGGATGAAAATACCAGCTCCATTCCTCTCTACCACCTCTCCATCCAATCAACTCTTGGGATTCTAGATGTGGGCATCTGTGGGGCGATAAGGGCAGGTTTGCTGTTTACACACTGGCTGATCTTTGTTAGAAGGCCTCTTGATTCAGGTAGAAGCTGCTATGTTCAGGCATGTTCAGACATCAACAACAAACAAAGAAGCCAGACTTTTCATAAAGACCATGGAAGGTTATTTACAGTACATGCAGGAAAGAAGTCAAATGGGGGGAAGGAAGAGGGGGTGAGTGTTAATTTGAAAACATTCATTTTATGAGCCACAGAGACAGGATGAAAGATAAGACTGTGGAGACAGACTCAGAGAGAAAGACAGAAGTGTTACAAGAACATAGAGACATTAGATTTATGATGAAAAACAAAAGAAGCAGGAAGGCCAGAATTTGACACAAAAGGCTTTTTGAGTCCTTGTGCTTAACACAAGACATGATGTGGGAGGACGTTCCCGACGACTCAGCTGGAACACACATGGGATGATCAAAGAAGGATCACAAATTCAAATCTCAGCCAGAGTTGCACGGGTGATTGAGACGGGTGGTGACAGCTACACACACAAGGATATCGTTTCGGCAGACAGATGGGAGATTTGAAAAGGGAAATGGTCTGTCAACCTCCCTCTGTTTTCATTCCTTTCCCTCATCAGATCTACAGTAACAAGGACATGGGCAGAAAACACCATCACTTTCAAGTCATTTCCAAATGATTTTGGCGTAGGCTGTGATGGTTGCGTGTTCATCTTTCACCCCAACATATGGGCCCAACAAACTTTCTTTTCATCAGGGTCATCATCTTTTGATTAAAGGCCACACACTTGCCTCTTTAACAATATCAGCATAGAAAACCATCTGATCTCTCAAAGGTGGTGAGGCAGCACTCCCTATTTAGTCCAGTCTGTCACATGTTACAATGATCTCATTGGTTCTTCTATGGCAGGGGTCTCCAAACTCGGTCCTGGAGGGCCGCTGTCCTGTAGAGTTTCATCCAGGAGACCCCTGTTTTATGGCATCACTGTGAAAAACCCCTTTTGAAACCAAAAGTGTATGTTTGGCCCATAGTAAATCACCTGATGGTGTTTTTAGATGCAAACAGACCTCATGCAGATGTTTCTTCTCACTGCAGGGGGTTATACTGTTTGCCAGAATCATCACTTAGCACAAGTGATTACTATCTTTGTAACATCTGCGCCATCCACAACCTGTCTGTCAATGAGAACTGTGTGAGTCAGCAAAATCACAGGTTAACACACCTGAGCCCAGTTGTGTGTTGAGTGGCAGGTCCAGCCATAACATCTGCTTCACTTACAGCATCTAGCATCGCTCTCTGTGTCTGTCTGCATGTTTGTTTCTTTTCATCCCCTCACACTGACTCATGAAACAATTGCTGTTCTTATGCATGTAACTATAGCAATTGTGCTCTTAGTGTCATAGACTGTTTTTTTACAACCATGACATCTGGTTTGAGAGTGTATGCAGTTGTTTGTGAACAGATGGGTCATTTAAGTCAAATAAAACAAAAACAATGCATAAAAAACACAACTATAAACCTCAAATTGTTTGCTTGGTTCAGTTTGATTATTCCTTGTTCAGTCAGGCAGCACTGTTTAGTAAAATCGCACCACATGGGACTGTTTGCTTTCAGATTGTCTTAAAGGGTTAGTTCACCCCAAAAATGAAAATTCGTCCATCTTCTGCATCCTAGGTGTGTGTGACTTTCTTCTTTCAGAATAATCCCATCAAAGCTGTATTAAAAATTGTCCTTGCTCTTCCGAGCCCTTCAATGGGGGTAAGCAGGTGTTTGTTGTCAACACTTAAAGTGTGCAAATCTGTAATAAAACATCCCTTACACGGCTCAGGGTGAATAAAGGCCCCCATGTAGCGAATCCATGCCTTTTTGTAAGATAAATATCCAGATTTCAAATGTAATAGACAGTTTTTTTTCTCACTTTTGCTGACTGTTGGGAACCGGAAGACGTACAGGAGGAAGATGGAAGACATATGCATCACGCGCGTGGCTCTGGGAAATGCAGGAGCACAGGAAACAAAAACCAGACTCCTCTTGGCTTATTTCTAAATCCTCAACATTTTTCTTTACAGATCTTCGTTTTGTGCTTCTTATTCGTGACCAACATTTTGTTTTGTTCTCTCTCCACGCAGGGCTGAGGCACTAACTAAGACATCTGTATGGACATCTACCGGTTCCAAAAAAAAAAAAAGTGTTCATTACTTTGGAAATCTGGATATTTATCTTACAAAATACCTTTATTCACCCCCTGGAGCTGTGTGAGGGGCGTTTTATTACAGATCTGCACACTTTATTTCACGTCTTTTGAACTGTTGACAACAAACACCTGCTTACCCCCATTGAAAGGCTCGGAAGAGTAAGGACAATTTTTAATACAGCTTCAATTGGATTATTCTGAAAGAAGAAAGTCAGACACAACTAGGAGGCTTTGAGGGTGAGTAGAAGATGAATGAATTTTTATTCTCGAGTGAACTAACCCTTTAAAAGTGTCTCTGGTATTCGATGTTTACTGTATAATGCCTATCTCTCAGTTGATAGGTCATGATTCACTGCCCATGATGAATTCAACAGTCAAAACACATTTAGACCCATACCACGGCTTGTGCCAAGAGTTGATCATAGATTAAGTTAAATAAATACTGTGGCCAAAAAAAAACATTATCAAGCATATTTATCAGTATTTAACCTACTAAACATTAGACATAAGCAAAGAAGAATGATTCAACAATTAGGGACACTTTTAAAAAGCTAATTTTCAGTTAATTTGGTATTTACGTGAATGATTTGTTAAGTTTTTCTTTTCTTTTAGACTCACTGAAAGCTTTTGGTCAGTCTAAAAGAAAAGAAAAACTAAACAAATCATTCACGTAAATACCAAATTAACTGAAAATTAGCTTTTTAAAAGTGTCCCTAATTGCTGAATCACTCCTAATTAAAAGAACAGCTTTTAGCCCTAAATAAAGTTTTACTTAAAGGATTATTTGTGCAAAACATAAGTCTCACCATTGCCGAGACGACATCTGTCATTTTGAATTGCAGCTCCAAAGGCACGTATACAGAAGGTGCGCAGCGCTCTTCCCCAAATATCCAGAAAAAAAAATTATCAAGCCAATTCAGTATTTTTCTTGATTTGTAAACTCCACCTCCCCGCCAAACGTTATTAATAAAGTTGAAAACAAGCACTCTGTTACAAATAATTATTTCAAAAGAAATAAAGCAAGTCCTGTGTCTCTTTGGTGACTGAAAGGCGCTGTCTGCGCTCTTGGCCAGCAGCGAGTCCGCTGTGCTCTATGGAATGCAGCAGCTGGTTGTCCGCTGTTGTGCGCATGCGCACTGAAGACGGCGGCGCGTGCAGTTCAGCCAGCACTAACAATACACTGGTTCTTGAGACATGGAGCAAAATATTCTAACCAGTCATAATTTATATATATTCTTAACACATATTTAGGGTATGTTTTCATTTTCATTTTTTATTTAATCAAAATGTTAACATTATATTAACATAGGCCACGTGTGTATATCTAGCTATACGTTAGGCTGTTCATCATTTCCGTGCATCAGGGGCAATGTGACTATTATTGTTTAGTGTTTTGTATGTTATACATGTATAATGCAATATTTTATATGATGAGTGAAATCTTTTCTTACAAGTTTACTTTCATTGGCCAGTTCTTGAATTCTGATTCGAATACATCAAATACCAAAAAAGATAAAAACAATGATAGAAATCAGCCAGCTTTTTACTTTCATAAATTTTAATTAAAATATCCACAGTAAAACTATTTGTTTATTTAACATACACAGTCTACAGCGTGTGTCATAAATCCACACCCACCGCTGTTCACACCCAACATCCAGTTTGTGATTAGAGGTCACGTTCGGCTCAAATCTTTTGGTAAACAGGATGCTCCAGTGCATGCTCATGTATATATATGCATGTATACTTGTCTAAAATGCTTCATTATGTTTTATAGTTCCCAAATGAGCTGGACAAACATAAGAAATGGAGAGCTGGATGACCTTTGGTCAGTTCACAGATGGCCGGTGTTGCCCATACAACCTCGCTTCACCCTGGCGTCCAGAAGAACCCAGCAGAACCCTCAAACAAAGAGGCAGAAGCTATGAGTGTTAAGCCAGTTAGAGAAAACACTGGATGAAGTCCACTGTACAAACAAGACAACAGCTGTGTGAAATTACACTGCAGTTAGTGTCCTTTTAGATAAGTTACTGTACTAGTGCTGACATGATAAAAAACAAAAAAAACTGACATTCTTTCAGGATCTGGAATGAAATAAAGGGCAGGAGTGAACAAAAGGAGAGGCAAGAGTGTGAAAAAGAATATTGTTTGTCATGTGTGACATTTTTTTTTTAAGGCTTGGAATTACATGTCACTGATATAGATGGATCCAGAAGTCTGACCACTAAAATTCAGGTATTTAAAGCACAGGCTTAGTATTTCTTTTTGGAACTGATTGGTCATCCGCATTGATTTGAGGTTATGTATTTTAGTTTTTGAGTGAAAATTGCCTAAATTATCCACAAACAATGCTTTTACCACTCTGAAACTGAGGTGCATAAGTTAATGATCAACCAGTTCAAAAAAGAAATACAAAACCAGTGCTAATTTGAAAATACATTTTTACATTGTTTCTTGGTCACTAATCAAATCTACAAATTTAAGACACATATGAATCCTTTGTACAGATGTTCTTGCTTCCATTGAAGCTCGTTAGATCATCTCAAATCATGCTGGAGAACATGATCATCAGATTTTACACAGACTTATAGGTTTCAGAGACTTTAGTTTCAATGCAAGCGTTGTGCTGAAAATATAATTTATGATCAAAAAAAAGAGAAAAATGCAAATACACAGAAGCATTCTTTAGACCCCATGCTGTGTTCAAAATTTGGATGCATTTCTCATTTGAAATTCACTATCAATATCCAAACTGAAAAACTGGAGGGGAAACTTCCTTTTTTGCGATTCCATTTGCGATTATGGCAGCAGTGAACAAAAACTATGGTTTTAAAGCCAAAGAGAAATAGAGCAGCTGTGCTGATTAGATCTGTCTCTATTTTCTTTCTCTTTTCCTAAATACCTTTGTGCTTTTAGCACATAATTGTTTCTTCATTGGATTAAAATGTTCTGTGTGGACTCGTTCACATGCTCCTGATCATTATCTGATGGCTTTCCCATCCCAGAGACCACAGACAACATTCAGTGGAATGTGGACATGGTCGCAGGGAGCTGCAGGTGTGGAAGATCTTGCGCTCTGAAGTGTAGATGCTCACATTGTTTCTGTGAATACTAGTATGAACATTTTTTAAATACCGCAGAGCTATAAAACATTCTGAGATTTATGGAAAACATACAGAAGATGATTACACATGATTCTAATTTTTTTCTTTTCTTCAGCATTTAGCATTTAAAGGGATTAGGTAAATCTCCAAAGCCTTACATGTTTGTTATATTGTTACTGTTTGTACTGTGTTATTACCTGAAACTTTCAAAATCAGTTTTTGGTCATTTAAATAAAACTGAAATAAAATAAAATCTAAATATTAGATAAAAAAAAGTCAAAATTAGAAATTGAACTTAAAAACTGACATTAAAACAAAAAATGAAATAAAAATAAAAATATAAAGTTATGAGTTAAAAAAAACTAAATTATATATATTATATAAATTATATAGTATATAAATAATAATACAATAGCACTGCAAAATGAAAATATATTTATAATTTAATTTATAAATTAAATTTAAATTTATTGTTGTATCGCACTGGCTGTAAAAATAAGGTTCATAAAACTTCCCAACACAAATAAAGACCACAAATTGCTGACATCATCACGTATACATATGAGTCATTGCTAAATAACTTTAAAGTGCTAAGATATTATGTCAAATATGGGAAATTTTCATGATGCAACAAAAAACTCAATGACCCCATTTGTTCTTGCTCTGATATTGTGAAATAGAATAAACAGATAACATTTCTTAAAATGTTACAAATATTATAATTAATCATAAATAATGACATTAGTTTATTTTCAATACATGAAGTGTAGGTGAAGAACAGCTGTTTAAAATATTACCTCTTTGTTTCAGTGAAATTATAGCAAAACATGGGTATCATATTGATGGCACGCAAAGCTCTGTTGAATTATTAATTACCAATTTAGAGCTCATACAGCCATAGGTATCTATCACTTCTTGATAATCATGATGTGGCCCCCATGTCATTCCAGGTCTTCATGGTCAACACTCCTTCAGTCTTTGTGGCGTTAACTGAAAAGGTCATGTGCCTGGCCGATCTTGAATGAGGAGGTTATTTAATTTAATGACAGTGTTTGCAAAATCCACAAGTTCTACGAAGTCTGAAGTGATGATATTGACACCATCTACGCCTGGCTTTTGTGCTTCCACCCACGTCATTATGGTTGGAAGGTTCCTGTGAGAGAAACAACAGAAGCACATGTAAGAATAGACATGTAGGATGCATAATTCAAATAAGTACTGTTCTTTTGAACTTTCTATTCATCAAAAAATCCTGAAAAAATATATATAATGGTTTCCAGAAAAATATTAAAGCAGTAAACTGTTCTCAATATCAATGTTAATTTGAAATGTTTCTTGAGCAGCAAAGCTGCATATTACATTAATTTAAAAATGATCATGTGACATTGAAAATTGGAGTAATGGCTGCTGGAAATTCAGCTTATATTTTAAACCATATTAAAATAGAAAGCAGGTCTTTTAAATTGAAATAATGTAACAGATTTCACTTTATTTTTGATCAATGAAGCCTTAATGGGCATAAGAGATACCAACCCCTTTTGAATGGTAGTGTATGACATTTGCATAAACGCGTAAATAATCAATACAACAACCCTCACTTGTCTACAGGGAAGTGTTAAAATATTAGCAATTACTGCGTTAGTTTTATTTCAGATCAGCTGAGTCAGCTCCGGCTAGAAATACACTTCCCAAGCTCGACAGTAATCTACAACAGCGGCCCCAACAAAACCAGGAAATGGGAAGCTCAGACTGCGTTTATCCTGGAATAATAAACAATCCAACTTCCACACTCGGGCAGAATTAAACAGATTCCTCTGAGACAGTTTTCTGATTAGGATGTCTACTAAGACCCAGCACAAATCTCCATACTCCATATACTGACCCACCATTACTGTGTGGGTCAGTATATGTACTACTCTGTCTGATTAATTCAGACAGCTTCATTTCATAGGATAGGCTAAGCCCAAAAGAACAAACACTATCTTTTTATATGTATTGCACAATATGCAAATGTTCTGTAGGAATAGATTAAAAGCCAGCACTGTATTTCAACAGGCCTGGGAATTGTTATGAGGGGCGCCTTCAACTGTGTCCTTAAAAAGGGTTTGTGCTCAAGAAAGGTTCCTCAGAGCCTACTCACCAAATATGCAGTGTTGCTGGTGCTGCCACCTAGTGGATGATTTTAACATTTTTCCAACACAAGCTCTCTATAGCAGTGGTTTTCAACCTGTGGTCCGCGGTGGTATTGCAGGTGGGCCGCCAATTATTTTCTGTTCATTTCCAGTCCATTCTAGGGCTGTGCGATTAAAAGAAAACGTCCTAAAATCACGATTTGAGCGTGCGCATATGCCTAACTCCAGGTTCACACACTGTCTGTGATGCGCCTTTTTTCTGAGCCAATGTTGACGGATCAGAGCGTTCTCACTGCGGTAAAAGGCTAGAAATAAAAACGTGCGAAAATAATTCATGTCTAACACATGAGCATAGAGTGAATTTGTTAGTGAACAGGATGCAGTTTAAGTGAGAGGAGACACGTTTTAAGTGTGCACACTCTCTCCTCGCAAAGCAGCGTGTATCTGAGCAAGCACGACCGGTTTTGTGACAGAGCAAAGGAAATCTGCTGCGAACAGAGAGATTCGCACTCGTGCATTATTTTAATGTGCTTTCGCGTTATATTTATGCGCTCTCACTGCTGACCGCATACACATACTGTATACACACTGCAAACACCTGAGGCACCGCTACAATTAATGAGCTCTATGAACAATGCATGGCAAAAAAGAAAAAAAAGTCCCTGTATACAGGATTTTTTTTTTTTTTTTTTTTTTTGCCATAAGTCTATAAAAATGTTTTACATCTTCACTATAGGGATAATTTTGACTTATGTCTGTTCTAGAGATGTTACAACTTTTTGATAAAGCTCTGATTGGTTTTCTTTTGGAAATATGTTTCAAATTAATCCTGGATGCGTTCATGACTGTAAAAGCACAATTGCAAAATTGATCAAAAAAATCGCGATAGTTTTTTTTTTTTTTTTTTTTTTTTTTTTTCATATCGCACAGCCCTAGTTTATTCAATAAATATAGTTTAAAATCTAGCTTCTGAGTACTAAGTTATTAACCCAACAATAGCGGGGTCAGTTAATTTTTTTGAAGTGGGCCGCGCAAACATATGTGTTTGGTTGTGTGGGCTGCGAGTTGAAAAAGGTTGGGAACCACTGCTCTATAGAATTAGATTCTCTGCTTTTATGTTAATTGTAGTTAAAGTTTTTTTTTTATGTATATATATATATATATATATAGACATATATATATTTATATATATATATAATTTTATTGTTTTGTAATTTTTTATTAGTTTTTGTTTTTAGAATTTGATTGAATAATTTTTATTCATTTTATTAATTCATTGTGGACTTCGGGAAGAAGGAAGGAAGCACGCATGACTCCATCCACATTAACGGGGTGGTTGTTGAATGTGTGTCTAGCTTCAAGTTCCTGGGAACCACCATCTCGGAGGAACTGTCCTGGACCACAAACACCTCCAGCCCGATCAAGAAGGCTCACCAGCGCCTCTTCCTCCTCGGGACACTGAAGAAGAACCAGCTGTCTTCAGCCATCCTTGTGAACTTTTAGCAGTGTGCGATCGATAGCTTCTTGACCAGTTGCATCACAGTCTGGTATGGGAACTGCTAAGTTGCTGACCGCAAGGCACTGCTGAAAACCACCCAGCACATCACTGGGAGACCACTTCCTGCTATTGAGGACATCTAGAGAAAACGCTGTCTAGGTCGAGCTCACAGCGTTCTTAAGGACTCCTCTCACCCTGACTATAGACTGTATAATCTCCTGCCCTCCGAGATGGCGCTTCAGGAGCCTCCAGACAAGGACCAATAGATTCAGGACCAGCTTTTTCCCTACAGCTGTCTCCTTACCGAATTCTGTTCTCTGACACCACATCACCCCCGCCCCCAAACACACACCGAACTCATACATTTCTCACCCCTCTTCAACACTACATCTGGTTTACCAACAAACAAACAAACAAAACAGTTTACTTGTTATTACTTGCACTACTGTCTGTTCATCCAGAATACTGAATAAGAAGCTGATAGTATTTACAAATCTGAAAATAATGTCCATAGCCTTATCTGTATATTTACTGTACATTTGTAACATATTGTAGACACTGTATATCCTGTACTCACTGCTTATTGCACTTCTGATTAGATGATAACTGCATTTCGTTGCCTTATACCTTACATGTGCAATGACAATAAAGTTAAATCTAATCTAATTTCAGTTTTAGTTATTTTAGTGCATCAAATTAAAGTAAATTATATTATGAAATAAGCTTTTCAAAAACTTTTATATATATATATAATTTATATTACTCATAAAATGAGTAATACAAACATTTCTTAAATGTATACAGTATATGTACAGTATGTATGTGTAGTTATGTATACATATAATTAAACATAGTACACACAGATGTGTGACCCTGGACCACAAAACCAGTACTAGCTGCACATGCATATTTGTTGCAATAGCCAACATTACATTGTATGGGTCAAAATTATTATTATTTTTTTTATGGCAAAAATCATTAGCATTGTGACAAGTGGAGAGGGGCCGAGAGCCGTGGGAATGGAGCGAGGCCGGTGGAGTGATTTGGAAATGAGTGACACCTGCTCCACTCATCACAAGGATATTGAGTAAAGATCATGTTTCATGAAGAACTAGAATTATATATATATACATTTTATAAAATAAAAATAAAAAAAGTACTCACTTCTCCACCAGGTAGTTTCTTAGCCCCCGTACCAGGCCCCTGGCGATGGTCTTGACACGTGGGGTTAAAATAGCTTGAGACACATGAAAACTGCCATATTTGGCTCGTTCACCCAGAGTTGTTTCCAGGAACTGGATGAGCTTGGTGGCGTCTGTGGTATTGGCCCAGGGGGCAGGAATTTTACTACCAGGCCAAATCACAGGACAGCTCTCAGCAAATGAATGGTGGTAGAACACTAGGACCTGTGAAATCAAACACAAATGCCAGAACTGAACGAGCCTTTATTCTAAAATGACATGATGAGCACTAATAATTATAATATTATCAGTGATGCCTCCAAAATACTTGCTATAGCTCATATTTAGGTGAAGATAACAAAGCGTATTGAAGAATTAAACTTAGGTGCACATCTCATGCAGTCAAGAAAAATAACTTGAATTATCCAAATTTTCATGGTCTCCTTTAGAGATACTGTTGCCTATAAGTGACTTTGCCATCAGTTATTATTCCACTAACACCCTCTGATGAGAATTATTCTTCGACTTCCATTGCAATAAATTATTAGTTTTCGATTTTGCGATGAACTATCCCTGTTGGAAAGGTGTGCTATTGGTCTTATGATATGATCTTATGATGATAAAAATGAACCAAAAAAAATCTCACATACAGTTAGTGTCCAGTTTTTGCCATTGCCTGTCTGTCTCCGGTCTCCAGTGGAGGTGAGACATTAATCCTATAGTGATTAGGGTCAGTACACAGCAGGAATATATAGCTGACCTCTGGTGCACACCACAGACACACAAAGAGACATCAGCACTGATTCAGACACAACCAGGTTTATTATTCCTATTTTTCAGTCACAGACTCGGAGACCTGGTGGGCAGGACAAGAACTGCAACACAAGCCTGTCAATTTTCTATCTGTTCCCATTCAAAATTATTTAGATCACATCTTAAAAGAATAACACAATAATGTGTGAACAAAATGCAAGTGTTGGCCATTAGCAATCCATATTAAGTGTCCATCGTAATATTTCAATCACTAAAAACAGCGGGATATTCTAAAACATTTATTTTGAAAACACATAAAGTGCCTTTGAAACAGTAATATTAAAAGATTGAATTCAGTACACACCTTATGTATCACTGAGTGATTTATACAGGCAAGCAAATGAGCCTGGAATATGAATGCAATGCAATAAAATGCTCAAGTGTTTTCTTTATAATGGTTTTCTATGAAAAAATATTTAATATTAAACTTTACACATTGCATTTATATATTATTAATTAATGCAAACCTCATAAAAAATTACTGGCAGTCAGTGGAGGAAAGCCTTAAATAATGAAATAATAAAATAATGTAAATAATTAGCCTTTATTTAAAACTGAAACTAAAACTAAAAGAAAATAAAGTAAAAAAAAAAATGAGATAAAATATAAAAGATCATTTATTACAGCTAGTTGCCAAAGTGACAGTTCTCAAATTGATTTAGTTTAACTTGATGTACTCAATTAAAGCAAAATTTAATACTGCAAATGAATAAAACTATATATAATACAAAAAACATTTTATATATATATATATATATATATATATATATATATATATATATATATATATATATATATATATATATATATATATATATATATATATATATATATAATTAATATTATTATTATTATTATTATTTAAAATATCAATAAAAACAATAATATCTCACAAATTTGTAACAAAACAATAAGAACTTCAAGTTGGTAAAAAAGCAAACCCACACACAAACAAAATTAACTTATTTCCATATATCATTGTTAGTGCTGATGCAAATATACTGTAGATCAGATACACACATTTCTCTGACAACAAACTAGCAATAAAAAAAAAAAAAAAATAATACTTTCATTGATTTCAAACTTTTGAGCAATCAGAAACTCTAGCCGGAAATAGCTTTGCATATATTTATTTCATGCTGTTAGACAGTAACTGGAAAAACGTTGTTTTGCAGATTTTGACAGCTGTTTTAGATAGTTTCAGTATGACTGTTCACCTAATCGCTATGACGAATGCGTGAATCTGTTTTAAAAAGTCAACCTCTCATAATGAGTGTCTCTGTTTTTCCTCTATCTAAAAGGCACTAACTGTTCTCAAGTTCTCACAGAGGTATTTTATATAGTAGTTGTTTATTTAGATATCATGCAGATTAATCACTGATCTAAAAACTTTTATCCAACAACATTTTCCATCCATTTTTTATGCTTTTTCTTTGCATCAAATGCCATTTAAGATTTTTATCTTGATGTAAAGCCATTGCTATTATCATCAGATAGGCTGTGTGGCGCCCTGAGCTCACCTGGTACCTGTTCTCCCACAGATAGTTCAGAGTGATGTCCTCCACCACATCAATCCTGCAGAGCTTGTGACCAAACACATCCTTCAGCATCTTGATTAGGTAACGGTGATGCTCCTCGCTCATTGCATAATGATGGTTAAAGTCTAAAAAAACAACCTCCTTCTTATGTATGTTCAAAAAACTGTTAATGTCATTAAGGCCATCACGTACTCTGTGTCCAAACAGCCCATGGATAAAGTATATCTCGTGGCCTGGTTCTCCCGGTTTGGAGGAAACACGCAGGTCGAAGTAGCGTATACCTCCCTCAAGCTGCTCCCTGAAGGTGAGGTTCTGGGTCATGGACCACTTCTTCATCACCTTCTTGGCCAAAAAGCGAAATATCGCAACCAGGTGCTTCACATATGCTTTCTGGTCTGGACCGACTGGAGCTTGCTCATCCACCCAGAAGCTGAAAGAATCATGAGAACCTATAGAAAGAGAATAAACGAAGCATCAAGACTGCAGTTAATTTAGCCACTATGTTCTGACTCGAAGTTGGTTATTATATTATTAGCAATAACAATTAAAAATGTTTTTTTTTTAATGTGTGTTAAGAAAATAGCTGTATTAACACATACAAGTCACTGTTTATATTATCCTGTGTGCTGTATTTGCAATGTAACATATCATATAGCATTTGAATTAAATTGCTACAAAAGGAAAACAATACCTTGTTTTACTTTTACCTTCACTTTAGTATCTAATTTAATTGTAGTTAAATGCCCCAAAGAAAAAGACACTCTCTCACCAGGAACTGCCAGATGCTTGAGAGGCATGGAAGTGAGTGCAGGGCACAGGGAGCCCATCCAGTCGGCATTGGAGGTGTTTCCTGTCGGTCGCGTCTTCATTACCTCAAGTAAAGCGTTTCAGCTCTAACATTCACGATGCCAATTCAACACAGATCCAGGCCAAGCTAATCCAGCAATGCTCGTTATCCCCAGCAAAATCATTACGGTCAATCGGGTCATCAACGCATGATTTGAATCAAGATAACAATGATTTAGTCATTATAACATCACTGGATGTGTGAGGCAGACTGCAGATGGAGAGCGAGCCTTTCTACAAAGTTAATCTTCTTAAACCGAAATTACAATCCTTATCCTCCTCCCTGCTTCCCTGCTGGAGTTTAAACGACTTGGTCAGTGCTGATTATCCCCGCCCTCTCCCTCTCCATTAGACAGGTAACAGATGGGACACTTCACCTTTAGTACTGCAGGTGGATATTGTCATGTTTAAAGAGCATGGTGGCCTAGACATTCACTTATTGACCACACCAATGAGTGCAGCAGTCAGGGCAGGACTTAAGGGAACGGGGGCCCCTGGGCATGAGGTTATGTTTGGGCCCTATACACTACAAATGCCCTCAACTAGAACATCATTATAGAGTAACACAAAACACAAATGTATTTTATTATTCTATTGTTTCTGTTCCTGCAGGTATTATGAAAAAGAGAAGTCTTGTTTGTGTGATAGGATATAACTCCTATATTAAAGGCATATATAAAAACACAAACTCATTAAATGGCTTCTTTTTTTTAAATATATATATATATTTGATGACATTTCTTTCCCACTATGTGTGATGGAGGTGAGATGAGGGAGAGTGCTCAGACATTAAGATAATGTAGAATCATCTTGTAAAGGAATGAGGTATGAGAATGTATCATTATCTTTCAAAATGTGCATTCTTTTAGGCTTAATGGAGCTGTTTAAAGTAGCCATGTGATGACAAATTAATCGGGGCAGTCGCAATTTAATACATGTGTCCTTTTTCTATGTGAAAAAAATCATAAATAGGCTAGCAGTTTAAGCTATTTGATACAGTATATGGCCTTGAATGTTTGTTAGCCCTGGCTGACACAATTAACCCTTGCGTGCGCAGTTGAAATGTGGCTTATTTCTGACTGGCATAACTGAACAAATCAAACAAATGTAAACAGGTAAAAGTTGGGGCCCATCGGCTGCAGCCCAGTCAAGCCCAATGGCAAGTCCGGCCATGGCAGCAGTGAGTGAATAATTAAAATAAGTACTACAAAGAAAATCTTTAATTAAATCCTGTCTTCAGCATATTTTGGTTTTTCACACTGGTGAGCATGATTTCACCAAGTACAACATGTTCCTGGATCAACATCCTTGTTGATCCTTGAACAACATTCCAATCAACCAATCAGAATTGAGATATAACTTTTCAGGAAATACTTACAATCAGGGTTAGGTGCTTCTACACACTTGTTAATCAGCTATCATTTCCCATTGATTTAAGGAATAAAATAAGGGTAGGGTTAGGTTTAGGGGTAGGGATTGGGTTAAGTCTATGTTTGGACAATAATGTTGATCCAGGATCATCAGAAGATGTTGATTCAGGAACATGTCTTACTTGGCAAAATCACGGCGACCGCTTGGCAATGCAGTGTGCACCCAGTGAAGTGCTTTTGATTCCCAGTGACTCAGATCTTTAAAATCATTTCACTAAAAATATGTATTATGCCAGAAGGAGGCAAGAAGTGATTGCGTCATTGAATCATTAACTCCACTGATTCATCTCAGAGTTGACCGAAACAATGTGAGAAATCTAATAGACGTCCACAAAAAAGTAGTCTATAAAGATTATTTTCAGTAGCCTAAATCCATTCAATTTACACGAAATAGTAAGTTCCTTGTGGCCTAAGCACAACTAAATATTTATTAAATCATCAACATTCACAAACCACTGTTATTTTAAAGCAGAAAAGGCCTCTACCACGCAGGGTGCTTAAACGTTTTCATCATTTTCACTCATCCTTGAACTTGAACTGGAATTTATCGAGGTATAGGGAAAGAAAGATTCAGAGAAAAACAATGTATAACCAATGTAGTCACATGCTTCAGTGGACAACAACGATTTGTTCACTTAAAAGATTCGTTCAAAAACACAGACTCCTTCATCTATGGCGTCACAGAAGGCTGAATGTTTCTTAAATTAGCTACTTTTAGTGAATAAAGCGTGATTTGTAAATCAGCTGCTATTTGAAATAAAAGCTAGATCGTACGAATGTTCACGTGACTGAAAACTTAATTTAAATGTAAAATGCAAAAGGTTATCAATCAAAACCTTTCCTTTTTTTAGATTAAATCGAATAATTTCAGTTTAGTTAAGTTAAAAGAGTATTTTACAGAGCTTCAGTCCTAAACTTATTGTTACTTGTAGATTTTGACGTTTACACTCCCTTTGACCACTAAACTACTAGTAAGCAAACGCACACACGCAAGCCAACTTCCTGTGTGACATTAGTAGGTTTGCGCATGCAGTAGGGTAGGCTTATTTTTCTCAACGTCAGACGGAAAGATGCTTTGACTATCTCGCTGTGTATCATAATTTCTGAGAGTGGGCATGAAGGAAGATTCCCTCCATTAAGTTAATTGTGGATTTGCGGAAGAAGACGTGACGTATTAGTATCCTTTGAGCAAACAACAGTGACTCGCGCTGACAGCACGCTCCTCACGCGGGCGATGTGAAACATGGAGCATCCAGCGTATCATGGTCCGATAAGCAAACAGAGATGCGAGGAGCTGCTCGGCAAGAAAGGACGGGACGGAACATACCTTATTCGGGAAAGCGAGACCATTCAAGGAGCTCTCTGCCTCTGTGTGTAGTGAGTATTTTGTTTTCTTATTCAAGAAACTGTTGATGACTTTATCAAGGAGTCATAAATGTGCTCTTTATTGTGTACTCTCTCGGTTGTTCTAATTTCCTTGCTTCCATCCGATACAAGATGGATAGATTGTTAAATCTAGTGTTCACTTAATTGAGTGAATGATTTGTTACGAAAGGATGGATCAAATTAACTTACAGCTTTTTTTATTAGTTTAGTAGGCTAGCTACCACCTTCAGAAAAAGTATTGACAGCAAATTGTGTTGAAGAAATAACTATATTGTGCATTCACACATGTATTAAATGCAGAAACTATTTGTCTTGCTTGCTACTGTCAGGAACTTTTTAAAGATGTAAATACATATATGTCCCACAGTCCCAGACATTTTATATGCCATTTTTGGGACAGACAATATATGCATAATTACTTAGAATTATTAAAATAAAAAACAACAACACATACATTCCACAACTGTGACACTTGTTTCATAGCTGATCAAATATGGAAAGCAACGCTTTAGAATGAAAGTCAATGTTGATATTGATTAGAAGGCCTATTTACATTTTTAAACATGTGACCGAGCCAGGAATTTTAGAAAATCTCCAAAACTCATGTGTAGTTTAACAGTAGTCAGTGATGATATAATGTAAATTAAATTTTTTCCCCCATATATATATATATATATATATATATATATATATATATATATATATATATATATGGTTCAGTTGAATTAAGAATATCACACTTATAATCAATAATTAAATTTTGACATTTTGTTACTTACAAAACTAAGTTAATTCTGTATCTCAAAAAGCATTGCCATTTTTTTATATTTTAATATTTTTTAAAGACATTTATCTTTTATAATTGGAATATTTATGGAAAATTAAGCCGTTAATGTTTAATTTGTAAACAAGAAATTGTAATTCTTTCCTTAAAGTACATTTTTCATCCTAGCATTGTTTCTAAATTTGTCCCGTTTCTAGCCCTGATATTATGTCGCGGTCCAATTTGACCCGTTTCAGTTTTTAAGTTGTTGGTAATATTTTGAAACCAATGATGTTGTCCTTGAAGTTTTTTGCACATTTTGTGATTTCTCAACTATCCTCTAGAAGTTATTAACATTTGGCAGCCGCTTTAATCCAAAGAAACTGATCGACATTGAAGTCATAAATGTTGTCAGTTCACATACGGTCAGTACGCTGAGGATCAAACCCATGTTCTTACCATTGCTAGCGCCATGCTACTGCGTGAACGTCAGGATAACACAAGACATTGCTTTTCAACACTTCTTCATTTTTAAACCATATGTTCTCTTTTATTTTTTTGTAATATGTGAGAAATGTTAATGTTTAAGGTTTGCCGTTTTGTTTGTTATTCCAGTATGGTGAACCCAGTTACGGTCAAAACACAATATGTACTGTATTTAGATAAACTATGATCAGGGAAATGCCTTAGATGTTATTCAGGGTGAAGCATTCAGCAGATGCATATTAATAAAAAAAGGAAATGAGCAGCTTGTGTCAGTGGAAAAAGAGAACTGGTAGATGTGGTAGATAAGTTCATGCACAGTAGAGACAAAATATACATGACAATGAAGTTAAACTTTGCTCAAATTTAGAGTATAAACGGAAAACTTCAGTTAAATTAGTTACTGCACATTTAAGGGTCATTCTAGTGATGTTAAATTTGGAAACAATTCAAGGGGGCAGAGCAATATGCTGTATAGTCAGGAGTCACAGAATCCTAAATTTGTCCCTGGTCCTTCACAAAAAACATGTTCTTGCATTCTACCTGCTTCTTTTAATTATTTAGGCTATGTTCAGTCATATGGACATCTTTGGCCATTGCATTATTTTCATTGTTTCATGTATTGAATGGCGCACTTTTAATATGCTGTTTACTTTAGTTAATAGCAGTTTCGAAGAACTTTAAAAAAACGTAGCTAAAGACTTTTGCCTTATGTTACTGTATATGTTATTAAGTTATTGTATATCAGTTTAATATTAGTGATCCAAGTGTTACAGTTTCTAATTTCAGTGTATTCTGTATGTTTTCGAACAATATGCGAAGACTGAAATTAACTCCAAATATAATAATAAAAAAGTAATTGAAATGGTAAATAAATGTCGTATATAATGGAACTATAATATAACGCTATAATCTATATGTATTACTGTTATTATTATTAATGTAGCCTTATTTGTTAATATTTCTTTTTGGAAAAATCCTAACAGTCTTTGTCAAGAACGACTAGATAGATAGACAAAAACAAGATAACAAAAAAGAAGGCTAAACTTCGAAAAAAATAATTTGTACTGATATAACAGCTAATAATAATTGAAACAGAAACTCAATGAAGAGAGAACTAAAAGTCTATCAGTGAATCTAAGATTAAACCAAACATAGCATGATATTTCCTGAAGGTCTCTTTGATAAGAAAGTGTCTTCCAAGAGACAGATGAATATACAAAATGATACAGATGTCAAAGTTTAACATTACCATTTCATTTAATGTAAAAAGCTTTTTTTTTTTTTTTTTTTTTTTTTTTTAATGCAGACCATGATGTATATTTTCAGTGTTTTCATGCAATCCAGGATTTTTTTATGTTTTATGCAGATAAATGTAAGGCTTTTAAAAACCTTTCTAAAATGCAGTAAAGAAAATGTAGGTATTGTATTAGCAATTCTTCAAAGTTAAAAAAGAAAAGAAAAAAACAGCAGATCTGATACGTTTTATAAAAAAAAAAAAAAAAAAACTAAGAAAAAGAACTGAATAGCTCTGCTCACAACCACTAGAATATGGAAATAACTTTTACTAAACATTCTGATCGCATTGCAAAAAAAAAAAAAAAAGAGATGTTTTAATTGGTATTTCTGTCTTGTTTTCCAGTGCAAATGTCTTAAGATTAAATGAACATGCGTAAATGCATTTACTAAGGATAAGATAAGACATTTTTCAGATTAATTTAGGATTAAAACAAGAATATATATCTGCCACTGGGCTCAGAAAAACAATTTAATTCAAAGGGGCCAACACGTTTTCATAAACTCAATGAATGTTGTCCAGTTTCTCAGAAAACAAGATGTCAGTTTGGATCTCATTTTATTGGAGAACAAAACCAAAATAATGAAGATATGATTTTTTTTTTTTTTTTGGCAGCGCATGCAACATTTATTGCAATGACTTTGTGAATTTAAGACCTTTACTCCTTAATCTTTGGAAGGGCTAATTACATTTTTTTAAGACCCACATACTGTATGCCTTAACTATCAAACCCCAAATGTCATAGTCTAACATAATTCAAGTTTTCAAGTTTATAAATGGACTGCTCACTTATTTATTCATTCATTCATTTTTACAGCAAACAAAAAGTGGTCTATACTTATAGGATTCTCCAAACCCACACTGGATACTTCACTCTACAGGTAGGATACACTGAAATAAGTTTTCTGTGCTGGATACCTTTGGTACAACTTTGATTCACTGCTATAGTCTTATCAGTTTGCATTGGTTTGCCAACAAATATGAATAAATGTATAAATATAAATGAATGAAATTCATTATAATGTCACACAATTTGTTTCAGGCCAGCACAGGTGTAGAGGAGAAGTTTTTCAAGACATTGAAGGATCTTATTCACCATTATAAGCAAAAGAATCAAGGACTTGCAACACGCTTATGCCGTTCACTGAAAAGAAAAACGGTGCAAGATCAGCCTTTGCCATGCGCAGCAGCGATAGTGCATAAGGAGGAGAATGACTATGAAAGTGAGTGTCGACTGTTACCATATAAGAGATTAGCAATCATGAGACATTACCAATGTCATTTCAGTGACAAAACATTATCAGAATGTCAGATACTTCTCTTTGAAGGAGAATCAAAAATGCTCCTTAAGCTAAATTAACTGTGAACACTTTTTTTGTCTCTTACAGATGTTGATTGCGGGGGGGACTATGTTGTTGTTCTGCCGGACTGATATAGTCGCAATGTGATGTTCTGACTGGATACCTGGATCAGACAATATGAACAATATAGATGTGCTATTAGTTTCCAAGAACTTTCTGGGCATTTTCACCTCAAATATAGGAAATGCATGTGGAATCACAGTACTCAAATCATATTTTAGCATAGTAGGTATGTTTCTGTGAATGGAAAATGCATAAATTGGGGGTGTAAATTTTAATGCTGTAATGGTATGAATTTTATGGAAGCCTGTTTCTGCTACAAAATAAAACTTTTTTTATCGTACAATTTGGATGTTGTTTCTCACAACAAGAGAAAAAAGTCAGAATTATAAGATATAAACACAAAATTGCAAGCTATAAACTAGATATAAAGGATTCCAAGTTTATATCTAAAATTTTTGAGTTTATACTCGCAATTCTGAGTTTATATAATGCAATTCTGAAATGAGAACTGGTGGGGAAAAAGTCATAATTGTGAGATGTAAACTCAGAATTTAAAGAAAAAAAGTTAAAAAAAAGTAGCTTATTATTATTATTTTTTTTTTATGTGGCAGAAATTGGCCTTCATAGGATTTTTTGTATAATTCGTTCATTACTAATTATGGTATCATAATTATTTGAGTGAAATGTTGAATTGAAAGATTCAAAATTAGTATTTGGTATTGCTTTAATGACAAATGATTCAGAGGATTTCACATGGTCAATGTCACATGTTTGGTTTAATGTCCTAGAAATAGTCCAAAATATTAAATATTGTTTATTTATTTTACAGCATTCTATATATCCTAAAACTTGCTTTTAGATTTTTAATGTGGCCTCAGACTTATAAAATCCATTGTTTGTCTGACTGGAATTGTAATACTAATATGGATCTGAGTAAAATATTAAATTTGTATTTTGTGCTCGATGTTAACTCAAGAAGAGATTTTTGATTGTATATATGTTTTGGTTTTTGGTTACAAAAATGTATATCTGTATATTGTTTGTACAGTTTATAAATATCATCTAATTTTGTGTCAAACAGAGTCTATAATAGCTTATGCTGTGTAAATGTTATGTTCCATGAATGTGCAATCTTCAGTTGTAACATGTAAATATATACAATTTTCTTAAAATAAAAACCTAAAATTGATGGGCCCACATTAGACAGTCAAACATGTTTTGTGACTCTGTTTCATGTGGTCAAAGAATGCAAATGATGTAGCTGGTTGTTACGGTCTAATTTTAAGTTTGGTTGGTATCTTTAATAAATCAATTAGAAAAATAAAATGACTTGATTGGTATGTTTTTTTTCCAAGTGCTTTGTGTCTAATTCTAAATTACCAAATGTTTAATTTCTATAAAAAGTGTTGATGCCATTTGCATAGGCACAGCCTAAAGGTTAAACTGTCTTAAGAACTAGTCTGACCTACTAGCAGTTAACCAAGGGATAACCAGTCTTCCTATTCTATTCATTTTTATGTAACTGTAATGGAAAATTGTGTTACAGTTGAAAAAGTTTCTGCAACTGGCTACAGATACTAAATAAGTTACTACATTTATCATTTACAGTGAAAGTACCTGTTATAGGGCATGATTACATTGGATCATTTTCGTGAAAACATGCTTATAATAATAGCTTAACTGACTGGTTTAAAAACGCCACACAGCAACATTATTAATAAATAAATTTATTTTGCAACTATGACAGTTTGTATATTCTTCTCAAAAGAAGGTTTGAGTAAGGATCTGAAAAACAGTTTTAGCATTTTTTTTTATCCAAATAGGCTTCACTAAAATGCAAATCAGCAACTAATTCTTAAGACGTACGCGGGTCAGTGCTAAATAATGACGAAGTGTAGATGGAAATATACCTTTGACCCATGTACCCAGGCTATGACGCAGATACGTAAGTGCGTCGTGGAACTCTGGCTCGCAACATTCTTCTTAGAAAGGGGGGTTTAATCACTCCCAAAAATATTACAAATAGAGATAATAAAAAAAGAGCAAACCACCCACTGACGCAATATTTAAAAGTTATGTTTCTTCGTAAAAATGCTCTACCTTCTGTCTGAAACGTAAATATTTAGACATATTTGTAAATGTTTCCATTATCCCCCTCCCATTTTGGATAATGAACACTTCCTTCGATTCGAAGTATTAGCGGGAGGAAGTCGCCGTTGTAGCCGACACTGGGGATCTCATTATACGTTTTTAAGTAAAATAAAATACTAGTTTATATTATTGTTAAAATAGAAGTCACTTCCATGCTTGACGAAAACGTTGTATGGGAGAGAATACGATATATCTGTTATTTAATATCAGTAACGGCTTCTATTATCAACTAGCATAGCCCACTCTATGTTTACAAAACCTAACTGTTATCGAGAAACTGTTTAAGTTAGATAGTTTCCCCCTTTAGTTTTTTTTTAATTTTTTTGTTCATTGACCCTTTTTGGTTGTAAAGATGGATGTATCGACCTGTTTGAAGTCTCTTCTGTTGGCCATTCGTCAGTACAGAAATAACAGAAGCGCTTTTAATGCATCACAGCTGCAGAAACACATTGAAGTGAGTTAATTTTTTTTTTCTGGGTTTATTGAAAACGTATTATTTGTGTGATCTATACAAATGCTGGCATCATTTAGTCACCTTCAAGTTGTGCCAGTGTCCAAACATACTTTTTAATTCTTATGTGAAAGGGAAACACAAAAGGAGATGTTATGAATGACAGTCAACGTTCACTTCCTCTCATCATTTCCATACAATGAAAGTGAAAGGTGCCTGAAGCTGTCATTCATGTCCTTTACTGTTTTGTAAGGGGAAAAAGCTATTTCTTAAATATTCAACATCATTTTCTTGTATGGTCTAAAAAAATTTTATTTAGTTTTTTATCTTTTGAATCCCACAAACCCCAAAATATTATCATCCTTATGTGAAGGACCCCCATCCTAAAATTCTAAAAGCAGCTATATATTATTTTATGTATTATTTTATGTAAAATAAATGTGTAAAAAAAAAAATATATATTAGGAAAATATTTTGTTTCTATTGTTTATCTGTTGCATACATATGTTTCAGCGTACTATGGTACTGTATCATTTTACTTATTACTATATTTATTAATTTACTTAAAGTGATTTTATATTATTTAGTTTATATATATATATATATATATATATATATATATATATATACACATATATGTGTATATATATATATATATATATATGTATATGTGTGTGTATATATATATATATATATATATATGTATATATATACACATATATGTGTGTATATATATATATATATATATATATATATATGTATATGTATGTGTGTGTTTGTTGTTGAACCACCTTTTGCTTTAATTACAGCCTTTAGTCTGTTGGGATATGTCTCTACTAACTTTGCACATCTAGATGTTACAATATTTGCCCTCTCTTCTTTACAGAACAGTTACATTTGATGGTGACCATTTGTAGACTTTAAGTCATTCCACAGATTTTCAATGGGTTTTAAGTCTGGACTCTGACCAGGCAATGCAAGGACATTCACCTTTTTCACCATCAACCACAGTGTGCTCAGTTTTGCTGTGTGCTTTAGATCACTGTAATTCAGAGGGCAGCAGATTTTCCTCTCCATTTTTCCTTCTATCCTGACAAGTGCTCATGTCCTTGCTGCAGAGAAAAAGCCCCATAAAAGGATATAACCGCCTCCATCCTTTACTGTAGGAATGCTGTTATTTGGACATATTGTTTGGTGTTGAGACCAAATCATTTAATTTTATCTTATACTTAATAAATACATTTTATCATCTAATCTGCCTCAGAATCTTCAAGGTGTGTTTTGTCAGATCTCAGTCGTGATTGCATGTGGCCTTTCTTGAGGAGCCACCTTTTTCTTGCAACCCTGCCACACAAGCCACATTTGTGGAGAATCTGTAATATTGTTGTCACATGCACACAATGACCAGTCTTTGTCATAAATACCTGCAACTGCTTCAGAGTTGTAGGCCTCTCGGTCGCCTCTCTCACCAGTTTCCATCATTGATAAAGCCTTTGAGCCATCTCCTGACTTGTGCCTGTCCACAACTTTATTTTGGAGATCTTTTGACAGTATCTTGCCACCCATAGTTGATTGTTTGCTTCAGTTACTCTACCAAGGACCGAAATGCTCTAAGAAAGCTGTTTTCATGCTGAGCTAATAAAAATGACCAAAGCTGATCACAGTTAAAAGTCAAAAGGCTTTGTGTGCCATTGTGAAGGTGTTTAGTGGCCAATTTTTAGGAGCGGGTGATCCTCATGTTTGTTTTATATCTTGTATGAGTTGCATTGAGTATTAAATACAGCGGATTAAACCAAAAACTCTGTCCGTCTTCATTTAAGGCTGCAAAGTAAAAAATATTCCCTCCCTGGATCCTAGTTTGAAAACCACTGCTATTTAAAAGATAATGGATTTTCTAGAAAATGCTTTATGTGAATGCAATCTCTATTCTCTAACAACAGATGACTGGAAAAGAAAGAAATGGAGTCATCAAACGGTCAAACCCAGTGTGGTCAAAAGTGGCCAAATGCATAATATTACACATTATTCTCTTTAATATAACATTTGCAATATTTTAATTGCCGTTTTTAAATCCTCAGGATGTTTCGGGGCTAAAATGCGGTGGAGTGCTTTTTTCAGGTCAAGTGCTGCCCAGCGAGTGTCTGAGTGGACTTATGGAAGTAGCTGGAGATCCCAACACCAGTCATGCACTGTCGGGATCCATTATATCCCTGCTGGCACAGTTTGGTATCAAACCCTTTAATATAGTTAAACACACTCAGTTTATAGTTACATCACCATTTGTTTACCTATGCATTTACTCTTCTTAATGGCCCAACAGCTTCTGATGGTGAGGCTAAAGAGGCTCTTCACAGCAGCTACAACTTCACCGGCACTTTGGCAGCCATAATCCACTGCAACAGAACCACACCAGAAGAGCCTCTTGTGCTGCAGGTGACAGTACTGCAGATTTTTAAAATGAATAATGTACTCCACTTGCTTAAACTTGCTTTTTATTTTGATTCATAAAAAATAATAATATGCCTATTATTTTAATACAATATGTTGTCCACAGTGCCTTAATGTGCTGCAGCGACTGACCTACAATGTGAGGACAATGAATCGTGCCTCTCACATCCATGAGCTCATCAGCTTCCTAATGCATCATGTGTAAGACCACGACATTCACTTTTCTGCTTTATACATAGATGTTTGTTTTATGTAAATGCCACTTTTTAACAGAGCAGTCCTCGTGTAAATAAAGATAATGCATATGACTGCATAATACCGTTCAAAGGTTTCGGAAGATTTCTGAAAGATATTAATACTTTTATTAATAAAAATCAAAATGAATGTGGTTCTTTGAATATTTGATTCATTAAAGAATCCTGAAAAAATGTGTCAGTTTCCACCAAAATATTGAGCAGCATAACTGTACTCAACATTGATAATAATAAGCAATTATTAAGAAAAGTTATTTTCAATTGTAATAATTATGTCAACATTATTAATGTTTTCAATGTATTTTTGATCAAACGAATGCAGCCTATGTGAGCATAAACTTGTATCACGGAAAGTACACAGTTTCATTTTCTGCCCACAGCATATAAAATACTGTTCATGTTTGAGGAATATAATCATCATTCAGTTCTGTAAATGCATTAATGATATTGAAAAGTGGTCACAAGTCCTGCATGCAAAACACTTTTTAGTATCTTATTAAGAGGAAGCAGAAATGTTAGAGGTTGAGTAGTGGAAAACCACAACACCGAACTGAAACATAGTCTTCACCTTTCATCACAGAGGCTGGCTGTATAGCAGTAACCTTTAAAAGAAACAAGATGCATTTAAATGTGGCACAGTTATGGTTATGTATGCAAAAGTTTTGACATAAGTATACTTTGAAGAACAGCAGTTATTTATAACAGCCTTCATTTATAAATAAAAACTATGCATAAAATATATCTTTTTTTTATGATTGTCTTTAGCCAGTCAAGTAATGATGACATTGTAAAAGCCTGCTTGGGCCTAATGGCCAACCTCTCTCGACACGACGTCTCTGTGCAGTCACATATCAAATCTCAGGTCAGAATCGGCATTAGTTCTGCATGAACTCTTCTAAGTTTTGTTAATGAACTAACCTGCTGATGTCTATAATGCCTACCCTTTTTATTTATTTTTTTCAGAGTAATGTGAAGGCTTTCTACAGAGACCTGCTAAATTTTCTGGGTCATAACTGTCTGACTGTGGTCATCTTTGCTCTGTCCATATTATCAAGTTTGACTCTTAATGAAGAGGTTGGGCAGAAGGTAGGCTTGCGAAATAGCGCTCATGTTGGTTAGCTTTCTCGTCATCACTTGTTGTGGCTGGAAACTTGTGGCCCTGTACTAGCTTTTCCTTTGTGGTTATTGATACTTAAGTCTTTTTCTTTTGCAGCTGTTTAATGCAAAGAACATTCATCAAACCTTTCAGCTAATATTTAATATCACCGTCAACGGAGATGGCACATTAACCAGGAATTATGCTGTGGACTTGTTAGTGGATCTCCTGAAAAATCCCAAGATTGCTGATTACCTGACTAAGTATGTGTTTATCAGAGTCTGATGACACAGTTTTAAATAGCTTTCTTGTGGCCCAGTCTCAACATATTTTTTTCCCCACACTAGGTATAAACACCTCTCAGTTTGTCTTTCCGAGGTTCTTGGTTTATTAAACAGCAAAGATCCTGATACTGCATCAAAGGTCAAATGCATCATTTGTTCAATACAATTTTAGTTTTGTCAAGTAATTCATTCTTTATGCAAAATATGTATTTAATTTCAAACCTTTAAACATTAGCTTCAAGATCAAAAGGTCTTGAATTCTTGAGTCATGAGCTCTTGTCTGTGCAGGTGATGGAGTTGCTGGTTTCTCTGTGCTCAGTCCCTGTCCTGCGTAAGCTCGTCTGTGAGACGGTGCTCCGACCTCCAGCACCTCGACTGCAGCCTGGTACTAGAAGAGGTGTTCAGGCTCGAGGGTCTGAACCAAGTTTAGCACTTGTCCACTGGGTTACTTCACCCCTGGATGGTCCAGAGCAGTGCTACATGCAGGCTCTCTCCCTGCTTGCTGAGCTTTTTGAAGTATGCTAGTGTTTCATATCAGTTTATTTGCATAATGTTTTTCAAAATACAGTTCCAAAACAGTTTTAAGTTTGGATCAGACTACACAATTTTCACGGGTTCAAGTCTTGGTACCTGTGTGTGCACTTGGATGGGATTAATGCAGAGCGCAAATTCTGAGTATGGGACGCTATACTTGACCACATGTCACTTCACTAATGTAGTTAACAAATGGAAAATTATTAAATTCGATTAATTTCTATAATGTTTTACTGCCATTTCAATCCATAATTGTATGCTTGTCTTCATCTAGGAGGCAATTGACTCCTCTCTGTGCAGCTCAGCTCAGTCGTTTGTGGAGCTCCTTCTACAGGAGGTGTTGGTTTTGCTGCAGTCTCCAGACTCCACTGAAGGAGACCAGCTGCTAAAGAAACACTGTCTACGTGCAGGCCGCGTCGTTGACTTTCTATTAGATATCCTTATTATTAAGCACAATAATCACACTTCAGGACACCTCACAGGTCAAGCTGTCTGTTTGATGAGCTAGTGTTATTAGCCAATTGGTATCAGCAAATATCAGATAATTATTTGGCCTGGCTTTTTTATGAATTGACCAGTAAATTGTTCTAGTATTGTAATTGTCTAATTCTGCTGTAATAGTATAGATGTCCTTGACTCTTTCACTGCTTTGCGGCGATGATGCTCTGAGGATGCTGGTGTCCCAGCGGCTCAGTCCTGAGGTGTGTGTCTCTCAGGTGGAGCTTCTGCTGTCCTACAACCAAGACCTCTCTGGGTCCACCTGCACTACCTCCAACTATCAGCTCAGGTTATTAAATGATTTGGAAGGAATACTTTGTTTGTGAGAAAGCATTGCCACTTACAGTTCCAGTCAAATCTATTACAATCCTTGAGAAATTGTTCATCAAAACAATAGTGGTCTCCTTGTGCATCTCTAGTCAGATGTGCTCTGAGGTGGTGCTGAAGACTCTAGAGCTGATGAGCTATCTTAGGCAGCAGATGCCAGACATGGAGGCGTCCTTCTACAGGATCTTACAGGTACAAGAACTACGCACCCCTCCCTCAGACTTTTTTTTCACACTGTATCAGATATTTATAGCTCTTCCTTTTCCGTTGTGTGCAGGACCAGCGCATGGTGACACCTCTCTCACTAGCGTTGACCTCTAATTGCAGAGAGCTGGTGCAGGTCGCCCTTCGCATACTTTTTGAAGCAGCCCCACTCCCCGATTTCCCCTCTGTCATGTGAGTTGACCGAACACACAGCCACAGTGTGATCATTTACACTGAGGTGTCAAAACATTAATCTTGACTCTCCAGGCTGTTTTAAATGAAGTACAGTACCAAACATTCTGACTGAGTGAAAAAAATAGCGAGAGTGTTTTAATTTTAATTTGTGTTGGTTTCTAAGGCATTGCTGATGCTCATACTTAGAATTACACATTTGAATAAACTGCTTATCCTAAGTATTACAATTGCATGCATAACTAAGCATTTTAAATCATGATTTTAGAAAATTCATAAAATTCCCTAAAATGATTAAATGTACATTATGAACATGCAAAGAGCACTCGAGCAGGCAAGGTTTCCTCCTTAAGGGGGGGGTGAAATGCTATTTCATGCATACTGAGTTTTTTACTCTGCTAAAGAGTTGGATTCCCATGCTAAACATGGACAAAGTTTCACAAATTAAGTTGTACGTTTGAAGGAGTATTTTTGTTCCAAAAATACTCCTTCCAGTTTGTCACAAGTTTCGGAAAGTTTTTTTTGAGTATGGCTCTGTGTGACATTAGATGGAGCGGAATTTCCTTATATGGGTCCTAAGGCACTTCTGCCGGAAGAGCGCGCACTCCCGTATAGCAGAGCACTGAGAGGCTGAGCACAGCCTGATCAGAGCGAGAGCGTCGCGAAAAGGCACAAAAGAAGTGTGTTTTTGGTTGCCAGGGCAAGACAACCCTGCACAGATTACCTAAAGAGAAACAGCATTAAGGGACCAGTGGATGGAGTTTATTTTTACAGAGCATCAACGGAGTTGTGCAAGTGTTTTTGTTTGTTCTCTGCATTTCGAAGATGCTTGTTTACAAGGCCCAGTTTGACGCCGGATTTGCACATAGTTTATTTCTTAAGGATAATGCAGTCCCAACGAAAAAGGGTCACGATCATGTGTTGGAACCGCAGGCGGTGAGTAAAACTGCTTCAAATATCTCTGTGTTATTAACTTAGCTATCGGCGCGTGAGCACATCAAGTAAATAACATGCGATGTTGTCATCAAACTGCACTTTCCACATGTACAGCTTAAAAAAAAAAAAAAAAAAAAAAAAAAGACGACATATAGTGGAACTTAGTCATTTTCCAAAACCTCTAGGCGCTCGTGTTTTTGCGGGAAAAATCAGTACAGACTATCTTTCTCTTATAAATATAATAAAAATAAAGACTTTTTGGAGTTATGAAGCGTGCAGTACTACTCTATAGGTACTCAAGATTAACAGGATATTGAGTGAAAACTAGCATTTCACCCCCCCTTTAAATGCAGATATGGTGCTTAACCACAAAAAAACTACACTACTGTTCAAAAGCGAGAGGTTGGCAAGATTAATTTAAAAGTTTTGTATAGTGTTTCACCAAGGCTGCATTTATTTGATCAAAAATGCAGTAAAAACTGTAAAATTGTGAAATATTGAGTATTATTAAATATTATTATTGTATAACTGTTTTTTTTTTCTAATATGTTTTAAAATTTAATATATTCCTGTGATGGCAAAGCTGAGTTTTCAGCAGCCATTACTCCAATATGATCCTTCAGAAATCATTCTGATATGCTGATTTGCTGCAAGAAACATTTCTTAGTATTATCAGTGTTGAAAACAGTTGTAGTGCTTAAAATCTTTTCGTGTAATATGATGTGTCAATAAATAGAATTTATTGGAAATAAAAACCTTTTGTAACATTATAAATGCCGTCATTATTACTTTTGATCAGTTTAATGGTAAATACAACTTAAAAAAATGTTGACCCCAATATTAGTGCCTTTTATTTATTTAGAAATAAACATTGCCATTAAATCGGAAAATAATTGTTCTCTGTCACTCTTGTTTTAAGTCTGGGGGATAGTATTGCTGCCAATAATGCATACCGTCAGAGGGATGGGGAGCTGTCGATCCGGAGCAGCTCTGCTACTGAAGATGTGTCTTTCATGGGGAAGAGTTTTCCCATAATGCATGCTGAACCACCTGGTTCTGCTCACCAAAGTATCGACAGCCTCATCGAGAAGCTTCAGAGCGGAGTGGAGGTATTGCATTTGTCTGGGCTTTTGTCTTTGTTCTTTCATGAGAAGCTGACATTGACTTAGTTCTGTGACCACAATGTCTGCATATACTCCAGCGTGGGTTTAGGTGTATCTAATTTCATACTGTCAATAGAAACGTGCCCACAAGTGGATGGCAATGCATGCTTGTTTTTTTCTTTATTTCTATTGTTGTGTTTTTTGTAGTTACAGGAGAAGGTCAAAGATGTGCACATGTCAGAGATCATTGATGTGTATGAGCAGAAGCTTTCTGCACTAGCGGTAAGTTGTCATCAAGGAACTTCCTGTGTATATATTTAACATATGCAGACTTTGAAATTGTATGTGCTTTTGTATATGTAGTGTAAAGAGAGCCGTCTACAGGACCTTTTGGAGGCCAAAGCACTCGCGCTGTCGCAGGCTGATCGACTCATTGCTCAATACCGCTGTCAGAGAGCTCAGGCGGAAGCTGAGGTTACACAGTTTTTTTTCTTCTTTCTGCAGTAAAATGTAACTACTTTTGCACGACCACTGTTTATGCATATGTGCTTTTTGAGTTGCTATTATTGAGTTGCTATTATATACAGTAGTTGTTTTCTGTTCTTTCTCCATTCTAGGCACGTAAATTGGCATCTCTACTCAAAGACACGGAGCGGAAGAAAGAGGATCTGCAGACGGAGTTGAAGGATCATCTGTTGGAGGTCGAGAGATTGAAGTCTGACAGCCAGCAGCTCCTGGAGCACAACGGCCGTCTGCAGGCAGTCGCTGACCAGCATCAGGAGCTGAAGGGCACTTATAACCAGTTGCTCAGTAGGTCAGTTTCACACACACACACACCACACACACACACACACACACACACAAACAAACTTACACACACTCGAATACAACATTTTAGTCCTCCAGGAATGGATACATCACATGTTTATTATAGATAAACAACCTTCTTTCTCCTCATCCTTTATTTTTAGGTATGACAAAAGTGAAGGGATGCTAAAGGACCTGCAGGCTGCCCATATCTCACTTACCCAGCAGGCTGAGGGGCTGAGAAAGACCAATGAGGGATTAAAACGCCAACAGGAGAGGTCAGTGTTTGAAATGCTGGAGTGAAAGTCAGGCGTTTTATCAGGTGACTAATAAAGGTGGCATGAAGTATAACCCATTATAAAATATTATAAAAAATAAAATATTACATTTGTCATTATTATTATTTACTGGATATGCTTCAAGTCACTCTTGAAAAATGTTTTATAAAATTAATATAATTATCATATCGAAGAATAACCCAACTCAATTTAAAAGAAATAATAATAATAATTATCATTATTATAGTTGTTGTCATTATTATAGTTTTTTTTTAAATGGTAATAATAATAATTAATTATTATTATTTATTGAAGTTGAACTGTACTTCATGCCACCCTTGAAAGAGTCAATAATAATTATTATTATTATTATGGAAAATTCTTGAATGACCTTAAACTTTTGAGTTTTATCTGCTCAGGACTCTTGCAGAGTTGGCAGAAAAAGAACAGCAGATAAAGGGCCTAAAGACAGACGTGCTGGAGAAAGAGCGAAAAATAACAGGTGAGCGGTGGAATTAATTTCACATCAGTTTTATGCTGTTTCTGTCATACACACTTTTGTTTGGTTTCATAAAGTGCACACAAAAAGGTTCTGTTCTGTACCAGGTCTTCAGAACGATCTGAGGAGACAAGAAGAGCAGATTCATGAGATGGAAGAGAACATTTCCAGTCTCAGGAAAGAGCTTCATAAGACAGAGCAAGCCAGGAAGGACACCAGCATCAAGGTGTCATCAACATTCACTCTAACCTATCAATCAGTCCTATCAGTCTCAAATCATATTGTGTCATGATTAAACAAACAATCATGATTTAGCTTTACCTGTTTTCTATCTGCTATATAAGGGGTCAGGTAGGCTGCATTATGATCCAGTGTGTTTTCTGTTGTACTCATCTTGCAGGCTTCCTCTCTGGAGCTGCAGAAATCTCAGCTAGAGGCCAAGGTGGAGAAGATGGAGGAAGAGCTGAGCAAACACACGCAAATGATCTCCATGATACACAGTCTCAGCAGCGGCAAACTCAAGGGGGACGTCACCGCCAACCTCTCTCTGTGACTTGTGCACATTCATGTACACTCCATCAAGCTATGAAATGCTTCACATGCTTCATGAATTTAAAATAACTTATTTTATCTTTGTTTTATCACGTTTAGTCTGTAACTTTGTATGTTTTCTTTAGTGTTTTTATGAATAAATGTCTATAGAAAATTAACACTACATTTTCCCTGCTTTCAGTTTGTATCATATTAATTATTGCAATTATTCAGTTGTTGAAGTAATGTGCAGATTTTTTAAAGAATCTTTGGCCACTAGAGGGCACTGTATATACTTTACAGATTGTGACAAAGTATTGTGTAACTTTTTTTTTTTCAATAAACAAGAATTCTTATCTTCCTAAGAGAAAATGTTCAGTGATCATTCTTTCAGTTTCACAATGATAAGGATGTGGTTTTAAAGCTCAGAGAGTTTTATAGGGCCTTTCATGTGAAAGGTATGACTTCCTTGTTTAAATATAATCTTGTTTTAGGCCTGTAAAAATCAGTGTAAGTCATAGTTTCTGTTTATTTAATGCGTAAGTGTGTTCTTGTATTTAAATAATGTATTAGTTTAGAAATTAGTATTATGTATTAGTTTGAAACTTTTATTTATTTATTCTTTAAGAACAAGAGAGTGAGAGCTATAGAAATTAATTCAAGCAGGTTTGAACAAAATGCCATTATAGGTGTTTTTTTTATTTTTATTGTTGTTGTTTTTTGTGTCATGTCAATATAAATGTACTGGTAACATTAGTTTCAGTGTTTGAACCTGATTTGTTACATATTTTCATAGTTGTTTTGGCAAGTTGTCAGCCAATCAGATGAATGTGTCCCAAATAATCAGTCTGGACTGTAACTATGCATTAGACATTGTCTCAAATTTTATATATATATATCTTGAGTGTGAATGTTTTTTAAAAAGACATCTGTTAATCTTACTTCACCTGTCTGTTTGAACATTCTCTCAGATTCTCACAGTTTGTCAGTGTAACAATTTTAGGTGCACACATTCTGGGATAAATCAGTAACCACAAACAGCTGACTGAAAAGTAATTGCTGAATCATTTTCTTAATGTAAAGATGTATTTTAAATGAAAAGTGATCGCTCGATTCATGGTTTTGTTATACAAACAATTCAGTACATGTCTCAAAACGCGTCAGACAGGCTGCGCTAGGTGTGAAAAGTTGCTTTGCAATTCAGAACGGCAACAATCAAACCAAAAGCTTCCATATAAGGAGCAGTTATCATTTCTTTTTTTGTTTTACAGCTGGAGGTGTGCCTCGGTCTCAGGTTAAAGGTATGAGTTCCTTTATGAGTTTATCATTACCATGTGTGACTCAGAGTTTCTCATATTTTGGTCATTTATTATGATCCACCGATCCCTGATGTGGAATGAGACAGACAAATTAAATATTTACATCCTTCATAGACGAGCCAATCTTCATAAAATGTAAGAATACTGCAATTTAAAGTAGTAACAAAAAAATAAATAAAAAAACACTGGAAAACTCAGATTTGCACATCATGTAAAAGAACAGAAATACATGATTTCCCCTCATAAAGCCCTTGATTAGTATATTCTACATTGATAGGTTTATATAAAGCTTAAATATAATACATTTACAGCCACACATTAGCACCTTCTAAAACAAGAACACACACACATACACACACACAAAAAAACTTGATTGTTTACATATTTTTCTTAGTCAGAAAAAGCTGACTTGAATCTGAAAATGCCTGGAATCTGATCTATCCACTTCTGACAGAGCTAAAACATGTTAGAAATGATTAAGTTAAAAGCCAAGCTCCTTCAGTATACAGAAAAGATAGTCTGTAACTTGGCTGTGAGTTTAGAAGGACATCTGAGTCTAGGCAGTGGCTGCTTCAGTGATGGTCCCTTAAAATGTATCTTCAGACAGAAAACAAATAAAATGTGTTTCATAACCCGGAGTTTCGGGCTCATTGCACTTGCTGGTACCTCCTCGTATGGTTTCACCTTCAAAAGTCTTAATATTCATCTTCAGGCTTACTTAAATAAATATAAATACTAAAGATCAGGTACTTGATTTCCTTGTCAGTTTTCATCGATAATACGTTTCATTGACAGTATGTAAGATTTGGATTCTCTTTCTTCAATGCTAGAATGTGATTCTTTGGATTTTGGAGCTTGGTATTTCCTTTCTGTGTGAAAACATATGGCAGTTTAGTTTCAGGTTAGCATACTGTGGTAAACACATACAGTTTCAAGTGAGGAAGGCAGATTCATTCAAATAACAACAAAACTTTTTGAATTCAAAGTTCTTTAGCATTTTTTAAATAAATAAAATAATGATAAATAAGATCATGATATAACAACAAAAGAAAAATAAATTAACTTACCGCATAGATTCTTTTTCTTACAACACAAATAAATAATTAGAGCAATTAGAAGAATGGCTAGGACTATACTGATGCAGATAATTATTATGTTAACTTCCTTTCCCAAACCTGTATGGAAAGAAATGAGGATCAATTCTCTTTAAATGACGTCTCAGGTGCTATGACCACGTTCAACACATTTTTATCTGCTTTTATTATAAAGATTTTATTTTGTATCTGTTTGATTGATTAGTAGATACACCAAATTTAAACCATTTTAGATAGTAGAAATGTTGATATACCTCCTGATTGGACTGTAGTTTGTGTAATGTATCTGTACTGGGCTGTAGTGCTTTCACATGTGTATGTTCCCAGTTGCTCTTGATTAAGATGAGATAGATTAATACTTCCATTTTCTGGATGGAATGTAACTTTATCCCCCCACTGTTTAGAGATTTCCTTCATAGAGGTTTTGTGGTCATATGTCAGGACGGTGGTGGTGGAAAAACTCAAGGTGAGACTGTAGTTGAAGTCCTTAGTGACTGGACATTTGAAAGTGAACTCGTTCTCTGAGAGTTCTGCAGCTAAATAATAATAAAAAAGGTTCAATTATGCATTAAAATAGGAATCTGACAAAAAAAAAAAAAATCTCTGTACTTCAAAATGTAACTTTATAAACATTTAAATGTATAATTGTTCTCTTACAGAACATCAGACATATTCTGTGAGACTGAAACAAAACAAAAAAAAAAATTATGTGAATTTACCTTGTTGTGTCAGACTAGCTGTATAGCTGTGTTTATTAGTAGTTATGGAGCAGTTATACGTGTAGGTATCTGTGATGGCATCCACTTGAAGTTGACTTGTCACAGTAAACAGCTGATCTTCTGTTTGACTGAGGCTGTTCTGTGGCTCCATTGCTGGAAGGTCTGAGGACCACCACAAGACTTTCGGTTTTGGATAAACTCCACTGGTGCTGCAGATGACTTTATCATTATTTAATGTGATGTTCACTGATTTAGCTGGAGCTAAAAAAGATAAACATATAGCAAAACGGTTATAACAAACATTTTGTGTTTTATCAAAAAAAAAAAAAAAAAAAAGGAAAGAAGTCGAAGTATGCAATCTTCTTATGCTCTTATAATACTTATATATATTTTTTTTTTTTATTTATTTATTTATTTATTTTTATAAAATGAAAGTATATTGTTTCTGTAGATACAGCAACTTTAACAAGTTTAAATTAATAGTTTTAGATTTCTCCATCGTTTTAATTCAATTATGTCATTCGCAATGCTTCACAGGCAGTGTTTGGTAGATGACTTACAAACACAGTCCATTCCAAAGCACATGAAAATTTAGTTAGTAATTTAATTAATAACATTACACATTATAATCAGACTATGTTTTGATTACTTTAAGATTACTAAAACTAACTTGTAACTAGCTTGTTTTCATTGATTTAAATAGTGTTGTACAACATTGATATAAAATACAAAGAGAATTCCTATTATTGTTATTTAGTAACATGAAGTGCATTCAACATTACATCAGGTTTTCTGAAACTGGAGTTCATGACATATAATTAGTTACTACAAAGCACTATTCTCAGGATAGCAGTTCTTTCCCTCACTAAACTGTCTAATATTCTCGTATTCTAATACCTTTATCTTTTTGTCCAATTTTCATGTACTTTTTCTGTTGAATAAAAATTAGTAATGATGCGATTCACAAGCTGCTTAGTTTGGTTTATAGTTTATACCCCCGGTTTCACAGACAAGATTTAAGGCTAGTCCTAGACTAAAATGCATGTCTGTGCTGTTTTAACTGAAAGGAACTTGCACTGACATTTCTTAAAATATGTCAGTGGCCTTAATTTGTCTCAAGATGCAAACCACATGTTTATTTTTTCTAAGGCATGTTTATAAAAGCTATGAATGGCCTAGCTGAACAATGGCTTAATCCTGTCTTAAAGTCTGCATGAAATGTACTTATTTATTTTATTAGTCTTGATTAATCCGTGCAAGTTAATCTGCTGAATTCTTTTCTGTTTTGTTTTGGAAATCTTTAATCAAAATCTGAACATTTACATCTGCTCTGTAATGGCATTCCTTCTCTGATGACGAAAGTTTGAATATCCCAACCTTCTTCAAGCTGCTATGAGTGTGCAAAAATAAAACCCCGCCCTCTATTCAATATTCAGTTTCGGATGGAAATACATCACTACACTAAAATAAAGTCGGCGGCAACTTCCGGACATTAATCTAAGCCCTGTCTGTGAAACTAGGCCTCAGTGTTTTAATAAAGACTTTTAAATAAAAATACTTCCGTAAGCAACAAGTGATGAAAGCGAATCTCCTAAGCAACACAGTTTCCTCTGGGCAGTCAAAAATCTCTTTTTTTTTTAAGAGTTTCATAAATTCTCATTCTCACCTTCCACTGACACATCCACATAATTCTCATCATTAGTTTTGTCAGTGGCAGCGTAGCACTTGTATTTGCCTTCATCTTGGACCGTGATATTTATTATGAAGAGTGATAAATTTCCATTTTTAATTTCAGATTCCAACAACAGGGATGTCCTTCCCTTGTAGTCCAGGTGCTGATGGCCCAGCTGGTCCTGATTGTGGTAGAATGAATGGACTGGAATTTTATCCTTGTACCAATGGATGATATCAAGTTTGGTGGAAGTGCAAGGTAACATACATTCCTCAGAATAGATACAGGAGACATGAGTGTCTGTAAAAACACAGAGGCTCATATTAAGACTACATACAGATGGGCCTACTGTATATATTCATCCAGCATTCAGCATTCAGGCTTCCCTGTACAGTCAGTTGTAAGTTATTTTAGGAAAATGAAATCACAAATAAAATGACCTCCATGTCTGAGGCCATTGAGAAATGTGCGTAAACAGCTTTTGCAGAATACCTTTGGGCTTAATAGAAAACGTGATTCCAACAAGTCTGCAATCATTTACTTGTGTATCAAAGGTCAAATCTGAGTAAAGGAGTTTAACTTCATTTGATTGTGGTTTAAATAATCAAAACTGACACTAACGCTTACTGTTCTTAAAAATAAAAGTGGACTAAAAGTAAATAATTATTTTTATTATTTTATACACACACACACACACACACACACACACAGACAGACAGACAGACAGACAGACAGACAGACATAAATAAATGTTATGTATAAACTATATATATATATATATATATATATATATATATATATATATATATATATATATATTCATACAGTACATATTATTATATCTGAGAAAAAAAAATATTGAACTATTATATTAATCTCCGCGAGAAACACACACACACACACACACACGTTCAAGCATTGACATTAATGTAATATACAGTTAAATAAACATGTTCAGAATTAAAGTTTCATAGTAATAATTTAATTACCCACTTAATTTGTGACTGTCATTTCTTTTAAACAGAGACTGAGGTGCTAATGTGACTGAAGGAGCCAGTCTGTTTCTGAGCTTGAGTTAATGAGGCAATATCAGATGTGTAAATAAATGTCAGTAGATATTTTGATTTCTTACCTCCTAAGGTTAAAGGCAGAATCCATAGCAAGAAAAAAAGCTTCATAGTCGCATAGTTTAAAACTAAATGAAGGTAATAAGTCATTCCACCAACTATTTTCTGTTTTGATTCCTTCTCACTGCAACACACCCTCCGAGATTAACAGGAGTTGCCACACTTGTTCTTAAATCCCTCCCATGAACTATATAACACTGATGAATATCAGTGTGCAATATATTCTGTACATGTTGTATTTTATCAATGGCAGTCAATCACAGAAATAAACTGCCTATTTATTATATGAAAATACAGATTGTTATTGTACAATCACACAGTATGATATTGAGTTTGACAGGTGTTTGTGAGATGACGTCACACTAGACCTGACAGGAGTGATTTGTAATTCTTTTACATTGACAGGTGTATAGAACCATTATTTACTTTTACTTGTTATTAATTAATTAGGATTGAAATCAGAACTTTTGAGGTTTTAGGCCCCAGAAACGTTTTAATAGCAGATCATGTTAAATAAAATATTAAGATAGAGCTGGGAAGAGGTAGATGTACATCAACTACAGTATAGACTATTTGTTTAGCAAATATTGCTTCTGATTTGATCTTCAGCTTTGAATTATTATATAGATTAAATAGCTTCAATATTTATAACAATACAATGACAGTGAGAAATTTTCATTTCTGTCAGAAATTTTAAAGCATGTAAAATCAATCAGTAGTTATTGATATTTCAAATAGAATAAAGCGACACAAACCTGAAGGTATTTAGTCATGTTTGCTTCCATTTATTTTTGATCACAGTGCTTCGCTTCACAATGTACATACTTTTAGTCTAAAATTGCACATATTTGAATAAATATGTATTCACATGTTTACCTCATATTCTATATGTAAACATATAGGAGCAGTTATTATTATTTTATGCTTTTCTTTATAAATGACTATAGTAATAGATACTTTTAGATCATATTAGTGCTGTAATTGTAAAATTTCTGTAGCTTCTCATCAACACTTAAAGGACTACACACCATATGGTGACTGACCAATCAGAGCCAAGTCATTGAGAAGGCAGCATTACATTTGAAACAAACTCTATTAAGTTTACTGATCTATGAAAGAGAAACCCCTGAGCAACATACTTTAATTTTTAACAGGTCTCATTTTTCTTAAAGAAGTCAGGGATCTTGTAAAAGTTTCAGAAATTCTCGTTCTCAACTTCCACTGACACATTCACATACTATCCATCATTATTTTTTTTAGTGGCAGTGTAGCATTTGTATCTGCCTTCATCTTGTAGCCTGATGTTTCATAACATAATATGACCTTTATGAAGCCATTGAGAAATGCCCTGAACCAGCTTTTGCAAAATACCTTAGGGTTTAAATAAAAGTGATTCCAACAAGTCAGCAATCATTTACTTGTGTATCAAAGGTCAAATCTGAGTGAAGGTATACAGATGTGTTTACCTTCAGCTGACTGTGGTTTAAATAGTCAACATTTAACCTATTCATAATGTTTTTGATGCAGATATTATTATGCAATATCAAAATATTAGTAAAAATATTTTTTACATTGTTTTTGTCATAAAGGTTTTCGTTTTAATTTTGAGAAAAGAAACAATTATATGGATCTCTGCAAGAAACACAAAAGTTCATATATTCACATTAATGTAATGCAAAGTTAAATAATCATTTTTACAATTAATGTTACATTTAATTATGAAAATGTTTGTTACCATCATTTCTTTTAAATAGACACTGAGGTGCTAATGTGACTGAAGGAGGCAGTATGTTTCTGAGGTTGAATGAATGATTTAAGAGTTTTTGAGACACATATCAGACGTGTAAATAAATGTCAGTAGATATTCTTAATTTTTACTTCCTAAAGTTACAGACAGAATCCAAAGCAAGAAAAACAGCTTCATAGTAACTGATTTGTAATACAGTATTGTTCAAAATAATAGCAGTACAATGTGACTAACCAGAATAATCAAGGTTTTTCGTATATTTTTTTATTGCTACGTGGCAAACAAGTTACCAGTAGGTTCAGTAGATTCTCAGAAAACAAATGAGACCCAGCATTCATGATATGCACGCTCTTAAGGCTGTGCAATTGGGCAATTAGTTGAATTAGTTGAAAGGGGTGTGTTCAAAAAAATAGCAGTGTGGCATTCAATCACTGAGGTCATCAATTTTGTGAAGAAACAGGTGTGAATCAGGTGGCCCCTATTTAAGGATGAAGCCAACACTTGTTGAACATGCATTTGAAAGCTGAGGAAAATGGGTCGTTCAAGACATTGTTCAGAAGAACAGCGTACTTTAATTAAAAAGTTGATTAGAGAGGGGAAAACCTATAAAGAGGTGCAAAAAATGATAGGCTGTTCAGCTAAAATGATCTCCAATGCCTTAAAATGGAGAGCAAAACCAGAGAGACGTGGAAGAAAACGGAAGACAACCATCAAAATGGATAGAAGAATAACCAGAATGGCAAAGGCTCAGCCAATGATCACCTCCAGGATGATCAAAGACAGTCTGGAGTTACCTGTAAGTACTGTGACAGTTAGAAGACGTCTGTGTGAAGCTAATCTATTTTCAAGAATCCCCCGCAAAGTCCCTCTGTTAAAAAAAAGGCATGTGCAGAAGAGGTTACAATTTGCCAAAGAACACATCAACTGGCCTAAAGAGAAATGGAGGAACATTTTGTGGACTGATGAGAGTAAAATTGTTCTTTTTGGGTCCAAGGGCCACAGGCAGTTTGTGAGACGACCCCCAAACTCTGAATTCAAGCCACAGTACACAGTGAAGACAGTGAAGCATGGAGGTGCAAGCATCATGATATGGGCATGTTTCTCCTACTATGGTGTTGGGCCTATTTATCGCATACCAGGGATCATGGATCAGTTTGCATATGTTAAAATACTTGAAGAGGTCATGTTGCCCTATGCTGAAGAGGACATGCCCTTGAAATGGTTGTTTCAACAAGACAATGACCCAAAACACACTAGTAAACGGGCAAAGTCTTGGTTCCAAACCAACAAAATTAATGTTATGGAGTGGCCAGCCCAATCTCCAGACCTTAATCCAATTGAGAACTTGTGGGGTGATATCAAAAATGCTGTTTCTGAAGCAAAACCAAGAAATGTGAATGAATTGTGGAATGTTGTTAAAGAATCATGGAGTGGAATAACAGCTGAGAGGTGCCACAAGTTGGTTGACTCCATGCCACACAGATGTCAAGCAGTTTTAAAAAATTGTGGTCATACAACTAAATATTAGTTTAGTGATTCACAGGATTGCTAAATCCCAGAAGAAAAAAAAATGTTTGTACAAAATAGTTTTGAGTTTGTACAGTCAAAGGTAGACACTGCTATTTTTTTGAACACACCCCTTTCAACTAATTGCCCAATTGCACAGCCTTAAGAGCGTGCATATCATGAATGCTGGGTCTTGTTTGTTTTCTGACAATCTACTGAACCTACTGGTAACTTGTTTGCCACGTAGCAATAAAAAATATACTAAAAACCTTGATTATTCTGGTTAGTCACATTGTACTGCTATTATTTTGAACAATACTGTATGTAGTCACTAGTCAACTCTGTTAACTAATTAATATAGTTAATAGAAATTATATTTACATTTTTATATATTTAGTAGATGTTTTTATGCAGACAAGACATACACACACAAAACATTTCCTGCATGTATTCTCATGTTGGTCTGTTGATGATCTGTTCTGTTAAGCAGTCATCCTCAGATGCAGCTCTGCTGTTTGCAACAGTCATTGTCAAGGATAGAGATTTGTGAATATGATGCAGTGATATGAGGAGGATTTATTATGCAACTGCAACCACACACAAACCTCTGATTGGTTGCATCTCTGTGGCCTCTACATGGAAGTATAGACACAATTGTTGCACATATATATTAAGTATAAGTCTATGTATTCCAAATATTGATTGACTTATGATTCTGGTAATACATACCTTTGCATTTTATGATTCCTATTAATGCTAAGACTGCAGTGACTGCAATGCATGTGATCACAGCAGCAGGAATTCACCACTTGGTGGCGCTCTCACCCTTTAGTTTTTCCACAGAAACAGTTTAGGTGGTCATTGGAATATGAGGAAAATAAGTTTGTTAGCTGAAGAATAAAACAAATGCCTTTAAGAAGACCATTATGAAATAAAGTTTTTTCTCAAATACTCATTGGACACAATTATTGCCCCCCCCCCCCCCCCCCAGAAATTCTTATGAGTAAAATATCTCTGAAGTATATTGCCATTCATATTCACAATCTTGAGCACTCCAGCGTAATTATAAACAAGAAATTATCCAGCCATAGCTTCCTGTTTCACAGAAATATAAAGTGGAGGGAAAACAAAGCCCAAATACCCTTAATCATCCATCACAATGAGAAAAAATCAAATAATATATTTCTGATATGCAGCAAAAGATGATTGAGCTTTTCCACCACCAGGGCAATAATTAAGAATTTCCAACCAACATAAAATGTTACGGATCTGCCTGGAAGAGGACGTGTGTCTAATTCATCCTAATGTGTGGTGAGAAGGAGAGTTTGAGCTCTCCAAGGATCACAGCTGGAGAACTGCAGAAAATAGTTGAGTCTCAGGTTCAGAAAACCTTTAAAAAAATTGTGAAACAGCACCTACATCACCACATGTTGTTTGGGAGGGTTTCAAGAAATATTCTCCTAGCTCATCCAAAACAAACTAAAGCATATTCAGTTATCAGACATGACTGGAACTTCATAGGGACTGGCTTCTATGCTCACATGAAACTAAAGATGTAGCTTTTTAGTAGTAAACACTCAAGATGGGTTTGGTGAACACAGAGATAAAAAGTACCCCATGTGTACAATGAAATATACTGCTGTATTTTTGATGTTGTGGGCCTATATCTCTGCTGGAGGTCCTGGACATCTTGTTTAGATACATGATATCATGAATTCTATCAAATACCAATAGTCAAAAAAATTAGTAAGTGACTGACTGACTGTTAGAAATCTTATAATGGGCCATGTTTGGATCTTCCAACCGTGCAATAATTCAAACACAAACCTCAGAAACAACACAGAAATGGTTCAATGAGCACAAAACCAAGCTTCTGCTATGGCCATTCCAGTCCTCTGACCTGAACCCTATAGAAAATGAGAAGAGTGAACTGAAGTGGAGAAGCACCAACATGGAGCTGGGAATCTTAAGGATTTGGAGTGATTCTGGATGAAGGAATTGTCTCTGATCTCTTGTCAGGTGTTCTCTAACCTCTTCAGGCATTATAGGAGAACATTTAAACCGGATGAATAAAATTTGGAATAAAAGGTTGCCTTTAATTGTGGCCAATGTGTCTTAGAGAAAAACATTTATCTGGTGAGCAGAGAGGATACAGGTGTAGGTTCCAGTGTGCTCTAGTCCCAGCAGGTTGTGTAACTGCAGTGAGCCTTATCCATCTCTGGGGGTCATCAGTCATGCTTTCTCCTTCCAAATGCTTGTGCTCTGCTGTGTGAGGCTATCAGAGGTATACATGGTTGAGGACTTGTGTTCTTTGGTGAAGGACCATGTCAGTGTGTTCTGCAGGTTCCATGGATCCATGATATTCTCACGACTGTGTGTAACTGTTTGGTTGGTCATATTTGGTTTGGTTGGTCAAATATTTTGTGATGCAGTGTTGTGCAATAATAATGATGATGAAATTCAATGTAACAAGTCCAGACATCTATGAATTCGCTCGGTGAAAACAAACCTTTCTCCTGCAGCGATGCCCTCCATGTCTGAGACCTGTAGAATGATTGAGTGAGGCAGATGTAGGTCAGATTGTTCAATTTCTTGAGCTTGCTCTCCACCAAGTACAGGCCTTGTTTGTCAGCTGTTTTGCATGTGAAGGGTTGGAGGGAATCAGGTAGACCAGACGGCTCTATGAACAGGTTTACAAGGGGAGCAGGGTAGACATCTCAACAGGAGCATATGACTTCCTCAAAACCACTGAGACATGTTGTCTGCAGGCTCACTGGCTGGACAGGAGCCAGAACGAGAGAGTAATTTTTTGTTTTTGTTGTTTGTGATGGTGTTTTCATTTTCCAGTCACACGTGGTTGCTGTGGCATATGTAATTAAAATCAGGCACATTTTTTCCTCTAATCAGCGGTAAATTCCATCAGGAGCATTATTTTACACAGAGCCGTTGTTAACTGAAAAGCTGCTCAAATTCACGTTCATTATCAGACAAGACAAAATGCGCATTAATTATCGGACTATATTTATCATGCACCCCTACCAAGAATGCACCACTGTCATTATTCTCTCTTCTTGAAGGCTTGAACTACAGTGGGGGGGAAATTATTTATTAACACCAATCATTATTAACTAGATAAAGGCTGCTTTCTGGCGGAATATCGGATCGATTGAAACTTTTACAAATACATTTTCCAGACGCTTCTTTCAACTGTTTAATTCAGAGAACAATAGATTCAAGTTGAGGTGACCAGCCTTGTTTAAGTGAAGAGTCAAGTTCAGTGTTCTGGATTATGGAGATGTGAAAGTTCTATGATCTAAACTTTTTAGATTAAAGGGGGGGTGAAATGCTCGTTTTTACTCAATATCATGTTAATCTTGAGTACCTATACAGTAGTACTGCATCATTCATAACTCCAAAAAGTCTTTAGTTTTATTATATTCATAAGAGAAAGATAGTCTGTACCGATTTTTCCCGGAAAAACACGACCGGTTGGAGGCGTGACGTGTGGGCGGAGCTAAACGCGAGCGCCAGTAGGCTTTTGTGTTGAGAGCATGTGGAAGCTGTGACATTACCGTGAGGACAAAACCAACCAAAACAAACCATGGCTAACAGTCAGATTCGGCGTATATTTATGATCCAGAATCAGATCCAGAGGCTGAAATTTAACAAGAGCAACATCAGCAACGACGTCTCTACTGTATGTGGTATGTACTGAAACTGTATATATTTGCTTAGCGGTTTTGGAAAATGACTAAGTTCCACTTTGTCGTCTTTTTTTTTTTTTTTTTTAAGCTGGACATGTGGAAAGGGCAGTTTGATGACAACATCGCATGTTGTTTACTTGATGTGCTTACGGGCCGATAGCTAAGTTAACAACACAGAGATATTTGAAGCAGATTTACTCACCGCATGCGGTTCCAACACACGATCGTGACCCTTTTTCGTTGGGATTGCATTATCCTTAAGAAATAAATGATGTGCAAATCCAGCGTCAAACTGGGCCTTGTTTGTAAAACAAGCATCTTCGAAATGCAGGGAACAAACACAAACACTTGCACAACTCCGTTGATGCTCTGTAAAAATAAACTCCATCCACTGGTCCCTTAATGCTGTTTTTTTTTTGGTAATCTGTGCAGGGTTGTCTTGCCCTGGCAACCAAAAACACACTCCTTTTGTGACATTTCGCGAAGCTCTCGCTCTGATCAGTGAAGTATGTTGTGCTCTCAGTGCTCTGCTATACGGGAGCGCGTGCTCTTCCGGCAGACGTGCCCTCAGGACCCATATAAGGAAATTCCGCTCCATCTAACGTCACACAGAGCCATACTCGAAAAAAACTTTCCGAAACTTGTGACAAACCGGAAGGAGTATTTTTGGAACAGAAATACTCCTTCAAACGTACAACTTAATTTTTGAAACTTTGTCCATGTTTAGCATGGGAATCCAACTCTTTAGCAGAGTAAAAAACTCAGTATGCATGAAATAGCATTTCACCCCCCCTTTAAGCTTGTGCATGATGTCATTTTATGTCATGTGTGAAAACTGTTGGTCACATTCTCTATTTGCTTACTAACACTGTTAGTGTTATATGTATGCAGCAAGAGTCTGATAGTAACACAATTTCAATTATCTGTATGTATGTGCTGTATATGTGGAAGAATTGACAATAAAGCAGACTTTGACCTTTGACTTGACTTAAATCTTTCGGATCAAGTTCACTCTTGGGATTGCTAATAATAACAAAGCATTTGTAGGCAGAAATCTACTGAATTTACAGTAAATTGAACAAAACAACTCACACACTTCTATATACTATAGAAGCACAAGAAGTGATTCAATTAATACATCATTACTAATTTTTGTCACTTTAGATTAAAACAAATCTCAAAAGCATAGAACATGATGATAAAATGTCTCTCTAGTCTCATCTGTTTGTGAATTAGAAAAGTAATGTTGAACTGTTTCAGGCTCTCTAAGGCTTTATCCATTTATTTTGTGTTGTGTTGGGGTTGATATGATTCAAAAGGCAAACTCACGTGTGTATGTTTTGATTGTGGAGAGAAGCTTCTTCTGTGAAGGTGAACTAGGCTGTGACTAGACTTACTATTTTATTTTATAATACACTCTCCCATAGTATGAGCATAGGTCTGCCACTTTGTGCTGATACACGAATGGGAGGAGTTTCTAAATACTTTTAGACTTCCGGAAAAATTATGGTAGCTATTCAGTGAATATAATATTTTCAGAAATTACTCCAGTCTTCTGTGTCACGTGATCCTTCAGAATCTTATGTGCTGATTTAGTTCTTAAGAAGCATTTCTTTTTATGATCATAGTTGAAAACTAAGTTGTTTCATATTTCTTTGGAAATCATGATGGATGCCTTTTAGGATTCTTTGATGAATAGAAGGTTCAAAAGAACAGCATTGCTAATACATTATTGATGTCTTAAAAAAATACAGACCCAGAACTTAAAAACTGAAATGTAAATTTCAAGTAAACATTATCAGTTTAATGGTGTAATGATATAATGATTTGTTGACTTGCTGGAATGGCACTAATAGGGTAAAAAAAAAAAATCACTATTCTCGTTAAATATTTAAATAGACATCCGTTAAATAATTAATCTTATTATTACAATGCTTGATGTTTAACAAAAAAGATATATAATTATTATATTTTATAAAAATTGTAGGGTTTAAAAATACATAAATAAATAAATACACAACCAACTGTTTTTTTTTTTTTTTTCGCTGGGTGCCATGAGACTAATGGGCCAAAGTTAATCTTCTTCTTCTTCTTTTTTTTTTATAACAGTAACAGTTGTCTCTCTTTTTTTCTTTTTGATAAATTGTCAAGTTCCTCTTGTGATATGTTTGTCTAACCAGTCAATCTCAATGCAGCTACAGTATCTGTGATGATGTAGTTTGCTCTTCTACTGATCAAGCCGTAATCCACCAGATTAGGCAATGCATTGGGATTACTGGACACATGGAGTCTGTGATTGGTTTATGATTTTTTATGTATCTGTCCATCCTATGAGCTCGCTCCCTCACCCCCCTCTATTGCCTCTGTAATGTAATTGATTGCATTAATGTGATTTGATTGGTTAGTCCTGAGCTTTTTATAATAATAACTAATGAAAGAACTGCCTGAATCTGGAGCAGATCATCAGGTGATGCCAGAGTGGTGCTCTACAAAACACAGATGCAATGTTTTTAACCAGCACTACTACCTTCAAATGTTCATTTGCTGTAATGTTTTATTCTCAGATGCCTAAATCTGAAGATTTTTTTTGGACTACATCTGTGCTATTTTCTTGAAAGAAGGTAAACAAGAGGACAATGACAGGATTACATCGCCATATGACAATGCAACATGACACTCTGATGTTTAGGTTCATCTTATTGTCTCATTGTCTCTTATTTGTCGCTTTGTATGCTTCAGCTCAGCTCCACCTCAGCATCATCGAATGAAGTGTATGAACATGAATGGGAAGGAATGACAAGTTTATCTTCAACAGTGATGGCATAAAGCTACTCCTGGCATGTGGAAATCCTGATTAGACAGGGTTCCATCCCACTGTCACATCCCACTCTGTAGGTTAAGGGAAGATCCACCAGCTACAGATAAGAGGATTTGAGGAATTAATGTAATTCTTTTATTACCGTAAGAATAAATTCCTGTTGATTTATGTTTGGGTTACAAACCACCTCTGAGCTAGAGCATGTCGACAACAGTGACCAGACACATGCTGACGCACACAATAAGCTGAAGTGTACACTGATGAATGCTGAATATATGCTCTAATATGATAAAACACACTAGATTTCAGATTTGTGGTTGTACTGGGAGATGTGGGAACATCAGCAGATACGGTAACGTATCCCAGCACTCTCTCAGCTGAGGTTTGCATGGGATGGCCAGGAACCATCCTGTCTTGGGTCTGTGGAAGATTTCTATACCCCAGCTACAGACGAAGGTGTTTGGACATGAAGCTGGTCCTGCTGACTCTCAGGCTGCTGTGCCTTGCTTGTCTCTGGCCCGTCACCTTACTCAACAACCCCTACCCTAACCGGAAGAAGAACAAGGATGTTTACTTGGCTGAGCATGGCAAAAACAGATTCAGAGGGTGAGTAAAGAATATTTAACTCTTTTGACTTACTTCAGAAGTTTGGGGTCAGTATGCTTTATAAGTAATTCAGAAAATGTATGGAAAAAGTGACAGCAAAAACATTTATAACGTTGCAAAAGATTTCTATTTCTATCAAATGTTGTTCTTATATGAACTTTATATTCTTAAAGACTTTTGAAAAAAAAAGTATCATGGTTTCAGCAAAAATATAAGGCAGCACAACTGTTTGCAACACTGATAATAATAAGAAATGTTTCTTGAGCAGTTTAGCATATTATAATGATTTCTGAAGGATCATGTTACACTAAACACTGGAGTAATTACTGGGTAAATTCAGCTTTGCCATCACAGAAATAAATTACTATAAAAAATAAAAACAATTCCTTACCAACCCCAAACTTTTGAACGTACATTATGTTTGATAGATTCAATTTAAAAGTTAACATTTATGTATTGTTAGTTGTAATAACTCAAAAATTATTTTGTTTGGACTTTTAGACATGTAATAGTATTTCAATATTAGATCAGTTTTGCATAACTGTGCTGCTAGTTTGTCATTTGCCAGCATGGTTCAGTGTGTGAACAGATGGGCAATAATTAGGAAAGAGTAAACAGGGGGTTTAATTAGAGTGGAGGACACCAGAACTGGGTTTGAAAGGTTTCCGTGTTGCTTAGTATGTGGCTGACTGAAAAACATGTTTCATTTGTGGATTTCTGATAAACCAGTAAGCTGTGCTATATTGGATATTACCAGGTAGATAAGTTGCCTCTGATTGTGAGAATCCATATTATTTTAGTAATATTGTTAATATTTAGATTATTATAATTTTGTGTATATATATATATATATATATATATATATATATATATATATATATATATATATATATATATATATATATATATATATATATGGTAACACTTTAGAATAAGGTTCCATTAGTTAATGTTAGTTAATGTATTAATTAACATGAACAAACAATGAATACTACATTTATTACTGTATTTATTCATCTTCGTTAATGTTAGTTAATGAAAATACAGTAAGTTATTCATTGTTAGTTCATGGTAATTCACAGTGCATTAACTAATGTTAACAAGCACAATATATATATATATATATATATATATATATATATCCACTCAGAGAACTGATCTCATAATCATCAGTCTGTCTGGAATAACATGAAGAAACAGAACAAACTGAGACTCAATCCAGAAGAACTGTGGCAATGTCTCCAAAAAGCTTCAAGAAACCTGCAATGCTACAGTACTGTGCAAAGTTTTAGGCACTTGTATAAAAATGCTGTAAGTGAGGATGCCGTCAAAAATAATGTCATAGATAGATTTTATTAATTCATTTATGTTAACTTAACTAAATTAAATCTACATTTGGTGTGACCACACTATGCGTTAAAAAAGCTTTTGTCCTAGGTGCACTTGCACATTGTTTTTCAGGTAGCTTTGAAGGTAGGTTTCTTGAGGTTACAATTAATGGCAAAAATAGTTTGGAAATGTTAACTGATATTTCCTACTAACACACTGTCTGTCTACATGAGGAATAAAGTGTGGCTTTAATCTGTTGTTAATGGTTATATATTACCACAAAGGAATGAGTCACACGCAACCCCAGGAGTGAGAATATTCCTTCATTCTGTAATTAAAACCATCCTGGTGCCATCATCTGCTTTTCCTTTCATAGTGGAGGATGGAGCGCAGCCAAACTACTGTTTTGCATTAAAGTCACGCCTGCAGTTTCCTAAAAAGCTTTTTTAAAGTGCCAGCCAGGTTTTCAAGGTAGTTTTTGTTCATGTATAATGTGTCATTGCACTAAAAATTTCTAAAAGCTTTATTATGGTGATCTCTGTTCTTAGAAAGAGGTTAATATGAGGTTTAAAATGCATTTATTTAAATATATTTATATGTATTTAGTTTATTCTTGTATTATTAAAATTTTTCAGATATTCACAGTGGTGTTCAGCAGCATGCATTGTGTTATTAGTCCTCGGTTGTGTTTTTGTTTGCATGACTGCGTAATGAGTCCATCACACAGTCATTAGTGTTGTGTGGCTCTATATTCAGTTTGAGGTTTAATTTTGGAATTGCACTTCGGTGTGCAATTAACTTTGCCACATAATGAGCACAGCATGATTGACAGAATATTTGGTGTTTCAATTAAAGCACGCAGATGGAAAGACTATGTCAGAGGAAACATTGTATGCCTACGACTGACCTTCACTAGTTACTGCTGTGTTTTTGGCATATTTCATGTCTCATCTTTCAGGGATCGGACAACAGTTTGCTCAGGAGGCTTCTGGTACCGCTCCAAACCGTAGCTCATTTTCACAACCTGGGACACACAAACACTGTTACAACAACCTGCGTTTTATAAATCATTCCCACCCGGCTGAGTGATTATTTTCATATTACAGATGCTATAGCACTGAGGCAGATATTTAGAGTAACATTCTGACATGGAAACAGGTCAGCAAATGATTGAAACATGTTTTAGTTCTCTCTCTGTAATGCAAGGGTCTTCTACTCACAGGGCCCTGGACAATTTAGCTGTTTTTCCCTCCTTTTGAAATGCCACTGAAGTGCAATAATGGCCTGGGTGTGTTTTTCTCCTGACTGTTTTTTCTCAATTTTCAGGCGGATTGACTACAAATTAAAGAAAAAGGACAGCACTAAGTCCCTCCTGATCAAAACTGAACAGCTGCTGAGAATCGAAGACCACGACTTTGCCATGAGGCCTGGTTTTGGAGGTCAGGACTCACTGTTTACTGGCTCCAATTATCAGTTTTCATCTTGACCTTGAAAATCACTGTTAGAGTATTCTTTTTAATAAGCCTGATTAGAAATGGACTGAACCATTTCACCATGTCAGAGCGTGAAGAGCGAGGTGGATGTTGCCATCTCTCTGCTTTGGGGAAAGCAGCCAGAGGTGACTTAAACACAGTGAGTGTGGTCCTAAATTCAAACATGACCCAGATTGTGCCAAACACAAATTAGACAATGGGTGTTGAGGACACAGATGCGCTTTGGTGGACAGTAATCTGGATTACATCCCAGGCCTGATAAAACAGATGGAAAAGTGCATGATGCAACTCATAGACAATTTTCACACATATTTGGACACACTTACAATATATGAATGTCTTTACAGTGTATCAGTTATCATAGCAAGTGCATTTTTAAAACCAAGATAAACATAAATATAAGCAAAACATTTAACAGTGTATTATTAAATGAAGTTTATTCAGTTGACTGACTTTATTTATAAAACAGTACACATACTGGGAAAGTATCCACTAACAATCACTTCAGATTGTTGTTCTGCTATTGAGGTTTTAATTTAATTTAATTAAAAATTAAAAAGTAAAAGTACTTAAGTATGTTGAGAAACTCTAGTCGCTCTGTTTAAGTACACTTGAGAGGCCCTTAAAATTATCTGCAACTACAATATTACATTTTTTTTATCCTCATTGTGAGTGGAGGCATAGGTGGAAGCGTATGTAAATCGCTGTATCACTTCCGTTTAGCCAGCAGGGCGGCGCTTTCATCTGTCAGTGTTTTAACCTAAAGAGGAAACAGGAAGACAAAGAGATACTGTAGATAAGGTTGAGATAAGACTTTTAGTAGTTTATTGGTGATTAGGCTTTCTTTAACATGAATAAAGAAAACTGAGAAGTGGGAGCAGGCTTTGAATGCTTTCCATTCAGTGGACCACTGTTAATTAATGACTGGACAAATAGGATTAGAGTAACATTTTGAGCTCCATATGCTCACTCTGTAGGAGGAACGGAGGCGGTTTCTCTCTAAATTGATATCAAAGGCATTACTGTTGTCCTCCTACACCAATATGCAAATGGATTGTGTCTTCTGCTCTTTAGGATCTGCCATCCCTGTGGGCATTGATGTGCAGGTGGAGAGTATAGACAGCATCTCTGAAGTAAACATGGTAAAGTCCACTCTTTTGTGTAAATACAGTAACGGTTGTAGTTATTTAAAAGTTCCATTAATGATTATTTTAGAATTCTTCTAATGACTACATATTTGGAATAAAGTCATTATGAGATTATGTCCATGATCTCAATACAAACCTCATATTCTCAGTTCTTAACATGTGTGTGTGTATATATATTTATATAATGTTCTTTGGAAACTTCAATATTCAGTATTTTAAAATTAACAAAAATGTAACAAAAATGTCAGTCTTGAAAAAGTAGGCCTCCAGCTTCTACAAAGTAAATCAAAGCAATATTAAAGTTTTTTTCTGGTATATGTCAAAACCTTTTTTTTGCACCAAAATGCCCGTCACTGCCCTGCACTGTTGCCCTTAATAAGTAGTAATATTTATCTTAAGGTCAGTAAAATCTAAAGGTCTCTTCCAGGACTTCACCATGACCCTATACCTGAGGCATTATTGGAAGGATGAACGATTGGCTTTTCCCTCCAGTAACAATCTGAGCCGCACATTCGACGGCCGGTTGGTAAAGAAGATCTGGAAACCTGATGTCTTTTTCGTCCATTCCAAGCGCTCCTTCATCCATGATACCACAATGGAGAACATAATGCTGAGGGTTTACCCAGACGGCAACATCCTTTACAGCGTCAGGTAGGTGCCTGCAACCTCTGATGATTCATTTACTTCACATGTAATGTTTTAATAATCAACTATTCTTTATTGTAGGATTACAGTTACTTCTCTGTGCTCAATGGACTTCAGTCGATTCCCTCTGGACACTCAGAACTGTTCCCTGGAATTGGAGAGCTGTGCGTGCCCACCTAGAAACATCTTCAGTTCTTGTGTAATTTTTATTGAGCCCCCCTACATTGTTCCTTTTTTTAGCTGATATTTGACAGGTTGGGAAAATGGTGCCATTATAGCACACTTCAAATGCTTTATATAAACATGAATTCAACAGGGTGCACAATCTTTTGCCTCATTTCTTCATCTTTTGGCTTCTCTCCTGTGTCCCATTCAGATGCATATGCAGAGAACGACCTCATGTTGTACTGGAAAAATGGTGATGACTCTTTGAGGACAGATGAGATTGCCCTCTCTCAGTTCTTCATTGAAGAATTTCACCCCTCACACGGTCTGGCGCTGTACAGCAGCACGGGTACGACAAACTTTCTTCTCTCTCCTTCTATCTATTGATACTATGACAAATCTTATCTCTTTGTCCTGTTTGGTTATATATCAGTAGGTCATTAATTCTTGACTTTACTTGTTTCTGTCAGGCTGGTACAACAGGCTCTACATCAACTTCATCCTCAGAAGACATATATTCTTCTTTATGCTGCAAACATATTTTCCTACAATGCTGATGGTTGTATTGTCCTGGGTGTCTTTTTGGATTGACAGGCGGGCAGTACCAGCCCGTGTTTCGCTTGGTGCGTAACACCTATTAAAACACATGCAATGGTGGAAATCTTAGTTCAAAAACTGCTCATAAATGGTTCTTCTATGGGATCACAAAACCCCTTTTTGGAATCTCTATTTTGTGTGCAACTGTTTTTCACAAGAGCATGGCCTTCACACTGGGTAGCTCCACTCATAATGAAATCACATGGGTCCAATATCATACAAAATGTGTTCTGATTGTCAGTGATAGTGTCATAGAAGTTTCACACTTTTTTCTTTCACGGTTGTTGGCTGTGTAACCCTAACCAAGCCCTAACATCTGATTGGTTGGGAAGAATCAACAAGTATGTTGATCTAGACAGCACCTCGTTTTGTATCTTTGTAAATCAATCTAAATGTGCAGTCACATTAGTGAAATTTCTTGGGCTTAAAGGTCAATTGTCTATGTCAATTGTGTAATGATCCTATAAAGTATAGATCACTGTTGAGAAATCTGTGTAAGGAAATCTTTTGCCATTTCAAAAAATCCCCAGTTGTGTGGATTCTTACTGAAACTACTGTATTTCAACCTCTGAACTGCATTTCAGTTATCTTAACAATGATAAATGTGACTGCAGATGTGTGTCTCTCTGCATGTGTGTTCAATCCAGGCATCACTACGGTGTTGACTATGTCCACCATAATTACGGGAGTGTCAGCGTCCATGCCTCAGGTATCATATGTGAAAGCGGTGGACATCTATTTGTGGACCAGCTTCCTGTTTGTGTTTCTGTCCGTCATCGAGTACGCAGCTGTCAATTACTTCACTACTCAGGAGGAAATGAAGAAACTCGAGCAATTAAAGGTCAAAGTTCCCTTAAACATCCTAATTTTCTCAATTCATTCACTCTAAACTTCATAAAAGTTTCCAGTATTTTGGGTGTACTGATGCATTCTCTAGACATACCCAGAGAAAAAAAAAAAACAGCAAAATTTCAAAATGTCTCCCCTTGTTGATCAAATATTGTAATCACGCAAATGCAAAATGGACTTAAGACCACATTAAAAAAATTATTTAAATAAATATATTTTTTAATAAATTGGATATATTTTTTATCCACACTATCAAATTCCAAAAGGACAAAAAAAAGTAATCCATATGAATCATGTGCAATATAATTCCTAACCTGTATCAGAGCTGTCTGTGAACGGAACAAAATTTGAATGATTATTCATGGGTTATCTTGATTTAAATAATATCTCTCAGATATGGCCCTAGCCTAATTTTTTTACTCAAATCTTTCGGTGCACTATTCCTTGAATATTTTTATTTTTAAAAATCGTACCACATAAATTCCTGAAAAAGTGAATTGTTTTTGTCTCCTACAGCTCTCGGGATATGATGCATCTCAAGCAATGGCGTTTGATGGCTGCTTTCATGACCAGGACATAGAGCTCAGCGCATTTCCGCTCTCTGACCTAAACACAGACACATGCATGTCCTCCCAAAACTCCACGACGCCCGACCTCCCTTCCGTCCTGGGCACACGCCTCCGTCGGCGGCGCTCTATCCGCCAAAGTGTCAACCATATCATGAGCAACAGTTACAAGATTGACTCCTATTCCAGAATATTCTTTCCTTTGGCATACTTTCTCTTCAATATCATCTACTGGAGCATCTACTCCTAAGAGAGAATGTTATCCAGAAAACCGGCTCTTGAGATTATAAGACTCATATACACTTTGACTGCTTGAATGTGATCACATGCCACAGTGAAATTCAAACTCCCACACACACAAACACAAACACAAACTGTAACACAGACAAAAAGATTTAAATTATTTATAATGTTAGAATCTCAGATTCCTAAAATGTACAAATGTGAAATTTGTACTCATAAAACTATGAAATTGTTATATATATATATATATATATATATATATATATATATATATATATATATATATATATATATATCAAAACATGATAAACAATTTATCTATTACAATATTACTATATACAATTACTATTATACCATATTTTACCTAAACAGAACCCTTAAATTACTCATGACAATACAGACAAATGAAAGCATTACATTTGATTACATGTAACAAATTTGTGATACATTAGCAGAATTAACTTCATATTTCCACTTATATGAGAATCACAAAACTGAGAATGACTATAAAATGTGGAAAAACTAATAAACTACTATATGGTCAATGGACATATCTGCGTCTTTCTACAACACATGACATATTTATATGCTTTTTAAGACAGAATTTAAGATGAAAAGATTAAGATGTTTTTTTCCTTCTTTTTAAGTGCAATCCTTCATCTATTATAAAACATTGTTTGTACTATTTGATGCACTTGCATCATCTTAGCTTTATTTTATTAGGCCTATTTATTTATTTGCAGAAGAGTTATTTAATACTGTTCGCTGAAAACATATAGGACTTTAAAACCCTTGATGCTGCAAAAGCATAATATACAATTTCCTCACTTCTCAGTACATGGTGATACTTTAACGCATTGGCTACCATAGGTACATGCTCTTGCTATTCATTACTTAGCTGTGAGCAGCCTGATTTAATAACCAAAAACAAAATGTCTGGCTATGAAGCTGAATGCTGAAAGCCTTAACGTTCATTCAGACAAAACTGATGACAAAACATAATATGTTTTTGAGCTAAGTCACTAGATTCTTATCTTGGTAATACGTTTTTTTTTCAGTCATGACAGAAACAGAATATTTAGTGATCTGTTTCTTCACCTAGAGTCCTGTCTGCGTTTAGACTCCTCTTCTTTGGACGGATTTGACTGTATATCTCGTTTAGGACCACATCGTCATTCATTTCCCTTGATATGACCAGACTGTCATTCATTGGTGAGCCTGTAATGTGAAATTAAGGAGTTAAAAACAGTCTTGTCTTGAATAAAATGCATTTGCACATTTCTTGCCAGAACAGACCGATGCCTTGGGATGCCACTGAGTCGTCGCTGTTCAGTGAGCTTCGGGGTGCACTGTGGATCCCTGAATCTGCCTTCACAGTCCTCTTCTTTGGACGGATTTTACTGTATATCTCGTTTAGGACCACGTCGTCATTCATTTCCTGTGATATGATCAGACTCTCATCCATTGGTGAGCCTGTAATGTGAAATTAAAGAGTTAAAAAATGGTTTTGACTTGAATAACATTGCATTTGCACATTTCTTGCCAGAACAGACCGATGCCTTGGGACGCCATTGAATCATCGCTGCTCAGTGAGCTTCGAGGTGCACTGTGGATCCCTGAATCTGCCTTCACAATCTTCTTCCATGGACGGATTTTACTGTATATCTCGTTTAGGACCATGTCATCATTCGTTTCCCGTGATATGATCAAACTGTCATTCATTGGTGAGCCTGTAATGTGAAATTAAAGAGTTAAAAACAGTCGTGAATTGAATAAAATGCATTTGCACATTTCTTGCCAGAACAGACCGATGCCTTGGGACGCCATTGAGTCATCGCTGCTCAGTGAGCTTCGGGGTGCACTGTGGATCCCTGAATCTGCCTTCACATTCCTCTTCCGTGGACGGATTTTACTGTATATCTCGTTTAGGGCCACGTCGTCATTCATTTCCCTTGATGCGACCAGACTGTCATACATTGGTGAGCCTGTAAATTAAAATTAAAGAGTTAAAAACATTCTTGACTTAAATAAAATGCATTTGCACATTTCTTGCCAGAACAGACCGATGCCTTGGGACGGCATTGAGTCGTCGCTGCTCAGTGAGCTTCGAGGTGCACTGTGGATCCCTGAATCTGCCTTCACAGTCCTCTTCCATGGATGGATTTTACTGTATATCTCATTTAGGACCACATCGTCATTCATTTCCCTTGATATTACCAGATTGTCATACATTGGTGAGCCTGTAATGTGAAATTAAAGAGTTAAAAACAGTCTCGACTTAAATAAAATGCATTTGCACATTTCTTGCCAGAACAGACCGATGCCTTGGTACAGCATTGAGTAATCGCTGCTCACTGAGCTTCGGGGTGCACTGTGGAACCCTGAATCTGCCTTCCCAATTGAAGCGTTTTTAGAGTTCTGTGTGGCTGTCCGACTCCACTCTGCAGAAAAAAAAGAGAGGTTGAAAGGAGACACCCATAAAACATTTATTAAATGTAATCTGCAGCTAGTTTTTTATTTGGTTTGGTAATGTGGCGATACCTGAATTTTCAGCCAATCGTAAACTGCCACAGCAGAGGTACATTCTCCACTGTTTACGGACATTTTCCTTCAGAGCGCAGTGGAAAATAAAAATAAAAAATCCTGAGAGAGAAAGAGAACAATAAAAAAGACCCCTTTTCCATCAATTTACCGAGGTACTTGCATTACAATAAGAAAACAATACGTCCAATTCTATTATGTAGACTTTTTATTAATAAAAACAAAATCCATCACATTGTTTCTCACCCTGTAGGGAATTTAAAATGGTAAACATGTACGTGAAGGCCAAACAGACAGGTCCCCAGGCGAAGAAGGCGAAGGCCCATGTAAGCCCGAGCAGGAAAGTGAGTCCCACGATGCTACGTAGGTCATGCAAGCCGCTGCGATACTGATTATTGTGAGGGTTTTGGCGCTTGATTCGTCTCAGATGGACCATCACCACCCCAAACATGACCAGGTTCAACACAAATATGATGCAGAAGTATGCCACAACAGCCACGTAGAACGCTATTGTATTTTTTATCCAACAACTAAAACAGAAATATAGAAACATTAGAAGCGATGACATAATGCAGAGTGACACCTTTAAATAATGAGCTGAATACTTACAAATCAGTTCCATCAGAAAAGTTTATGAAGCCATAGTTATCTTTGTTTACCCCAATCACAATAATGACGACAACCAAAGGGACTCCTGCAAGAGCACATCTTGAACTTAAATCAGGAATCATCTACAGCCACAAACCACATGGCTAATTTAGCAGCTCAACTCACCCCAGCCTACTAGGGAAAATTTCAGCATGTATCTGGACATGAAGTTGTTGAAGACTTTGACGATGGCCAGGTACATATGCAGAGCCTCCAGCCCCATCCAGGTGAAGGAGACCAACAGGAAGTAGTGCAGAAAGAAGGCTGTGGAAATGCACAGGTCTTGAGCGTTTTGGTACAATGCCAGCCATGAGTCCAACAAGAACACCAGGTTCAGCATCAAAAGGCCAAAACACAAATGGATCAAGATCTTTGAAGGGATGTCACGGCGGATTTTTCTGAAATGAAAAAGAAGAAATGGGCAAATAAATGTTATTTGGGAATTACAGATGGAAATAAATTTTTGTTTACAGTTACATTTTATAAGATACATCACAGAGGTTTTTAATTAATCTAATAGGGCTTATAAATAGTGAGAATGAGGATGCTACTCACTCAAATGTGAGGTAGGTGAGCAGAGTAACCGAGAGAAAGATGGCCGACAACCCACATCCAATGTAAGTGATGAAGGAAAGGATTTTGCCATCTGACTTACATTCATTTTTTTTCTTTTAAGACAAAACAAGTTGCAAAAGATTAATGAAAGCTTTATAATATATCCTATATACTATACTTATACTATATACTATATATGTATACACTACCTGTTTGTTTATCCCCCCCCCCCCCCATTTTTTTATTTTTATTTTAGGGTCAGTAAGATTTTTGGAAAGCAAGATTCAATCAAAGTGACTATAATATTGTACAATTATTCTGTTTCAAATAAATTATTTTCTTTTTAACCTTCTATTCAATCAATCTTTAAGCAGCACAATTGTTTTTTTAATTTTAAGGCTGCGTTTACATTTGGCCATTACTGTGATCTGGCATCAAGCATATCGGATCATCAGTCATTCAGAACACGGCGCGTTTACACTTGCCAACATCAGCAGACTTTTCTATCTGGATAACCGGTCAGATCTTTAGTGCGCAATATTTAAATAAATATGTAGTCCTGAAGTGTTGGGTTTTCTTTTGAAAAGCAATTTCAGTTGCAGGACATTTTACAAATCAAAGACAAGTTTAGGAGTCTAACTAGCACTCCTCGCGGGTGTTCTCTGTATGTCTTCGGACAATTCGCGACAGAGGGGGTGGGGTTTTGCGTGACGTCCACCTGAATGCATCCTCGACTACCTCTACACTTGCCTTTTCAATGTGTACTGTATGTGGACAACATCCGGATACGGATCGCTTGTTAATGCCAAATGTAAATGCAGCCATTGATAATAAGAAGAAATGTGTCTTGAATACCACATCAGCATATTAAAATGATTTCTGAAGGATCAAATAATTGTAATTTATTACGAGTAATTGCCATCACATTAATAAATTACCTATAGTAAAATAGAAAAGAGTTATTTAATTAGTAATGATATTTCATAATATAACTGGTTTTACTGTTTCTTTGATCAAATAATAATAATAATAATAATATGCATCCTGGGTGAGCATAAGAGACTTCCTTTAAATATCACTTATTTATAGCATATACAGTTTGTGTATTACTGACAGTTCTAAAAATGTTTAAAAAATTAGTAAAGTAAAGAAAAAATGAAAATGTTGGCAGGCCAAATAAAAATCTAATGTTGGGGCCTTTGCTCATCACTCTTTGTGCTCTGAGTATTTAGATATCAAGCGTCTTTCTAACTTATAAATGTTAATTAGACATGATGGACATTATTATGGATTAGACATTATTATGGATTAGGCATTAGTTAGATAAAAAATGTGGACGTTTCTGCAGAAAATCCCCCACACTGGCATACTTACCAGTAGTACAGCAAAGCTAGTCAGGTGATTGCAGCTGCAGATGGTTTCATTCTCTGTGCTTTTGTTCAGATGGCAGCCGTCGGGATTCCAGCCTCCTAAACCTCCTAGCAAATTCAAAACACATAGGAATTAAAAGAAATTAATAAAGACATTAGACAGATCACACATTTAATTAAGCCTAATAACAGTTTCTCAGAAGGTGTGTAATCTCACCGTTTTTACCATAGTCCCAGAAAACACAGGAAGGTACATGGTTCCCCTGTGGGAAAGGAGTTCATGAAGAGATAGATCAGACAGGTTTCAGCTGGCAGTGAGATATGAAGTACAGTAGATATGTTAGCACACACACCACAGGCTTCTTATTCTTCAGAGTAAACTCAACATTCTCTCTCAGGTTTTTGATTGACAGGTTAGCCACACTACAGCCCAGAATGTGGCTGTTCAGTATCTGTCGACTAGGGTTTTCATCCTGTAGATAGATGCAAAATCAAAGAATCAACTGATGAGGCAGATTTAAGCTTTATTTCTGAAAATGTTATCCGGTTAGTGTGGGGTGTCTGTTGCGGTGCTTTTGCCTTTGAAGCTTTAATACATGGTAATGGGAAAAGACAGAATGACATGAAGGTGAATAATTATTGACAGAATTTTCAGTTTTCTGTAAACTATTGCATTTCATCTGAGGGCAATTGGTTTTCTGAAAATTTTATGTACAAACATTGTTCAGTGCTGCCACCTTAAAAGGTAAAAGTGGGTGGGAAGTCGTGGCCTAATGGTTAGAGGGTGTGTGCTCACAGTGTGTGTGTGTGTTCACTGCTCTGTGTGTGTGCATTTCGGATGGGTTAAATGCAGAGCACAAATTCTGAGTACGGGTCACCATACTTGGCTGAATGTCACTTCACTTCACTTTACTTTAAAACTCCAATCAACCCAGTTTTACCTGGAAAAATGTGCTTTTCTGAAAGAAAGTGAACTGGACTCTAGAAGCTATCTTCTTTTCTTCTGGAGAGAGGTTCTCTGTCAGGGACGCAGGTAGTGTTATTTTGGCCAGAGAGGAGGAACTTTCCACTTCCCTGACTTGTTCTTTTGTGACCTGTATAACCAGATATATATACACCAAATTTTGAGTGTGACTTCCAAAAACATCCAAAAATATTAATGGATTACTTTGGACTTCAGTTGTTATAACCTGTGGGTTTAGCGGATCTGCAATTGCGAATGATGTTGTCTCAAAGTTGCTCCCATTAACTTTGGTCACAGTCAAAGCGAGTGAATCAAATATAATGTTTTCAGTCTGGTTGCGAATAACAAGTTTCAGACCCAAGTTATCCACAGCTTGGATTAATCTACAAAGCACAATACATTATTTGAATAAAATATTTCATGTTTTACAGTTTAAGACATTGAATGCATGTGTTGCACACGTATTTCACCTGTTAGAGAAGGGAGCCAGAGTATCTTTAGAGCTGTCTAATAAGTTGTTGATGATGGACAGCACTGTTTGACCTAGTTCCAGACTAATGTTGGAAGTGGAGATAATATTATCTAGCTGGCTGACCAGCTGATTGACCTGAGATGAGTTTAAAGATGTCATATTCTGTGTTTGTTTCAGAAGATCGTTAGCCACTGCATCTGGGCTTTTAGTTGTTGCCTCTGAAAAATGAACAAAAATAAATGAGCAGTTGTTGAAGATGTGTCATATAAATACACAGTGGCACCAAAACATATTTTGATAGAGAATTCCATTGCATTGGATACAATGCTATAATATTTAAATATATATTGCAAACAGATTATTAATGCAAATCAATGGGATCCAATGTTGCTCGGACCCCATAGATTTTCATGATATGATCAAAGAAAAAAACATTGAGACATTGTTCAAAGTATCATTGTCTGTGTTCCACAAAAGGAAAAGTTTTGGAACAACACCTACTCAAGTCAAACTTAAAAAGGAATGGATTACTCAAAAATAATAATTTACTTAAGTGTTTCATTACTTTTTTCTGTTGTGGATGGGTGAACAAAATCATTTATATTTGAAATTTTGTGTCAACAAACTACAGTTTTGGAAAGTTGAGATGCTATATAGTCAAACCTGAAGTGGTTACAGATGTTGTTGGCACAGTTGTATTGGCAGGACTTGCAGTGCCTGTTGTTGTGTTGCTTTTACTAGTCGTTGGGGTTGGAGCTTCTGTTGTGGAAGTGGAGCTTTTCTGAGAGCTTGGATGTGTCACTGATAGAGCAGTTGTGGAATCTGTACTGTAGTGGGTTGGCCCACTGGTAATATTTTCTGTTGTTGGAAAGGTTGTTGTATGTATCTGTGTTGTGTTTGTGATATTAAACTGTGTTGTATTAACTGCAGGGCTTACTGTTGTGTTAAATTCTGATGCGTTACTGGAGGTCTCTGTTGTGTTGATGCTACGATTGACATCGTTGAGTTGTGTTGAGTAATAAGGAATGGCTGTTGTATTGAATTCAATTGTACTGCCAAGATGATGAATTGTGTTTGATTCATTTACATTACTAGGTGATTCTGTAGTGTGGGCTAAGATTGTATCATTTGAGGTTGTTGCATCTTGTATTGTCACTGTTGTATTGAATGGCGTGACTGTTGAATGATGAAGTGCAGTTGTGCTTAGTGGCATTGCAGTAGCAAAGTGAGGTGTGACTGTTGCATTTATTGGTTTAACTGTTGTAGTAAGTGATTCACTTATCTCTGCCGATGTATGAAATGGTGTTGAAGGTGGTATAGCTGTTGTAATGAGTGGCATACCTGTTGTATTTACAGTGATTGATGTGTTGAGAGTTGTTGTACTTTTATCAAGTGTTGTGTCAAGTGATTTGGCTGCTGTACTGACTAAAGATGTTGTTGAACTGAGTCTTGTGACAGTAAGGTCGAGTGGTGTGACTGTTGCATTGATTGGATATGTTAATTCACGTACTGTAACTGTTTTATTGACTGGTGGGGTTGTTATATTGAGTGCTATATCTGTTGTACTGGTGAATGAGTTTGTAAAATTGTGTGTACCTGTTGTGCTAACTGGTGAGGTTGTTACATTAGGTGTTGCACTGACCAGTAATATAGAAATATTGGGTTGGATACCTGTTGTATGGACCAGTGAGGCTGTTACATTGAGTGTTGTATCTCTTGTACTGGCCAGTGAATTTGTTATATCAAATGTAGTTTCTGTTATTTGGACTGGGGTTGTTAAATTGTGTGTTGTATCTATTGTATGGACCAGTGATGTTGTCATATTGTGTGGTGTACCCATTGTGTTGACCAGTGAGGTTGTTATATTGAGTGTACTGACCGCTGGAGATGTGTTGAATGTGGCCTCTGTTGTATTGACTGGTGGGGTTGTTATATTGTGTGATGTATCAGCTGTACTGAGAAGTGGATTTGCTACACTGTGTGTTTTATCTGTTGTATGGATCAGTGAGGTTGTTAAACTGAGTGTTGTTTCTGTTGTTTTGACTGGTGAGGTTGTTATATTGAACGGTGTACCTGTTGTGCTGACTGATGGGGTTATTATATCAGGTGACACATATGATGTACTGAGTGGTGAAGTTGTTAAATTTAGTTTTGTTTCTGTTGTTTTGACTGGTGTGGTTGTTATATTGTACGGTGTTGTGCTGACTGGTGTGGTTATTATATCAGGTGACACATATGATGTACTGACTGGAGAGGTTGTTAAATTTTGTTTTGTTTCTGTTGTTTTGACTGGTGAGGTTGCTATATTGTACGTTGTACCTGTTGCGTGGACTGGCGTGGTTATTATATTAGGTGACACATATGTTGTACTGACTGGTGATGTTATATTGTTTGATGTACCTGTTGTACTGATTGGTGAGGTTGCTAAATTTAGTGTTGTTTCTGTTGTTTTGACTGGTGTGGTTGTTATATTGTACGGTGTACCTGTTGCGTGGACTGGCGTGGTTATTATATTAGGTGACACATATGTTGTACTGACTGGTGATGTTATATTGTTTGATGTACCTGTTGTACTGATTGGTGAGGTTGCTAAATTTAGTGTTGTTTCTGTTGTTTTGACTGGTGTGGTTGTTATATTGTACGGTGTACCTGTTGCGTGGATTGGCGTGGTTGTTATATCATGTGACACATATGTTGTACTGACTGGTGATGTTATATTGTTTGATGTACCTGTTGTACTGATTGGTGAGGTTGTTAAATTTAGTGTTTCTTCTGTTGTTTTGACTGGTGTGGTTGTTATATCAGGTGACACATTTTTTGTACTGACTGGTGAGGTTGTTAAATTTAGTTTTGCTTCTGTTGTTTTGACTGGTGAGGTTGCTATATTGTACAGTGTACCTGTTGCGTTGACTGGCGTGGTTATTATATTAGGTGACACATATGTTGTACTGACTGGTGATGTTATATTGTTTGATGTACCTGTTGTACTGATTGGTGAGGTTGCTAAATTTAGTGTTGTTTCTGTTGTTTTGACTGGTGTGGTTGTTATATTGTACGGTGTACCTGTTGCGTGGACTGGTGTGGTTATTATATTAGGTGACACATATGTTGTACTGACTGGTGATGTTATATTGTTTGATGTACCTGTTGTACTGATTGGTGAGGTTGCTAAATTTAGTGTTGTTTCTGTTGTTTTGACTGGTGTGGTTATTATATCATGTGGCACATATGTTGTACTGACTGGTGATGTAATATTGTTTGATGTACCTGTTGTACTGATTGGTGAGGTTGTTAAATTTAGTGTTTCTTCTGTTGTTTTGACTGGTGTGGTTGTTATATCAGGTGACACATTTTTTGTACTGACTGGTGAGGTTGTTAAATTTAGTTTTGCTTCTGTTGTTTTGACTGGTGAGGTTGCTATATTGTACAGTGTACCTGTTGCGTGGACTGGCGTGGTTATTATATTAGGTGACACATATGTTGTACTGACTGGTGATGTTATATTGTTTGATGTACCTGTTGTACTGATTGGTGAGGTTGCTAAATTTAGTGTTGTTTCTGTTGTTTTGACTGGTGTGGTTGTTATATTGTACGGTGTACCTGTTGCGTGGACTGGCGTGGTTATTATATTAGGTGACACATATGTTGTACTGACTGGTGATGTTATATTGTTTGATGTACCTGTTGTACTGATTGGTGAGGTTGCTAAATTTAGTGTTGTTTCTGTTGTTTTGACTGGTGTGGTTGTTATATTGTACGGTGCACCTGTTGCGTGGACTGGCGTGGTTATTATATTAGGTGACACATATGTTGTACTGACTGGTGATGTTATATTGTTTGATGTACCTGTTGTACTGATAGGAGAGGTTGTTAAATTTAGTGTTTCTTCCGTTGTTTTGACTGGTGTGGTTATTATATCAGGTGACACATTTTTTGTACTGACTGGTGAGGTTGTTAAATTTAGTTTTGCTTCTGTTGTTTTGACTGGTGATGTTATATTGTTTGATGTACCTGTTGTACTGATTGGTGAGGTTGTTAAATTGAGTGTTGTTTCTGTTGTTTTGACTGGTGTGGTTATTATATTAGGTGACACATATGTTGTACTGACTGGTGATGTTATATTGTTTGATGTACCTGTTGTACTGATTGGTGAGGTTGCTAAATTTAGTGTTGTTTCTGTTGTTTTGACTGGTGTGGTTATTATATTAGGTGACACATATGTTGTACTGACTGGTGATGTTATATTGTTTGATGTACCTGTTGTACTGATTGGTGAGGTTGCTAAATTTAGTGTTGTTTCTGTTGTTTTGACTGGTAAGGTTGTTATATTGTTTAATATAGCTGTTTTACTGACAGGTGGGGTTATTATATTGTCTGTTGTATTTGCTGTATCGACCGGTTGAGATGTTACATTGAGTGTTGTATGTGTCGTACTGACTGTTGAGGTTGTTATACTGTCTGTTGGATCTGCTGTGTTTACCGTTTGAGTTGTTACATCGAGTGCTGCACTGACCGTTGAGGCTGTTATATTTTGTGAGGTGCCTGTTGTATGGACCGGTGAGGTTGTTATATTGAGTGTTGTTTCTGTTATTTTGAATGGTGAGGTTGTTATATTGTATGGTATACCTTTTTCACTGGCTGTTGGGGTTATATCGTGTGACATATTTGTTGTACTGACCAGTAATGATGTTATATTGTGTAGTGTACCTGTTGTTTGGACCGGTGAGGTGGTTATATTGAGTGTTGTTTCTGTTTTGACTGATGAGGTTGTTATATTGGATGCTATACCCATTGCACTGACTGATGGGGTTTTTATATCATGTGTACTTGTACTGGCCATTGATGCTGGTATATTATTTGATGTACCTGTTGTTCTGACAGGTGAGGTTGTTATACTGTGTGTTGTAACTGCTGTATTAACTGGCTGAGATGTTTCATCAGTTGTTGTATGTGTTGTACTGACCATTGAGGTGGTTATTTCATTTGGTGCACTTGTTATAATGACTTCCGATCCTATACTGAGTGTTGAATTGAGTGGCAGGCTTGCTGTATAATGTGCAACAGTATTTGTTTGAGTGACTGTACTGCTGATGGATGTATTGGATGTTAGGACTGTTGTATTAAGTGGTGTATTAGAAGTGTTTGTGATAGATGGTGTGACTGCAGTGAGTGTTTGGTTGGTCAGTGTCCGATCTGTAGTTACTGACAAAGAAGTGATGTTTGGGAATGTAGCACTGCTCTCAGAGCTTGTTCTAGGATGGACAGCTTGAGATGGGTAGGACTCAGAAGATGAGACTTTACAGCTCTCATTTAAGATAACAGCAAATGTCTGACCCTGTACACTGAGAAACAAAGGGCAAGATTGGAAAGTTTGTTTGGATAAGGTTTTTGTTAGTCCTGAAACAACATTCTTGTCAAACAAATAATCCTAACCACTATATACTGCCGGAATGAGGAAATGATAGGTTGATAAGAATGTTGTTCAAAACCACAACTCCAGTACTAAGCCTGAAGCTGACATATGACTGGTTGACAGGAATGCTGTTCTAGGACTAACATTAGAACCAAATTAAATGGCTATGTTCACACTGCCAACGGTTCTGATTTGCTTTTTGTTTGGATTGATGTTTAATCGTTAATCATTCAGTTTGTAATATAGTTTGAATGATTTGTAAAAAAAATTCAATTCAATTTGAATTTGATATCCAGAAATGTAAATGTTCAATGTGAATATAGCCCATGAAACATGGAAATATATTATTAGCTGAAATTTATTTGAAATTTTATACAAATGTGGAGTATGCAATATGAACTAAATACAAGATTTACCATTTCAAACTGTCTTTGATTTCATCAATGTGGCTGGAATTTAAATTTACAGACATCCAAGTAAAAGTTGAGTTCAAAGGAATGGTTTCCGAATCAGTGGGCAAATGACAAATGGCTGTATAGTAGAGAGAATAAAAAATTATTGCATTTTTACAGTTTACAGCACTTGGATGTAGCTGTAATTGGGGAATACCAGTACATACAGTTCAGCACTCACCTATTCGACTGAGAGGTCCATCAAAACTAATGTTGGTACTGTCCTTCCAAAGAACAGCAATAGCAGTACTAACAGTACACGCATCCAGCTGTTTTGACAGCTGCAGAGTTAACATACAAGTGTAGAGCCTGAGGAATGACAGACAGGTTAAGCTGTCTGTAAATGCATGCACACACACATAAACGCACACGACAGTAGAACTTACCTTGTTCCTTCACCAAAACATTCCAAGTGCATTCCCTGCAAAGTATCAATCACAGCCTTTTAGAACAGATTTAGAAAACATGATTTGACCCACTTGTAACAAGATTATTTTACTGAAGATGGAAAACAAATGGATGTTCACCTGATACAACTGGGATACTTTAGTAAAAGAATTGCACAGAAACCTATGAACATGAAACATGACCGACCATAAAGAAACTGTATAATAATAATAATAATAATGTTTCATATATATGCACAATAATAAAAAGTTTGACCCCAATATTTTGTATTTTTGTTATTTCTGACAGAAATTGCAGACATACCCTTGCATTCCGGAGTCGCTGCAGGGAGTGCTCAACTGTATAACCTATTAGATGAAACAATAGAATTAATAAGACAATAACTGTATTTTGTCATACTTTGTCATTCATTGAGGTAAAACACTAGCCTGGTAATACTAAACTCTGCTACTTCGCTCTGCTTCGTAGACAGAAGCGAACTGAAATTGAGCGGACGTACGAAGTCTGACGTAGTCAGGCTAGTTAAAACACTATTGTAACTTGCCGATGTGTTTTGGTAAGAATACTTCCTAAAGGGATTTTACCTGTTTGCAAGAATCATTTGTCTAAAAACTCACCATGTTCTGAATGTAGAGGAAATTCACATCTGGGTTTTTGATATTTAGACGAACAGCATAATATGTCTCTAAAAGTGGGGAAGAGAGAGCTTGGAGTCTGATTGGTCCATGACATGTTGTACGTACTCTTACATAAAAAAAATATGTTCCACTCACCGTTGTTGGTAAACACGTGACACTCACAATGTTGCTGGTTCTCGACTAAAAAAAAAACTAAATTTCAGTTTTGAATATGATACTGGTATTAGTCAGAAAATGAAGACTAAAGTAAGTCCAAAGAATAAAAACACTCACCGTTGCAGGACTGATTAGCAACCAAGTCTTTAGGAACGAAGCCATTTTCCTTATAAGAACTAATGCAAGATAGAGCAAACATTAGGAAATGATTAATGCAATCTCACATAAATATTGTAGACACTAAAAATTTCGAAATTGTTTGCCGCAGGACTAATTAAAGAGTGTGGTAAGTCCTACCATGTGACATTGACAGTCCCCTGGGTCTTGCAGAAATCATCATAAGACATTAGAGATGTGCAGTGCACTAAACCATCTCCTGGGGGCGAATTATTGTGCTCTGGGCACAAGCCTTTACCTATAAACAAAAGCCATTCAGTGAGACCTCAAAAACAAACAATTAATCATGCACTGCTGTCAAACTGCCCTCTGTGATTGTTACTGTATATGATCAGATCAAATGGACCACTTTTATTATGCTTTTCAGGTGCCTTTTGTCATTTTGAAGCAAAGAGCCACCAGTCTGCATTCACTTTTAAGTGAGTAAATTATGACAGAATTTCCATTTAAAGTATGTGTGAAGTATTCCTGAAAACTGAATCCGAGTTACTTAATCAAGCCCATATTTATCTGTGTTTGTCTCACTCACCCACTCTTTCTACATCTCCCAGAAGCTGGATCTTGATTGATGGGTTTACAGTCCCGTTTTGCACCAGCCTTCGGAGGATGCACATATTCACAGGTTGGCTCAGCTGTAGCAGCACAGTGCAGTTTGTCCTTCTGTAATATTTACAGTAAAAGTGTTACTTGATGTTAAATTACTTGACGTGAAATCATTGTTGTGTAGCTTTAGAGATTTATGTTTGACTTACTGGATGTTCTGCTTGGCTACACATCTAACCTCAGCAGTCTATATTAATGAAAAATACATTTTATAAGTATGCAGTGTTGGACAACATCTCAGCCCTGACCTGATCTTTGAAAACAAATGATACTTACCACAAATACTATGTGAGTTTGGCATGATGTTGTATTGATTCCTGTTGTTGAAACTCCAGCAGAACAGGTGCTTTTATTAAAAAGATCTAAAAACTGAGGAATCAGGGATTTGTTTAAAATTTCGAAAAGAAAACAAAAAACTTAAAAACTCTATTTTATAAAGTACCCTTTAGCTTCTAAAATAATTATACAACACAAGAATGTTATTAAATATTATTATTAACCATTATACACAATGATGCTTGAAAGATTGTGAATGCTTTAGAATTTTCTAAATAATTTCTGCATAAATAAGACCCCAAAATTCTGAAATTTGACAAAGAGAACCCAATCAAACAATTGAGCATGGCAGAGTTGCAAGAATAAAGTCACTGCTTCATAGTTTTTAAATTTCTGTAGTTTGCTAAAGATAATACTGACAAACCAGAGAACTATTGCAGAAAAGTTTAATGGACAGATGAGACCAAAATTGAAATTGTGAAAAGTATTTTGTTTTAAAAAAACAAAAAACAAAAAAAAAACAGTATTTCAGCATTAGAACTTGATTATTATTAAAAGTAAAACAGCTCATACCCAAATCTGAATCTCTCCCTCTGTCATATTAGAGCCATTCACCTCCACAAGCATCCAGTAGTATGATGCTGTGACGTAATTAGAGAGATATTATTACACATCCCCAGGAATCACCACTTTTAATCTAAATGATGTCGTCTGAGAATTAAGTAGGCTTGGTCTAAAAATGTTTTCTTTCTTACATTCATTAGCGCAGTACTGGGAAAAGTCACACTGGGCTGCAAATGGCTCTGAAACAAATGAGAAGACATATCAAAGCACTGAACCATTAGGATTAATTGTATAATGTATAAATTATGTAATATGTGGCAGAATGAGAGAATGAAGGTAAGGAATTTAATTTAATATCCTGTAATTATCACCGAAATAGAAGCCATCTGTCTTTTTTCCAAAAAAGAAGAAAAACGGCATAATCAGAATGCTATGATAATAGCCATACCTGTGAATAATGCATCGGACGTCATTGTTCGTAGAACCGCTGTCTGATTTGCTACTTGAGCCACGACAGTTGGTGCAGCAGAAGAGCTTGCTGTCGTATGATTGACTGTTGTTTCAAAAGTACCAATTGGATGGCTAGCATGATTGCTTGAAAGTGTCTGGGCAGATATTGAAGTGCTCTGTGTAGTTTGAGTAGTTATGTAAGACATAAGTGAGGCTGGAGTTGGAGGTAACATATTTAATCCACTAGCATTTGACACAGTAGTTGTGTTATTAACAGCTGAACTAGTCAGAGCTTGATTAGCGGGCGTAATAGTGTTTGATGTGGAAGTTGATGTGAGGGGAATTTGTGTTGGTGCACTAAGGGTTACTGAAGGTTTAGAAGTTGTTGTGGCGAGTCCTGCATTATTTGATGTGGTTCTGGATTGTGAGGTTAAAGCAGAGCGTGTGTTCTGTCCTGTGTGAAAGAAATGAAAAGGAATTCGTTTTGATTGCTGCACCACGTACAATGCAGATTCACTGCATGCTAAATAAGGCTGTAAATTATGCATAAAAATTGAAACACTGTAATTTGGAGCCTTGAAATCGATTGTTAAGGGTGGTGAGTGTAACAAATCTGAATTCAGATGACTGTAGCAGGTGCGATTTAACAGGAATCAATTAATGCACATTTCTCTGTATAAAACCCATGCTATTTCTAGATTCATCTCCTTTAAAGCATTGCTGCTAAAAGTCAACTTTTCTGACCCATTCAACATCAGGCTCACTGACTGAAGTTGATTTGGAACTCTCTACTCCAGCTTTTTATATTCCACAGCATCTTACATCGGTTTACTGACCTTGGGTGGTGGTTTTCTGTGAGCCAGTAATTATTGAAGTCAACATCAAGTAGAGGGGACCTTAGAAAGGAAGAGGGAGGAAGGGACAAAGTGTTATTCGACACTGCACCAAGCAAATTCAAATGCAAAAATGCAAATGCAAAATGTAAATAGACACACAAAGTACAATGCTTTGTCTATATGTCTATATATAGAAAAGGAACACTTACTAGATGTCGAGACAAACTCTTGGGTGCTGGCAAAACCTTGGGATGCTGTAAGTGTATATAATATTTAATTTTAACCTTTAAACCTTAAAATAAAAAATAGCTCTGGCTTCTCATAACACATTTACACATTTAATTCGTTACAGTGAAAGAACCTAACAGAGTTTACAGAGGTTACACTCTTCAATTCGCAGAACTCGTAGATACAGCTGATTCACTTAACCCTTTCCAATTTAACTTCAGACAACAACCAAGCACGAGATTATCTAACTCATCCGCTATTCAAAACATCTGTTTGCATAATGCCTTTTCAGGGCAGAATGCCGTGAGATCAAGGACAAAAGAAAGAGCTATATTTGCAAAGGAGTGAAATTAAATATGATGTTAAAGATAAGCACTGTCATTCCTTCCTGAGAAGTACTGATTCCTGGAAACTAAATAAATAAATTAAATAAATGATGCCTTATAATTTAAAATTTAAATTCTCTCTGAAGGAGGTTTGCTTTCTAAATGTCTGTTTAGAGGTTGATTAGATATTTAACTTTTTTTGCTATTTCATTCATTTTTGTTTCTTTATGTTTGTGCTGTTAAGAAATAAAAGGGCAAAAATAATCTCTTTTAATGTAGTTTCTCTGATTCATGTACTATGTTCCAAATCTTCTAAAGCTGTATAATACCTTTGGGTATGGAAAACATGATATTAAATTGCTGGAAATCCTGCCATAGCTCTCCAATCTTTTTTGTGTACATTCAATTCAGAACATTCAGATGTTGCGTGCTGTAATTGGTCATAAGAAAGCAGCTTGAACGTTTTGAAAAAAAGAGAAAAAAGCTTTTCTGTTCCTTGGAAATAAGCAAACATGTTATAATAAACTGTTCCCTTTTCTCATATGTAATCTTTGAAAATCGCATTCTTCTTTATAGTGAATTGTGTTGTTCTGACAGTCATGCAAATAAGTTTTTTTTTTTTTTTTAACCATTGCTGGACTGGGAGCCTCCCTTCCTGCACATTTTGGATGAATCCATTTGAAATCCCTTTTGAAACCCCTTAATGTAAATTACTCCTTTTTATAGGAAATATTTATTTAAATGCATACTTGACTCTACAGTATCTGCTACATTTTAATGCTGCAACTGTTATTAAACAACTTTAATTTCTGAATAGCTTATAGTTTGGGACGTAACTTCTTGAAGACAGCGACCCACCACCACACTATAATACTATTCAGTGAAGTGAATTCACTTGCACTGTACTTACTGTATGGGGTTGTAGCTCTGACTGCATTGCGTTTCATACGCAGATGCCCTAGACCTAAAAGATGAAATATAGAAATAGAATTGGCATGCACAAATGATAGAAAGACAAGAGTGTCGTTACTACTGCCTTTCTTGTACCCTGCATCAACATCTGATCAGATCATTTCAATCAAGACATCCAAGGTTTTAAATCCAGTCTCTGTGTCTGGATGTGTTCAGAAATGTTTCAAATATCCTGTAGGATATTTGAAATAGATTTGACTTAATTTCCTGTGGAGGAGAAAAAGCATGTCTTATATAGGGAACTCATTCAGGTCTAGAAACGACAAGCCAGGTTTGATCTGACGTATATAGGATGCATTTATTTTTATTTTTGTACTGTAGAAATTTATATTTTTTTATTCCAATGCTTCAGCAAGCCTGTATTTTTAAAATCATTATGGTTTTAAAAAAATAAAATAACAATGCCAATAAGATTGAATTTAAATGCAACTGAGGAGTAGTGCCAAAAAATAAGAGTTCTTGGTGACATAACTTAAAATGGAGAGCTGTTTCAGAGGTAGGGCATTAAACATTACAAAAACCCTTTGGAATAAATGTGCAGTGACATTTACTGTTGTTAATCTGCATAATCTGGAATTTCATTTGAGGGTGAACAATTTTTCACAAAAGATACTCAAATGATAGTTATCTTCTGATGCAGGGAACAGGCAAGGCTAGTGACTCTTTTATTGGAAAATCCATATTAAGCCAGTAACTGTTTGCTGAAACATTATAACTGGTTTCAAGCTGGTTCAAAATGGCCATTAGCCTGTCCTAGCTAATCACTGGGTGCTCTAAAATGGTCTTTAACTGGTTCATGCTGGTAATAAGATGGTGCTTGTTCATCTTTAGCTGCTGGTTCTACCAAGTCTTTAGCTGATCATAGCTAGTCTTAGATGATCCTAGCTGGTAATTAGGTGACTAGTCATTAGGTAGTCCAACTCGCTGATTCTAGTTATTTATTATTCAAGCTGGTCAATAGCTGCAAGAACAAGGAAGTAGACCATGATGGACCACCAACAAACTGGTTACCAGCTGATCTTACTACTGTATCTTAAGTTGTTCAAACTGGTTTTTGGAATATGGGGAATAGAAAACCAGTTAATGACCACCTAGCTAGAAACCAGCTACCGTGTTCCAAACTAGCTAAAGTTGGATTTTCCAACAGGGTGATTATATTATCTATAAATAATACATTAATGGAAGTGAGTTTTCTTATGAAGTTAAATCATGAAATCATGCAACATCAAAACATCATGCACCATTTTCATCATGCACGTAAATGAAGACACTACACACAAAATGTCCCAACCAATCCACACATTGGTCTTTACAAGCAAGATATGTCTATTTGGATGATTCAGTCAGAAACATTTAAAGCTTTAAATAGGTTCAAAGACTTTAAAAACAAAGTACTGTGAATACTTTTCAGAGTTCGGAGAGAGAAAGCACTTCAGGCTGTTTATGGTTTGCAGAGTTGATCTGATGCTGATTTATACTCAGTCATTACACAAATTATCACTTCTATTTTCAGGCTGCTTCTCTTAAGAACTGCTGGTTAAACATGCTTCACATTTGTGAATCCCTGTACTCACCACATTGCAATGTATAATCTTGGACTCTGGCCTGGGCTCGTGTGATGGCCCAAAGTCGTGAGTCCCAGCCAATCACTGTCCCGTCTTCACAGGGCCTGTGTTCTCCAACATCGTCCCATATGCGAAACAGGTAGAGCTCCACGGTGGCCATTTTTGCCACAAGGGAGGCTTCCTTTGGTTGGCATCCCAGCAGAAGACGCCCTGAAGGAGGGATTGCTCGGGCAATGGCAGTCCGCTGGTATACTTCTGAGCTACCACCTATCGTCAGGCTGAAGCTTTTACGTGGGGCATCCCACTGTAGACATATCTGGTACCAGCGACGAATGGTAAGCTGGACAGTGAACTGGTGCCGTACACCCAACAGCCAGGCATACAGGTTGTTCGCATCCCCCTGCAGCGCGAATTCATAGCGAGGTGCAGGTGCTGAGATGTAGCTAAATGCTGTCCATTCGCCTGGGGAAAGGACCTGTACGTCAACACATACCGTAGTTTGAAAGAGCACAGGCATACGCCACTGCTCCTGGAGAGTCCAGTGGTCATCACACCCTTGCAGGACAGCCTTAGCATCAGACATAAAGAAGCCATCCACTGGGGACAGAGAGGAAAATACAAGGTTTTATATTATTTTTATATAATTTTATATAATAATTTTATTATAATAATTTTATATAAGTACAAGTCCTTTATATAAGCAATTTGAATGTTATCGGTATTAGTCCAACAGGCCGATATATACAATTATTAATTAATTGTAAATAGGAATTTTTATCTTTTATGCCTTTTTTATGCCATTTCCCATTATTTTGATTTTTTTTTTTTTAAGTTAACCATAGGCATGTATAATTGTAATATTTATAGCGGGCCTATATTTGTTAAATCATTATGGAATTAGAAAGATTTTTTTTATCACAGGAAAAAACAAATGAAAAAAAAAACAATAAATGAAAAGAATCATAAAATATAGAATGAAAATCATATAGATAATTATTTGGTGTTAGACAAAATTTCAATTTTGACATATATTCCAGAAAATAACACGAATCACGAATAACGATCCAATGTATTTTTATTTAAATGGAGGGGAAGGTATGAAAAATAAGATGTTTCAGTGACATCACTTGAAAAGGAAAACATATAAAGAATTTTTTTTATTTTTATTTTTTCCTATTTGATTAAACATTCCAAAGGTTTCTTTGAAATAAAGGTGCATTACCATTATTCAAAAATTTTGTGGGGAAAATCCATGTAGTCATTTCAAGAGGAATGCATGCGATATGGAATATTGCTCGAGGGTGAATGAATTCTCCATGCAGTGAGTTGGTTACATGAACTCACCTTGTTGAGAAAGCTGTTTGACTACAAAGGGATTTAATACATTTTTATAGGTGCTTCTCCAACTTTGTTCTACCGAAAATCAAAGTGTGTAATGTTGGACACTTGATTGCATATTGCAGAAAAGGGAGAGACTTAACTGGAAACAGTAAATATGTATAATAAATAAAATTGTTAAATATTCTATAACTAAAAACATTACTTTTCTAAATTTAATATACTGGATTGCAGAATACATTATAATGGTTTGAAGTTAGTTAGATTGTTTTGAAAGATGTCTCTTATGCTCTTCAAGGCTGCCTTTATTTGATAAAAAATGTAGTAAAAACAAATATTGTGAAATATGTTAAAATTTAAAGGGGTCATATGACATTGCTAAAAAAAACATTATGTTGTGTATTTGGCATAATACAATGTGTTTATGCAGTTTAAGGTTAAAAAAACATTATTATGTACATTATTGTTGCTCCTCCATGCCCCGCCTTTCTGAAACATGTCGATTTTTACAAAGCTCATCGTTCTGAAAAGTGAGGTGTACACTGATATGCCAGCTATCCGGTGTGTTGTGATTGGCTGAATACCTCAATCGTGTGAAGGAAATGTTACGCCCCTTAATATACTATGATGCAGTCTCCTAGCACGACGAGACAAAACCAATAAAACCCATTACAAACTAGAGATTTCTTGCATCCAGTGGGGACATAATTACTGATTATAATGACTAACACATAAATATAAAACCCTGTCTGCATTTGTTTTCGGAGAAATGACACTCAACAAGCACTACTCTACACTGCTTAAAACTCACGTGTGTGAACATTTGGGCAGTGTTATGCAGATTTTTCCTCACAGTTATGTAGACATGTGGGGGGGGGGGTGTTTAAACAAGGCATTTTAGGAGGGCGTGGACAAGTCTTAACTTTTATAAAGAATATCTGTTTGGATTTGTGACTTTAGTCTTTGCAACTTTACAGATCTTCTTTATGCACCAAGAGCTTGTAACACTCCAAAGAGAAAGAAAAAATTAAATCTCAACATATGACCCCTTGAAAATAACTGGTTCCTCTGGAGTTTGTATCTTGCAGTTGTGACTATTTTTCTCTGAATTCTGAGTTTGGATCTCACAATTCAGTTTTTTTGTTTCCGCCACAGAATAAAAAAATAAAAAGCTAACCACGACTTTTTAATCGATTTCGTGTGTCCTTGCTGAATAAAAGTAATAAGTGAAAGTAAGACAAACACTTCTTCACTAAACCTTTCAAAGGTAGTGTACATTATAGTGCATAATTTGAAACACAATAAGTCACTTTTCCCCTCCGCTCTCTACGTGTTGTTGGTGGTTTCTCTTGGGGAATGAGGAGAGAAATGGTCTGAATCCCTTTATCTTCACTGTGATCATCACTATTTAATTCATTAAGGCTAGGACAATCATACTGCAGGTAACTGGACTCCTCCATCATTTTCTCATCCATTCTGTCTCTCGCTCTCCTTTAACTAGATGCCCTCTGGGTATGTGAATTCTCCTGGTATTACTAGTATTTATTATTAGATTCAATCTAAAACATGTTCAGATTACATAATGGTATTAAAAAATGCTCCCTCCTAAAATTGTTGCGTTCTTGTCTTCGGCATAGAGTGACTCTTCTGCACAGCTGACTCAGTCCCTCTTGTTCGCAATTTACAGCCTCCTTCCATTCTTATTAATCGTTTTACTACTTGGAGTTTTATAGACTTGTAGGAGAGTGCGGGCAAGCAATTAAGCAAATGCCGCCTTAGGAGGATTTCTGGACTTGATTCTCAGCCAAACTAATGTTCATTTTCAGGCTCTCTACTCTCTACTTTGCTCATATAGAAATTGATAGAAAAAAAGTGCCCACAGATATATAATAATTTTCATATCATATATTTCAGTTTTGCTCACCTCTAAATGGCATGTAATGCTGTGTTTGGTTCATTTAAATATTGGCCAGTTGGTCTGTTTCTGTCTAAAGGGGCAAATAAGCTGCCAGACTTTATAAAGCAAGATTTTAGCCTTACAAGCCCTTCTGTTTTCTATGTTTAATAACAAATACATTTGGTAAAATAGTATTATACTGTACTAACCTTTAGGCAGGAAGTGAACCAAAAGACAGAGCAGCCAGAGAAAGTGATGTGCGGACTTCTTGTAGCGTCCACTCAGGTGCTTGCTGTGCTTGTAAAGCATCCTTCAAAAAAAAACAAAAGGAACTCTTTTGTTCAAAGATAGAAAATAAGTGTTTTCATCTAACACAATAACAGGGGGGTTTAAATGAGAGAAGGTCATTACTTCTATAAAGCTCTGTCAGTTTATCAGTAAACATGAAATTAAAATTGACCCCGTTTATGTTCTAAATGCACATTTATGACCCTATTCCTGTCCTTGGAGTCATTTATCAAAATATTAAAAATGTACATATTAACTTAAATAATTAGCTTTTTGCCTGACATCACAAATGTTTTTTTTTCAACCCCTCCTCTCCAACTGACTAACTAACTAACTAACTAACTAACTTATTCTTATATAATACCCTTTTTTCACAATCCAGTCAACAACTGTAACAGGAAGTGTACATTTATATATTTCTGTATATTTTATTTATTTATTTATTTATTTTTACGTTTGTCGCAGGCATAAATTGATACTATTAGAGATGCATTCGTGTTCTGTCTAAAATGGTGCCTATGCCCAATCCTTAGGCTTTTGTGCTGCAAAACTCCACAGTGACTCAGATCTCTATAAAAGGGGATAAAAGTCCCACTTGATTTAAAGATGGGAAGGACAGCAAATGTTAAATGTCTGTGGCTGGTTTACTGTAATAGATTACAGAGAGTGATTAAATCACTGCATGTGTGGGGATGTTTGTATAAAACTCTGATGAAATGGTCCTGGTTTACTGTCTGGACAAAAGCAGACAGGCATTACTAACTGTGTGAGAGGCAGTAATTCTGTCTAATGTAAAGTGGCTGTCAACTCACAGCAGCCTCTTTCATCAAATCTGTCTGGGCTGTTTAGCGATTCAGCCACTCACACAAACTCTTTTGCTCTCTTCCTCTATTTATATCTACCTTTTCTTTTGCTTTCTATAATAGGTGTAATTTCCAACAAGGTCTAATACACCTGGCTATGCTTCAGCACTCCCGGTTAATGCAGTTGTACTGATGCCGCATATGGAATTAATATGCATTTTGTCATAATTGCTTGTTGAGTTGCCATCAATGGTGAAACATCCTTTTTTCCCCACATAACTGTGTAATTATGGTACATACCAGCAGGGACAAACCAGCTAAACAGACCGTTTTCTGATTTTGCTAAGCTACTGTAAAAACAAAAATGACATAAACTGTGAATTTGCTGAACATTTTGTGATTACATTCTACTGAAAACAGAAATCAGCCCAAAAAGTCAGAGGTTAGAAGTTTGTACCATGTGCTTATTTAGCAAGCACTTGCATTCAGTAATTGTGATAACAACATCACAACCTGAGCTCAATTAAAACACATTTCTCAACATGAAAACAATAATCAACTCAAGCGTTCAAACTACAATTAGAATCTCAGGATGTATAAAATGCCCACAGGTGAGGTAATTTGCATTGGAACAATGAAACTGAAAAAAAAAAGAAGTATCTACTGTATGAATCCTTCTGCTTTTAGATTTTTTATACTGTAAAGTTATCAAGTGCTTGAGAACTGAATATTTACAAGCAAAATCTATGCATTGGAAGCTATTCATTTTTTTTTTTTTTTACAAAAAATGTGTGTCAAGGAATGTGACAAAAGAACATATCTTTTATTCCATTCATTGCTGTTCACCAATATCAGGATTCAGGGGTGTTGCTATCATTCGCTGATTTGTGATGGCAAAAGCCATTAACCTTGCAAACTTTTAACTCAGTAGGTTTCTCACAGTCATTGAAAATCTGGAAATATCAGGCTATTGTAAAATTGTGATTCTCAAGCCTGGAGAAGTCATGGAAGTTTCTGTGTTAGATATATATGTCTAGAAGCTATATGGTAATGCTTAAGTCTTAAATTATTATTATTATTATTATTTTCTCAGCTTTCTTAGAAACTCACATCCCTTAATGCCTTGGAAAAACTTTATTCCAATGAAGTATACTATATTTGCATAGACACTGAGTTCAGAGGAAAAAATTGGAGGCTTGTGTTGTGGATTTGCATAAAGAAATATGAATAAGCTCTGAATAACCTATTAATAACCTAGAATGAGCATCATTTTTTTTTTTTATTTAAAAGTTGTCCAATGTCTCATCACCTGATCCAAAGCAACCCACCATCTCTACACCATTAAAGATGATAATGAGCCTTAAGGTACAATTTATATGTACTGTATGTTTAAGGGTAGGCTAACTGTTTATCACTGTACATGCAACTTGTATTGTTTATTTTAGATGGAACACGTCACATCGTCTATACGATGTGAATCTGCCAATCAGTCTATAACAATGCTCGTTGCTTTTTTTGAGCTTAAACTTATTATTTCTTTTTTTTATAAGTAGTATTTATGTTTCAAAATATCTAAAAAATACACTATTTTTTTCTTGTCAGACTTGTTTAATACAGTTGTCTGTGTTTGTAAATGAAGTCTCGAGCTCACCTGGTGTCGTCATGCATGATGCGCCTGAACTCATCCTAGATTCGCGGTTCTTTCACCGCTATTAACTTCATCCAAACAGCTCCACGCGAAATAATCTCGGTGCTTGTCGACGTGTGCTCCCGTTTTCAACTGGCATGAATTAACAGGTAACGAGGATTAAGAAAGCAACGCAGTTTCAAAACAGGGTGAAGTTAAAAAGACAGCTCTTGGGGTTGAAAAAATGTTGTGACACTCCCATAATTGTGGGAACTTCGTGTTTTCAGTAAGAGGATGCCACGCCTTCCGCTATTTTACACTTCGTGACTTTTCAGTCAGCACTACTGACGTTTTTCTTTGTTATAAATTATTATGATTTTATTGATCTCTTCTGTTGCCTGATGACTGATATTGTTGCTAATAAGTGTTTGCACTTTCTATTATTAAGGCTTAAAAGATAATCCCAAAAATATTGTTTTCTGAATTCTCTGACATTATTAATTATAGGCTGTGAATGAAAAATGAGATAAGGAGATACATGCTTTTTAAAAGGCACTCTTAATTTCTTTTACCATGGTTACTTAGTGAAAAGTGATCTGGTGGCAACTGGTTCTTTCAGGCGCTGCGGGGACCAGGATGTGGACTCAGACATTTCCTGGACCCTCGGCAGCCTGTCAGTGGAGGTAAAGCATGCCCATCTGTGCATGCCTTGTGTCGGCCCTTCAGGGTTCTTCTTGCTCTTTCTAAGAGGTCAGACACCCTGGCTGTTTTCAGGATTGCTTGTTGAGAGCGATGCTAACGTCACACAGACAGCTCAAATATTCCATGACTAAGCAGGTGCCTGGAAAGACAGACAACTTTTTTAGGCATGAGAAAGTGTATGTTCATGTGAAAGTTCATCTAAAAACATACGTTTTGTCATTGTTTTCTCACCTTCATGCTGAGGGATATAGTTTGAAACACAAAAGGAGATGTTACGCAGAACTTAATGTTGAATATATGTTGAAGGAATTATTTGTTGTTGTTGTTGTGAAAATAGGTTATGAGGATCAATAGGTATATTAACTTACAAAAATGTTTGCCAGTCAAATGAATCCAAGCTAATTACAGATTTTGAAAGTACATGCGAATGACAATGTAAGCCACAGTGAGTATAAATGTCATTTTGCCTTGATGACACATCCAAAAAGGAAAAAAGCCTTTAGGAATTATATTTAGTCTCCTCAGCTGACCAGTTTGTAAGATGTAAATAAAGAAACACACATTTGTAAGGCTTAAAACATATGTAATCACTCACTATGCATGTGTGCAAGGTATTTTTTAATCCAGTTGAGAATACAGTCGGATTCAAACCTTTACATGCCTAATTTTTTTCATGATCTGATTATTTTAGGTCCACACACCCCCTTCCAATCCGATCTAAATTTCATTCAGACTAGATCGATTCATCAGATTGATTGCTGTGTTTTCATGAAGGCTTTTCAGTCCGATTCAGGGATCAATAGTAACATATTATTTTGTGGCATGCAAATGTAGCTAGTGAGACCAATGTTTTTTAGTCTGATCTGTATATACTTATATATATATGTATATGTCCTATGGTCCCCTTCCATAATGCTTTTGTCTTTTGGTCATTTTTGAAGCTTGACAGTCACTGGTGGATTTAGTTTTATTTTATAGAAAAGAGCAGTATGTACAGCATTTTTGTATTACATGGAAGCAGGTCATACCCTTTTTTTTTCAACAACTTGAGGATGAATAAATTATGACAGCTTTAATTTTGGATGAACTACTCCTTTAAATATTACATATTTATATGTGAATAGGATGTGATATGGGTTGATAGAAAAAGGGACATGAAGTTGTAGGAAACATGGTGTTTATGTCTTTGTGGGTGAAAGTGACGGTACAGAGTGATGTATGGAGAAGCACAGACCGGTTTAACATCGCTCTCCCTCTCAACTCCTGTTAGCCTCTCTCTCTCTCTCTCTTTCTCTATCTCTATCCCTCACACACACGCAAACAAAAAAACCTGTGAAAATGACCCTCACGCTAACAGCAGATCACCTTTTCTATTATGCAGGGTGTGGATCCCTGAGGCTCCTTTATCTCTTTTCCTCTTTTCCTTTTTGTAAAGTTGTGAAATAAGCTTAGTACTGTACATTGTTTATTAGTTTAAACTATTATATGTTTGTTTTTATTGATCTATTCTTTTTTATACTTCTGTTTTGCAGTTTGGACCCTAACCAAGAGCTGAACTGCCTTTTTCTTCTTCAACATAGTTTAATTAAGGCACGTTTGATTAAGACAAACACAATTTGAAATAAACACTGCCATATAACTGACTGGTATTGTAAGAATCAGACTTCTGAGACCAAGAGTGAAAATGCATCTAATTTAGTTTTTAATAGTATGTTTTTTTCCCCACATTAAATTATATTATGACCATTAAGTTATCAAGAGTTACTGGAAATTAAGAACCACAAGATCTTATGGTTTAATAAAAGAAAAACATTAAGCTTTTGTATGATTTACATAGTATTAGTATTTATTGATATTTTGAATTAGCTTTGATTTTTATATGTTGTTTCATTTTAAAGTTTTTCATTAAGAGTGTTCTAATTTTAGAAAACATGTATTTCTGTTTATATCACATTCAATTTAATTACTGTAAACAATATTAACAGTAATAATAATAACAATAATAATAGAAACAGCAACAACAACAAAATAATAACAGTTTTTGTTAACAATAACAACACCCTTGAAATCTTAAATATTTAAAATCATATATATATATATATATATATATATATATATATATTTTATTTAACCATTTTCAGAGAACTAAAACATTGTTTTCTTTCCTGGTGTAAATTTAGACCCCACTGCATTTAGGAAGTGAGATGTATCATCAGCAAAAGCGTGAGTATTGAATAATGTCTTCTTTTATGACTTCCTTTTCAGTAGACTGAGTTTCTATGGTTACGGATCAAAAAAGAGTACTGTCGCACTTCTTTTTATCAGACCTCTGTCTATTGAAATATCTATGGTTAGTTAGGTTCATTTGCACTTTCTCTTTTTCTATACTTGTATCCAGCCTATTTGAATACATGGTGGCTGTTTCTCCTGTCTGATGAATTCTGTAATCTCTGCTCATGATCAGTCTCTACGGTACTTATTACTGTAGATATTTTTATAGACGACCAGGACTGCATTTGGTTATGCCACAGCATCTATGTGACCGCCAGTGGCGTTAGACAGAAAAAAAATGTGTCAAGTGAAATGCAATACTCTTTGTTTAATGTTTGTTTCAAAGAAGGAAAAACTCCCCTATTCCTGTGCCTTTTTGCACACACTCTCAGACTATCATACCGCTGCTCATATGGCTCTTGTTGCTCTAGTAATGAACCGTTTACTAATGGTAATGACAGCCTAGCAATTTTCACAGCTCTCTATGCTTAAGAAGTCCTCTGAGAATCTGAGCACTCTCTATGTGTGGAGACTGTTAGTAATGTCACACTGTGGGAGTCATTCCCAATTATGTCTTCTTACTCGCTCTCCTTCGTCAGAGTCTCTGGTTATATTGTAACACTATTAACCCTTATATAAAAGTTTCACATGGCATTGTATTTCATGCACTTTTTCCACTAGTTATTAACAATCTGCAACATTGCTATTTAATGGCACTGACCACTAGATGGCAGTATGCTGCAAAACTGATAACAGTGGAACAATTTATACTATTTACTATATAATATAATATAATATAATATAATATAATATAATATAATATAATATAATATAATATAATAACACAAACAAATAACGCAACAGTGTTCTTTTTTCATTTCACCCTCTTTTATTTTTACTCTCCTGAAATTCATAGAAACAGATAAAAAACAACAATCATCTCCATATCAGTCAGGCAGAAAACATGAACTCTAGGCTAAATTTGTGTGCGTTTATGTGTGTGCAAGCCAGTGTGGGTGTATAGTATTTACTCCCCCCAAATTCTTCCCACTGGCTTTGACATCTTCAAAGGGCCTTGTGCCAATACTGCTTCACAGCAATCATATTTGGACAATAAAATAGTGGAGGTGTATAAACAAAATGAAGGAATGTAAGCCTGAGTGAATCTGTATGTAAGCAGGGGTATGTGAAGAGCTTTGCAAATGAATGTTCAAATCCAGCAATTTTGACAGACAAGGAGGACAAATAAGAGATTGGAATGAACATGAACTTTTAAGCTTCATTTATAACATGAAGATCATTCTAGGTCCATTATATTTCTCTTAAAGGGTACACTTTCAAGTACAGTTAATTACATAGACATAACTGGACTACTTTTAAAGCTACATTACAAAATGAAAGCTTTCCAATTAGATAGATAGATAGATAGATTGTTTGATTGATAGATGGTAAATGGTAAATACATTTCAAAATGAGTTTCTTAATGAGTATTTTAGTCCTAATTAATTTTTTGGTCTTTTTTTGTCTTGTTTTCATATCCAAACAAGTTAAATGTACTTAAGCAAATTGCATTAAATATTAAGGCATAATTAAGGCATGTTATCTAAAAAACATGATCGTTGTTCTTACTCTATTGGCAAATGTAACTATATTTTTTTCATTTACGCTTAAAACAAGAAAAGTACTATTTGTCAAAGGGGTCAAGGGCCTCCTGAGAAAAAAAAGCTTTAAAGAGTAAGTTCACCCAAAAAGAGACCAAATAGCCTAGATATTTTAACTATGGCTAAAGCTCAAAACTGAAATAATAATATTATTAAAAAAAAAGGATATTATATTTCCCACGACCGGTGAAACATTCAAATGTCTATTCAAAAAGATAAGGCGGTCTACGTGCTCAGATGAGAGCCGAGTGCGCAGCCTGTTCACATTTAGTGGAATAAATTCGCTCCGCTGGAACAGATGTTGCAGGAACAGCCAGGCACCACTGGAAAAGTAAACCTTCTCTGTCCCTGAAACTAATGGGCAGCAAATCTTTCACCACCATTTCAGCGAATAGCTTTGTCGTCTTCTCGGTTCTGCCTGCGTTGCATTTAGGTCTTACGGCAAGTGATTCAATGCTCGTCTGAGTTGCCGCTCTGTTATCGCCAGATATTTTATGTACACATTTTAGATGATAGCGCATTGTATTTGTTGTAGATTTGTGTGAAAGCTTGGCGCTGCACAGCTTACCCTGAACTGTTTTTAAGCCAGCCATCACTATGTGACTTTGAGGCCATTATTATGTCTTCTTACGTCTTCTGAGGCATCAAGTGGGAAGCTAACCAATCAGAGATCAGGGCGCCGCCCAACGTGCTGCCATAACCAATAAAAAAAATAATAATAATAATTTCGATCATCGTTTACGTGATCGATCATCGCTGTCGCGGTCGAGTACTCGAGTACTCGATCACTGTTGCACATCCCTAGTTTCTACAATGGATGTGTCAAAGCATTGCAAATCATTTGATTTCTGTGTCAGCATATCATAAATAGAACGAATCAGTAGTTTTCTGTCTGGAATTTGTTGCGCCGCATCCAGTGTAGACAGCGTCACTGATTATAATAAGTTATATTGTATTGCGCCACACCGCTTGCACCTGGTGTAGACACAATGTAAGTTAATGTTGCTTTCTAATGCTGTGTTAGAATTTTTATGCAACATTATTTGGAATTACCGCAGGGCAAAAAAAAAAATTCTCTCATAGGCTGTGACCCATTTGTCCTCTGTCCGGAGCTGCTTCCTTGTACAACTGTTGGCGAAAGCTACATTAATGTAATTATTACATTTTGAATATGGATATTTTTCTTACAAAAACACATCGATTCACTAAAGGAGGCTTTTGTTCACCCCCTGGAGCTGTGTGAGACACTTTTTATTATGGATGGGTGCTTTTTATTTAAATCATTTTGGACTGATGCAGTACAAAACCCGCTGACTGCCATTAAACAGCTTAAAAGATCAAAAAAACGTTTTAATATAACTCAGACTGCATTCGTCTGAAAGGACAAAGTCATATACACCTAGGATGACTTGAGGGTGAGTAATTTATGAGCTAATTGTCATTTTTGGGTGAACTAACCCTTTAATATCTCATGCAGTTTTAATTGTTTATATATGCACAAAAGTACAGATAATTATTTTATTTTATTCAGTATAGGACCTGTCAAGAAAAGTACTGAACAATAAGGATGTTTCTGATGTGTTTCAGTGCTATTCTGAGATCAGTGAAAGCTCTATTTACAGCACTGTTCTGAAATAAGACAGAGCTGTCTGAGTGCTTCACTGAGATCAGCAAGAGCTTAGATCAGTAAAAGCTGCAGTTGGGTAGCTTGTCTGAGAACATTTAGAGATGTTTGAAAACTTTAAATAAATTGTTGTGAGAACTTTAAAGAGCACTATCCTCAGATTAGTTTGAAATTGTGTAGAGTACTGGCTACTTCATTAAGATGAGTAAAATCAGCTGTGAGAGGCTCTAGCACTGTAAATATATAAATTTAATTAGCCATATAGTTATGTATATTTAAATGTGTAGCCTATCTAAATCTCATCCTGATGCTTGTGGGCCATGCAGTGATTCAGAAGTGATACTTAGGAGGAGACTGGAGTAGGTAAGGACCATCAAGCAGGTGGGGAATGGTCAAAAAAGCAGATTCTACAGCTGCCACATTAAGTGTGTGTGCATTTGTGTCCTATCATGTACATGTCTAACTGTCTTTTTCCCTTTTATTGTCCTTTATATGATTATCTGGAGCAATGCATTCAACAATATTTCACAAGCTGCAACATAACCATTCTATTATATCACAGTCATCAGGAATGTCAATGTCACAGTCCACGTGTGTGCTTGAGAAAGGGATACTTGAAAAAAGATATGCCCCCAACCCCAACCCCAGCTGCCTTAAATCACCAATCCTTGCACAAATACAGTAAGAGTTGGATCTAATGGGGATGCTGTTTTACTTCATGATTGATTTAATATCAATTGGTTTTGAGACTGAGGGTAATTTGAAAAGTAAGTGGATATGATTGGCCAGATATTCCTTTCTTATGCACTCTTTCTGCTCCAGGTCTCTCTGTATCTATTTTTTGTTCAAGCCTCTTATACTCAGAGGGCAAAGGAGGGTGAAAACAAAGGGACACTGGCATATGCATATTGATGAAGAGCATTGTCCGTGACAAGGTGATTTTCAACATTTCAGAGGCAAACAAAATAAGCAAGAAGCAGCAGGGCAAAATCCTTCATAGATGATACTTTCAATTGCAGTGTGACTTAATTGGTAACCTTATTGAATTGAGAGGGAAGGAAATTAAACATACACTATGCAACTAAACTGTGATCAGAGTTACCATGGAAGCATCGCACAGCATACCAACCTGTCAGCAGAGTCTTGCTTCTATGTATCGCTCAGATACATCCCCACCCCCTTCCCTCCTGTATTTCCTATATGGAAGATGAGCCTTAAATGCCTCTGAGACATTGGTAATGGTGGGAGAGGTGACTTTCACCATGATCAGTGAAAATATTTTGGATGTTTTTAATACCACCATATACCAAAAGACAAATATATTGTCCTGACAGAAACATCTAACCTCTGAGAAGAAATGACATTGGGCACATTAAAGTCATGGCTGTGAAAGCAGATGTGAATATGGCTGCTTGGTCTTTAGCTTAGTGCCCCATGAAAGTCTTGGTATTGTTCTTGGGGCATCAGAAACATTGTAAGTCTCTATCTATGCCTTGTCAAAGCAATTGCTTGTTACTGTTTCAGCTCTACAGCTGCTGTAATACTGCAGACCAGAGAAGCCCCCCTCTGTGATTATCTGCAACTGTGCAGCAGTGTGGTTCATCTGTCCTTCTTCGCTCTCATTGAGCTGCAGGAAAACCTGCATAGGACTTTTACCATGACAACAATACACCCTCTGTTAATGGCTCAATGTCAAACTCATCTGCTATTACCATCAAACAGAAGCCTTGTTTAAAATATGGGCTCATTCTAAAGCCCATTCTCATCCATCTAGAGGCTTTTAAGTATGAGAACTGGAAGCCTAGCTGCACAAAGGCTGACTCTCATATCTCAGGTCTCCTTCTGCCACCCCCTGTGGGTGTTGTTTTTTCTCTCTTGTACATCCTCCAGTCTACCTCTCTTTCGGGCATGTGGTCAGACAGTGGTAATCTGATCAACCACACGTGTGCTGTTCACCATTTCCACACACTCAATTTCCTCCAGGTTTTCTGCAGCATTCTTTCTCTCCTGACATTTTTTCTTGGAGGGAGGCAAGAAGGTGAGCAGGACAGGGACAATGGCCAAACAGTGGAAGGCGGTGATGATGGTGGTGAGAAAGAAGCACCTGAACAGTGTGCGGGTGAGGTTTGAGGGCACGGCTGCGAGAGGGAGCAGAGCAGCCCCATAACACAAGTAACTCTGAAGGGCAGGAACTCCATGTCGTTCCAGAGCTAGTTTCACCCAGCGTGTACGCGTGGATTCCCGGCCTAGAGCAAATGCAGATACCAGTGGAGCACTGGAGTCTACAGCATAGTTCACCCCATAGATCAGACACAGCACTGAGACGCAATCCAACTCTACACGCCACAGGGTCATGAAACCCACCAGCCCAAACTCAACAGAGGCTACTGTCACAGTCAACCAGGCATTCACCAGTGGGTCGGCTGCCAAGAAGGTGGAAAAGAAGAGCAGAAACAGAGCTGCAATACAAGAGTTCTTCAGGGGTGCTCCAACAGATGAAGCATAACGGTCCATATACACAAAGGATGGATTAAAAATTATGAATTTCACCCTGGAGGTCAGCGACAACTTCCTTAGTGTGTCCAGCAGGATAGACATCTCCTCTCGTTTGTTTTCTGTTGTCTTGGCCACTAGAAACATACGTGAGGCTACCACATCAAATTCCCCATCCGCACGTTTGGCAAAAATGATATCGTCCGAGAAATGCACAAATCGGGGTTGGCGCAAAAAGCCAGACCGCAAATGTTCTGTGAAGTTGCTGCGTGACAGGCTAGTGGTGATGTTCAGTCCATGAAGGTAGTTGAGGTAACTCTCAAACCAGGAGATACGTTCAAAACCTTTAGTGTATTCCAGTAAGTCATCTTGCACGCTCGTGTTCCAGTACTCAATGGACTCATAAATGTAGAAGCCAATCACAGGGCTGTAACTGCTGAAATACCGTTGCTGTGCATGGGTGTATGCTATAGTGCTTGTTTCTGTGGCAACCACATTACTAAGATCTGACCCTTCACTGACCTGAAGGTAGCCCATGAGGGCAAAGGAAACATAAATTAAGTAGAAGAGAACCACAAATGGTTTGACATAGGTGTTGGTGATCCAGTCACAGTAGTACCGCTTCATAAAGGCTACCAGCAGGTGACTTTCATAAGCACGCAGTGGTCCTGCTTCTGTGGCCTCCTCATTGTAATGTGTGTACATGAGAAAGCGATACCACGCTGGCTTCTGCTGCAGCAACTCAGGCTTTGGTACACGCCTGCAGAATAGACTGTGACGGTAGTTGTTTTCCAGGTAGCCGGCAAACACTAAGTTGGAGCCATAGAAGGTGAGGATGTAGAGGTAGTTGAAGAGGACTGAGATACAAGCATTTCGACAAAAGAGACGCACAGCCTCAATGTTTGTGAATGGACTGGCCCCGATGCCGAAGGTGACCACATGCAAAGCCGTGCTAGCTGTGAAGGGCAGCATACAGTCAGAGAAAACAGCAGCAACACGCTCCTTCACATGCTGGTCCTCGCGGGTACGTCGCCAAGACGACAGCATCTCAAATGTCCCAAACAAGCCATGACCTGAAAGAGATGAAGAGAGAAAATACATCTTTCAGTGATTTATAAACCTTAAATGAAAAACGTGAAGTGAAATGGTCTAAGCATAGCTTAGAATGATTTTGGCAGGCAACTCTTTCAAATGACATAAATGGCTGCTGGGAAAAGTGAAGATGTAAATAATTGAACAAAACGGTGACAAGACAGTCACTCTGCAGCTGCATCGCAACAATAGATGTGAGGGAAACCGGCACTGCTTTTTTTTTATGGACACAGCTAAATCAAAAAGTGTTAAGCATGCAATGTAGCATTTATACATCCATCAGCAAAAAAATCCAATTATTATCCAGTTTAATCTATACAAACGGTTACCTATAGAGAACTCCATTCCTAATTTGAAGCTTATCATCATCACCGGTGCAGTTTCCTGGAAAATCCATCAAAATAAAGAAAGGATTGAAAGCCAATTCATAGAAGCCTCTTGGCTACCACCACCTCTATTTACAGAGCATGATCTAACTATAGCCCAATCTCTCCTCCTCCATCTTCACAGCTGTTGAATTTGTAGCTAAATAAATCTCAGTCACACTCACGATAGCCACATGTCATGTAATATTGAGCTGATGAAAGGAAAAAGCCTTATGGATGTGAGGAAGGCTGACAGCCCCTGTGGCCTTGGGACTTCATAGAAGCACAGAAGCCCAAGACATTAGGCAAACTGGGTCAGTCTACTTTTAGAAGTTGATATAAAGGAACTCGGGGTCCTACAATTGAAACAAACTCATCGTGATGAAGCTAACACTCTTAAACCATAACATACATGTACATGTTTAACTTGTGCTTTCACATTGTATTGTATTTTTTTTTTCTCGTGCTTTTTCCTCTCTGGCTTTCTACATGACTCGCTCATGCAGGCAGAGTGAGCAGATGGCTCTCACCTACAGGGTTGCCACGACATCAGTGACTCATCATTCATGACGGAGTTTCCCTCTGTCCGATATGACCACCAGTACTGCCTCTCACACAGGCCTGGGGTGTGTGCCCAGCACAATAGCTAGCAGAAACACCAAACAGCAATGGCCTGACCTCTTGGCCTCCATGATTGGAAGTTTTCTGATTTTCTGATTTTTCTCAAATTAAAATAATGGGCGGTAAATAAGAGGAGATTACGGCTAAACTAAACAATCAAGATCTGTGAGTAAAACAAGGAAAGTGAGAGAGAGACTGTAATTTCTATCCTCATGCTGTTTTCTCATTTTCCTCACACTTTTGCCTTCGCTCTCTGCCACAAAATTTTTCTTCTTTACTAATTGAACCAACTATTTTTTTTTCCAATTAAACAAAATAAAGAATACCAATGTAACACACAGACTGATTCTTAGTATGCAAATCTCCTAGACATCTTTGTTCATCTCCCAAGATGCAGTGCAGTCTTTTTCTCTTCATAAACATGACATTAATCTTAGCAATTATGGCCTATAATATCTCTCCCTTCCATCTTTCCATTATCTTCAGAAGACTGTCAAATGTTCCCAGCTGACAGCTAATGTCCTTGTAATGGAATTTGTTTTAAATAAAAGGCCGGTGGCCTACAGAGATAAGGCCAATTGTTTTGTCAGACATCCGTTATGTTGTACTTATATCCCTGCTTTTCTCTGAACCCTATTCAACTCAGTATGAACAACCTGGAATTATATTAATATGCAGTGACTCTGGGCAGCTCTATCAAGTTCTGTTTTTAAGCTAAAAAAGTGCTCTCTATGAGAGCTCTGTAAGAAGATGCTGTCACTCGGGATGTGATTGGAAACCAGTGGGGAGAATTCTGAGATTGCTGACGTTGAGTGGCACAATTGTCAAGGTTGAGATTGAAGTGTAGAAGCATTATAAGGACAACACAGATGTCAGTCTTCTTGAGAAATGCAATAGTAATGTTTTGGAGCGGGTGGCATTGGGGTCAATCTAAACTCATGGTTTCTTGCCAAGCCCTTGTTTTTCTTTTCCATTTTTTCTTCTTCTCATTTCTGTCTTTCACCCCAGCCTGTTATTTTCTCAACAGAGGCCTCCACCCACACATGGCACTAATTGTTGTGGGTAAGAGATGGCCAATGAGAGCAAGCAATATGGATGTGATCTGTCAGGATGCATGTATGCTTGTTGGTAATTAGCTGCAAGAAATCTGCCCGTGTAAATCTATCTGTTCCACATGCACACAGCTGATTCACCCAGAATGGCTCATGGGCAGAAGACAAAAGAAGGGGATGGAATTCCTCTAAAGGCTGTCTTTTGAGCTCTATTAGGGAATTCCTTTGATGTGGAGCGTTTAATTTTTAATAATACACCTTGACAAAAGTGCAATGCAGAGCTTTCCGGCCAGTTGAAAAGGTGCACTCGTTTAACCTGACAGCCATTTAAAATACAAGCAGTCACAGTATGGAAATGGCAGATCAAAAGAACGGAACGAATATGCAGACAGCAATGGCGACTAGTGATTAGAGAGAAAAGAGCACAAATCACTGGGATGATGCAAATACACAATCATTTAAAAGTTTGAGTCAGTTATTCAGCAATTGATCAAAAGTGACAGTAACGAGTTTTACATTGTTAATTGAAAATTCTATTTCAAATAAACGCCATTCTTTTGAACATTCCACTAATCAAAAACTGTTTCCACAAAAATTTCAAACAGCACAACTATTTTCAACATTGGTAAAAAAAAAAAAAAAAAGGTTTCTTGAGCACCAAATCAACATATTAGAATGATTTCTGAAGAATCATGTGACATTGAAGACTGCAGTTTGCTGCGGAAAAAGCTTTTTCCATCACAGGAAAAAAAATACATAAAATGTTTTTATATTTCATAATATTAGTGTTTTTACCATGTTTTGATTAAATAAATGCAGCTGTGGTGAGCATAAGAGACATCTTTCAAAAAAATATAAAAGAAAAATTTGAATTACTTTTGAACAGCAGGGTACACTTCTGCATAATAGGAGGACAGGAAGGCGCAATATAATCTCACCTAACATGACAAAAGGGATACCCAGGTATGTTGAATTGTATTTCCCTCCTGTGAGATTGAAAATGCCTGCAGAAGTGAGTGTAGCCAGGCTGACGGTCACCAGAGCCAGAAGACCCAGCCATGGCTTTGTACGCACACAGTCTCGCATTGAGCAGCACAGCATGGCCAGCGAGAGACACAGAGCCAGGCTAAAGAGCAGCGGCCGTTCTGATACCCGACTGGTCATTTGGAAGTCCCTCTGAAGAGAAGAGGAAGTGAAGGGGTATAGGCTAAGCTCTAGATGAGCCTTTCCAAAGTTCTCCAACTCCTTGCAGAACAGCAGCTCCCAGCTGGCCGCTACCACTTCGTTCAGTGGGCTGGCCGCTTGCAGGTAGTACGTGAGTTGAAGGGCTCGAGCAGTACGCACCCCGTCTCTCCCTCCACCTGACAGGACTCCGCCCAGCTGGTGCCCAATGTAGGCCTCCCGCCCATCTTTGAGTTTGGTGATGGGATAATGCAGAGTGGGTACTGAATGGTTGGATGCCCGCGCTGACCTCATCTCCTCCAGAACTCGCAGGATGTCATCCACGATGCAGCTCTTGCTGTCATCCAACAGGCAGAGGTGGGCAAAGGTGTAGTTGAATCCCAGCATAGGAACCTGGATCTGAGTAATTGTGTTGTGTAGCTTGGGGTGGAAAAGAGGGGGATAAAAATATGTATATAGATTTTACTAATAAGTACAGGTAAATACAAATAAACAAAATTTGAACTAGTCAATGAAAAGATATACACTACCATTCAAAAGTATGATCAAAAATACAGCAAGAACAGTAATACTGCAAAATATTATACTTTTTTTTTATTTGTTTTTATTTTTAGATCTTTTAATTGTTATTCCTTTTATGGCAAAGCATCCATTACTCTAGTCTTCAATGTCAAATAATCTCTCTAGTATGCTGATTTTGTGCTCAAAAATCATTATTTTCTATAAATATTGAAAACAGTTATGCTACTTATTATTTTTGTGGAAACTGTAAAACTTTTTTCAGGAATCTCTGATGAATAGAATGTTCAAAAGAACAGAATAAATAAAAACATTTTCTAACATCTATGCTGCTTTATTTTGATTGATTTAATGCATCCCTGTTGAATTAAAGTATCAAAAAAACAAACAAACAAAAAAAAAACCTGGCGAAACACTGACCTTAAACTTTTGAATGGAAGCGTGTTATGTTCTTGCAACATTAGGAATAATTCAAATGAAAACTTTTAATACACAAGAGTAAACTGTGATTGTCAGTATTTCAATGCATTTAATTGCAAGTATCTTGTTGCCAGGCAACAAAAAAGCATGTTGCTGCAGGAAGAATGTGCCAACAGTTTTACTTCCTGTATAAAAACACAAATGCAACATTAAGGGAAAAACTTTTAGACTTTCTTCTAAGGCAATCCATGTGCGAGGAGCATTGATTGTCCTCTGAGGTCAGACTCTCTGCGTTGTTAATGTCAGACTGATTAGACTGTGTCAGACTCAGATCACCGGGGGAGGCTGCCTCCTCCAATGGTCCTCCAGCCTCTTCAAGCAGCAAAGAAATGTCAGACACACACCAGTCAGGCCTCTAATTGCTTAAGCTTGATAATTTACCCTCAGTTGGAGACTAAAACATGACATCTGCATGGCCACAGTCTCTGACGGAGACAGACGCTCCAAATGGACTGTCTTTTCTTTTGTAGGAAATTTGTAGGAAACAATGGGCAAAGAAAAAACTATATACTGTATACTATTCAGAATATAATCACCTCAAACTCTTTGAACCATGATTTTTCCTTCTTTCAGAATCAGATCAGATCTTGGCATACACAATTGTCACTGCATGGCTCAGCAGAGGAGAGCAAACCTCTTGCCCAATGGTGGCCTGTGATACAGTGAACAAGGTTATACCGAGACCTGTTGTGTTATGGTGCAGAGAGAATATAAAGAAAGGCTCTATTTCTGGAATATACAATGCATTGTGAATATTAAAAAGTTCTTAAGACGTGGTTGCAGCTCAAGCTTAGTTCATTTAGCTCAAGAAAATTGAAACAAATGTTTCCAGTTAGAAAGGATGAGTCTAAATGCACATGACGTGAGTATTTGCATTAATAATAAAGTGTCTTTGCTAGCAAAATGTCAATCTGAAATGTTTAGCCACAATTTCATCTACATTCCACAAAAAGAGGTACAGTGCTTATTTAGTTTTTGCCAGAATTGTATTTATTTATTTTGTATTTTTTTTTTTGCGAGTACAGTATAAGCAGAAGTTCCCAGCATCATATTTCATATTGGTGGTGTCTGGGGGGTGAATTTTGGAGCTGGACTGAGAAGCTGTGTTACAGGAAGATAAAGTAGGCCACAGGCTAACACTCTGACCGAAATTGCATAAAATATTTCTCATATTTAAAAAATATATGATCCAGTGAGAGCTGTGGGAAGAGAACTTTCCTTGAAATCCAGTTAATATCAAAGCACCTGTATTCCACAGGGGAATTAAAGCTACAGATTTGTTCAGTGTTAAGACATTTTGAAAGAGTTATTATCCAAGTGATTCCTGAGTACTAGGAATGAGTTATGAAATATTAATCACAGAATTATCTTCCAGTTTTCCATTTACTGTGTGATTAGCATCAGATACAATATTTAAACGAAAAAGATTATTACATAATCACAAAAATTGTGTTTCTATGCAAATATAATCTGAAAAGTGATGAAAAGGCAGGAAAAGTTGTAAAGCTGATTAAGACGTATATTTTTCTAATTATCTGGAACGTGTGATTTCCTTTTCACTTATTTTCCCTTTATAAGAGAAAGATAAGCTTCAAGGAAAGTTGGATCTCTCAAAAAGAAGCTAAATGAAAAAAAAAGAGAAAAAGATAGATTCACGGAGCCCTGACAACAACACTATTGTAGTAGAAACTGTTGGATCAAAGCAATAACTCCATGGAAATGTTACTCACCTTTAGGACTGAGTTGACGTGGTGAGGGTCCAACACGCTCCCCCTGCGCGAAGTCACGATGACCCGACCATATCTCCCGGGTGTTTGCAAGTCTGAGTAGAGGGTGTGTTTGGATCGGTTCACGGGGAACAAACTGTCCACCAAGTTCCCCTCGATCTTCGCCAGGCTGTGTTTGGGAGCTAACAGGTACTCCACGTTTTCCTCTATGCGGTATCTGCTGAAGCTCGCGCCCAGCAGGATGGAGATCAGCACGGGTGCGGAGGCGAAAAACACTGGATGATTGGCGACAAAGTGGCCCAGTTTATGGAATGACGTCCTGAGCCCTTCGTGCAACACTTGTCGCAACATCCTAGAATGCAGCAACAGCGCAAGGGCGATGAACCAGCATCAGCATCAGAGATCCGGAGCATCAGTGTTCAACCCACGCAGCTGGATCACTGAAATGATGAAGCGTTGCGTTGAATCTCATCAGGTCCTTCTGGGTCAGAGACGTTTTGTTAGTAGGCTACTGCATTTACTTTTAAGAAAAAGATAAGTCGGAATGAAAATGCATGTGGCAATATCACTGTGCGAGACTTTCAAAGGCTCGACTTTTCTTTCAGAATTCTGTCAAGTTATTTTGGGGCGCAGTTTCGCGCAACCCAGACTTTGGCGTCGCTATAGTAATATATCCTTCAAATACCTCGAAGACTTTTTCAACAAAAAGGAATCATTAGACTATTATGATTTTTTGATGTAAAATCCCACATCGAGAAAGCGCTCGAGTAACGAAACGTTGCTATGCTTATCTTTTCAGAATACCGTGATTTCTATTTACGAGCATTTATTTTAGCGCAATTTTAGCTAACTTTACCTTAAACGTCTTTTGAAATATACACTTAGCCTATGCATATTTTTAAGAACCCTCAGACGATTTGTTTTGAATTCCTTAGGGGTTCAAGTCTTTATTTTGGGGTAAACATATACCCCTCTACTCATCCCCACCCCATAATTCGCACCCTGGGCAATAGTGGTCACTGGAGTTACAGGTTAGGCTATTCGTAGAAAGAAAAACCCTAAACCAGCACGACGAGCTGAAACGTGGCTGTTTTTAGGTTTGTTTGTTTAGATTTTTTTCGACAGGGAAAGGAATGTTCTGAATTATTACCAGTCACGTCTTTGCAGTTTCATGCCATCTGAGAGACCCAATTTCCATAAATGCGTCGTTGATCCGAGTTGAAGGGATGATATGCTCATTTGTCGTAATAGAAACGAATCTCTTTTCTTTTTGAATACATCCACAGCGTCTTAGAGAGGATAAATCCACTTCATATCGGTGTATTTTCAACAGTGAACTGGTCATGTACTTACAGACAGTTTCAAATGCGCAAATACAGTTTTGTGTATTCCATTATCTATGAGCTGCGTCTCAATGATCCATATGAATCCCGTACCGCGCCCAGCACGACCGCTATCCGCTGTTACCAGTCTGAAAACACGAATCTCCACCACCGACCCGCGGTGCAGAATGCGTGCGGGCTCCGCGCAGCTCCAGCTCGGCCACTTGTGTGCATTTCCTTTCCGAGCTAAGGCATTCGTTTGCTGCGCAAGGCTGCTCCACAGAAAATATTTACAGACGAACGCGATGCGGCACTTAATTGCTCAGTTACGGAGCTAATTCAGAAGTTCAGGTTTCCCGAAGAGCCGGCCGGTGAATGCCGGTGGTGCCCACACCCCCAGAAGACCTAATCACGGGAATGGTTTTGTGTAAAGGCGAAAGGAAAGCTTTTCTGATTGGTCTGTTAACGTTAGACCATACAAGAGATAATAACACACATAGAGACAACGGTTATGTGACAGAATGTATTCTGTGTGACATCCTGTTAAAGACTGACTATAGAAACTGTTTGCAATTACTATGCTAATTTACACGTAGCCTACAAAAATATTTTATATATGGGCACTTTATATTAGCCTACAGACAAAATGATCACCTTTATAACAAAATGAATAGGGAACATTTGGCATGAAAAAAAAAACAGGTGGCAATTCTTTAGCTCATTAAAGCAGGTTTAATTCTGATTGGATAGCCTATACATGTTTTTATCGTTCATCAATGGGGAAAAAAAAAGCGTTCTTGAGTGATTCCAACGATATCGTTTCTCTTCGTCTTTATCGTTATAGCTGTGGTGTGGACTCGTATATACTACTATAGTGAGATATACTTTTAGAAACGTACATCTTTATTGTAATCTTTATAGTTGTCATGCTTTGTGTGAACAGGCTTTCACAGATGTAACAGACTTTGTTCTAATATTTGCCTCTACAGAAAGGGAAAAAGTGTTCAGAACCAAAATTCAGCCACTAGGATTGATTCAGCACCATGGACAGAGATTAACTATACTATATTTATATAAAATATATTTTAGTCTTTAGCGCACTTTCTCGGAGTCAAAGCGTCAGTGTCTAGGTGATTAGAAATGACACTAAATAAGTCACACTACCCAGGAAGGGTCACCTCTCATCTCGACAAATCACATGAATGAATGCAAGCATATGAATGAGTACCGGCACTTCTTTTTCCCCCCATTTCAATTTTTTTTAAAGATGAATTTGGTAACCCTTAAAATAAAAGTTCAGCCAAAAATGAAAAGTTGCTCAAAATGTACTCACCAATGGATCCACTGGTGTTAAGTTAATTATTAATTGATTACAAATGTACAGTTTTTTGTTTCACAAGATGTGTGTGTGTGTGTGTGTGTGTGTTTATCAGCTGTTTAGACTCTCATACTGACGGCACCCATTCACTTTAGAGGATCCACTGGTATAAAAGGAATGTAATGCTAAATTTCTCCAAATCTTTTGATGTAGAAACATGCTCATCTATATCAGCAAATTTTCATTTTTGGGTGAACTAATCCTGTAAGTCAATATGTTTGAGAGTTTACCATGATTTTTTTTTTCTTTTGATGTACTTTTGGTATTATTGGCACAATTACCCATCTTGTCGTATTTATATGGCGCTTAATACAATATAGATTGTGCCAAAGCAGCTTTACAGTGTCAAACAGGTATTGTGTCGAATGTAGGAGTACTAAGCAGTTCATTCAAGTCAACAATATTGCCAAAAATTAAGTGTCCCCAACTAGGCAAGCCACAGGCAAGAGTGACAAGGAACCAAAATTCCATCGGTAACAAAAATGGAGGAAAAAAAGTCTTGAGAGAAACCAGTCTCAGTCAGAGGGCCAGTTCTCCAGTAGCACAGTAGTGTGTTATGTGTGTGCCAGGTTAAAGAGATGGGTCTTTAATCTAGATTTAAACTGACAGAGTGTGTCTGCCTCCCAAACAATGCCAGGTACAGTAGATTGTTCCAGAGTTTGGGTGCTAAATAGGATAAATTGTCCAGAGTTTTGAGATCCCAGTGGACATGAAGGATTGCGATAACCATTTAGAGATTTATAAGTAATTAGCAAGATTTTAAAATGTAAACAATGTTTAATAAGGAGGCATTGCAGTGTTGACAGAACTGGGCTAATATGGTCATATTTTCTGGTTCTAGTAAGAACTCTAGCTTCTGCATTTTGAACCAGCTGAAGTTTGTTTAATAAGTGCACAGAACAACCACCAAATAAAGCATTAAAATACTGTAACCTTGAGGTCATGAATAGATGAACACATTAACGTTTTTGCATTTGAAATTGAAACAATTGATTGTCATTTAGATATATTTTCGGATGGAAAAATGTGTTTTTACAAATGCTAGAAATGTGTTGTTTGAAATTCTAGTCATCCAGTTTTTTATATCAACTATGCATTCTGTCAGTTTTACAAATTGGTGTTTTGTCAGGCCACAGAAAAATAGAGTGCTGAGTATCATCAGCATAACAGTGAAATCTAAAACCATCCTTGCTGATGATATCTCCCATGTGTAGTATGTAAAGTGAAAAGCAATGGCCCTAATACTAAGCCTTGTGGTACTCCATACTGCACTAGTGATTGATATGATACTTCTTCATTCACTGTTGCAAATTGATGACCATCAGATAAGTACGATTTGAACCATGCATGCTGATGCAATTCCACTAATGCCAACATAATTTTCTAGTCTATTCAAAAGAATGCTATGGTCGATACTGTCAAATGCAGCACTAAAATACAGTAGCACTAATAGAGAGATACAAACACAAACGGATGAAAAGAGCAGGTCATTTGTAACTATTGAATTACTGATAAAAGCAATCTCAGTGTTATGGTGTGGTCTAAAACCTGACTGGAAATCCTCACAGGAACATAGTTGTGATGATACTGCCTTTTCTAGTATCTTTAACAGAAAAGGGAGATTTGACATCGGTCTGTAATTAACTCATTCTATAGGAGTGAGTAGTGTTTTTTTAATGAGAACCTTAATAACAGCCAGGTCTCTCTGAATTCCTCAGACAGACAGTCTCTGGCAGACAGATCATTTAATAACACTGGAACAGTCTGCTGGAGTGCAGGAGCATGGCTCTGGATCTACCCATGCATATCTAATCAAGAATTGAGCCCATGGCTGAGCACGGCTCCCCTACCTGGACTGCACTAGTGCCTTCTGCTTTTCTCTGAGAGTTATTTGATGTCACATATCCAAATTAGCACAACTATATTTTGTATGTGGTTTATTGAAATCCACAGCGAGACTGTTCAGATGGATGTTATGTTTCTTTTTTCCTGCCTCTAACCTTCGACCTGTGCTGTAGACACAAAAGCAGGACTTATAATGATCAACATTGATTTATATGGTTATTGCCATGGTAACCATTGCCTATGCCTCCTGTAGCCCATTCTTTGCCATATTGTTCCAGCAAACCGACAAAGAATGGTTTCCATGGTTACAGGCACCATTGTGACTTCACAGCTGAAAGTGCTGGTTGTGTTTAGTGTGTGTAATACCTGCATGAGACAAGTAAATGTTTGGACTCATGTTGTATTATTATTCCTCCTGCAGTATACTGTACTGGCAATACATGGCACAAGTAATGGGTTTGATTCCTAGGGAATGCAAAGGAAAAATATGTACTGTAACTTGAATGTAAAAGCTGCTTTGGTTAAATGATTGTGCCAAATGCATAAATGGAAATCCACACGTGAAAATGTGACACAGTTAAGACTAAACTGACTAACACAAAAAGTGGAAAAGTCTAGGCTGAGTTTATTTTGAGAGACAGGAGAGGAACTAAAGATTGTTACCTTGAAAAGGCAGAGAAGGTCTGGTTTGCACAGAGAGGAGGGAGTCTCTAGTTGATTGGTCTCCTGCAGTAGAAATTTACAATAGTTTCTGGAAAGAGTAAAAGATCAGAGCTCAAATCTCACTTGAGCTGTATGGCGTTCAGAGAAAACCTGAACTGAATAAGGCTTAGTTTGCTTGCTGTGCAGTGGAGTCTGGGGAAAAGTTGATATGAGAGAAAAGAGGAGGAGACCTGGATTGAGAGGAGAAAAAGAAATAGTGGGTGGGAAAGAGAGTAAAGAGTGATGGCAGGGAGAGAGAGAAGGAGAGAGATGCAGAGAAAGTCAGGGAGGATGGAAAATGTGAGCTGAATGTCAATGATGTCATTTTCCTTGCCTCACTCTTATCCTTATTTTATCTCAAACTTTTACCAAATAATTTCCTTAATTTTGTCTTTTTTTTCTATGAGAATTATCTAAACATCCTTAGAATTAAGAATCAAAATTATGCAAGATAATAAGAGATATTGTTTTTAATTCTATATTTAAGTTCACTTTCATTTTATATAATAATGGTAAGTTTCTTTTTCTTTTCTTTTTTAAGCATAAACTTCACCTCAACATTGAGATATATTCTCTGGAAACAAAGAGATAGTTTATCCAAAAAAGAAAAACTTTGTCATAATTTACAGATCCTCATGTCAGTCCAAACATTATTTCTTTCTTCTGAAGAATACAATATATTTTAAGGTATGTTAGTGTTTAGCAAAAGAAAAGAAACTGAGCATGCAGTTTTTATTTAATGATATTTAAGGACTTTTTTCATACATTTTTTTCCTTCAGTTTAGACAGAGATATTACTTGTTGGACCAAAAAACAGTACACAGAATCTTGTAGATTACAATTTGCAACTAGACAGATGTACTGTTACTTCCTCTACAGTCAAAAATCTGGGTGTTATATTAGAAAGCAAATTGTCTTTTGAAAACCATATTTCCCATATTACAAAAACTGCATTCTTCCATCTTAGAAACATTGCTAAGCTATGAAACATGTTAATTGTTTCTGATGCAAAAAAGCTAGTTCATGCATTCATGACCTCTAGACTGGACTATTGTAATGCACTTCTAGGTGGTTGTCCTGCATCTTCAATATACAAGCTACAGGTAGTCCAAAATGCAGCAGCTAGAGTCCTTACCAGGTCAAGAAAATATGATCGTATTACCCCAATTATAAAGTATCTGCACGGGCTACCTATTAAGTTCTCTACATTTACTACATTTTATTAATTACCTATAAGGCCCTTAATGGTTTATCTCCTGGTCACAAAAAAGCTGGACTTTTGGTAGTAACCAGGATAGCAAAGTCCACTAAAGGAGGTAGAGCTTTTTCGCATTTGGCTCCCAAACACTGGAATAGCCTTCCTAATTAAATTTACTTGGTTGGAACAGCAGCTATGCTAATTATGCCTCTATTTGTTTATCTGTTTTGCCATGGGATCTACATCCAGTGGTAACTAGGATTTACACAAGCTCCAGACTGAATCCAGAACACCTGAGAAGAGACGATGCCAACCCCTCAAAGGACCTCAGATGATACCAACCCTGAAACAACATACAGAACTACCAAATATTGCTATAAGTGTGATTGCATCATATAATAATTGCTGTTAATAGTGTTCATCATCTGTTTGATAACATCTTTAATTTATTTTTACATACATTTCTGCCATATGCACATAAACTGACAGTCACCACTGATAAGCTACTACTAAATATTGTAGAAACTTAATTTGCAATCATTTGTAACTGTTAGTGGTACTATTATACGGCTACTCACAAGTATTTCACTGATTCACATCAGCTCCTATTTAAATAGGGGGCTGACTGAAATTCATAAACTATCCCTCCACCCCTACATTTCTCCATCTGTCTACCCATATATTTATCCAGAGAGGACAAACACAGATAAGGGAGAGATTGAGGGTTATGTGCATTTACAATGTGTGCATTTCATATATGATGGCAGTAGACTATAAAATACTCTATATGTCTTTCTGTCTTTCTCTGAATTTGACAAAGTCAAGATAACTGAAATCAACACCAGAATGAAAAATTTGCAAAGAGACATGACAAGAAAGGATGTACACGGTGAATGAGAAATTATGCCTTTCTGACAATAAGAATCCTGCATCCCGCTGACTCAAACTGGGCACAAGAATCGTATGGTAATCCTCACCACATGCTCACAGGAAACACTAAACATATTTACAAATGAGTCAATTCAGGAATAAACACGCATACGGACACATACGGACATGTTCATATAAACTGGTCATCTTTATGTACTGTATATATCCTATGTTTATGTGCATGGGGTCCAAAAATCTGAGGTTTTTTATTTAACACTAGAAAGAAACAGTTTTGCAATTTTCATGATTTAGTGCAAATGTATTAAATTAAATTATAGATTCTCACGATCAGATTTTTTTTTTTTACCCCAATGTACTGCATATATCCCTTTATACATTACATATATATTCAAGATCACTTGGACGCCACATTTCCAAGAACTAGTATTTTCACACAAATATTTGTGAATTTTTATGTACCTGTCTTCTAAACACATATGTTGAATTGAATAATGAGAGAACTCTGTACAACAGTGCTGAACAGTCCGTTCAGCACTTTTTCTATTACAGTACACTCTGAATTTTTTCCTTTCTGTCACTCACTATTCAGCGTCCTAAACAATAATCTTGGTTAAAAAAAAAAAAAAAAAGGGCATAAGATTTATATTCCTAATATTTGTTTTCCAGACTTTGTGGTTTATTGCTAAAACTACAGTAGAGGCACAGTTTGAAAATGTGCAGTAAAAGTTGTTTATAATAATGGCCATGCTTTCATTGGCGAGGCAGTTAGATTGATCTCAGCCGGGGCAAACGGGTAATTTAGAGGGAGACAGAGACGTTTCTGCACGTAGCACTGGGAGCGCTGGACCAATGAGCCAAATAGTGTCTTTATCTTGTCTGTCCCTCTTTATTTTTTAATTGCGGTCTATAAGAAGATAGCTTAGATATTAAAATCAATACATGGCCAAATGAATGTGGACACCCGAACGACACATCTATATATGCTAGTTCAGTATTCAGTGTTAGCACTACTGTAATTAATAGTAAGTTTGTGCTCTCTTTGCTTTGGCGTTCCAATTAATTTAATTAACATGCCTTTTTGTGCAAATTTTAGGGCTGTCAATCTAAATGTAAAATGTAATTACAATTTTAATTGGTATTTAATTGAAATTAAAATATTTTACGAAATGACTGCATTATATTGGGTTGTCAGTGTAATCTTCAAAGTAATTTTTGTTGTGTTATATATTTTTAATTCATAAAAGAAATTCGCATGCATCAAACTGACCAATTTACCTTCCTGTAGCAGCACCTGTTTCCACTAAACATCATGTGGAAATCGCCTAATTTGGTGGTGCGATCATAAATATTATGTAATTTAAATGAGTCACTATCCAGCGCATTTAGACAGCTGAAGTCCTTGTTTAATGCACCACACTTGTAAAAGAACGAGCCCAAAGCATGAAAAGGTAATCCACTGTTGCAGGAGGGGCCAGAAATCTGTTTCCATTAAGAGAAAGCAATTAATGATTAATTATGTAATAAGCAAGATAACAAGCAGTGCATGATTGTGTTGGACATTGCAGATTATGTACCATTTAGTTTATTGTACAGGGACAGAGACTGTGTGTGCTGCCATCCAGGTTGGGCTACAATAAGATGGATCGAATCAAGCCATTCATCACTGTAATTCACTTTCTTTCCAGAACCTTTAAGTCAGGCTAATAATTCACTGTCTTATTGTCCTTTGATTAATTCAGGTTTGTTTGGAGGAGAGCATACCCTAAGGGACTGTCTGAGTGAGTCAATGAACATGAGCATTAAAGAGGAAAAGCGAGACGATGGATGATGAAAAGGTGGATGGATGCGTGGAAGAGCTCTAGGTCTTTTCTGAGAGGAGACAATACTGTTACATGATCCCAATACAGCCAGAAGCACACACATTGAGGTATTTCACCCAGAATTGTCACATGTTGCTTGAAACCTGTATGTTGTCTGTGGAACACAAGAGTCAATTTTTATAGTGTTTATAGTGACCGAAAAGGAGAGAAACACACTAAAGCATGATGAAAGGATTATAAAAGTAGTCCTTTTGACTCGTGCATGTGTTCCAAGTCTTCTGAAGCTGTATTATAACCAGTGGGTGCACATACGTTTCTGGTTCTCATGAGAGCCCCTGGAGATTTGGTTTGGTTCTCACACTGCAAATTAAATATAACTATGAAAATAAAATAATTATTCATTGTGATAATAGTATTATTGCATTTATTTATTTTGTATTTTATTAAAATAAATAAAATAATAATAAAAAAGTCATTATTTACTGCTAATCTTGGTCTTTCTGGTGACTAAATGACAGAATCAACTAACCTTTTCATTCTCAACCAGTTGCCTTACGTCTTACATGCTTACTGGCAGACAAACACTGGAGAATATGTTAGTGTGACAGTCTGTTTTATATGGATGAAAGTTAAATATTTAAAATATGTAAATGATTCAGCTACATCCCTCACATACACATCTAGTCATACATGCACAAAATTAGTAATTAACTACTTGAATCATACTTTGCTTTAACATTAGTCACCATTACCTCAAACTGTCAATTTTTCTAATGAAGAAAAACTACAAATGAATCACACACACACACACAGAGAGAGAGAGAGAGAGAGAGAGAGAGAGAGAGATCTATTCTTACACAATGACTCAGCACATCCAGTCTTACACACACACACACACACACACATACACACTGACACTGTATACTGTGCTTGTACGTTGCAATTTCTCTGTCCTGCTTTGTATGTTTTTGTTCATCTATTGGAAATGTTTGGGTGTCAGATTTGTGAGAATCACTCTAAAAGCTTTTTAGAGCACTCATAATCAATGCATCATCTTTGTCAGTTGGTGCAATTCACTACTGCAAAGAGAGGTAATTGTGTAAAGAATAAAATAAGAAATATCTGTGAGATATGAAGTCACAACTGCACAATATAAAGATGCAAAGAAATAGTCACAATTACATAAACAAAACATAAACATAAACAATTTCTTTTTGAGTCAGAAATTTGCTTCCAGTAGCTATGCTAATTATATCATTTATCTTTTCTGTATTCATTTATATAATAGAAAAATTTTCACTAGTGGACTCAAAATTAAATTTTTCTTCATGTTAATTTATTAAATTATATATACTGATCTCCGTCACATTGTTTACTTTACTGCATCAACTGATGCATAAGTATTTTTTAAGATGCAGTACCAGCTCTTCTGGCTCAGTTGAGTGTATAAATCAATAAAACTGACATAATCCAGATATTATAAGTCATTAGTATTTCTCAGCATGGAAATAACTGGGGTTTGAAGATTCTGGTACACTGTTATATGTGGAAGAAAGAAAAAGTGAAAAGTGAGTGAAAGTGACATTCAGCCAAGTATGATGACCCATACTCAAAATTCGTGCTCTGCATTTAACCCATCCGAAATGCACACACACAGAGCAGTGAACACACACACACACTGTGAACACACACCCGGAGCAGTGGGCAGCCATTTATGCTGCGGCGCCCATGGAGCAGTTGGGGGTTCAATGCCTTGCTCAAGGGCACCTAAGTCGTGGTATTGAAGGCGGAGAGAGAGCTGTTCATGCATTCCCCCCACCCACAATTCCGTCCAGCCCGAGACTAGAACTCACAACCCTTCGATTGGGAGTCCAACCCTCTAACCATTAGGCCACGACTTCCCCATAAAAAGATAGATGATGATAGAAAAAGATAGACAGAGAGATGGTCTTCTGTTGTACTTCTTCTTTCAAGTGGGTGGGCACACACTCGGCCCCGTCGCCCACCGCCTGCCATGTTATTTCACACTAGCCATACACACTGCCAAGGCTGAGGTCACCAGGCTTTTCATTTGAAGTTCCTGTGTGTTGTCACACAAGTAGCTGTTTTTGTGGCTCTGTGTGTAGGTGTTTGATTCTGGGGAGACAAGAGACACGCGCTTCCATAGAAATTTCTACTTGCCTCATAGCTCAGCTCTGCCATCAAAGCACAAAATAATCAAGTTCTCAAAGCTTTTTGCTGGAGACAATGCTCAATAGCACAGAAAATACTACAATGAAAAATGGAACTCAGTTATCGGTGTCGAGTTTGATGAATTTTAGTCTTCATCTTAAAGATAGTTGAGAAGGTTTGAAATGTATAGTTTTATATACTAAATAATATGTTTATTTATAAACTTTATTGAAACAATAAGTGATAAAGTAACAGAAATTCAATATTCATATATTATATTACCTGTTACCTTTATATTTCCTTGTTTTCTGTGACCAGGTTCCTGTCTGACATGCTTAAAACTGAAAGTGAAAGCATACCTTCAAACATACAATCAGTCACATTTATTAACATAATTTAACATAACATAATAACTAAACTAAAAACCAAACTAAAAACACAATTAATCATTTGATCTACTTTTACTTCAAAGCAATTTGAAAAGAAACATCTAAGAAGTTTATGTATGTCTTTGAGTAATCTTTGAGGCATGCACAGTGCTCTTCTGTGAGGTTGAATCAGAGACTGTCAATCATTAAATGCATCAGCCTGAACCAGAGGCACTTTAACTGTCAAACGGATTCGCACAAACAAACGGCAGAGAATCCATCATACCTTTAAGTCGTTAAAAGAAACTACAACTAACCATTGAACGAGGTGTTCCAGTTTAATGCTCACTCTCGTGTGTTTGTGTTTTGTACTTTTTGGGAACACAGAGACTGATCAGTCCTGTCAACATGATCAACAGTTTCATACCTTAACCAATGTGTTTGTGAGGACCATGTTTGTAATGTGTGTTAGCCATATGGCCACTGAGAGGAGAAAATGCCTCATTATTGCAGTTAATGGGAAGGCCTCCATACACAAGCCCTTCGTGGTGCACCAGACATGGTCCCCACAGCAACCATCACCAAAAGAAACCACCAGCACAACTTTCGCATTTCCCTATATTAACTCAGACTTTATGTCATATAGACCCTATAGGAAAGAAAAATCACAACTGAGCTTTCCTAACCATCTTTTTTTGGTGGCTCTGTAATCAGATTTGCAATTAAAAGTCTGAAATCTTAAAATTTCGATCATCATATACTCTATCATCTGTCCCATTTGTGAGCATTTTCCAGGGAATTTTAAAACAAATGACGAGGTATAATAAAGAAATCTTTGAGCAAAGACATTTTATTTTGGGGAGCGGCGAGGAGAAAACCTGTTAAAGATGAAGGAGAAGTGGACAGGTTGGGAGGTCAGACTCAGTCCTTAGAGATTCCTGTCATGCTCCCCATCAAATCAGATTGGAACAAATCACTCAAAAGAAAATCCTATTTTCCAGCTTGTTACTGTGGCGATGCTGTCTGAATCAAAAGTTTCGGCCCGTGTACTCTTCCATCAATCATCTCTCTGTTATCTGTAACCTCCTGTCTCTACCTATATATGCACTACATATTTTTCAAAGTGTGTACAGTTAAAGCACTTCTGGTCAGACTTCTTCTAGAGTTACCGATGACAGTTAAAAGAGCTGCAAGGAGTAATGCAATATGACTTCTATTATCCAGGTGAATATATCAAGTTCAGTCTGTCTGTTTCTGCCAAAGTGACATCAGCTGGTCTGAATTTCACCCTGCACAGTATGTTGAGCTGTTAAATTTTACCTGATGTTAAAGCTTGGCACTTGCCATTACTCTGGACTGTTTTTTTGTGTGGGGGGTGGGGGGCGACGGTGTCTTTCTTCAACTACTGGCACTTTTCACACTTTCACTTGTTTATTTAAACTGAGAGTTATTTTTCCCTGAAGTCATAAACCTTTCTAACACAGTGTCATTTCTACATCTCAAATGATGCATTGTGTGCAGTAGCATTCTGTGATAGAAAGGCCATTTTAAAAATATTTTTTGAGTAAAATGTCTTACGCATAGGCCTTGTTGCGAGATTCCTAAATAGGATTTAATGTAACCTAAAACACACACAATCTAATAATATTTTTTCACTCTTTGCATATTTTGACAAAATTAACAAAACTGGAAAAGGCTCACAGGATTATTCTGTGCAGAAGTGATACTTACAGTGTGTCATGGATTTGCCAGGTCCTCCTACACTCACATGTGACATCTACTGAAAGAGTGAATAGAAATGTTTCTTATTTAGTATAAATACTAATGCCATTTTAATTTCCAAAATAACCGAGTGTTTGCCCAACTTTATTAACCTTGGAGACAATGGGGTCAGTGAAGAGCTTTAGAAATATGGAAAACAATGTATTTTAATAATAATGTATATTTTATATATATATAATAATATATACTGTATACAAGAGCAAAGAATAAAAGCTATACTTAAAAGCCATTAAAAAGTAGCCAATAGAAATTATGAAGGCATGGTAAAAAAACAAATATTCCAAGACTGTTTTATAGCAAAAAAAGAAAGAAGAAAGCAGCTGAAATTGACACAAATCAAACTCTTAGGACATGAAATTGCCTGCTGTTTAAGAAACCATTTACCTTTCTCTCCTCCTTCTCTGCCTTTCTGTTTTCCATTTTCTGATTTCCATTTTTCTTATTTTCATCTCATTTATCTACCTCTCTCAGCCTCTCAGTGTCTCTTCAGTGGAAACGGCAGAGTAAGGGCGGCATGCTTTCAGCTACAAAACCATGATGGATAAGAACCCTTTAAAAAGGTCTGATCTAGTCAAACATTGAGTCCCAGGCTTTCCTTTCTGATTCTACTTTTTCGCCTCAAGGCCAGAGCCACGAATGGTGGTGCAGCCCATGAACACTGCTCAGCAGGGAAGGATATCTTGCTAGGGGTGTTGTGTTTTGAATTCATATTCTATAAGAGCAGTTGATTAGAGCAGGCTCTTAAAGAAATATGAATCATCTGTGTCTGTGTGAAGGCTGGTGTTGAAGTGAAGTCTGAAGGGCTGACGGATGCGTGACAGTTCAGTCCGTCAGACCCTGAGGCAAAGTTCTTGTCAATGACTGATCCAAGTTATGCCGCTGACTTATGATGGCATATTTCTCAAATCTAAAGTGAGAGAAAGAGAAGTGAATGCAGAAGAGATTTGTGTGAAGGGCATTTGTAGATGTGTAGAAGTGTTCCTGTAGCTCAAGTGGTGGAGCATTGAGTTATCAAGCCCCCAATGTTGGGGGTTCAATTCCCCGGGAGCACATGTAAGTCGCTTTGGATAAAAGCGTCTGCTAAATGCATACATTTAATTTAATTTTAATTTAGACATCAGCATCAGCATCTCAATTTGGCATGATACTGTCAGTCAGTATTCATAGAATGACATCCTTTTGTTTTCATGTTGAACTAATGTAACTAAAGAGCTAACATCTAACCAGTTTCATCTGCAAACAGGTCAATGACAAGATAAAGACATCTTATAAGATCTTTTAAAAATCACATTAAATACACATGTGCCAAGTTCATTTCTGTTTCTACAGCACCCTAAGTTAACATGGTGATGGAAACAAAATATAAGATGGGTGGAGAAATTATGCTCGCAAAACTTCCATCCATGATGTGAATCTCCCGTTCTACCACATCCCAAAACTGCTCTACTGGATTGAGATCTGGTGACTGTGGAGGTCATTTGAGTAAAGTGAACCCATTGTCATGTTCAAGAAACCAGTCTGAGATGATTTGAGCTTTGTGGATTATCCTGCTGGATGTAGCCATCAGAAGATGGGTACACTGTAGTAATAAAGGGATGGACATGGTCAGCAACTATACTCAGGAAGGTTGTGGCATTTAAACAATGCTCAGTTGGTAGTACTAAGGGGCCCAAAGTGTGCCGAGAAAATATCCCCCCCAACATTGCACAACCACGACCAGCCTGAACTGTTGAGACAAGGCCGGATGGATCCATGCTTTCATGTTCTTTATGACAAATTCTCACCCTACCATCTGAATGTCGCAGCAGAAATCGAGAGTCATCAAACAGGGCAACGTTTTTCCAATCTTCTGTTGTCCAGTTTTGGTGAGCCTATGCGAATTGTCCTCCTTCTCCTGTCCTCCTTTTCCTGTTCTTAGCTGACAGGAGCGGCACCCGGTGTGGTCTTCTGCTGCTGTAGCCCATCTGCTTCAGGGTTCGACGTGTTGTGTGCTCAGAGATGGTATTCTGCATACTTTGGTTGTAACGAGTGGTTATTTGAGATACTTTTGCCTTTCTATCATCTCTTACCAGTCTGCCCATTTTCCTCTGACCTCTGACATCAAAAATACATTTTTGTCCACACAATTGCTGCTCACTGGATATTTTCTCTCTTTCTGACCATTCTCTGTAAACTCTAGAGACGGTTGTACGTAAAAATCCCAGTAGATCAGCAGTTTTTGAAATACTCAGATCAGCCTGTCCGGCACCAACAGCCATTCCGCTTTCAAAGTCACTTAAATCCTCTTTCTTCCCAATTCAGATGCTCGGTTTGAAGTTTGAACTCAAGTCGTCTTCACCACACCTAGATGCCTAAATGCACTGAGTTGCTGCCATATGTATATTTTCAAATCAGATTTAATTTAGAATTTTAAATCTATTTTTTTCCTTTAATTTATTAAACACATGCTCATCATAGATATGCATTCCTGACATTCTGTGTATGAACTGCATTTTACATTTTTTTCATTTGTGACTAAATCAAAACATAAAAAATAAATGTCATGTCATTGACACTTGTCATGATCTTCTGCCTGCCAAACAACATAAACTATGATATTCGAGCATATGTCCATACTACCTAGATCGGATTAATGTGATTTAAGTGTATGAGCATGTTCCATTCCAGATGGAACGTTACTTCATGATCACACTAACAGTCAGGTGACCGGACAGACTCCTGGAGGCCCCCCAAAACTACACATTTAGCATCTCTCCTCTGTCTGACACCCATTTCAGGTCTTGGTGTCTCTACTAATGAGCTGATGAACTGAATCAGGTGTGTTTGATTGAGGAAAACCTGATGTGTTGATGGGCCTCCAGGAACGTGGTTGGGAACCACTGTCTTAAATGACAGAGTACTAGAAGAAATAAATATTTTCTTTCCCTGTGAACTTTCTCTTAAGTAAATAATTTGCCCATATTGATACCTGCATTATTGATAGGGAGCTTTATTATGATAAAGTGGCATCCAGTCATATTTTCTACAAGGAATTGCTCACAAAAAACGACTGGCTCCTGCAGTCCCTAGGCTTATCTATTGCTGCATTTTCACCATACACATCTATAAATAATTCTTCCATTTCTTGGCCGTTTTGCTTTCAGCGTATCTCCAAGTGTATTTATTTTGGATAAGCCCATGAGGAAAATCTGGCAACCTGACCCCTTAACGCTGAGGTCCCAGCTTAGCTCTTCTTTACTTGATAGAATATTAATGGCGAATCTATCTTCTGCATTCTGCCGGGCACCAGTGGAAAACATAATGTCTAGAAAAACCTGTGGGCAGATAAACTGTCTGACCCAAATGTTCCTCCTGTCATGTCCTCTGGCTTGAATTCCTGCTGGTTCATAACCTGGACCACCTGGGAAGGATAATGTTAATTCTCTGCCACTTAAATGTCATCTGGAAGTACTGTGTACAATTTGAAAACAGCTGCAGTTTGTTATTCAAGCAGCATCACTCCTGATTGATAGATTTTATAGTAAACAGATGATTTTTCATTTCCATCTATACATGATTCAGTTTTATTCCTACCATTTGAAATGACTTAATTCACAGAGTGTTTCAGTACAGACAGATAAGAGCTTTCAAAAAGCTCTCAGTACCCATGTTTCTATCTCTGCGTGTTGCTCAGGGCTATCAGGATGCCACTCAAGCCCAGCGTAATTAAACTCCAGAGAATAGACCAAAATGAACCTAGGTTAACTCAACAGATAAGATCTACAAAATTTGTATTTGTATAAATCACCTGTCAACCAATGCAACATCCAATGTGTATGTTTAAAGATGCAAATAGGCTAAAAGACAAATAAAATGTAGGCCTTCTAACACACAAACATGCTTAAAACACCATCTAGTGGACAACTTATGAAAAACACTCTCACAGACAAAATCTAGTACTGTAATTGCCTACAATATCTACAGAAGCAATATTAGTACTCAAAGACAAAGGATAAGTTAATGGAATTGGCTTTTAATTCACTATGGGTGTGATCTTTTAAAGACTGATGGGCCTATTAACCACTGAATTGATTATTGCTCTTTTAGCTCTGAGATCGTCCCCCATCCACATTAGCTCAAGCCATCAGTTTTAGTGCATTATGGGGAGAGAATGGGATGGGTTTGACTAAAGATGATGCATGCCCTGATAATGTAATGATGTTCTTGCTCTCTCACAGACAGTGCAGACCCCTCTACAGACTCTTCAGGTTCCAGTGCACTCATAGGGCACAGTGTTACCATAGGAACAGTATACATAAATGCACATAATTCAGTTACTACCCTTGTCTCAAAGACAGAATAAGGGGGAGAGTGAGAGAGGCAGAGGAAACAGTTAATTGAGTAGCTGTCTTTATTTTTCATTCTAACAGATCTGAGTGCTCTGAATCATCTGAGGGGCCTTGTGTATGTGATTTCTTAACTATCACATCATAAATAATGTACAGGCTAGTGCCACAAAAAAAAAAAAAAAAAAAAAAAAAACCTTGCCTTTGGGGGTAATTATGGGTTGCAGAAATAAAATAGAATTAATGTTAATGTGTAAGTATACACTCTAAATATATATATATATAGAGAGAGAGAGAGAGAGAGAGAGAGAGAACATTTTGTCAAGAAAACACTTTCAGTTTTTGAAAATGTCATTCAGTGTTCCTTGTTGTTTCTTTGAAATTAGTTACATTTATTACATTTACAAGCAATTTCTGCATGAAAATTGTTTCTAAACCAATTTTTATTCCCCCATTGAATTTCATTATATTCTGTAACTGGTCATCGTGTGTCTTAAAAGGATAGTTCACATGAGATTGAAAATGTTAATTTACTCTTTCAAAAGGATGGCCACATAAATATACCTTTAGCTGTTTTGCAAGCACTTAAGATAAAGATTTATTTTATTTTTGTAATTTTCATATTCACAAGCTGAATATGAATATTACATTTAAGTTCTTTGAATATATAAAATGTATGCAGTTTTTTATGTATAGTTAATGTACCTAGTCTCAATTAATGGGTTTAGTATAACTCCATGCATAATATTATTATTTTTGTTGTTTGTTTAAGATCATTTGGACGAAGTAAAGCATGTGAAACTGCAGTGCACACATTGTATTTTCACATTCACAAGCATTCTGCTTCAGTGAACTGCCAGTTGGCTGCCTCTGGCATTGTTCTACAAAACTCTCTCTTTCATCTCCAGTTTCCTCTGGGCAGAATGAAGATTTGGCCCCCTGGACATTTGATGCCCTTATACTTTGTCACTCTCCTTTACCTGCTCCTCAGAATAACAGCAACACTACTACACACAGACTGACAGATGCATCTCCTCAGGACCTCTGGGCTATTTTTAGACCTTTCCTTTTAGCACTCCAATCAATGAAATTCTGTTCCACCGTTTTGCCTCCTGTTATTTCTGCCTAAATGGAGGTCAAAGCAATTGATTTTGGTTCACATCTTATCTGTATTATTGGATTGCTTCAGTATGTGTGTGTGTGCTTAATTCAAGTTTATGTCCAACAGGGCTGGTTCCTTTTTTCATTCATCCAGTTTCCTTATGTGCTTTATTAGACTGATATTCATACATGTTTCATAATTGGTCACGTGATTTTCTCTTCTTGTTTGGTGTGGGAGGCATTGACGGCCTTTGCCCTCCCCCTTCTCTCCAAACTTAGATTTATTTCAAAAGTAAAAAGTGAAACAAAAAAAAAGAGTGAAAGTGATTTCATGGTTTTATGTAATCCCCCCGATGGAGGTGCCTCTGCTACACCCTTAAAGGCGTAGTTCACCCAAAACTTCATTAATTTGCTGAAAACTTACTCAGACTCAGGGCATCCAAAATGTAGATGCATTTGTTTCTTCATCAGAACAGATTTGGAGAAATTTGGCATTGTATAACTTGATTCTCTGCAGTGAATGGCTGCCTTCAGACTCAGAGTCCAAAAAGCTGATAAAAACATCACAATAATACACAAGACCAAATCCATCAAGGCATTTTACCTTCAAACATTCAAAGTTATTGGATATATATATATATATATATATTATCCCAGCTAAATATGTAGTCTATAGACAATGGATCTGATCACCCCCTGTTTTTAATTTGCTATAGGACAGGTTGACTGTATATTATGCTGCTTATTAAGACCAAATTAATAAATAAATACTTTTAACAGATGGGTTATTTGAAAACAGTTTCTGCTGCATAATTTACATCAGGTTAAATCATGAAATAAAAATTCACCTTGTCTTTTCTTGTTAATGTATGTAATAGGTCTTATTGTGAATGACTGTTTAAACATTTATTTTAATTATAACTTAAACTTTCTGATGAAAACGATAGACTTCTCTCTTCTGAAATATACCAGCCCACATCTTAAAAGTCTCCATGCTACATGTTTTTGTTTTCTACTTTTTCTATAATTCGTTAGACTCTGATGTATGTCACAATACTGAAGCAAAGACCTGTTTCATTATGACTTTATCATGTAAAATACACCAAAAACAGAGTTGTTTTTCTACAACAAAACAAAACAAAACCACAAAGACAATTATAAAACCTCATCGTTTTCAATCAAATAAAATGACAGACAATGTTAACTGTTATCAATTTATAGCACTCTTAAAACAACAGTGCCACCTAATTTGCTTGTGTAAAAAAAACAGTGATGAATCAAAGAAAGGCCTCAAATGAATTTTATGGTCCGTTTGGCATTTGCAAATTTTAACTGAGGTCAGACAGTAAAATGCAAATTTGGCTGAAGCATTCAGATTTGTAGGCACTGTGCATTTTATCTACAGTGTTCCAGCGGCTGAAGGAGGGCCAGGTGCTCAGTTGTCAACACGGCCCCAGGATTCAGTGTTAGTAACTGCTGTTTCACTATAATAAACCAGTGAACGGGACAAAATAGGGAGGTTTGGGTTCTGCTGTGATTGAAATCTTCACAGGGTCCTCTTTTTCATTACCACACTCGACAGGACTTCGTTCCCCTGTTCAGGATTGACGTCTCAGGGCAGTTAAAAGCTTTATGGAACTCTTCATAGTTGCTCATCGCCCCGATAACCCTTCACCATAGTAACAAGAGTAAAGTAAAGGACACTACAAAATATAAGGGATGTAATATAGATGGAAATGAGCTGTGTGTATATTAATGCATCACACCTATATTTAGGAGGGCTGTGAACTCCACTCTGGATCTGATCACGTGCTGCTTCTGGTCTGTAGGCATTACAGCGAACCTAGTAAATGACAATATATACACAACCAATCAATAAGAGTGCCATTTAAACCAGACACTACAGGGAAAACCATTGTTTATTTCACGCACTGGATAATTTTAATCTCGGGCTATTCGGCTTTTCATAACATGTTATTTCAGATCAGTAGAAAAAAATATCTGAAACACACTTTTAAGAGTTTATTTTATTGCACGTATTGTGCTCTATTTGCTTCTGTAGATTTCAGTTACATTATATCTTTAAAAGCCATTTTCTCAAAACTTCAGTTCAATAGCATTTACACACACCAAATTTTCACTTTTGTGGAACCCTTATTCTGAGGGTTTTTACAAAGGCAATTTTGTTCACATATCATTTGCCTGATTTTATACAAAATTGGATTCCTAAAAACAAAATGAAAAATGTATTTTTTTCTGACTGTTGACACTATTTTCTGATATATGGAGTGATTAAAGAAGGAATATCCAAAACCACCTCAAAAGAAAAATGAAACAACTGTCTTGAACCTGGATTTATTCAATATACAGATCTCTCTTTTGGAAATATATGCAAATTAGTGCATATTTAATTGAATAATCCATAATTTGCATATCTGAACAACATTTCATAAATCTTGTAATACAGAAATGTTTGCAATTCTTAATGTTATAAATCAACTGGGGAAGTCAGGTGATTTATATTAGTTAAACCTTTTACCATATTAACCTGGATTGTCTTGTCTTAAATTACATTTGCAAATAACATTTACTTGAAGTATTCACTTTGAAAGTTGTCTGTATACAGTTGCAGTCTTTCTTAAACAAGCACAGAGTTTTAGAAGTATATCAGTCAGGTTTTAAAGCTCTTCATAGCACATAAATGGTACTTTTAAAGGACTTTTTCTGTCCACCTTGGTGACATTGTTGCCTCATCAGCACCCTTTCCAGTTGGAGTCCCTCAAGGCTCTATTCTTGGCCCAATGCTAGGGGTGCTCCAATCAGGATTTTTGAGGCCGATCATTGACTATTAGCTGACTACTGACTATTTTCAGGTGCTGCATATCACTGTGCCTGCTGCACCCATGGTACGGCAGCAAAGTTCCTTGATTTTTATGCCAGAATAAGAGTATAGTTCCTAGCCATCAGCCTACCCCATATTGGCTTCCCTGAGGATGGCCCCAACTTAGTCTGCTTTTAACACATTTTTATTCTTTGGCATTTAATTCAGTTTGAGAGCTTTGTGTTTCTCTCTCTCTCTCTCTCTCACTCTCTTCATCTTTGCTGTTTTACATTTTTACATACAGTACCTTATTATTGTTTTTTTATTATAAATTAAACTTGAAACTTGATAGTACTGAGAAAGTGCTTACGTTTGAGTGAGTATTGAAAATACCATGTCATAAAATGCTAATTCTAATCTTGTAAACTATATAGGATACACATATAAAACACCTAAAAATGACTTTTTCCCATTCAAACCCATTCAAATTTTTTAAGAATAAAATATAATTTTGTGATATCTGACATTTAAGCCTAAGTATTTATGTGTGAAATGCATAATACCGACATGAGCATAACTGAGGAAAAACAGCTGGTTGTTGGTCAGACCCACACCAGGTAGGAGGGGCTCCTCGACTCCTGCTCTCTCTTTTTCAATCCATCTCCTATAGGCCTGCAGACAAGTTCACATATACACCAATACAGACACATTATTAAAAGAATTGTTTAAAAAAAGAATCTTCATTTCATTCCAAAAATGTTTTTTCATCCATGGAACACAAACGGGGGAATTTTAGGTTCTAGTCATTTTTTCTGTGCAATTAAAATAGTGCTTTAAACTTTAAAAAAAGGATGAAAAGAACCATTAAGATATGATTAAATGAATTTATTTACTGAGAATCATGCGAATGAATCATTATTTTGAGTCACATTTTTTTATGAATCAATTCATCTGATTAGCAGTCTGAATGATGTGTACACAAATCAACAACAAATTGTAATTTATTCTCAAAATTTCCCTTTTTGTGATCCATCAAAAAAAAAAGTCCTACAAGTTTGGAATGAGACAAGTTAATGGTAAATCAGATTCAGGTCACTTTTTAGGCATAATTATAGTGGAAAATGCTGTAATACCCTGAAAGATTCTCTCATCCCTCCATTGTCAGCAATGTTCTCTGCCAGCGTCCTCTTCCCCTTGACCTTGAGAGGGGATTGTGGGTATTAAGTATTAGATTGGAAGCTCTACTACATTTTGATGACATTTTTGAACAGAAATGCATTAATTAGGCTGGTGTCTACTGTACATTTAGCCCCGCCTCTTTCCAGTAGTAACTGTTGTACTGGTCAATCATGCATTGTGTCTTTTCAGTGAAGCGGGTGATTGACAAGTTGCTCCACCACTGGTCCAGGTTCCCATCTTTGTCGTATTTCCTGCCTAGTTAAACACAGACAAACACAGATGGGTTGTCTAGATGGCAACACATATTGAGACTCACCTTCCTAAATCAAATGGCCTCACCATTGTTATCAAAGCCATGGGTCAGTTCATGCCCCACAATTACACCAATTGCTCCATAGCTCAAGGATCTGTCACGAGAAAAAAAAAAAGTTATTTTTCCTAGAAATCCACATCTCAATATAGAAATGAGCATACTATGAAAAAAATTAATTAAAACACATCAACAAGAAGAAGTGTCTATGTCTTACCTAGGGTAGTCAAGTCCCCAGAAAAATGGCTTCTGAAGTTCTCCCGCAGGGAATCCTGGGAAGGAGAAGATTAGCCACAGAATAAAAGAATGCGATACAGTGTATCTAAATGCACATCAAACATCTAAAACCTGATAAATACCAAACCAGAAATGTTTATTCAGTATAACTCATATTATACTGGATATCCTTTATCATTAGTAATGCACTTTTAAAGGCAAAACATTGTTACTGAGGTTGATTTGTACACAAAATTGTGTAAAGGGAAGCATAATATACACACACTAAAACGTCTTTTATGTATCATTTTATGATCATCAAGGCTACATTTATGTCAAAAATAGAGTAAAACAGTGATATATTTTTTTACAATTAAAAATCTCGAAATTAAATTATATTTTCATATATTTTCAAATGTAATTAATTCCTTTGATGGCAAAGCTGAATTTTCAGAAATCATTCTAATATGCCGATTGGTCCTCATGTAAAAAAAAATTGTTTATCAGTTCTGAAAACCTTATATATTCCTAACTTTATATATATACATTTATTTATTTCAATGCATCCTTGCTAAATAAAAGTTTTAATATCTTTAAAAAAATTATTTCAAGTCTTCATATTTCTCTCTTTTACAGAAAATTTGACCAATCAAAACCAAGTATTCAACAGAGCTTTTTATTTATCAGTGAACTGAAATTCATAACTCACTGATCTGGTTGGTAGAGGAGCTGTAAAATGCATTTACTGTTGTTGGGTTGGTGAACCACCTGAGGGGAACAAAGTGATGTTTCATCATGTTCAAAGCCAGATTCATCTCATTTTAACAGGCTTTGAAAATGCTGACAATTTACTCTGTGCGTGGGACTGTTTTCCTCAGCCAGCCGATGTCAGACTGAGCTATGAACTTCAGGGTCTGCATGACATTCCCAAAGTAGTCCGTCTCACTGAATGACAACTGTGCATAAACATAGAAACCTTAATGACTTTGAGTTGCACTGATATCTGCCAAACACAATTAAAACAATTAACCATCAGCAACTGAATCCAAAAAGCTTGCAAACATACTCGTTTGATGTCCTCGTTAATATATGTGTCATTTAAGATGAACTCTGGGTAACCCACTTTCGCCATGACTGCATGAGCCTAATGTGAGATACGGATAGTAATGATGTGAAAAAGAACAGTTTCATTGATGCTGTGTATTCATAGCTGTCACAAATACACTGGAAAACACCTTTTCTGTTGCTTTTCTCTTTGTTTCTTTATCCATCCAGTCGTTCTCCTTCTCAAGCATGTCAATAAATGCCCATCGGATACCATTGATCAATTCCTCCATCTTCATAAATGTTGAAAGACACCAATCAGAGGAGCATTCAAAAGCATGTTCATCAGTTCTACAGTAAAACGAGATCCAGTGTTTTATTCTGTTATTCATGATAAGTTCCACTAGATGGGGACAGAAATTGCATCCATCACACCGAAGCCTAGTCTGGTTGCTGAGAATTCAGCTTTGATATATTATGTAGAAAACAGAAACAATTATTATACATTTTAATAATGTTTCACAACATTACTGATTTAACGGTAGTTTAATCAAATAAATGCAACCTTGGTGCATTACAAATCAAAAAAAAAAAAAAAAAAAAACACTTTTGAACAGTAGCATATGCAAAAGCAATTTATTCCTGATATGGCAAAGCTGAATAAATATTGTACGAATGGTTTGCATAACTTGTGTATTAGGATAAAAATCCTAATATTGTTTTAATCTATCTTAAAATATTATTTATTCCTGTAATGGCAAAGCTGAATTTATATGTATACTGTATGTATGTATGTATGTATGTATGTATATATATATATATATATATATATATATATATATATATATATGAATGTGAATATTTGTGAATATTTGCACTTAATATAATATTTGCACTTAATATAAGTTGTACCATGTGTTTCTTGTCCTCCAGGAAGTGCTTATCGACAAAGAGCCTACCGGTGGCATAGCTGAGTGTGTTTTCTACATAATTCACACACTTGTCCCAGCGAGGGGTCAGAGAGGTGGTGCCCGTGGTAACCTTAGAAGAGACGGTTATTTCATATTGTAAACCCCAGCAAATCTATTTTTATCCAAAGATTGGTGGAGAGTTCAAATGAGCAGGTGGTTCACTAACCCGAGCAAATTCCAGGTATCTGTAGAGAAAGCGTCGGCTCAACGTGGTGATTCTGGAAAAAACTGATCTCCATATGACATAATTGCCAACTGTCCTGGGGCGAGGTTGGAGAAAAAAATAATAATAATAAACATTTGGAGCAGTTAAATTACAGCGTAATCTTAACTGTTATTGAGCAAGGCTTTTGATAAACAGGTAGGACATATAAACAGCACACACAGTGATCACACAAGTGATATTGTCCAGACCAACAGAAGCAGAGCCTCAGGGCTCTGATGTAGGTTTTAATGAGGTTTAATATTTTTAAAGCTGTCTGGATACCTGGTTTCTGTGCTGTTGATGAGTTTGAAGAGGTCTTTAAAGTATTGTGGGGCACGTACAATCACCTGCTCCGAAGAAGAGAATTTCAGGTCTGGATACAGCTCAGTGTCAATCACTGCTCGGACAAAACCCAGCCAGTTAAACTGCAAAAAATAAATAAATAAATAATAATAATAATAATAGATTAAAAAAAAAGATAACCTGTGTTTTGTATTAAAGCTTATTTATGCCTCAGATAAATAAAAGAAAATTAAATTAAAAAGGTAATTGTGACTTTTTATATACAATTCTGATGTTCTTTCACACAATTTTGAAAAAAAAAGGAAAAAAGAATTACCACCTCAGAGAAAACTAGTGCCGTCTAAATAGAGTCACAAATCAAGCATAATGTTAGTTCTGGCAGATCACATTAGTCAAGCAAGAACTGTGAAAGGAAAAAGTCACAGTTAACTGTTTTACCCTATGGCAAAAAAAAAAAAAAAAAACCTTAGGGAGATGTCAAGAAAAAAACAGAATTGTAAAATGTAAATTAGCTTATAACTTGCAATTGTAAGATATAAACTTGGAATTCAGAGAAAATGTAAACTTGCAAGTAAACTGCATAAGCAAAATTGCATCATTCTAAGCAATTAATCAGCTTGGCTCATATATTTGTCTATCATTAAGTAAGTGTGTGTGTATATCAGTATGAAATGGCTTATAATGAACATTTATATGAATTATAATGCACTTACGTCTGGAACAGTGCGCTGCAGTTTGGACAAGCTGTACTTGTTGTACATGTTCTCACTGGTGCGGTTCTCATATGGGATCACAATCTACAGAAGAGCACACACTCCACTGAAGCATCGAGTACCTTGACAGCACTATTTTCTTTCTCAATGCCAGTGATTTGAAGGAATGTGGTTTCTCCAGTGTTTTGGTGCTCACCTGTGCAAGTTTGATTTCAAAGTCAAGTACTGGTTTCATCTGAGCCTCAGCATCTTGCTCATTGGCTCCCAGCATGACAGAAACGTCAACCATTAACCTTAAAAGAGCTTCTCGGTACTGCAGAGAAGCATGAAAGAAAGATTTAAGAATGCTGGGAAATAAGCAGGGCTGACTGTGACGGTGTGTAATGATATATAGGCTGACAGATATACCGATGTACCATTTGTGCCTCAGTTGTATTGGTGATGTAATCTTCTCTGGATGACAGTGACAAAGAGGCCTGATCCAGCTAGGAAAAGAAATGAAGAATAACTAGAAATCTTTTCACCTCAATGTTATTGTTTGGCAAATGGGTAGCCCCACCTAAAACACCACTGGTTGAGCTACAAGTCGACATGTCAATGCATTTAGTTTTGACATGTAGGTCTCACCTTGATGATGTAGTGGTCTGAATTCTTGTCATCAGGAGAGACATAAAGCCGAATAAGGACGGACTTGCTGTGCTGACTGCGGATCTGTGCCAGTGTCTCCACCAAGTTAAACTGAGACTCCACCCACCGGGAGGAAGAGCCCAAAGCCTCGCCTAAGACCGGCCAGCGGAACTCCTTCTGCTTTAGATTCTTCAGCAGAGGTTTTGCATCCACAATCTCCAGAGCAGCTGTCAGGATAGAGGGAGGAAGGGAGTGATTCTTACAAGGATTCCTAACTTTTTAGTCAACTGAAGTCCTAAAACATTTACTTGAAGTTTGCCCTGAGATTTTAATGAACAAAGTTAAAAACATTCTCTGATGCTATTTATTGGTAAAAAATATATATATATATATATATATATATATATATATATATATATATATATATATATATATGTGTGTACATACAGTACAGACCAAAAGTTTGGACACACCTTCTCATTCAAAGAGTTTTCTTTATTTTCATGACTATGAAAATTGTCGAGTCACACTGAAGGCATCAAGGGCTATTTGACCAAGAAGGAGAGTGATGGGGTGCTGCGCCAGATGACTTGGCCTCCACAGTCACCGGACCTGAACCCGATCGAGATGGTTTAGAGGTGAGCTGGACCGCAGACAGAAGGCAAAAGGGCCAACAAGTGCTAAGCATCTCTCGGGGAACTCCTTCAAGACTGTTGAAGACCATTTCAGGTGACTACCTCTTGAAGCTCATCAAGAGAAAGCCAAGAGTGTGCAAAGCAGTAATCAAAGCAAAAGGTGGCTACTTTGAAGAACCTACAATATGACATATTTTCAGTTGTTTCACACTTTTTTTGTTATGTATATAATTCCATATATAATTCCACATGTGTTAATTCATAGTTTTGATGCCTTCAGTGTGAATCTACAATTTTCATAGTCATGAAAATAAAGCAAACTCTTTGAATGAGAAGGTGTGTCCAAACTTTTGTCTGTACTGTATATATATATATATATATATATATATATATATATATATATCAAAAATACAGAAAAAAAAATTATATTGTGAAAAATCATTGCCATTTTAAAAGCTGTTTTGTATTTTAATATACTTTTAAATATTATTTATTCCTGTGATGCAAAGCTCAAATTTCAGCATATATATACATATACATAATTTCTTTTTTGATTCCTTGGAGAATTCTTATCCAGCCTGGATACTGTGATTGTGTCATTGTTTTAATTATTTTGACATTTATTTAATACCATAACTTTCTGGGTAAAATAAAGTTTTACCAGTTGTCGGTGTTTAAACTGATTTTTTTTCATATTACATTATATAATACATAATATTATAATGTTATATTTGATTAGATGTCCCACATCCCTATCAATATATGAAATTACAAACATCCTTGCTAATAATTATAATATCATTTAGAAAGTTATCACAACTGAATATTACTGCACATATGAAACTGTTCTTACATTCATTCATGCAGGACACATAGAGGACTTTGGCCTTCTTCACCGCCTCAATATCATCTCCTCCGATGGGCTGCTCTAACAACTCTGTGGCACAAAGATTCAAGAGTAAAGCACCTTATTTGGGCTGAAGGTATTTTTCTGTCAGAATAATGTGGATCAGTGCACCTTTCAGTTTGAGGTCTACATTCTGTCTGAGCCATGGGTAAATCCCATAGCTGGATGAGTCTTCGGGAATGGGGTTGTCCCGGAGCCAGCCTCCGCATGCATACAGGTAGAAATCATCACATGGTTCTACTGTCTGATCCATCTTACTCAGGATGGAACCGGCTAGAGAAGACACATCACCAAACACCGATTCAGCATTACAGTAATCTCAAACAAGTGTGTTTCTAAATGATAATGCCTGCTTAGTATGTTCAAAGTAAGAGTGAGTGAAGTTTAGGGAATTGCTACTGTAAGTGGTTGTATGCTGGCTCAAGTTTGAAAAAAGTCCCCATTGTACTCTAGAGTCTGTATATGGATTCATGATGTAATTTTACCTGCTTCGATACACTGTGGGGTGAGACAGATGTCATCATTGCTTGCTTTGTGTGACACTACAGGGCAGAGAAAAATAAATATGTCAAGCAGAACGATCAAGGGAACTATGCCCTGAAATGACTGCCAAACATGACGTTATGAGCGAGTGCGCACACGCGCACACACACACACACACACACACACACACACACAATTTAGTTCCCACTGAGCTCAGGCTTCAGCTGTCCATGCTCTGGATGTCACAGGACAAAAACATAGTGCATGCTCTACTACACACATACCAAACAAGCTACACATCTACAAACAGGGCTGGTGAAAACTTATGCTACATTATTTTCTTGTTATATGTTACTCCATTAAAACCAGCCTATTAGGTATTCTTAATAAAATATATATAAATGATATATTATATTTTCTTAGTATTTATGTATCTACTATTACATTGAATATTAAATAACAAAATATTAATTAATTTTTTATTTAATATATAATTTTTATATAATATTTATTTATTTAATTTGCGCTAGTTACAAAGCAATATTTTTCATTTTGATTTAGTTTAATGTGATGTACTAAAATTGCAAACTAAAATAAAAATGCATATAAACTATAAACAAATTTTAAAAGCTGTAAATAATAAAATTGACAAGAAATTTCTTCAAATTAAATAACAAAAATAATCAATGAAAATACAAAAATAAAAACAAAACTAAAAAACTAAAATAATATCTCAGGGATGCTAAAATAACACTGGTCTGATTTTTTTGTGTACATTGAATTTAAATTAAATTCATTTTAAAAATTAAAAATATTTATTTGATATATTTAGCTTTTTACAGAACTTTTAACTATATTTCTTTGTAGATGCACTGCTTGCAATGTATACCTTTTCGCTGATGAGGATGGCAGGGATCCAGTTTTATAACATATGTCATAAAATGGTGTCAATTTAGAAGTCTGGGTACACGATGCTGTGTTATCCCAATATTGTCTGCAAATATGCTGTACATAGACCCTGTAGTAAAATAAATTAATGGAGTAATAAAAATATACATTTTTGCAATATCTATGCACTGAACCCAATCAACGCAAACTCTCAATGCAGAGGTTAGTGAAGCTGTGTGAATTTGTTTCAGTGAGTTGGACAGCACAAATTTGCAAATATCTCGTTAAATTGGACAAGCATTGCTTTTAAAGGCCTGTGTTTATGGTTCAGTCCACAACTGGACAGCAGATGACCACAGCAGGATCCAGCACCCGGCCCCATGGGACTGAGCCTCATTATCCCCACAACCAGCAGAGAGAGTCTCGTGTGTGTGTGTGAGACTGGAATATGTACAGACAGAAATGAGCATAATTACACTCTAGTCTCACCACAAATGAGCAGGCAGCCCTCAACAACTGAGAACAATAAGAAGAACATCATTTATTTGCTGTCTCAACTCTACACCACCCAGAAGACACTTATGTAAACCAAAACACATCCACACACACTTGTACAGCATGTCATGAAACAACATTCACAACATCTCAGGAGCCAAGAGACCCATTCATATCATTTGAGCACTCTTAAAGTGACAGTTCACACAAATTATAAAAATGTTGCCTTCATTACTCACCCTCATGTCATTCAACAAGTTGTGCAAGTCATTTTTGTGATGCTTTTTTGGAGTTTAACATCCCCTGAACATTACATACTTATATATGTATATATATATATTATGTTCAAGAGAAAAAAGCATGGAAGCTTGTTTCAGCAAAAATATACTTTTCTTAGAATTGCAAGATATAAACTCCCGCTTTTTTTCTAGCAAGTTCAAGTTTATATCTCAATCATTACATCTTTCAATACTGTTTTTTTTATTTTCTCTCTGTCACATAGAACAGGGACTGTGTGACTTTTCTTCCCAGTTTTGTGACCCCCCCCCCCCCAATTATTCTTTTCGCAATAGCAAGTTAAAATCTCACAATTCAGACTTTCTTATCTGTATTCTTAGTTTTTTTTCTCAAAGTAATTTTTTCCTTACAATTCTGAGTTTATATATCACAATTCTGAGAGAAAAAAAGAACATATAAATAAGATATAAAAAATGCAAAAAATGTAAATAAATAAATAAAAGGTGTCAGAATTGTAAGAAGAAAAAAAAGCCACTATAACCGTTCTAATATTATACCATGGTGGAAACAATCTTCCATACAATTCATACAGACTGGGAATTTTCATTTTTAGGTAAACTATCCCTTTAAAAACGCACTCTTTCCTAAACTTAAGCACTCGGATTCCCAAATTACACAGAAATACACACTCTCAGCCTCAACTTTAATGCACATATACATGTTTTCTGACCAAAGCTACTTACTGTGCTAATTACAGCCTTCAAAGACACACTGTGCGTGTAACAGCATACACTCCAAAAATAATCTCACACACAAACACAACAACTGAGCTTAAAGCACAAATATCTGTCTATGCAAATTAGCAGCAAGTACATAAATAAGCATGCAATTCACTCACCCGTAATGACAGCTATCAGTAGTGCAATGCATACACACACACATACTGCTAGTGCGGCCTTCAGGAGAGTGTTAGGGCCCACACTCGTTTTGGATCCTTCTCTCCCCAGCCTTTCCATTTCCATACTACCACTGAGTTGAGTGTGTTCTCTCTCTTTCTATTCCTCCCTCTGTCTCTCTCACCCGGTTTTCACCCCGCCTGGCCTGGAGATATGTGTTTTTAAGTCCTGATCCCAGGTCAGCGTTCCTTTTGGGGCCATGCAGAGGAGTCTCTCCTCACAGGTCTCAGATCAATGGCAGATACACAGCATGAAGAGCCATGCTTTACATGCCAAAGAGTGTCCCAGACTAAGAGAGAGGATAGGAGAGAAGAGAATAATCCAAAAGGGAGGGGAAAGAGAGACAGGAGATCCAAGAGTAGGAGGAATTCTTCACCTTAGAGCCAACTGGAGCACCTACTTACAGGAGTAATTATGTGGCGTCCTGCAGGAAGGGCTGGATGACTGGATGTGTGTGTGTATATATATGTGGATCTACCTCTGTTTATGCTCAAGGTGTGTGTTTTCTAAGTCCCTGCACCTTCCCACTCAACACTAAGTTTGAGATGTTGAGCCCTACGGTTAAATGTAAAATGTAAAATGTTCCCTGTTTGTTCTCAGAATTTAAAATAAAAAAAATTAAATCTTATAAAAAAATATAAAAAAAATTAAATCTTATTAAAAAATATTAGAAACTATAAGAGCATATCAGTGATACTAAACTGTATGGACATGGTACATTAATATGTTGCCATGGTGTTAACATCACAGTACCATGGTATGGACACTACATTTTTGTAAAAAAAAATAAACATCCATTAATTTAGATTCAAAATCATTAGCTGTTTTTACAATTGTAATCATCTCGAAGCAACTAAAAAGTGTCTAAGGCATGGCTTTCCAGTAAATAACCAATTTAAACAAACAGACTGCAGAGATTCCTGTGAACATAACGTAAGCTTCCTTAAACTCTTATCTTATCTTCTGATAAGAAATACATGCACTTGCTGAGCCATCAGGAGATGACAGGACTGCGGTCTAGTTTAGTTAATGGAGGGCAGCTTTCCCTATGTTTTGAGTCAGAAAGATGTCCAAAGTGTTAAAGATCCACAGCTGTTAGTAGCTGGAGTGAATAACCAATTGAAATGACCTGACCGTGTCATTTTTCCAGCGTGTCTCTGAGAGACTCTAAGCAGTTGTCCAACAGATGATGCATTTACTAGAATTAATAAATAATTGACATTGAAAGGGGATCTAAAACATGATCTCATCAACAAATTAATCAATTTTAAGCCTCAAATATCAAATCAATTTGTCACATCACACAAAAATAACGGCAGGTGAAGGTCAGTGCTAAAACGCAGCTTAAAATAAGGTAAAGAGGCCACACTGACATCGAATGTGACAATGCAGTCAGTCATGATCCTGTCTGTAGCTGTAAGATCATCTGAGGATTTCTTTCAACACTATATCTTTACATTTTATTGACATTGATGCATGTTGCATTTCCTGACATTTGTATAAAATGTTCATTTTTCCCCATAGTTACAAAGAGCATTTTTCCTGGACCCTTTCCAACTTGTACACATTTTCCAAATCTGGGAACAAATAAGGCTCACACCCTACATCTGTATGTACCGTGAATGAACAATTGTCACAAAAAAGATTTTGATTAGCACCGATTCACACTGTTAGTTAAAACTCATCCAATAACAGAGAACATTTCCTTACCTATAAAATATGAGGGTAACACTATTTCAATAGTCCACTTTAGACATTCTACTAACAGTAAGTAATTTTGCAACTAGTATTTTTCGGACTATAAGTCACACCTAAGTATAAGTCGCATCAGTCCAAAAATATGTCATGACGAGGAAAAACATATATAAGTCATACTGGACTATAAGTCGCATTTATTTAGAACCAAGAACCAATAGAAAACATTACAGTCTACAGCCGCGAGAGGGCGCTCTATGCTGCTTAGTGTAGGCTACAGGAGAACTGAGCAGCATAGAGCGCCCTCTGGTGACTGTAGACGGTAATGGTTCATTTCTCTCGGTTCATGTCAAATTTATTTTGATAAATAATGCACCTGACTATAAGACGCAGGACCAGCCAAACTATGAAAAAAAGTGTGACTTATAGTTAGAAAAATACGGTACATGTCAATTAGCAGTGTGTAGAGTATTAGTAGACTGTCTGCTTAATATCTTCTAACACTTTGTCAACTTATTGTCAACTTATACTAACCCTAAACCTACCCCTAACACTAACCCTAAACCTACCCTAACAGTCTACTCTGAGAGTTAGACATGTAGTTGCAAAGTAATATTTATTAAAATTAAAATGTAACATAAAGTGCAACTGGTGCTCTTTGCACCACCTGAACATGTTAGTACCAGCAAACCAGGGTCATTATTGCTAAATAAAACTAAAATGAAAAGTATTCATATTTTTATTCAAATAAAATATAAATACTGGATATAAAAAAAAGTAATAAAACTGACAAAAGCACATAAAATTACTAAAAAGAATGACTGACGGAAACTAAAGCTACTTAAAAATATGAATAAAATGTATATATAAATTAAACCAAAATATGGTCTTAATTTTTCAGATTTTGTTATTTTTTTAAACAAAATCTCTTGGAAAATCTTAATTTTTCTTCAAAAGTAACCACTATAAAAACTGCAGATAACAGAGTGAGATTTATGTGGAATGTATCAACCAAGCACAGAGCGTCTTCTTATCGCCTGGCCTTATCATGTGACTCATCCCTAATTGACATTAGAATTACACCGGAAAGAGATTAAATAAATTGTGTGGTTAAAGGCTGGGCTCTGACGCTTGAGTATCTTATCAGTGTTGGACTCTTTTTTTTCATTCCCCAAAAGACTTTTAATGCAGTTCAGCTCAAGACCATCTGTTCTCATTTCTTGTGCATAAAACATGTTCCTCAGTAAAGACAATGCAGTCTTATGTGCTTCCAGTAGTCACTAAATCACTCATCATTTCAGATGAGTCAAAGAAGAAACTCTCACTCTATAAATTCATAATCAGACCCTTGACAGAGCATCAGTGAAAGACTTCCTGAAGTGATAAAAAGCCACGTCTGCTCTCTCACCCTGAGGATTGATAACCCTGATGCCGATTATGTCTTATCAGTCAGTACTTTAAATTGGTTTCTTTTACCATCGTGTTACTAGAAGAATTTAACATCTTATAAACTTCAAAGCTTATTAAATAAAGCTGTAATTTTTTCTGTAATGAATTAATTACTTTTTTGACTGTTCAAACACACTCTCAGGTCCAAATCCATTTGTTGCTGTTATTTTTATTTTTTCCTGTGGAAGAAATAGTTAACAAGGATTTTTAAGGGCTGAAAAAAAAAACACCTGATTTGTGACATTTGCTTTATTTCTCTCATATGAGGGAACATGCTGATATGGAAGTCATTATTAATGACTGGTCATCTTCAACTCTTGCTGAATCACTGGAAGAAACAAAAACGATGGCTCAGTGTATCGTAAAGTTACTGGATTAATCTTTTTCATGGTTCCTTGGTTGGTAGATGCACCGGGGACCTGATTATAGCACTAAAAACCTGGAAATTATTGTTATAATGACTGCAGAAGGTTCATGTGATACTGAAGTATGATGTTGAAAATTCAGCTTGTTTTACTATACTAAAACATATTAAAATAGTAAACAGCTATTTTAAAATTTCAATAACATTTCACAATATTACTACATTTTTGATAAATAAATGCAGCCTCGGCAAGCATAAAATACTTTTTTTTTTTTTCTTACTGAACTCCTAAGTTTTAGTCTGAGGATTCACTTGTACATTGTCAAGTTTGAAAACATGAGGGAGAATAAATAATAATAATTTAAAACCTGTTTCTGAGTTGATTTACATGCTCCAGTGTTTTATCACAGGTAGAGTTAGACATTATTTTTTCTGGCATGAACTATGACGATGAATAACAGCTGTGAAACATGCAGCAAGAATTATTTGAGATCGAGAGTCACCATGTCCCGTTTTAACAGAATTTGCTCTTAAATATCAATTCTACTGTATTTTCGTCAGTATACATTTTTTATTAAATTCAAATGTAGTTCTGTAGCACTTTTTCACAATAATAAAAACATTCCCAAGCAGCATTATAAAGAATGGAACTGTGCCTCCCAAAAGCTACAGTATATTTATACACAAAGCAATTGTGGTTAGTGAGGAGGTGAGAGCTTCTTTTTTTTTACAGCCATCATTTTCCAGGGGAGCGTCTCGTGTCTCATTATGTTGTTAGTGAACAGGAGGCTGTGGTCAGGAAGACCCCCTGCACAGAGTAGACGGGTCAGCTCCTCAGCACGGGACGTTACAGATGAAACCGGTATTCATACACAAACATTAGTTTAAACACAGACTGCAAAGATATGGAACATACAGAGACTGAATGAGAAAACGAGTGAGCCAATGAGAGAGGGAGATATGGGGAAGGACTGCAGACACATCTTTGGGCTAAACCTCATGCATCGCTGCTCTGTTTACTGTATGAAGAGAAACAGACTGACAGTGTGTCATTACACTGAGATACTAAACACACACACACACACACACAGCTCTTCAGTGCATACACATCACTGACAATAAAAGAATACAACTTTATACATAATATTCAAATATTTCTAAAAAAAAGACTGACAATCTAGTTAGACATTCCTTATAAAATTGAACCACTGTGATTATAATTTAAAAAAAAAAATGTTTTGTTGCTAATGGTAATTTAGCATAATTTTCAGCAAACAAAAAATAAAGAAATAAATTCCATAATCACTAGTTACTAAAATGCAATTAGCTAAAAATACTTATTTATTAAAATATTTATATTAATTAATCTTACCTTAATATGTATTATTATTAATAACTGTAAAAATGATATGATTGGCAAGCCATGTCAACTTATGTTTACACATTAACTCATCAAAATAAGTTGACCACTTTCTACATTTATTAAGTTATATGAAATTCAACAACATTTTCAAATTATTTGCAAACAATTTGATATTTAGTAATATCATATATATAAATGTATTATATATAGATAGATAGATAGATAGATAGATAGATAGGTATAGTTGGTTAATAATATAATAGAACAATGAAATATGTAGTTTTTATTATTTGACTTGAGTCATGTAATCGCCAAAATAATACGTCAGCATTATTTCCATGGAAAAATTATCTCCAAAGATTCAAAGATTAAAGCGGTATTAAAAATAAATAAATAAAATAAAACAGCAATGGAGGATGAATGTATAATAGGCTAATTCAGATCTGATTCTCTGGACACAGTTCCAGATATACATAATAAAGCCAGCAATTAGTTCATCCTCCTAAACTAAGAACACACACGCACATAAACAGCCCCAAGGCTTTCTGGGTGACGGTAAGAAGGGAGGAGTCTGGGCTCCCCACGCAAAACCACATCCATGTGTAATTATTTTCCCTCTGAAATAACAAAGATATACAGTCCTCCATCTTCCCAAGGGGCACGTCCCAAACGCAACATCAACACACCCTTCTTCTGAGGAAATGAGCCAAATGCATGCACAACCAAAACTAGTTATAGCAGTACATCCGAGACATAAAGCCAAAGATGCAACCCTCAAAGGAGAACAAATGATAAACTAATGGACAGATGTGCTCTACACCTCCATCAGGAAACATTTAACAACATGAAAGTGACTAATTTGAGTCATGGTTCAGGTGTAAACTCATCTTCAGTGATCAGATGCCATGTGATTTGGACACTAACTGCAGTCATATAAGTCATAAATGCTGTTGAATAATCAAAATCCCTTAACTGAAGGACCTGAGGGAAAACTGCAACCTGACCCATGAACTTCTGTTCTTTTCTCAAAGTGTGCTCTCTGTGTTTCAGGTCAGCCAGTCACTCTCCTCACTATGTTCCAAGCCTCTTATTGGACATTTCCATGAAGCAAAGCTTCTTCAAAGAAAACATGGATCACATGTCTGACGATAACAATCGATACAGTTCTGAGAGTCTGAAAAGTGCAAAAATGTTTGCAGATCATGCAGTTTATCCAAGAACGAGCCAAGATTCACATGGAACGATCCCTCAAGAGAAACTCTGGGTGTGATGGGCCATAAACTAGGAACAATGTGTTAAAAGTGAAGCAGGAAAATGCTCACAGTTATGCAAGTTCAAATTTTTCAAGATGGCCTAACATGATCATTTCCAGCCTGTCTGGCAGCTCTTGTCAGTGTACTGTGGTGAGATGTTTTAAAAAAGGGAAATGCATTCAGTATCACCATCGGATCTCTAAGTCATGGCTAAATGATCTCCAACAGAACTAGAATGAAACACTTTTCCTATAACGTCTAATTTTCTAGGACTCAAAATTTAGCTTCACATGGGACAATGCTGACATCTTTTGGCAGAAAATGTTCTGCAAGAATGATCATACATTTTTGTATAGCTTCCAGTCTCATTTTCTCGACCTATTTTCAAATATGAAATTCACATTATCAACTTCCATATGACGTTTCAGACAGACAGGTTCAAGTTCATCAGACTTAGCAAACATATTCAGAGCAGCATTGAGGTCTCTACAAACAAATGAGTCAATGACACAGGAAGGTTTAGGCTTTTTTATTTCCTTTTATAAACATATGTACAATGGGTGAAGAAGGACAACAAAGACAGAGCGATAAAATATCTTAAAAACAAATGATAATTCATATTTTAGTGCATTTTCAACCCACAGGCTAATTGCTGGGGAACATATTCACAGTACACAGATCATAAACAATATGAACACTTCTGACGCATATTAAAGCATTTTTAGTAATTGACTGCCCTTGTCATGGAGAACATTTTCAGTTGTGTCAGAACATACATTTGTATAAAAAATTAATCATTAGCCATTAAATATATGACTAAGCAACTAAAGCTAATCTCCTAAGATTAATAATACAGCAGTAGAGTGCAGGTTCATATATATATATATATATATATATATATATATATATATATATATATATATATATATAGTTGGTTAACATTGTATGCATATCATTTTCATCTGATGGCAACCGTCTTGAACTTTATATTGAAACCTAGTAGTGTGGATGCAGCATCATGCATTAGCAAACATTTTCAGTTATAGATGCCATCATATAGAAAATTGAGTTATAATCGTTCAATTATAGGCTTGTTAATGAGATAACAAGCAAATTTGGCTGGTTGTGTGGTCTTTTTAACACGACACCATTCTTGTTTTGCTTCAGTGACTGAATTCTTCATTACATGCAAGTGTACATGACTTTAAACATATTTTTCAAGCCTTAATATAAATTACCGAGTGTACCTGTTCTATACTTTTAACGTGCTTCCCAAATTTCCCAGCTGGGGTCAATCAATTTTGTTAATTGGCTCTATTTATGTAGCACACTTGTAAATAATTGGGATGAGCTGGTGTGCAGAAAAGTGAACGAACAGACACTCAAGCACAGGAAGTACAACACAAAACTACACATACTATGAGTGTCTATGTACTTCACGAAGACAAACAGGCAAGTAAAACCCGAAGAGTCCTCCATCTATTTCCTGATCTAGTGTTACTTCTGGGTTTACATGGTGAAGTAAACACACTTTTGACACAATGTGATCAGGTATTTATCAAAGAGGGCACTATCGGCACTATCCTGAGGTCACTGTGGAAAAGCATGCAGCTTCAAGATCATTTTAACTGCTTGTGTCCAGCTAAGCCATTGAAACCTAAGAACACATCGATTAAGAGTTTTCTTGAGTACAGCAGCACTCTTAACCCTCTGGCCGCCCTCTGATGGTGGCCAACCTAGCAATTACCAGCAAAGGTCAAACCACCCAGTCGTTTCCTCCGTCAGTTCAAGAAGGTTCTTCAGGAAGCGATTTCCCCCAAACAGTCAGTTTGGAGGAGAAAGCTGTGTGCTATCGTGCTGTGACCATCCATAGACCCAGAGCCACATTGGCCGCTAGAAGGGCACTGCCTCCCAGCAAAAAAAAGAAGCCAATCAGCTCTCGGTTATTCCTCTCGGGGATCACAGAGCTCAGTGTGGCTTCTAGGAACGCTGTGAGCATCCACTGGCCGTCCAGCGCAAAACACGGGACAGCGTTTACCACCGCCAGGGCCCCCGACAATGAGACCAGGTATCTTAACACACAGTAAGTTGAGGCTAGTTAACAGAAGTATATATTTGACAAAACCTATGCAACCTGGTCAGAATTCATGGATGAAGAGTAATTACACAGATTGAATGGAGATTACATTACAAATGTAAATAAATAATTATTATTTTTTTAATAAAAAAATTAATGCTGTTATTTTGAACTTTCTATAAATCAAAGAATCCTAAAAAAAACTATCACTATTTCAAAAACTGTTTTCAACACTGATAATAATAAGTAATATTTGACATGAACCAAGTGAAATGAACCAGGAGAAAACATTACCGTCTCCAGCCACGAGAGGGCGCTCTATGTTTTCAGTGTAGACTACAGGAGCACTGAGCAGCAAAGAGCGCCCTCTCGTGGCTGGAGACGGTAATGTTTTCTCTTGGTTCTAAATGAATGCGACTTAAAGTCCAGTGCGACTTATATATGTTTTTTTTCCTCATCATGAAATATTTTTGGACTGATGCGACTTATACTCCAGTGCCACTTATAGTCCGAAAAATACAGTATATTAATACAGTAAGTTATTTTAAATTGCTATATAATATTTCTCAATGTACTTGCTGTATTCTGTAACATTCGAATGATAGTGTGTGTATATTTTTAAGTTATGCTTGATTCCTAAATAAACCAGGAGCCATTATTGTGAGTTCTACTACAGTGTCATGAGACTAAATAAGTAGCTAATTGTTTTGGCAAAAGGAAAAACTCTTCAGTATGTCCCTGTTTTAATAGCAAGTCAAGAAAAGTTGGAATCTTTTAGAGTGCTTGTGTGGGAAGGATACTTGCAGAAGGTCTCCAGCATGACAGGCAGGTCTGGATGAAGAAAGGCCAAACGTGGAACGAAGCCGGTCAGACTCACTAAAAATAAAGAAGTGACCGCTTTTAAAAACAAGCCTGTTTGCACAAACCTGAAAAGAGTAGAACAGAATCTGTCTGACCTGAATACTGTAGGTGTGAAGGGTAGCCGACAAACAGCATGTCTGTTTGCGGCGGGTGTTTGACCCGAATCAGTCTGGTCTGGTTCTCCAGAGATGGGATTAAACACAAGCTTGGGGTAAAGTCTGTTTGACAGTCTGTGTTGGTACGGCATGTACGGCTCGCTTCAATGGTTTTTCTGACCGGCAGGCAGGTAAACTAGCATGCAATAGTTTGGAGCGTCAAAAATACCAAGACTGAGATGTCAATAACACAAAAATGAATCATTTCAGACATGCAACAGTATAACACTGATAAAATGTTTGGCAATAAGGCCATTTTCTGACAATGCATTATAGTTTATCGCTAATACAAAGAGGAGTGAACAGAATCGACCAATATAACTTTTATAACTGGTCTAATTTCAATAAAATTCCCAAATCCCAACAGATTATTTCAAAAAAGGTCTGTCTTACCAATTTGCTCTCCACGTTATTACTATAAGAGAAGCAGAAATCTGTCAAGCTGTTGTTCCCACAGCACTCCATCGTGCCATCGAGACGCTTGAACGCTGAGCGGAAGAAAAATCAGAATCAGCGGAAAAATATTTGTAATATTAAACTTAAACATCTCCACTTACAGTACACTACCATTTAAAAGTTTGGGGGCAATATGATTTTTGACAGTCTCATGAGCAGTACAGTAAAAACAGTAATACTGTGAATTACCATTAAAATGTAAAATAACTTTTGATTTGAAAATATTATTTATTCCTGAATTTTCAACAGCCATTCCTCCAGTCTTCACTGTCACATGATCTTTCAAAAACATTTCTGAAACACAGCTGATTTGGTGCCTTTAAACAAAAAAAAATGAATTTTTGTAACATTATAAGCATCTTTATTGTCCTTGTGATCAAAAAGAGTATATGGCGGGTCAGTACCTCTTCCAGTCGACCAACTGAGCTGCAGCTTGGCAGTGTGAACGCAGTATCCCATCTGAGGGTTATGGGATAGATGCTGAACGCAGCTGTGCCAGTCCTGCACTCCCCGAACTGTACAGTCCTCCAGCTGGGTAACCAGATCTCCTGAAAACAGCCCACGAGGTCCACTTGATGGAGAGCCCTGTGAAAACAAACCAAAACTGATCTCAGATACTAAGGACATCCTCTAAATATAAAAATATAAAAATTAATGATGAAAGGTGGCCTGACCTCCACCACCTCAGTGACAAGCGCCCCTGCTCCAGTGTAATAAAACGGAAATAGGAAGATGGGCAGCAGGAACAGGAAACTGAGGGCCACAACACACAGCATGAAGTTGTGCCATACACCTATACAAAGACAGACAATGTGGAAAATGTTATATAGATTATAAAGGTTGTAAGAGGAATAAATAGTGGTTAGACACAATGTTTTGTAATAAAGTGTTTATGAATTGCATGTATAAGATTTGTGGCTTTGTGCCTGTAAAATATCTGGGTTAAAACGTCTTACCGGCACAGAATATTCTCAGCTGCTGGACTGGAGAGATGAGGTTCAGATGTGTGGTGAAGAGGTCCACAAACGCTCCAGGATAAACCACAAACATGAACACGCCAAAACCATTCAACCTCACCTGCTCCCTGAGGAGAACATGCAGACATATACATTATTATACTCTACATTAAATTAAAACAAAAACATTTTTCCAACACAACACTTTGGAGAGATTGCCTTGCATAACTAGTCTTATAATGGAACGAGTCGAAAAACACACTTTACTTGCATTACACACAGACTTCAGAGAATTTTACTAAGTCAATTGGGCTGGGATTTGAGTTTGTGTTGGAGCAGCTTGCCCCAAAACTTCTGCTAATAAATTACAGTGACCCTCTTTTCTCTCACAAATGTGCATGCAAACTTTATTATTATTATGCAAGTAATTTTCATAGGAATTACGAGACATTATAAACAAGAAATGGAATTAATGTTAGTGGCTCTACTTAAAGTAAACAAAATGTTTGCATTTATGCAAAAAATCTAAAGATTTACTCTGTGATAATCTAAATGTATGATTGTACAGACAGTCTTGTTTTTGCTCCATTAAGACACAGTTTCACCTTCAAGTTGCAGTAATTGCAAAAAGATTCAACAAGTAAGAGTTAAAATGTTTGATGTTGCTACTGACTATATGAATTATATAATGCATCTTTGAGATGAAAAGTTTACCTTAGTGCTGCCACCCCGTGGCCAAACTCATGTATGACTCCACTGACCAAGATGGCAATGAAAAAATAGGCCAGCTGACTGACAGGAAGGTTCACACCAGGCACCTGACGATAAAACAAAGGACAACAAAAATTATCAAGTTGAGTTTGATGGTTCACACTTTCACTGCTGTTCAAACAAAAGTCCACCACCATCATCTAACTCCAACAGAGCTCCTCTTTGCTCACCACCACTTGCAAGATCTGTTCGTGAGACCCTTGTGGCGTCTCTGCCATCATCTGACTCAAAGTCTGCTGCAATGTTTTGCTCAGGAGAACCACAGAGCCAAACATCGCCAGAACCCCGAACACCATTCCGGCACTGAACCTAAAACAGCAAGATGTGCAAATGTTTGGTATATTTTCAGGTTTAAATTAGATTTTAACACCTGGACTTCTCATTCTTTTACTATGATGTCTGAGAACTAGGAGGAGATTGTTTGTGGATATGTGTGGGGGCGGGAGGGGGTTACCCATAATCCCCTGCTCCCTTCATAAGCAGCTTAAGAATTTTTTAATGACTAAAGCTTTAAGTTCTCAAAAAATTAAATAAATATCATCACTGTGGATTTAATATGGCAACAAAAACCAAAGGAAAACAGGAGAGGTTTATGTGTTTTTATTTTATAAAGTTTATATTGAAAGATGTTGATTGATTTTTATGCAGGATCACATGAACAAAAGAGTGACAGCTCTTTATATTACAACAATAAATGTTAAAGAGCTCATACTAAGCATCGCTGTCATCTGAACATTAAATAATAATAAGAAGAAGAAGATTTGAAGACAGTAATTCATACCAGATGTAGAGAAAGTGAGGGTTGAGATTAGCACATCTGGCAAAAAGACGGTTGAAAATGCCGGTGTGCCATTTAATATGGAATGGAGAGAGAGTGAATCCATTCGAGGATAACCAGGATTCATAGCGGTTCTTCACCGAACTGGACGACTGTAGGTGAGAAAATCAGTATACTACTGTATAAAAATATGATGATCTCATTTATAGAGTTAGCACAGTTTTTACCAAAGCAGTTGGAAACTATTTTTACCAAATCCTACATTAGTGAGAGTAATCATTTAGAATTAACTTTTAAAGTGCCCAAATGAAAAACTACACTAAAACCATGGCAGTACCATGGTACAGTAATACATCCTAATAATATTATGATACTTGGAGATTAACTATTTAACTAAAATGAACTCAAATGGTATTTGTATACGATATAACACTGCACAAAACATGGTAACACTGGTACAATGTCCAACATTTCTACTAATTTTTGTAAATGTACTGATAACTGTAAATACAGTGGTACACATGGTAAAAATTCTGAACAATGGTATTACTTTATACATCACTGTACCATCGCACTTCCAAAATGCTGCTCTTATCACAATGTCCTTGTCAAATAAATCACATTCAATAACAATCGATTCCATTATTTAAGCAGCAAATGCCTCCGTGTTGTGAACTTACTCTCTACCGTTAACTCTAGATATTAAGGGTTGTATTGGGGAGATCCGCCTACCCGCAGCAGCGTGTCCGCCAAGTACACGGTACACCACCCGCCCATCACACACACCACCACCGCTATAGGAATCATGGCACCCCGGTCTGCATGCGTCTCAAGAGCGGTCAAATCCGGAGACAAATGAAGTTACGATTCCGATTGTCAAGCACGACATACACATGCACTGTGTACAAAACACCAGTGGAAGCAGTCGCTTCCGCGTTTGCGTCTATTACGACGTCCAACCGCAGTATGACTAATCGAGCCAGACTGTTTACTTTTGTCAGAGCAGAGCAATCGACCACGTAGCTTCGAATCATTTCTGTGAATCGGTTCTTTCAAACATAACGATTCAGTCAATAGTTTACTTCGTTGCGTTCTCCAACGTATTTAATTTTGATTAAATAATGATCTTTATTGTAATTTGTGTGTCCCAGTTCAGTTTGTTGCTGCTGTGTTTCAGCTAATAAAACACAGTCATTCAAAACCTAATATAATGTACATTCACAATAAAAATACTAAACTTGATTTCAAATAGGTTATGTGTGTTGCTAAAATTGCAATACAAATCATACATTACAAATAGGCATGTTTTATTTGTAATAGTTCATCTATTAAAAAAACATTGGCTACTCCATTTGGACTGTGCGTGTGGCGTAGTAACTTTCATAAAACTTTTCATTCAAATCTTCATTTCCACTTCAAAAGTTCAGACTTGCTGACTTGTCAGTTCTCAGCTCATTATAAATTGTATAAAGCTGATCTTTTGTTCAATTAATAAGGTTGGTGAGTTGTTGAATCTGATTTGAACAGCCCGCACACATACTCTTTGGTCTGATTCATGAATTGACTCTAACTCCCAGTACATTTAGTGTGGGCTTTAGGGATGGGACCAGTGAAGTAAAATTACAGCACTACATGTTTGTTTCATTTGCATTTGCTGAAGCATGAGATCACCTCTTATTTGAACTATAGACCTATCTTTGAAGTATGTTTCAAATTTGGCCTCTGTGGTTTTTGTACTCACAAGACTTGCTTTTAAATGTGCAATTTAATTAATATTTATCAGGCATTACTGTTGACCTATAAGCAAATGATGCCAGTCAACCAAAAAGGTGGTCAATTTGTCACTAAAGGCAGCTGGTACAGTAAAACTTATGAAAAAAGTGCAGCGGTTTTGGATGTAAAGTACACAGGAACAAATGACGGGTTCAAATGTGACAAGTTCCCACAAACATTTCCATCTGGGTTTTTGTCCCTCAGGCTCCTAAGGGTTTTATGAAATGATCTATTATCTGAGATTGTGGTCTAGAAAGACAGCAATTATGGCTGCCTTTTATGAATACATCAGAGAGGATGCCGCTGGTTTTTATAATGCCATCAGGAGGGATTAATGTAAAAAGACACAGACACTGAAAGGACAGTGTCACACAATTAATATTCCACTCACCTTTTAACAATATTTGCATTGTTCAACCATGCATTTAGCCACTTTCAAATCCCATTAACTTTCAAGTGTATCTTTGCGTGTAATTGTTACATGCACATTAAAAAGGATTCCAAGATGTAATACTTCTGCTTGACCTGTAGTATATGAGCTGACTGGCAGGAAGAGCAGGAAGTTTGTGATGCCAGGTAGAGGGAGGAGAATTCAGGTGAAGATTTGCATAGCTCTGCTGTCTGTAGAGGACACCTTTTGCATCAGCTCTGAGCTCCAGTATAGAGGTTTATACTCAGCAGTGAAGGAAATAAGTGAGCAGGATCACACGCCAAATCCTAGTGGCATCGGGTAAGGACAGGAGATACTTTAACAGTCTTTAATATTCCGTTCTATGGTTGTAGTTTGATATTTAGCCTCGCAAATGGTTAGTTCAGTGCATTTAGCTCAATCATGTTTAACATGCATTTTGCAGACACGTTTATCCTTGTGAGGGGAAGCAACAATATACCAGTTTGTGCAATCAAACCCATGACATCGGTGTTGCTAGCACCAAGTTCGGTTTAAGAAATCTATGTTTCCAGTGAAATTCTGTGCAATCTATCATTTGTTTATACCTGTCCGGTTGTGGGTCAAAAATCTGCCTAGTTTAAAACCTGAAAATCCTCTAAACTGGCAGTGCTGTTACCACTGGGAATGGGTCGTCATGTCAAACCGTGGGCCAATCAGATGCCTCCCTGGGCTCTGCATGCTGGAGCCTAAATTAGGTCATGATCTTAATAAGTATTGTTGCTCTGTGATTCTCTGACTGCGTGGAAGGGAGCAAAAGAGGAACAGGCAGGACTTTTAACTGGCTATCAAAATAGAACACAAAGCAGCGAGGAGGTGTGGACCTCACGCTGACAGTTGAACAGGTAAGGGCACAGCGGGGTCATGATATCTGGGTCCTGTGTCGTGCAAAGGTCAATGTCTATTCATCTGTCACCATTCTCTCTTTCTGAACTCTCTGTTTTCTTCCATTTTCATTATCTGATCTAGTAATGCTGTAAATTATACATTATCTCTTATGTTCAGGCATATTGAGGACGTTTCAATCTAGGTTATAGTCAACTAAATATACCCACTTAGCACACATTTATACATTTATGCAAATGTGCATCATACATGAACTTGGTGGTAATTTAAAAATGCAATTTTAAAATGATGCTGTTGTAATTCTGTGAGGGCATTTAGAGTGGGGACCAAAAAGTCTAGGCAATGACTAGGCAAGATTATTAATTTATAAAAAAAAAAAAACATGATATATATATATTAGATTAGATTAAACTTTATTGTCATTATGCAGAGTACAAGTACAGAGCTAATGAAATGCAGTTAGCATCTAACCAGAAGTGCAAGAATATTGTGTTTTATATACATAAAAGTGCAGAGTAAGTAAAGCTATGATACTTTACCAGTTATATTTCTGGTACACCAGTTATATTTAGATTTTTCAGTATACTGTTATATATAATTACTAATTAATTTATTAATAATATAAATAAACTTGCTTGTCTATAACTAATGTAACATATATAGTATATTATGTATTTCAGGTAACTTTATTAATACTAATAAGTAAGCAACTAAGTAAGTACATAAATAAATAAATAAATAAATAAATAAAATAATTATACTTATAATATAAAATGTACTAATCTATGAAATGTTAAGTCTATTGTAATATATATGTTTATGTGGAAAGATAGATGTATTATTAAATATTTAATTAAAACATTTATTATTATAATAGGCAAGTTTATTTATTTTTATTATTAATATAAAATAAATAATCATGTTTTACAGCATGATTTGAAAATGATCCAAATACCATCTTGTTTCAGTGGAATGACAGAAATACTTGCATAATATTTCAAATTCACTTTATTATTCTTATTCAAAAACTTTATTTATTTCCATGTTTTAATAACATTTTGAATCCCAGATTCTCACTTGCAAATGTTTGGACCCCAGTCAGTGTATCTGTATATAGTGAAAAGACTGTGAATGGGGCTATAATGGATCATATATAGTTTCTGTGAAGTGAACAGTCAGGGTGGACAGAAAGCAGGTCCCCTCAGTGTATCACACTACTATTTATAGTGTGAACAAATCCCAGATATGAGTGGCATCCCCTGCTCTACTACAGCCTTTAGTGAGGGACAGAAAGATTGAGAGAGAGAGAGAGAGAGAGAGGTGTTGAACAGAACCAGAACCGCACAGAAGTCAAGTCTGCTTTAGTCCATTAGGGGAAAGGCAAAAGAGGGGGGAAAGAGAAAGATTGGCATTTGTCCTGTCAGTCTCACAGCGGGGAGCAGCGGTTTACTGTTACGCCAGCAGGTATGTAACTTTTTAGGACAGAGTAAGGATGAGTGTGTGTTCATCTGCATTTCTGTGAAACTAACCCAGTGTTAAAGGTCACAATAGATAAACTGGATGGCTTTTCTTTAAGTCATGCCAGATAGTATTATGATGATAATGAGACAGATACAATTTAAATCAGAACATTTCAAAGTTTGAGCTCTTTAACATTGACCTTTCTTTTAACAGTTTCTAAAAGTATGTTCATGTTTCTCTCATTTCATAAGAAAGTATGTTTTATGTATATGCTTTGTTTGCGAGGGACACTGTGTTAATGACTCGGGCCTCTGGCAGGATTCAGGCCTACATAACACATTCTTGAAACAACAGGCAGGTTTCATTTGAACCATAACTGTACTTTTACATAAGCGTTAGCATTCTGTGATGATACGCATGTAAATTATACTTTTTTTCTGTCGGTCTTGTGGTTTTGGTGCAGCAGAATTAGATCGCATTTAAACATATGATTGGCATGACATTTTATGATTTACATAATAAACAGAGTTGTTCTGAATAATACATTCAACGAATTTGACGAAAACCATTTGACTTTTTGTTGGATGTTAACCATTTTGAATATCAAATACCCTTTTTTTTTTTTATAAAAGAGAAAATCTTGTCAGACCAGTTGGAAAGATCTAGAACTTCTGAAAGACTTCCAGTCATAGAGGGACTTAAATGCAAATAAACTGCGCCTGTGAAACATTGTGAGAGTTCTGAAAATGAATTATTAAGTGTGAGATTTCAGTATCTGGTAGGGTTTGTGATACAGTAGGTGGTTGCAGTTTGATATGGAAGGTAATAAATCTAGAAACTAAAAACAATGTAGTTATGCCAAAGCTGATTTGGTCCTAGTTTTTTGCTCCTATTATATGTTTTTCGATACTGACAGTAGATTTAGTTTGATATTTCAGACACTGAGGAGTTTTGGACAGCTGCTCTGTTGCTCTTTGAAAGGTAAATTTAGCACAACACTCTGGAGCAGTGACTCCACACCACTAGTACTAATGCACTGCTGTTGATGTGCAAACAACATCGCAGGTTACGGTTGCTAAGGTTGTGAATCTCTCTGAATCCCCACTGCCATGGTCAATCCTGGCTCTTCCACAGAGACTTGTATTAAGTTAAAAAAAGGAGAGAAACATTGAAAGACAGATAGTGTTAATGTAAATACTGCAGATGCATTACTATGTATGAAGGCTGTAGCACACTGGAGGATTCCTCTTATATCCCAGGTGTTCACATCGGGACGTATAGTACAGTATAACCGAGCAAATTATGGGCAGAAAGCTGCCCGCGAGCACATAATCAAAGCTCATCTGCCTAGAGCTGTGTTCATTAGGGAAATGGATGATTTTAAGTATTTCTGAAACAGCTTCCTGTCAGAGACCACAATTAGAGTCATTTGATATTCATTCTCTGTTTGAAGTGTGATGGCAAAATGAGCTCATTTACGAGTAGGTTTGTGTTGTCAAGTATGTAAATGTCTTCCTTTTAAATGTTCCCCCTCACACAAGGTCATTCTTAAGACAGAATGATTATATTAGATTTCAATAATATAATACCAATTTTAAAAAAACTCTGTAATAATACTGATACAACAAATACTGATACAATTGAGCATGTATTAAATATCTATTGATAATAAATAATGATGGTAATGATAAATATCCATTGATAGGCTACGAGGTTATATTTTTGAACTATATATATATATATATATATATATATATGTATATATATGTATATATATGTATATATGTATATATATATATATATATATATATGTATATATATATAAATATATATATATATATATATATATATATATATATATATATATATATATATATATATATATATATATATATATATGCGTGTGTGTATGTAATATATTAATCTTGCTTAAACCTGTCTTTCTTTTCAAGATAGTTGAGAAAAAACCACTGAGCAATAAACCACCCCAAAAATTTTCATCCAAAATTTAGCATTTTACATATATACATATACATATACACACACACACACACACACACACACACACACACACACACACACACACACACACAATAACAGTAGATATTCCAACTCATGTTTCATATCCAGTATAAAGTGTGTGTGAAGGTGTGTGTTATCCCAGCCCTGTTTTCTCCATGTTAACATAAATGATTCAGGGGTAAGAGCTGCTACCTGCTCCAGACTGCAGGAGTCACTAAGCAACTGAAAGACTATCCACGGGCACCTGAGAGTTTACTTATCCCCGGCTCTTTGTAACATACATACACATAGCCACACACAAAATACTTGCATTTAAACCCACACCGGGCCGGTCTGTCCATCTGATCAATGCATTCAGTCTCTTTCTGTCTTTTCTACAGCAGGAACGTGGACACAAGTGCACACAATGTCTAAACAGCCGTCGTCCAACGTAAAAGCCCTGCAGGTGAGTATTACCCCAGCGGTGTGTGTGGGTGTCTTTTGTTTGTACATCATTTAAGAATAGTGTACATTAAGTTTTGAAGTTCTGTATTGATTTTATTGGCACGAAAATGGTTCCCAGTGTGCTTTTCTTTGCACAACACTCGAACATGTCCACATTAAATATTTTAATCTGAAAAGCCGTATACTTCACACTTTTGAACACTGAGTTAGAACTGTAAAAACACGTTTCAATGTACATTACATTACAGTACTCACACAAGGCCATTCACAAGTACATGAAATACGTTATGGAGTTGATGTGTGTCCAGCTTTTTTCTTCTTGGTAGGAAAACATTTCTTATCCAAACAGAAACAATTTATATAAAAATAGACTTGTAAACTTTAAGTCCTTACAGCCTTTTTCCTTTTGCTAGCCAGTATATACAGTTGAAAGGAAAAAAAAGATGTGATCCCTGTGGTTTTGTATGGATTTCTGCTTAAATTAGTTCAAATTTGATCTGAATGTGAAGTCTATTTAAACAAATGGTCAAAACAAAATGTATTTTTACACATGTGAAACTATGTTGTGATATCTATAAGTTAAATGTCATTTGGCAGCATAAACCTCCATCAAATGCTCCTTTGTGTTAAAAAAAAAGACATGAAAATTTATCAGTGACTTGATGACACATTATGACTAGTTTATGTCAAAATCAGAAGGGTTCACCCCCCCCCCCCACACACACACACAAAACTATATTCCTGGCTAGGAGCAATAAACGTAGACAGAAAGAGAGACTCTTAACAGTTCACGCGGTGTACAGAGAACACTTTTGTTAAAACACTGAACACTTCATCCAAAAATAGACACGTTTATCTTTCCATAAAAACCCTCCATATACACATGAATCAAAAAAAAAAAAAAATGCCCAAGCCCAAACATACACAAGTTTCAGGATATGGTCTGTCAGAGAGCACAAATAGAAGGAAGACATGCAAAGACAGGAGCACATGCTCACTACTGTACAGCCTAAAACAGCCAACAATCAGATTTCATCCAGCAGCCTATAGATGGAAACCAGAGAAATGAAAAAGAGGAGAGTTAAAAAGAGGAGAAACTCAAGCATTTGATGTACTGGACCATGAAATGCATGCAAAACTGGAGTAAATCCAAATCTTTAAGAGCGTTTGGGATTGGTCGAGGGATCTCATGCACTAATCAAAACACTGAATTGCAAAACTCTAAACTGAATTGAGTGTTTGACCTTGCGTGACCAATACAGCAGGACAATAATGTATAAAAAGAGGCAGAACAGAAGAGATTTTTAAATAAAATGTGTGTGGGGTTCTATATGGAAATTCTGTAAAGTCAATTTTGCATTGTAAGATAAGTTTTATCATAACTAAACATTTTCCCCTTTAAATCTGCATCACCATAATGCAACAAAGTGTAATTTCCTTTCCTTTGATTTTGAGTTGAAATGTGACCTGGTTTTTGTGAGATTCACCAAAATGATAGGATGGTTAAGCAAAAAACAATAATAATATATAAGAGAAGCGATTTGGCAACAATCCAGATACTTTCTTCCTCATGTATAGCTTTAAATACATTTTCACATTTGTACATAGTTTTTCACAATACATGCTGCGTTTAGATGCCACACAATAAAAACCAGAATGAAAAAAGACTGGCTGTCTGTGTCGGGCCTCAACAAACACAAGGATATCTGTGATCTCACTGTTTTATCTGCCCGCAGCTCATTTCCATACAGGCACTTTGCTCTTTATTAAACACAAACTCCAGCAGGAAGACACGTCCAGCAGGTTTTGTGGAAAGGTTTGGTTTCGAAAGCTATGCTTGACCATTGCACAATATTACGTGAGCTTAAATGACTTTGGTACACTGGTGATTGGATTATAGTTGCAGTTACAGGAGGAAATGAGCAGTGTCAGGGCTGGTTTCATCTCAGCACTCTGTGAGGTGTAGCAGCGATGGTAACTGTCTCATTAGATTTTCTTGTCTGTCTCAAAGGCCAACCTTAATATTCCGATGGGGGCTCTGCGTCCTGGGGCGGGACATCCTGTGAAGAGGAGAGAAGATACAGTAGAAGCAGAGGAGGTCAGATTCTGCTGGAAGAAAGCTCACATACAGACATTTCCACAGTTTTATAAATAAACAAATTAGACACACATAAAAACAATTGTAATCATGTATCCAGATGTAAATGTAACTTAAATGTAAGTAAGCAAATAATTATTTAAAGGGGGGGGGGGGGGGGTGAAATGCTATTTCATGCATACTGAGTTTTTTACACTGTTAAAGAGTTGGATTCCCATGCTAAACATGGAAAAAGTTTTAAAAATTAAGTTGTACGTTTGAAGGAGTATTTTTGTTCCCAAAATACTCCTTCCGGTTTGTCACAAGTTTCGGAAAGTTTTTTTCGAGTATGGCTCTGTGTGACGTTAGATGGAGCGGAATTTCCTTATATGGGTCCTGAGGGCACTTCTCCCGGAAGAGTGTGCGCTCCCGTATAGCACAGCACTGAGAGCACAACAGACATTCACTGATCAGAGCGAGAGCGTCGCGAAAAGTCACAAAAGAAGTGTGTTTTTGGTTGCCAGGGCAAGACAACCCTGCACAGATTACCAAAAAAAAACAGCATTAAGGGACCAGTGGATGGAGTTTATTTTTACAGAGCATCAACGGAGTTGTGCAAGTGTTTGTGTTTGTTCCCTACATTTCGAAGATGCTTGTTTAACAAACAAGGCCCAGTTTGACGACGGATTTGCACATCGTTTATTTCTTAAGGATGATGCAATCCCAAGGAAAAAGGGTCACGATCGTGTGTTGGAACCGCAGGCGGTGAGTAAAACTGCTTCAAATATCTCTGCCTCCTTGTTAGTGCGTCCCCTCCCATGCCGGAGACCCGGGTTCGAGCCCCGCTCGGAGCGAGGCGTTGCTGCTGCTGCTTTCGTTCAGTTTCAGCCTCTGGATCTGATTCTGGATCATAAATAAACGGCTGAATCTGACTGTAAGCCATGGTTTGTTTTGGATGATGGTTTTTCCCTCACGGTAATGTCACAGCTTCCACATGCTCTCAACACAAAAGCCTACTGGCGCTCGTGATTCTTTAGCTCCGCCCACACGTCACGCCTCCAGCCGGTCGTGTTTTTCCGGGAAAAATCAGTACAGACTATCTTTCTCTTATAAATATAATAAAACTAAAGACTTTTTGGAGTTATGAAGGATGCAGTACTACTCTAGAGGTACTCAAGATTAACAGGATATTGAGTGAAAACGAGCATTTCACCCCCCCCTTTAACGTAATGTTAATTTCTTTTTGGACCATTGTATTCTTTCTTTCGTTATTCATTTAAAATAAACATATCCAATTCTGGAATATATATCGAATTGACATTATTTATCAGATTTATAAATAATTTATCATACTGATAATTCTCATTAGAATATTAGGAATGTGATGCTGTACTTTTTACAATGTTTTAAAATTAACATAAATACTATCATGACGTACTAATAAACAATTTAAATGCATCTTTTTGCATACAGGAAAGACAAATAATGAAGATGGAAAGAAAATGAATAAATAAACAAATAAATATTTTTTTATGATAAGTGACACGGATGTTTTACATTGTTATTAGTAATGTAATGTGTGCTGTAATTTTCACAATGCTTATTTAAATGACAAGTAGGCTACTAATAAACATTTAAATGTGCTTTTCTTATATTTAGTAAAAAGAAATATGCTTAATTACGCTTTAATACAGACACAGAAAAAAAAGAATTAAAAAAACAAATAATTCAAATTTGCTTATCATAAAATGTCAAAAAACAATATTAAAATTACCCTGTCCTCCTGAAAAAACAAAACAAAAAAAACTTCATTTTCAGTTCGGTTACCCTTTACTTCTTTTTATTTTGATAGTAAAATATGACAATCTTAAGAGGTTATGTGAGGGACACTTAGTAATATCTCTCACAATCGGTTTCATAGGTGTCCCCAGTGACTCCAGAGGAGAAAAAGCCCCTGCCCGGTGCTGTGAAACTACCAGGCCCCGCCGTCAACCTTTCCGAGATCCAGAACGTAAAGAGTGAACTCAGATGGGTCACCAAGGATTAAACAAGACAGGTAAATCTGACAGGCAAATACACACTCTCACACCCATTTTTCCCCCATCTACCATTTTTGGTTAGTCAAAAAACATTGGCAGTTCTTAATCTTACGTACACACACACACACACACAAGCAGGAACAATCGTTTAATTCTACATGCGTCACATCAATGAAATCATCTAAAAACAGGCCCCATGCTGTTCAAACAAATCACCACATGGTGTCAGTAGCTGTAAAAGTAGTTTGCATGCGTGTTAATGTGCATATGTCAGTGCTGGAGTGTGTGTGTGTAGGTCTTCTGAGTGTGTAGAGGGGCATGAGGGCGAATCAGACTCTATTAATACCCCACAGATCAGTGGGGCAGTGAAAGTCCGTCTGTTGTGTGCAGTCCCAGCATGCCTCACCAGACCTCCCAATTATAGAGCAAAACATGCTCTGTGACCCACTCCTTCCATCTGTAGGATGTGTGTGTGTGTGTGTGTGCAAGAAAAACAAACAGAATTTGCTAAGCAAATTACTGTGAGATTGTATTGTTTTTAATGCTGGTAACCCGATTTAACTAATGCCTCTCATTCCATTTTCAGAGGTGACTCCACCCCCATTTTATCCAAGGATTTGGTTACTATCTCCGTCCAATCGGGTTCATGTATTTACCACAAACTCCCAGAGAACCAGTCGCAAAGGAATCAACGACAAGCCTAAACTACGATGCTACCTTCTGACCTGAGAACAATAACTGAGGGGGTGGATTCTATCAGAGCAAAGACTGATGGGTATAGAGCAAATCAAAGCTTTAAACCAGGGTTTAGTCTGTCTAAAATAGGTCATTGCTTTTTAAACCTCCCTGTTTCCAATTCTGTATTTTGTGTTTCAAAATGTACTGTGTGTTTAATTTATAGCGATTGTTTACACAAAAATGTAAATTCTGTCATCATTTACTCACCCTTATGAGTGAACTATCCCTTTAGGTTTGATTTTATAGAAGTTCTGTGTTCTCCTACTACCATCAATGAATCATAAAACAGAATATACAATATGACACTGAAGACATCGGCTAGTACTATTCCTCTTAAAATTCCTCCATTCGCCCTAAAAAAGCAAGTTTGTCTTGTTAAACAACTTGAACAAATGTGACATCATAAAAACGAAATTATTTCAATGTATTTTACATCTAGAGTGATTAATATGCAAATAATTGCTATAATTTGATTAATTAGTCAGAATGTCATGCGTTAAATTTGATTAAGTTTCCTCCGATTGACAGCCCTACTTAAACGGCTCACGCTGCAGGCTTGTTTTCACTCCCTACACGTCTCTTTCTTTATCTATGGCTTTGATCTTGTGTGTTGCAGTCCATGAGTAGGCTGTTGCATAATAAAACATGATTTCACATTCTCTCCAGGAGCGAACCGTAGGAGGAAACCAGCACTTGTTATCCTTGAACAAATAGAACTGGATTTCAAATGCCGCACCAATGGTTTATGTACATAAACTGGGATCAGTTTAAAAGTGTAACGCTGCTCGTCTCCTTGCCTGTACTGCAAATCACATCATACATGTCTGTACGGCTCTGTGATCTACAGTAGTTTACTAGCAGCAGCTGTCGTGACCTTTGGGTGAAAGTGTCCTTATTAAAGATCACATATTGCTCCTAAGATCAGAGTCAGTCTGCATTGGCAGCAGGAAAACACATGCATGTATAATTCAAATAAATTGTCTACATATGAATTTTATTAATTTTGTAAGACTTTATTCAGTAATGCTGCTTTGAAACAATGTATATTGTGAATTGGATCACGAAGTGAAAGACAAGCAACCAACAAGGGTACACTGAAATACATCCAAACCTGTTGGAAAAGATACCCAGGATGCATCTCATGACATTGGTTGAGAGACTGTGAGCACAATGATACAACAGGAACTATCAATCATGTGGAATTGGAATGGAGTTTTTTAGGATTGGGCATCTGGCAGAGGTGCTTGGAACACAGAGAGAGTGAGCAGCTGTCTAACTAATCAACAAAGCCTTCATAATTCCCTTATTACCCATAATGCAAGGCATAGAAAGCCTGCAGTTTTAAAACTTCTGAGATGCTCAGCATATCTAAACTTTTGTTGATTTATTGATACAGTCGTCTTCTCTGCTACCGTATGTTTACCATTATACATTTCAGATTATATATCTTTGAAAAATGTGCATTAATTAAAAGGATTTTCTCACCTATAAGTGTTGTGTTCATTAGAGAATATCAAAATAATTCACCATGACCACCAGAGCCAAACAAGTCCCCTAACAGGAAGATCAGACACTGTTATATTTAGAATGCCACTCAGGTCTGACAGCATTCTGGACTGAAGGGTCAAAACAGGGAGACCAGAGAGTACGAAGACACTAACAGTGTGACTGAACACATACATCAGATGCATCTGCAATTAAATTCATGAAGAAAAATCATAAATTGTTTTTATAGATTTTGCAGTGACGAAAGAGAGCATGATCCTGCAAAAGATCTTTAAGCATGCAATGAAGTCTGGTTTTGTTGACCAAATATAAAAAGTGTAGCATAAATAATGCATCAAATTTAGACCCCTGCAGTTGTAACATGCGTATTAATATGTCCACTGATGCACAACAAGGCAGAGTGGAAAGACAGGTCCCTGAAAGGCCAATGACTTGTTTTAAAGTGAGAATTCAATGGGGTTATTAGGTGAGCATAGGATTTGGCAGTACGAACAGTGAGACTACAAAATCACTTCCTTGAGACACAAGTAGCACACACAGACGCCCCTCTAAGATTAATCATGACCCATTGCAGTTGCACTTGAGTGCGAGTGCATTCACAAGTATCTCCAGTTACCAATTACCTTGTAAATCTGTTGTATTGTGAATGCTCTAGACAGTGGAGAAACCAGCGTGATCATGAGCAGAGGGTGTGAGAATGTAACCAGAAGCTCTATCATAATCACCCCATGCTCTTATATTTAATACCCCCCCCCCCACAACCTGGCCTGATTTGGCCCCATCCTAACTCTGAGCCAGCAGCTATTCAGGGAGGATAAGGGTATGATGTTCACGAGGTTGGGATGTGTCCTTTTCGTTGTGGATCACACTTACACACAAGTACTACAAGTCTATAAATAAACCTCACTCATCAGTAATCTAGCCAACATAAACATGTCAATTCCTGTAGTCTTTTGTTAACAGTTTTTTTATCTTTGTGTCTTCCTGACAAACACTCTCACTATGGTTCTCATTGTCCTCTAGGCAAGATTCTCATTCTCACAATCCTCTCTCTTTCTGTTCTCTGGCTAGACTGTGTCCTAACTGTCCCTCTGATCAACTCCTGTGTTTCTATTCCTGTCACCTTGGTGAGATATGGCTTCTGGTGGCGACAGACAGAAATCCACAGTGCTGACTAACTCCCTTATTTATCAAGAGATGACCTCAGATCTGCATATCATAATAAACCCCCCAGTCTGATCCCTCCCACTCTTGCTGTTCCCATCTATCTAACTGGAAAGGGCAACTAGCTCAAAGCTGTGTTTACCTCCCGTGGCCCCAAAATGTCTGCCCAACATCCCCCCCTCCCTTCTAAAGATCTGGTAGAAAACATGCCAATCTTGTTGAGGCAAAAGGTTTGGAGTCTGCCCACTGGGTGGAGGAGAAATGGTTGACCCACCCCTTTGCAGTCCTAAAGCATGTGCAATTGATGCCTGGAGAAGTCATGGGCCACATCCCAACATACGCGGCTGGTGTACTGACCTTTTTCTTTTCTTCTGTTTTCTTTAGTCTTGATAACAGTCGACCACCTCAGCCTCCTTCCCTTTTTTTCTTTCCTCTTCCTTCTGTGCTGTGTCTTACTTTCGTTCAGTCCTAACTCATCTGTTCCTGACCCTGGTCTTCCTTATTTCTCTCCCTAAATCTCCTAGTGATGAATTACTACCTGATGCTCAGCAACAGTCATGGAGAAGGTGTTCTGTCTCGGTACCAGAGCTTGCGTCTAGAGGGTCGAATGTGTGATGTTGTTTTGGAGGCAGAAGGTGTGGAGTTCCCTGCTCATCGGACATTGTTAGCCTGTTCCAGTGACTACTTCTGGTCTGTGTTTAAGGACTACAATCTGGAATCTGGTGCCCACACTATCAGCTTGCCAGCCTTGTCATCTCTGGGACTTGAGCAGATACTGGACTTCGTCTACACCTCATGGATCTCACTGTCACCCTCTACTTTGGAGGTCACATTACAGGCTGCCTGCTATCTACAGATCACCCATGCTGTGGAGCTTTGCACTCAGTACATCTCAGAAAGCATTGCTCCTGACAACTGTTGCTTTTTTGCTAACATAGCAGCTCGCTATGGCCTTTCTGACGCATTCAATAACAGCAACTCTTTTATTGGCAGTAATATGTGCAGGATACTTGCATCTGAGGAGCACAAGGCTGAGATAATGGAGTTAAACATTGATTCTCTGCAAGAGGTGCTCATAGCTGAGGAGATGCCAGGAGTGAAGGAGATAGATCTTCTGCAGCTGGCTTTGGACTGGCTAGAGTGCAACCCACAATCTGCCCTGCACAGTAATGCATTGCTGAGTCGGATCCGATTTGGTTTGATTCCACCTAAAGAGCTGTCTCAACTCAGTGCACTTAAACCTGCTCTACGTACACCTTTCATCCAAAGCGTAGTGCAGAAAGCACTTAACTACCACCTTCAGGGTCCCCTAAAACCTCTACTACAAAGTGTCCACACAAGCCTGAGAGCCACAAAGAGCAAGATTCTTCTGGTGGGAGGAGGACCAGAGGCAAACAGACCCCAGAATCAGATCCTAGCCTACGAACCTCACAGTAAGAAATTCCAGCCACTCTCAGCATCCCTTCCAAATAAGCTACAGCACCAGGGAGTATGCGTTGTTGGGAACTTCCTATTTGTACTAGGTGGTGAGGTGGTGCAGGTGGATGAGGAGAATGAGAAGAGTGCTGTGATGACTGTTACTAACCAGGTGTGGCGCTATGACCCACGGTTTGGGCAGTGGGAGGAGATGGAACCACTCTTGCAGAAGAGGGCACAGTTTGCCTGCTGTGTGGTGGAAGGTGTTATCTTTGCTATTGGCGGAGGCGGCCAGAGGGGTGAGCCTGCTTTGTCATCTGTAGAAATGTACAATATGAGTGAAGGGTGCTGGCACAGTGCTGTATCCCTACCGTATTCAGTTCATGGGCATGCCTGCACCACTATTGGAACAGGAATCTACATCTCAGGTGGCATCCATGTCAACAGCACAGAGAGCAGCAAAGAAGTGCTGTTCCTGAATGCCTTTGAAGGGGATGCCTGGCAGAGACGTTCTAACATGTCTATAGCCAGATTTGGCCACCAGATGGCAACAGTGAGGGGAAGAATTTACACCTTTTTGGGAATGTACGAGCACTTCTGTGACATTGAACGCTACAGTCCTGAGCAAGACCTGTGGACCCGTCTGAAGCCCCTACTGAATGATCGCTTCTGCTATGGTTTGACCACAACAGAGGGCAGACGTGTGCTTATGTTCGGAGGCAGGAAATGGCAGGAAGGACAGGAGGTGTGTACAACAAATGTGCTGGAGTACGATACAGAATATGATGCCTGGAGGGAAGTGTGTAAACTACCAGGGCCCTTGTGTGGGATACAATGTGCCATTATGACTCTTCAAGACCCTCCGGAGACCTAAAAGTCAATCAAAAACACCATCCCACATACACACAGACAAACAGATGGCTGTCTGGGGAAGAGAGAGTTGAAGGACAGGGGTTATCTTTGTGTCATGGATCCGTGACCTGTAAAGTGGCAGGGAAAACAGGATTTCTATATACCCAGATACAGAAGATTTTGCATGGGGTAAAATGCTGTTAAGTGCTTTAAAGCAAACAGTAAGGTGCTCCTGAAACTAGGTCACTATGAATAGAGTAGAGAAAAGCATGACATTGATAGATGACTTGTCATAAAGACGTTGTCCCGGGAAATGGCAAAGATCCTCTAAGGACACTGGAGGAAAGGACAGAATGAAGGATGGAATTACAGACCACTGCACACTCTGGTCACTGAGTCTTGAAAAGCCTAAAAAAAGGACAGTTTGGACAAGATTTGACTTTTTGGCACTGCGTGAAGATCAAAGGTGACAGTCATAATGTCTTATGACGGAGAGACAGCTGTCCTGAATGTTGGATTCAGACTGTGAAAGGAGGCTAAACTCACAGACGCTTAACGAGAAAGACAAATTAGATCATTGATTTAGAAGGGTATAAGAGAAGTCGAAGTGGACAAGGACAAGTATCAAGATCACTGAGTGTGTGTGGGATGCAGATGAGCCAAAGGAGGATGAGGATATTTTTAGTGAGCAATGATCAACAAAAACTGCACAGTCACACCTATATCTGAAAGCTCAGATAAGTCAGGCTATGCATGGAAATCTAGATTACTCATTACAGATAATAGAGTGGAATTAGAATATCGATATTAATTGAAGTGAACTGCAAAGAGTGAGATACACATCAGCAACAATAACTAGGCTGGCATAAATATTGAAACTTAATCATATACTTCATAATATATCATTTTAAACCTTGTAGCAATCTTTTCTGGGTTATATAAAAGCAAGTAACCTTGAGATTGTAAAATGTACATTGTTGACATGATTCAGCAAATGAATTGATGCAAATAAGAATCTAAGAAAAGCATAAATAAAAGATTTGACTACATAACATTTATTTTGCAGCTTGTGAGTTTCTTTAAATCTTTTTTTACTAATCTATTGATCAAAGGTGTGAACACCAATTTGCTGTATAATAATAGCAAATTAGTGAGATTTGGTTATGAGCAGCTTAACCCTGGCTTGCTGATAGACTACTGCTGATTAGAAAATCTGATTTTCCTCGTCTGAACTGCCTCTTGTGCACAAAGAAAGGTAACCCTTTGTCAACCCAATACTCAGAACAAACCAAAACAGTTCTTCTCCGTTAATTTTTGTAAATCGACTCTATTACCTTCAATGAACCGCCTGGAAATCTGTGAAAGCCTTAAAGAAAAAGAAAAAAAGCTTTCTAGGATTGCTTGACAGGCTGTGAGCTCTCAGGGGATTGTTTATGGCTAGGCACTCACCTTTAAACCAAAGATGGCAACATTGTGGTTGGAAAAGCAAGCTGAGAAACTGCCATTGATGAATGGGAATACCAACAGACTGCTTTCTCCAGTTAAAAAAAAAACTTATGGGATTCACCAGCCTCAAAATCTGTGCACTTCTCTTTGATGTTTACTCTAACTGGCCCCATTTAAGTGTAGGCATATAAACAAAAACCATGCAAATGCAATAAATATAGCATGATTACATCCATAAAAGTTTATTGACTCTAGGTATAATCACACTGAAATCTGGAAAAAGCAACACGTCTCTTTTAAATTAATGTAATAAATGAAGTAAACTTTACCAGGTTGTATGCTAAACACAACACATAGAAAACTGCACTGCCCAAATGACATGCCCTACTCATAATAAAGACAGGCAGCAGCACAGATACTGATAAACTAGATGGTTTTACAACAACTTTGTGTTAAAAAATGGGCTGCTAAAGAAACATAACATGGTTTTCACTAAATTAACAATCATTTTGATCTACTACTAAAGTAAAATACCATTAAACATCTGTTCTAGTAGCTCTAGACCCACTTGTAATCACTTTCGCTAAGAGCTAATGCATTCCCATGATTCTCATGGACACATTAGCACCCGAGTCTCTCACTAAATCAAGCTAATTGTCTTGATTACATACAGAATGAAATGTGCTCCATTATATCATCAGAGTCATACCTGAAATATCAATGTACATCATATAATACACATCTTATCATACAATAAACTCTCTTCTGAACATTCAGTATGTTCCTAAAAATCACAAATAAAGCATTTTTGTGTCTGCTGAGAGCCTGAGTGCTTCTTGGTCTGCACAGCCTTCCTGACAGTTGAAACACTGACATTAAATCATTTGGCAGCTTCGGTTTAGAAATAATAATAAAAAAAAAAATGACTCTGGTATATCTACAAGCCATGCAGAAAGAGATGTTTTTCTATGAGAGTATATAAAGATGGACAGCCTCCCGAATTACGATATACATGTATTTTCAGGAGTCGAGCTGCTGCTTCTGACAGATGCTGGGGTGAGTTCAGGGCAACAGATTTGATCAGATTTGATCGGCAGCGAGTCCCTGGGCTGGGACCAGCAATGTGTCGTGATGACCACGTCTGTCATATAAACTCACTGGTGTCTTGACATAAATGTCCCTTAACTAGCAGCACTGTGCAGGACAGCTGCATGGCAGCTTGTAGAAATGGAAAACTTGAATCCAAACAGAAGTATGCAATAATTAAACATAATACTATACTTTCAAATTCTCCAAAATTTTTTGAATTGAAAACAATAGTGCATAAAACTTCTTTCAGATTAAGCATTCAAAATGAACAGCACACCTTGTGCACAGACACACAATCACTTGTAAGTGCCGTCCCGTTTTGATTATGAATTCTCATTTTCACCTCATAATATCAGGAAACAGTAGTGAAGAGAGAACTTCCATAATTTGACTCATGTTACAGAGATAATGCTGCTTCTTGATAATGGAGCCTGTGCAATTTTCTTCCAATCAAAGCCCACACATTTCACTGAACACTCATCCGTTATCAGAGGCTGAGTCTGGCAAAGCGTTACGCTCTGTCGAGAAGTGTTCGCGACACAGACATTTTCCAGGTTCAGTACAAGCTGAACACTATCTACAGCATTTTTAGCATTCTGTCAATTACCACATTCAATTATTTTGACTCGTTTCTAATTGGGACAAGGCACTGGACCACAATATATGCTAAAATATGGTTTACGACATCAAAAACCCATAGATTCACAGGACTTAAATATTACGCAGGATAATCATAATAATAATAAGCATTATAACTATTGGAGATGCATTGGTATATAAAAAAGTGGCCTATACGGATAAGCCAATAATTATATCTATGTTATGGACAATAAGTGATAAAATATAAAAATTCTATATTGTTTTAAAATACATGAAAATCTAAATAAATCACAAATATATCACTAAAATGTGCCTTCATTGCATTGAATTTATTGCATCAAATTATTACAATGTACAAATTAATAAACTAACCTTGTCTGTAAAAGTGTTGTACTGCAACTCTTGACTGTGTGAAGTCTATAAACCTTGTAACTTTTGTAAGATAAGCGCAAGTATACCAGAAAAGGTCTGTTTACACAGAAACAAATCCCGCTTCAGGAATCACCAGAGGTTCTGCTCCACGAAAAGTCTCACAAGGATCACTTAGACAACTTTAGAGACACAAACATAAGCTGCTTTTCTGCCCGAAAATTGCCTTGTCCCATAGCCTTCCATTTTAAGAGCATTACTATGAGTCGAGTCAAAATTGCTGACTGTGGAAACTGGCACCAAGCCAAAGATGCTGTCAATAGAACTGATCTGATTTTGAACTGGGAATAGGCCTTTTGGTGTATCGAAACACTCTACGCAGATTGTGGTGAGATGAGAAAACCACATAAGTGTTCCATGTTCATGTACACGCACACAACTTCCACACAAATGTACAAGTGCTATAAGTCGGGGCCAGCCGATGTATAACATCGGATCATATAGTATCGTACAGTAGAGTATATAGTATGCTAAAGTAGCAAATAAACATAGCAGATAACTTGTGTGATGACCGTCTGTGTCCACTGAGAGATTAGCTTCAAAAAGACAGACAAACACAGGATCACAATGTGCCATTCAGCGTGTTTAGAGTTCGAACGGCGCATCAGATGTGCATTTCCTCTCAGAGTTCAGTCCGTTGGTTCCTGTCTAGCGGTAGGCCAGGTTTGTTCTCCGTGCGACGGCATTGTCTGTCCTCGTCTGAGCCGCCTGGAGGACTGGTAACCATGGCAACCCCTTGTACAGACGTGGCATACTCTGAAGCTTGCGGGTTGTGAATCTAGCCATCGAGAGAGCTTTGTTTGTACAGCTATCTGTGCCTGCGTAAACAACGTTTTTCAAGTATTTAAAAAGCACATGTAGACTGAGACTGTAATTGCTGTCAGAATGTGAAAGCACAAGCAAATGTGAGAAGTGAATTTGTGTTTACAGACCTTAATCAGGGAAGAAGCTGTATCAAATTTGACATCAATTAAAACAAGGCTGTGAGGCATAGAAGTACAGTGTGTTTAATCGATTAAAATTGTGGAGATTGTGATGTTGACTGTTCAGACTTAAAATGAAACTATGGGATAAACTGAAATAAAAATAAAAAATCTGAAAAATTCTTCTAAATATATATTTTTTAAATGTATAGTGTACTGTAACATGCTAAAAGTGAATTTAGGCATCACAAAATTATAACATACTATATTTATTTTTAAATTTGTTTTTAAATTATTAATTCATTAGTTCATAGTTTTTAAAAAATGATTTCAATTGAGTATTAGGTGACAGGTAATCCAAGTGTAAAAAATTATGTGCATGCACAATTAAATAGCAGATATTGACTGATATATCAAATATCCATGATACATTTAAATTAAATGTAAAAAAAACAAAAACAAAACAAAAATCTGTCACTTATAGGCAGGGTCAAAACTAACTATTGTGATTCCAAATATATTCTGCAAAAATTGTAGACCATAAACACTATATTTCATAAGAAAATGACAAATATCAACTTGCATTGCTTAAATGGATACAAACAAATATGAAACATTTTTAAGTATTTACTTAAAGTGCGCCCTGTGCATGTATTCCGAGATGCTCTCTATAACACCTTGGTTTATTTTATGTTGATTACTGAATAATGTAACTTGTTGATTCACACATCAATGCATTATTAAGTTAATTCTGTACATAAATATTCCTCACAGCCTCATAAATTAAAATGCAAAATTAGAGTCCAGAAACACCAATTCAACCCTTACTTTAGTTTGACTGTCTAAGGTCCATGATGAAAGGGAGACAGTGTTCTCTGGATGTGAATGATAAATACTTCAAATAATGTGGTGGTATTTTTGTGTAGATTGTTCGAAGCGTGCAATTGTGTGTGTCAGACGTGAGTCTCGATGTAGGAGTGCGTGTGCGAGAGGGAGGGTGTGCGAGGGGCGGGTTCAGGTGTGGTCGCAGGGCTGGGCTCGGAGGCGGGGCTTGGCTGACGGTCCCGCTGTGGCTCTCCTGAAAACAGCTCCATGTAAACTTTCTTCCATTCCTGGAACTCTGAGGACGTGAGCTTAGGATTGGCCAGCAGCTTGTCAATCAGTGCTACCTCGCCCTCCCTATCCTATGGGAGTGAAGAAAGAGAGCAGTGGAGGGTGGGCATTACAGATACAGTCTCCTTCATACAGTGATTAGGATGTCATAGTCAAAGCACGCCACTGGCGCTTAGCGTAGACGTGAAGCGATGTGGACTCAACCTAGATGAGCAGAGCGACACACAGGCACACACACATAACATGCTCAGACTTGACTGGAGTCCTCTGGCACTGTGGAGCTTCGTGCCCCCAATTAACCTTCTTTCATTCAAGTCTGAGTGATAATGGATGTTTATAATTCCCTCCCAATGTAATGGGAGGTACTGCCCCAACATAATAAGCACAGCGCAGCAGCCCGGAAAGGGGAGGGAGGTCACAGCAGAGGCACAGACCAACTGACCCAACCACAGGAAGGAAAAAAAAAAGGGGGCACCAGGAAGGCAGAGCCTAAACCAGGCTAACCCCCACAGAGAAGCAGGGTTCAGAGAACCAGTTTGGCCTTACCAATGGTCATCAGCTTGTTTTGGTCTAAGATAGTCATTAGTTGGTTTAAACTTGTTATTAGCAGGTCAACAAGATGATTAGTTGGTCTAAATTGATTATTAAGTGGTCCGCATGGTGATCAGCTGGTCTAAGATGGTCATTGGTTTGTCTAAGCTTGTCATTGGCTGGTTTAATGAATTGGCCATTAGCTGGTTTACTCTGGTCATTAACTAGTGTAGGATGGTTTAAATGGGATGTAGTCTGGTCAATAGTTTAAGATGGTCAGTAGCTCATCATTAATGGTCATCTTTGATCCTATGTTTTGGAACCTTTCTTTTCTATTGACCAATTGTTTTTAATGCAACTGCAAATAGAGGCTCTGCCCCAACATAATCCTGAGGTGGGGGGTCTTTCCTGACCCAACCTCGGAAAGACCCAAAGGCACCAGGTGGAGCGTAAACCAGATTAACCCACACAGACAGGCAGGGTCCAGAGCAGAGTTTGGCCGAAACCCTCCTCCCACACCAGACAGAGAACTCCGTCTAACATGGATGGGATTCTGGGATAGCAGTTCAGCTTTGTCATTGTGTCAAAATGGACTACAAAAAAATACAAAAAACACAAAGTTCCTGCTGTCCCCAGAACCCCACAGACATCAGACAGACGGAGAGGGACGGACGGGCAGACGGGACAGATGAAACACACACGGTGCAGTGGGACCCATGCGGCAGCAGAGGTCAGATACCTTTAGCGTGCTCTGCAGGATGCGGAGATGATGCAGTTTGTCATTTAGCTGTGGATCGTTGCAACGCCGGATGAAAAGGTGTTTGTATTCCAGACGGGTGGAAAGGCGGTGCTCACCAATAGGCGACAGACTGGCACGCTCCAGCGCCCGGTACAAATCACCAAGCGAATCCGCCTGCCCGTGGCACTCCTGCTCCCCGCCTGTGGGGGGCGCCACAGAAAGCCAGAGTTAACGAGGGGTGGCTCCACCAGCAAGGAACATTTTTGAGTGGGGTTGGAACAGAAAAAGGCAACATTTTAACTGTTCATTTTAATGTCCAATAAGGTGTATAGACTGATGATGCTCGGCTCATTTATTTTGTTTATAAGTCTGGAATTGTGAAGGAATAAAGAGAGAAATCACATAAGACCTGGATGAGAAGTGTTTTTCACCAGGCTGGCATAGATAAATGCTTAATCAGGCTCAGATTTATGTAAATATGGGAACATTTATGTAAATATGGGAACATTTTCTCTCACTGTCTCATTTTTCTCTGTTATTATTTGAAGAAACGGGTGCTGGTTTCTCCGTGCCAACACAACATCTCTTTATCTCTGAATCTCCGTCTGTCATACATCTTTCCTTCTCAATGTGTTTAACACTATCCTGCTTAAAAAAAAAAAATAAAAAAAGGTTAAATCAGCTGTTCTAACATGGACTAAATGGGTAATTTCCTGATTTAAGCTGGTCATTAGCTTGCTACCTTGCTGGTCTAAGATGGTCATTAGCCGGTTCAAGCTGGAAATGTTCCGGTCAACATAACCATTAGCTGGTCTAACATGATCTAAGCTGACCATTCACTAGTCTGACAGTCTAAAATGGTCATTAGATTGTCTAAAATGATCTAAGAAGCATGGTCATTCGCTGGTCTAACATGGTATAAGCTGATCATCTGATTTAAGCTGGTTATTAGTTGTTCAACATAATCATTAGCTGACAAACATAATTATTAGGTAATGTAAGATGGTCTTGAGAAAGGGGTTGAGTATGTGCAATTTGGTGATTGTAGAAACATAAAGAAGGACAGTAAAACTAGAAGACAGATTTTATGAGTGTTTAAAATGACATGTTCAATTCATTTAACACAGCCACCAACAAAAGCAGAGAAAAACTCCCTTAAGGCTGCTCAGGAATGGCAGTCAGTCACTCTGACAGACACTGTCGATCAGGTGACATGTTGCTTGTTGCTCTGCTCTTACTGTCTGGATACATATTGTACATGCAGGAGCTCGTGTGTTAGTCAGGAAATAGGTTGAGTCACTATTGTCTTTTTGTTGCAGTGTTTGTGTAGGTAAAAAATGTGCACCGTGAACAATATCTAGTGCCGGGTCTCATTAACATACAGTATACAGGGTGTGTATTTATAGACTATTTTAAACAACCACAAGAGGGCAGCAGTCCCACACTGCGCCTCCCACCACGTGCTGCATGCAGATGCAGTGTGTAATGACAGTCACATTCAGCAACAAAATCAAGTTTAATTGAATACTGAATAAGGAGGTTAAACCAGAGCGGCTGTAGATGAAAATCAGTTCAATAGTTAAAAAATAAAATAAATAAGTGCACTAAGCCTAGAAAATAATGAATTCTGTCATTATCCATGGATAAAGCCTCATATATCTGATGATATATCTGTCTGATGTCACAAATCATTGTCTATTTGATTCAGTAAGACAGGTCTCAAACTTACTTAGCATATTACTTTTTGTATATTTAGTGTACAAGCTGGCAAGCACTGCTTTTATTACACGCCTGCAATAATTTGAAAAGAAAATGCATTTTATCGACCGCTTGGTTAACCATGTGACGGATTAACAGAGTGGTAATCCAGCAGCAAATGGGCGGCTTCCTGTGAGGTTTGTGGAGGAAACTATCCGGTCTATCCGGACACCAGACCAAACAGAAAACAGGAGAGAATTAATAGCCTATTCAGAGTTTACCGCTAACTACAAGGTTAAAGCAATAATCCATGAGGCAGAGTATTACAGTTACTTAAAAAAGAAAGAGGTGGCTGTGTTCAAAAAGTTATATTTATTGATAATAATTCAAATTAACAAACATTCCTCCAAGTAATGTAGTTTGTTAGCATATCTACAGGGAGTTAATGGTTGTCAAGCAACACAGTAACTAATAATACAGAATTAAAGTGACATGCAATCAAACTCTCTGTTTCCTGGCTTTGATAGGTCCAATCAGACTGTTTTATAATCAACAGTGGGATTATGCACTATAAGAGGGTTCTTCAAAAGCTGATTCACAAACAGGTATTCCCAAACCTTTTTGTCAGCAGAACCCCTTTGAGCTAAAATATTTACTTGATGTACCACTTGAGAAGTTAAATTATTGAAATATGAACTTGACACTTGCATGTTCACAGTTCTTTTATGATGTTTAATGGTCAAATTACATGCAGATAAACAAATAAAAATGTTCATCTTATGTAGTAATTGTTTTATTTAGATTTTTTTATTATTTATTTTGATTAATTTCTTATTGATTGAATCTATTACTAGCTTTTCATCAAAACACAACACATAACCCCCCGGCAGTTCCGTGATTAATTAGTATTGGAAACCTTGGTATAGTCTGAAACTAATTTTTGTAAAAAAAAAAAAAAAAAAAAAAGGTTTTTTTTAAGTAAATTTTTTTATAAATAATAATAAAAAAAGAATATTAATACAAAGCTACACTTAAGTAGCTAAAAGTATTATTCCTCAGGGGGACAATTAAAATGTAGTAAATTCAAATTTTTATTTTTTTTTTATAAATAAATATATATATATATATATATATATATATATATATATATATATATCCTTGTTTCTTATTTATAAATTCTTATACAATTTTCAATTTTTGCTCATGAAACGTGTCCAGGTACTAAAGCTGAAAACTAACAGAATAAATATCCACTGTCCTTGTAAATCAAAATCAACTAAGTTCAATCAGAGTGAATTGGGTCAGTAGCTTGTGACAGAACCACAGCAATACTGCAGGGTTTCAAAGGAAAGTGCATGCAGCTATTTCTGGTCGAAGATGCCTGTATGTGTGTATGTAAGAAACGAGTGGACAGATCTCAGTGGGGGACCTTACAGCACAGCTAAAAAAAGAAAAAGAAACTGCAACTAAGACACTGTTTATGCTTCACACAGCACCAACACACACTCAAGCAGGGAAAAAGAGGCAGATACAGAAGCTAAGAAAACACAGGAAGAGATACAGACAGAAAAAGACCCTCAAATCCCTGCACACTACTGTCTGGGAGAACACTGCTCTTAACAATTTAGCATCAAAGCACTCAAATAAATTCACAGGTGCATTAAAATAACTCTGCTGTACCTATACTGTTCTCATAATGAAAGGGGTTATTAAAATCTAATAGAATGCGGTAAAGAGGTTTTAGAGAACTGATTTGAGCCGATCTTGTCCTCAGAACCATTTATTTTCTGCAATGCACAGCTACTTATGTTGCAAAATAATAATAAAGGGTAGATTCAGTACCTTTGCAAAAGCCAGATCAAGTCACATCCCCCCATTTGCCATCATTACCAATTTGTGTGTACACTTGGACTGTCAGTCAATTATAAAAATTAATTAAACTAAAAAAGAATTTAAGGGTCAGGGGAAATTTAACTTTTGAAGTCTTAATTTCACAGTCCTGATGTAATTAACTCATTAATTAACAAGAATTTGTTAATTATTTATCATCAGATTTAAAAAAAAGAGAGAAAAATGTATATTTTAAATAAATAGCATTTGTCTTTTAAAAAAAAATTATTAACAAGAATAATAATAATAAATCAATTTATGTATATATGTCTAGCTCTCTCTCTCTCTCTCTCTCTCTCTCTCTCTCTCTCTCTCTCTCTCTCTCTCTCTCTCTCTCTCTCTCTCTCTCTATATATATATATATATATATATACACACTTAGATAGAATAGAGATAGAGCTAGACATATATACATAGATATATTTACAAATTTTTCTCACGACCCTCGAAAGTTGGTAGATATCTTATATTTTGGAGATAACATATACAGTATATTATATATATCATAACTCTTAATCACTGTTGACCCACCGTTATTGATGCAGTGTGAACGGCTGAGCTCCCTACGGCCGGGGTCCCGTTGTTCTGCCATGCTGGCGGAGGGTGTGAGGAGGGCATGCAGGCCACTATCCCGAGGCAAGGTGAAGCTGCGGGGTTTCCCGGCTGCATTACAAGGGTCTCGGAGCCTCTCCCCTTCGAGCAATGGGAAGGGCCCGTAATGTTCCTGCATCATTGTGCGTTGGGCAGGCAGAGTGGATTGGCGGCGATATTCTGGAGAAAGACCTGGACCTGGCTCACAGAACACAGCGTCCTCTAGGGGCAGCGTCTGCAGGTAGTGGAGGCCTGAGCTGGTCAGAGGGGTTTCAATCAGGTCCTGCCATGAGCGCCGTTGGCTGGTGGACTTCCGAGCTGGGGAACCTCCTCCGCTGCTGCTACCCCCATGCGGTTCAGAGCGGTACTCCTCGTGAGAGGAGCGAGACTGGGAAGTTTCTGTGGATGAGAGGCGGCCGTGCTTGGGTTCTAGGTAAGGACTGGCACAACTCACCTGGTTCTGAGTGAGAGAAAAAGGTGAACATTAGGTTAAACCCGAGTATATGCTAGCTAGACTGTAGGAAGCTTTTACTCAGCAACTAAGCCAGGCAACTTTTGTCTCTTCCATGGGGCACCAAAGATAAAAACATGAACAAAAGAAAAGTACGACTGAATTTGATGATCATCATGCAACTACATTTTCAAAGGTATAAATCATTCATGCCCTTTAAAATTCACTAGGCTTAAAAATCATGAATGGAAATAATGCTTTTGCTCTTCTGCACGTATCACCTTCATGCTAAAGGCAAGAATAAAGTGTGCTAATGAAGAAACTCAGAGAGTAGACCAGGCCCCTGAATACCCGCTCTCATCTAAGACAGGCAGATGAATAATGAACAGAGAGAGCTCTGGTTTCGGTGAAAACCGCCGAATATAGAAAAATGGAGAGATAGGGGACAGATGAGTGGAGGGAGAACCTGTCAAGCTGTGGTAGTGTGAAAATAGACACGGAATATGGGCTAACTGCTCTTCCTGCTTTCAACCAACTGGCAATGTTCCAAAAAAACATGTTGAATTATATAAGATATTTAACTAAAATAAATAATTATATGATAGTTGGGATAGAATGATAGATAGCACAACAGACAGAATGATAGAACGATTGACAGAATGATAGATCGATAGACAGAACAATAGAAAGAATGATAGAACAATAGATAGAACGATAGATAGAAAGACAGAACGACAGAACAACTGATAGAATGATAGATCAACAGAATGATTGACAGAGAGACAGATTAATTAATTAATTTCTCTTTGGTAATAATGTGTGTACAGTATGTGTGAAGGTGAAATGAAAGGGGCCTTGTAGAAGGAAAAAAAAGTAAACCTGAAGGAATGAAGGAAAGGAAAGTATTTAATTTGTGTCTTTGTTTTCTCTTTATTAAAGGCATTGATGTTGTGTGGCCTCTGGCTGACCTGCCCTGCAGTACTGCACTGAAAATACACAAAACACAGTGACCAGTACACACACACAAACAAATTAAACCACACACATTCAGGAATGCATACACATATAATGGCTTACAAATATATATTTTTTTGCTTTATGGTAATGAGAATTGTCATAATAATCTTTAAAATAGGCTTTGTTTTCTTCACAAAACAAATAAAAAAAAGATATATCTCAGTTGTTAATATGACAGGTTTCACAAGACTTGCCAAAAAGGAAATAAATATCCGATGATGTCTATCAAGAGCACAGGGTAAACATAACAGTGACTCACAAAACTGAGAGACACGTAGAGAGAAAGAGAGATGAGACTCAATCTTATCACATCTCTACAGTGGGCTTAGAGATGAGGAGGTCTGACTCATTCACACACACACACAGCCATTCGGTGACGTGGTAAGGCCAGGACTGGGGGACGGCACTATAAAACAGCTCTTTTACCAATGTCAAATGTCAAGCGTTATGAAGCCGTGCTATTGTGTGGGATTACACTATGAGAGAGAGCCGTGTGTGTCTGTGTAGATGCTGACTCACCGAGGGGGGCCGTGGGTATGTGTCATAAGGGGGCGGTGGGCTGTCTTGCTTGGGTGTCGAGGGCGTGTCATTGTCTTCGTGTTCACTTTCACTCCAGTAGTCTGCTGGAAGAGAGAGAGAGGAGCATGCAGGGAGTCATTAGCTTGTTGCAAAACATTTCCATAAAGTAAACAATAATTAAATTAAAGCCTTGGAGATCATGTGGAGCATAAATCTACTTTGTAAATGCATTTTATAGATCCTACTTTAAACAATGTATCTATGTATATGTTTCGAGTTTGTATCATTTTGTAACAGAATATCAATAATAACCTTCGTTCAAACCCTCCTCCTCCACATTTTTGAGTGCAACACCCTCATCTCAAAATCCAAACAACATCCAATGCATAGAACCAAGTTCTATCTGTTACTCTCATGTGTGTCGATCTTTTTGTTTCACTGTGACTTCAAAATAGAATAGTGTTCCTGTAGCTCAACGGGTAGAGCACTGCACTAGCAAGCAAGCAAGGTTCGATTCCCCGGGAGCACATGATACGTATAAATTGATAGCCTGAATGCACTGTAAGTTGCTTTGGATAAAAGTGTCTGCTAAATGCATAATTTTAATTTTAATTTTAATTTTAATTTTAATTTTAATTTTAATTTTAATTTTAATTTTAATTTTAATTTTAATTTTAATTTTAAATAGACGGCGATGTTTTCTATGGTCTCAATAGGCTTGCAATGTTTTTTTGGGAAAGTCAGCTCTTATTAGGCCCTCTCTATACTTTGGTTGACCCCTCCCACAGTTTTGCTCAGCCCTTCTCACATACATTGATACACTTGTAAGATGCTTTTATTGAAAGCGACTTAATCTACATTCAGTGCACACATATTTCCTGGGAATCGAACCCATAACCTTCCTAACTATAAGAAATCTCACCCTGTTCTTGACGAATTCGCTCTCTTTCTGCGTAGCCGGCAGCCGCCATGTTGAGACGACTCAACCATCTGTTCATATCGTCCACGCCGTCTGCTGCGAAGTAGAAGCTCTTGATTTTGGGATGGCATGCTTTAAATGCACTGCGTAGGGAGCGAAGACACAATAAGAATCCCTCAAGCATCATCATCACGTTCCTCAAAAGTTCAAGTTACTCACTATTTTTTGCGACATTCACTGGCTCTGTCGATCTTAAACTCAGGGAGGCTGACGAAACCTTCGGCTTTCTCATCCTACAAGGTAGAGAGAAAAAGAGAGAGAGGACTGTGTGGATGTTTCACCCCACTTACACTCATCTGTAATGTCATTACATCCTCATTAAGAGTTACATCTCCCTATGCTTCTCTCTTTTTCTTGGTTCATTCCATTCCATTTTTCTCCAGCATTAAATTGCAGCAGCATCACTGACAGGAGCTCTGCATAAATAAATGAAAAGCATAAATTGGTGCGGCCCTCTGTAAGCCCTGTCTGTGTTTACGAAACCCACACAGTAGAAGATCATCAATTATAGCAGAGTCGGACTATGTTGCAGGATTCTCAGTGGACCAAAACCAGGCCGAGAGGAACACTCCCCTCCCCATACTTCCTCTGAAACCCCCTGAACGGCAGTCGTATCCCATACCCTGGCCGCGATAAAAAGTGTAATTAATCAAAACCAAAGGAGCAAGGGAACAAGTACGGGAGAGAAGGGGAGTGTTTGTTGGGAGAAGTTCCTTATCTTCATTACAGCAACAGCGTGTGTAGAAGACTGTTTTGTTGGGGTAGATGAGCATTAATCTTGTTCCACACAAGAGAGTAAAGCGGGCACCAATTAAAGCCTCATCTCTAGATCGATACATTTTCTGCTGTGCTGGTGGATACGAGAAACAACAAAGACAACTGCATTGGCCAAACACGCACACACACTCACCTCTTCATTCATGTACCAGTACAAACAGGCGTCCTTCAAAACAAACCAGTACTTCTTCCATTTCTGCGAGAAATAGCTCTTTGCATCCTTCTTCTTCCACAGCCAGCCCTCACAGTCTCCACGACCCAGGTCCTTACAGGAGATTCGTCTCTTACTGATGGAGGACAGCGGAGCCCCTGAATACCATATAAGAGAACAGTATTTGAATCCCAATTGGATAAAGCTGTTGTATATAGCATCATCAGTTAATTTATGTATTAAAGGGTATCTTTTACTCATTTGCATTCTTCAAATCATGTTGTTACAAATCAGTTTAACTTTCTTTCATTTATAGACCATATAAGGACATGTGCAGAATGTTCATGCTGCTCTTTTCTTTATAATGAAAGTGTATAATGACCAGTACCCATCTGCCATGACTGTGCCAAAATGTGTCAGAATGCGTATAAGTATGATGGAAATTAACTTTCTTTAGTCTTTTAGGTTTTGTATTGGTGTATTTTTTTTTTTTAAAGGCCAAGTAGTGTACACAATGAAGACAATGTTCCCAAACATGAGGATAAGAAAGATAAGTGATCACCTTTACTCTTTTTCTTGGTCTTGGAGAGCAGAGAGGATCCCTGGAATGTCTGTCAAGCAAAGCAGAAGACATAACATAAATACATACGTACATACATATACACTCACAAGAACACATACATATGTATACACATTTTTTCCGACATCTCTCCAATTGTGTTTATTCATAAGTATTATATAAATATATTAGAGCTACAGTTAAATATATTTATATAAGATTTATGAATAAATATGAATGGAAAAACGTATTGGAAAATACAGCGGGATGAAATGAAACGAGACAAAATTTATCTCAACCAAATTATCAGTCAACACATTTGGTTCTCCCGAGTGGAATAGCATGGAGGAAATGTGTGAACATAATGATCTCCGAGCATCAATCCATCGCAAAACAAATTAAAATCAGAGATGACATTCGAGCAGATGAAGGCGTGAGAGCCCAAACAGCCAGAGAGAAGGAGGGCAGGAAGAGGCATAGAGAGAAAATAAATAATATTTCTAACATCCTTGGCCCTTGTGTTTATTGAGCAGTATATCTCAGATCAGCACACCCAGACCAAGTACATATTTAAGATCCAAGCCCTGTGGCAATTCTCTTCCATGAAGAAAATTCCTGAAACCTTGAGCATTGAATTAGAGATAAACTTGTGTTGCTATGCATCCATTAGCAACAGTATTGAGAACACACTGACTAACATCACACTAACTGATTTATTGATATCTGCCTGAGGAGGGAAGCTGCCCTGCAGCCCAAGAAGAAAGACTGAAATTGATTAATGGAACATGTTTAGAAACTCACTCAACCGGTTCGGAATGTCTTTGTTTATGCAGGAGTATCTGAATAAATTGTGTCCACTCCTTGAAGACGATTTTCTGTTTGTTCAAGTGCCCTTATCGGTTATTCAATAAAAATGGTAGTTGTCTCAGTTCAAGTTCAAGTCCCGGGTCATATTCCAATCCCACTCACTCTTTATTACTTCACTTTCTTATAAAATAAAACTCAAAAACATAAATTAACAAAAGATTGTGGTTTTCCCAGCATTTCGCCTCATATCACAATTAAATGTCAACACGATTCTCTCCCAAAGCACTGTGGGAATCTACTCCCAGAAGGTATGAATCGCAATTGGTGTGTGAATTGGAGCGAGTTGTGAGAAACACTTAGACGCTGAGAAAGAAAAACTTCCCTGAAGATTTAACACTTAAACATGAACAAAGCAAAATGATCTAGCAATGTATAGTGACACAGCATATATATCAAGAAACAATACAGACTGTACACTAAGCGGATGATGGAGAGATAGGGGATGGACGCCTATAGGCAATACTCAACCTTGAATTTCAGTAATAAACATAATTTACAATGTCCCTGAAGAAACAGAGGGGGTATTATTGCTGAGTTAATGGCCCTGCTGACACTCAAATGACATCCAAACTTGCTTGAAACAGTCACGAGTAATCACTGAAAATGTTTAGGGGTTGAAGAGCAACTCAGTGATAGGGGTCGTGTAACGGGCCTCATTCATGAAACACGAGCAGAACAATATCCGTCAATCATTTGTAAAACCATTCTTGTGTAGGAAGATTTTAACAAATGACGTACACAGAAATTCTCTTTGTTTGGGTTTCATGAATATGTCTAAATGTTGGGGAACCGCATGCTCTTGATAATGCATGAAGCACACGCAGAACAAATCCTACAAGACATGAACATGAGATGTGCATCAGCAGACCGAGTCCAAAGATCTTCTTAACTTAATTTCTTATGCCTCAGGGGTCATGATCCTCAAAGAGAGAGCATTATGGGATGACTATGACCAGTGTGGCTCGAATAAACACAGTGGTTACATCTCAGCAAGTGGCATGGACATGATTTTTGCTTCCTGCAGTTACTTCTGGTTGCCTTCTGCTATGGTGCAATGGTTCTGTTCATCCATTCTCTCAGTCTAAGTGAATTTGTTCTCTCCACTATGATCACTAACACGTCATCTTAGATGGCATGCTAAAATTTGCCATCAGGGTACAACTGAATGCCACATGGCATTGCAGGCTCTCAGTTCATGACATATGGTACAAACCTCTTCCGCTGTGATTTCAACAACTGACATATGCTGACATATGCTCCATCTGATGGCCTTAAAACATGCATTAACCTCTTGTTATATTTAAACCAAACCTGTAGATAAGCAGCAACTTCTCTTCTCTCCTCTTTGAATTCTTGTAGTCTTCAAATGATGTAATGATGGCAATGGGTTGCTTTAATGAATAGGACTGAAGGCACTGGGTTGTGTCTAAAGTGTTTTGACAGTCAGGCAAAACACTTCTTTGTGTGTGTGTGTCTGATGGGCAGAATGAGTGAGCGTTCTCCTTGAGTGTGAGGTCAGTGTGCTGGCATTATTCAGACAAACTGCAGCTCTCTTATCAGACTGCATAGCAGGCAATTAAAAAACACTGTAAACAATAGAGCTTAATGCAGTAACACTGCAAATTCCAACAGAAGCAGGCTTATTAAATCAACGATGCACAGCGTGGTCTCTCCATTCTGCTTTTCTTGCATCATCTCATTGCATCTTCTCATATGGCATCTTACTCATCTTAATTGACCTTCTCTTTTAATGTTAGTCTAATATTCTTCTCCTCATTTCTTCTCTCCTCTCCTCTTCTCTCTCCCTTCATCCCACATCAGGTCAGAGAACAAATGGACACACACGCATCACATTGCTGAGGGTGTTTTCACTGCTGCACAGTGTGTGTGTGTTCACTGCTGTGTGTGTGCACCTTGAAGGGGTTAACTGCAGAGCACAAATTCTGAGTATGGGTCACCATACTTGGCTGCATGTCACATCACTTTCACTTTCTTGCTTCTCACATCTTTTCTTATCTGATTTTCTCTTCTCATCCAATCCCCTCTCATCTTGCATCCTGCTGTCTTGTCATGTCTCCTCTGGTCTCCTCTAATCTTTTCTCACATCTTCTCTTCTAATTTAATTTTGCCTCTTCACCTCTCATCTAGTTTTGAATGTAGCCTTCTCCATGTTCTGTCTTGTCATGTCTCTTCTCTTCTGGTCTCATCTCATATTGTCTTTTCTTTTCTCTTTTCTTGCATCTTCTCTTCTCATTTAATTCCCCTTTTTCACTTCTCATCTTGCTTCTACTCTTCTGATTGTCTCATCTTTTGCATCTTCTCTTATCTCATCTCACCTCTTCTGGTTTTGAATGCTCCTTTCTCCCCAATCCTTCTTGAGTCCCTTCTCTTCTGGTCTCATCTAAAATCAATCATGTCTGCTCTCGTCTCATCTTGTATTCTCTTCTCCTTTTGCATCTTCTGGCATCTTCTCATTTCCTTTCATATAATCTCATATAAAGTGTGCTTAGACCAGCACATTGGTTCTGTCCAAACTATTGGTGATGGAGTGGTCAGCAGAGTTCTCCCACCCCTGCACACCCCTCATCCCACATCAGGTCAGAGGACAAATGGACACACATACATCACCCTGCTGAGGGTGTCTATAAACAGACGCCGCAGGTATGATATACTGTGAAAGTCACTCTTACGCAACACTGTAACACCCCAGCTGGGATCTCAGAGTGGCACCTTTCACACTTCTTCATGAGGACCTATAATTAGACCCTTATTTAAAAAAAAATGATAGAGAACTAAACACATGTAATAATTTCTCATGGTCTGCCAGACATACAGTATCAAGCACAACATATTGACATGAAGACAGCACATGGATGAGCTTTGGCCAATCACAGTTCTGTTTTGGATGGAGCGCAGCCAATCACGTCACTCGGTGCCCTGTGACAGATGACAACACAACTTAGTCCCGCCTACCCCCACAGAACCACCATCTGCCTACTCAGCATCCATATGCACACTGTGACACACCACTGCGAGTCACTTTTCCCCAGATTATTAGTTTTCCCTTGGTGTTTGTGTGTGAGGTTGTGGCTGTTTCGGTGTGTGTGTGTGTGTGTGCTCCAAGAACATCGGCTGCCACATTCCCTCTTAAAAATGTCAGCCAGATCTCACCTCCACTCCTAATAATTTCACACATAGGGCAGCTGTCTCACTGAGAAAAACCACCCACCCACACATACACACAGTATACACAGGGCTGTGCACGAACTCCCACACACCTCCACGCCGACTAAAGGCTAAAGGACTAACACTCTCATTACACTCACACACACACACACGCACACACAAACAGTCACCTAGCATGTGGGTGTAAGTATACATTCTGCTTCTGCACACCAAGATCAGGTGCTTTCAATGAAAACTCTTTATGTAAGACTCTACCTGCACTGATCACAGAGACCTTGATCGAGCGAAGAGCCGGTGAAAGCAGCCAGACCTTGAAGAATTACTCTTTGTTACTTGAACACAGACATTGTGCGATTTTAGCCTGATTTTAGCCTGATCCAGACTGTGACACTCAAAAAGTATATATTCTTAGATAAAGAGAAAGAACCTGATTGAGACATGTCAGATAAAAGGTGCACATACTACCACACTACCAGCTCAATAGCAAAGAAAGTTTCTTAATCAGTATTTTTGTCTAGTTTTGCAGGTAACATCCTTAAAACAAGATCAGTGTTCTTGAGAACAAAACTGCACAAGATATTTACATTGTATAACAAATGTATTTTTATTTATCCATTATCTAAAACATAAGTATATTATGCTTACCAAGGCTGCTGATCAAAATATAGTAAAAAACAGTAATATTGTGAAATATTATTTTACAATTTAAAATAACTCTTTTCTAAGCTGAATTTTAAGCAGTGTCTTTCTTCAGAGTCACATGATTCTTTAGAAATCATAATATACTGATTTGGTGCTCACAAAACATTTCTTATTATCAATATTTATCTTTAAGGATATTTAAGGAAATACTTTGGAAAACAAGACAAAAAATACATAAATTTATAGTCTAACACTATTGGTCACTGCAAACCAATCACTTTAATATGGCAGGCAGGTTTGGAGATGGCTTTTGTTTCCCATTCAACAAGCCTGGTACTAGCAGGACTACAAATAGTGCCACCAAGATGACTGCAGAATAAACCATCTCCCTTCAAAGGACTTTGACAGAAAGCACACTACTCACATGGTATAGAGAGGTGGAGTCGGGGTTAGACTTGTTCATGGATTCCTGACGGAGAACCTCCATTTGGAGGGTGGGGAGAAGGGTGTAGTGGGTGGGGCTCCCGCTCTTCTCACTCTTCTTCTTCCCGCGTTTTCCCGTGTCTCTCTTCATGCTGCGCCCCGCTAGTTCGGCAGCCTTCTCATCACTTACATACCGCAACAGAGAGTTTTCTGAGAGACAGAGAAAGAACTGTATCTTTAGGTGAATATATGCATATATTAAAAAAAGCTTTTGTGTTTCATGCAAGAAAGTAAGTCATATGGGTGAAAAACATGAGGGTGAGTAAATGATAACAGAATTTTCATTTTTAGGAGAACTATCCCTTTAAATGCTTTGCACAACTATTATTTAATCATTAAACTGCAACCGTTTGACTAGTACTTAAACTGAAAGGATACACAGCCCCTTATGCAAAGGAAAAGATAATTTTTCCAACGTTACCATTTTAAATGATTAATCTGGCATTATACATTTTATTTGGCGTGTTCAGTAAATCAAAATTACATTTGTACATCCAGTCCTTCTCAAACAGTATGGCCATTTTCCATGCTATTGTACTGTCTCAAATCATTGAATAAGCTCTAATCAGTATTCCATCAATCAAGCATCCCAAACCCTTCTCAAAATACTCCAAACCTTGTTCAATCACAATGATTCATTCCCTCAATAGAGGTCTATTATTAGCACTACACTAGTCTGTGCACTCTTCCCAAATCAGTCGAATCCAATCAAACTCTATAGGCTTATTCTAGCCTAATGAGCATAACAAGCCAATTGGTCACAGCCATATTAGCGAAGCCAAACCAACGGGCTCCCAGCAGTCCCGATTTATGCTCGTCCTTTAATTTAGGAACCACCACAGCCATTGTTGGGTTTCCCTTCTCCCACATCCATGCCCTCCGTTGCCCGGCAGCAGCCAATGGGACATGAAACTCTCAGGAGAGCTCCATTCAGAGTTTCCATGGCAACAGCATGCTTCCAGAAGAAATTCCCTCTTCTTTACAGCTCGGTTTCCCTCACGCTGATGGAAAAATTGAAGAGCTGGCAGATTTTAAATTGCATGCGTTCAGGTTGGTGCCGTGGCTTAGTTGGATAAAGCGCCTGTCTAGTAAACAGGAGATCCTGGGTTCGAATCCCAGTGGTGCCTTTGCTGGTGATCAAGCGTCGCCTTGGGCTGTGTGGTTTGTCGGGAAGTTGTGGTTAGAGAGTTTAACTCCTAACCCTAGGGTTGTGGGTTTGAGTCTTGGGCTGGTAATACCAGGACTTAGGTTCCCTTGAGCAGAACACAAATTCTGAGTATTGGTCACCATACTTGGCTGAATGTCACTTTCATCCAGGCAGGTTACAAAGCCTTGCAGAGTCATTATAAATTCTTGTTTAACTTCTAAAGTGAATGAAACAGTAAAAAACTCATTAAATTGGACAAGAAGTGGATTAATCTAAAATGTCAGTCTGGATGATCCAACAGTAACAATGTACCTTTATGTAGGGCTGCAAAATTAAACAAAATATATTGGATTATATAATGGATAATAATGGATTGCCAACATTACAGAGGATATATGACAAATTACCAAGATTTGTCAAGTTGTGGGTGACTTTAATACATCTTTATCCTTTTTGAACCCTCTCTTTACTCTCACATCACAATCTTTGTCCAACATCACTCTCCTTTGAGTGCCTCTTTCTTCTTTTACTATCTTTCTTACTCTCAGTTAAACACCATCTGGCAGCCTCACCACCAGCATTTTCTCCCCAGCTTTTTACGGGGAAAAAAGGAGCTGCAGAAAGCGAGGAAATAAGAGAGATATCAAGGTGCCATACTCCGCACAATGCGGATAAACACAGCAGCTTAACAGAATCATATAGCAGCCAGGAGACACAGCCAGGTGATAATCCACCCCCTCGCTCAAAAACACATTTACAGACTCACAAGTGCCACAAAGAAGAGAGAAGAGAGGGGTTTGGGCAACTGCAAGTTCTGGAGGAGACCATCGAAAGAAAACAAACACGTTAGCGTGGGAAAGCAGTAAGACACGACACGAGTGAGTCAAAACAAAAGATGCTGCCCCCTCAGCCTCAATGAAGATGGTGATAAGGACGTGACGAAGACTAACCAGTCAAACTTTAACCCTGAGCTTATAATTTAAAAATACAATCCGTAAAATGTTGATGAAAGAGCTTCATTGATATTATCTGTGTTTTCTGTCGAGAGTTCTGGACTGTATTTCCTAACCAGCAGCCAATTGAGAGTGTCTTGGGCCCATCACACACTGGCTCGGTGTTGGTACTCAGAAACTGCCACTGTTATCCTGCCACTGCATGCAGTGCAGCCACAGGAAGTAATCAGTAATGCCCAGCACACTTCAGAGCCACCGTGCAGCGAGGAGAATTAGATCCATGGAAAAGAGCATAGCTAAACTTCACTCCTGAATAAAAGCCATGACAATGTAATAAAGCAGCAGAGAGAAAGAACAATGGGAAATCCAGACAGAGTGAGAGCAAAGATTTGAAGAAAGATCAACAGATGGTGAACGAAGATGCATTCTAAAGATATTAGATAAAGATAGTCTGGATAAATAATATATATATTATATTATATATATATATATTAAAATGGACCCTATTTACTTAAGTAATAATAATAATTTTGTTAATATTTATAAATTGCATTATTTATGCTATTCTATTTTTACCTTAAATAAAATAGACATGAATGTTCATGTTTATTTTGTGTAATTCATCATATATCCTAAAAAAAAAAAAAAGCCATGCAGAGGGGGAAGCATAATGATGAAATGTCAATTACTCTACTTTAAATTCTTAACTTTAGAATTGTTGCATAAAAGCAATGTAACAATGTTGCAGTAAAACAGCTTTTTTTGCTCATCTGAAACTGATTTAATATCAGTCTACTTTTTACAGTTCAATAAATTCTGATAGTTACAATGAAGAAAGAGATGCTGAAATATACATTCAAGGGGTTTTAGCAGTTCCCTGCAGTAGGACATGCTATCTAAAACTATTTTATGGTATTTATAGTTTTTTTTTTGTGTGTGTTCCTGTAGCTCAATTGGTAGAGGACCGTGCTGTCAAGCGCAAGGTTGGGGGTTTGATTCCCCGCGAACACATGATATGTAAAAATTGATACCCTGAATGCACTTTCAGTCGCTTTGGATAAAAACGTCTGCTAAATGTAAATTTAATTTTAATTTTATCATATTATATTATATATATAACACTATGTTATAAATTATATTATATACAATGATTTATACAGTACGTATGATCATTTTAGGTTGCAGCTATAGTGTCAAACTATATAAAATAGTTCATTTTATATTGAGTTTTCATTAAAATAGTTTATATAATACTATAATTACTAATAATATATTATTTAACCCCAAAATTGTGTAAAGATTCTGTTTTATACCTACAGAAAAACAGAACACCTAAGATTTTCATAATACCTTTGCAGAGTGAAAAGAAGAAGAATGGATAAAAACAAGAGAATAACCATGTGCATTTACTGTGACTGACACAAACTGACCTCTCCGACCTTCTCTCTTCATTCTAGCTGGGTCCTCGTAGTCAGGAACCCAGTTATACTCTGCAGGCATAGAGATAGGCCTCAGATGACCTGAAAGCACAAACATGCACATATACAAACACATCACTTCCTGTGTGTGTGTGTGTGTGTGTATGTGTGGAAAGACAGGAAAAAGAAAGATTGAAGTAAAATGACAGTTCACAATCCATTTTCTTCACAGATGCCAAGGTAAGTCTGTTCAAGTGTGTGTTTGTGTAAGACAAACTGTCAGAGTTAATGTGTCCTCTCGTTTTCTAGGGAAGCAGCGGGCATGGAGTGTGTCAGCAATTCTGTGCCACTGCAGTGGCTCACGCTGGCATTTAACGACTAGAGCTGAGTTCTCTGATTCTGGATATAATGCCACACACACACACAAAGTGCAGCCCAGCTCCCTGGAGTTTAATTACAGAAAATCTGAAGCCGACTCCACTATGCAGGAAACTTGTTATAGACATGCTCACTTTATAAACCTCAAAGAACATACAACCACACGCAGCATTGCTAAACATGTAGCATACTTTACAGAACATATTTAGACTAGCAGAAGCTTCCCATTCCATTTCTTTAGCTGGATCTAAAAACAATATCTTATTAACAGCTTACTTAATAACTCAACTTAGTTATGCAACATAATTGGGGTGCATCGTGTTTTTTGGTCGTTACGTGCTGTTTTATAATCAGCAGATGTTCACTGAAGTTTGGTCTGTGCCTTGAATTAGTTGCTAGGTCAATATTCAGTCTCTCGGGCATCTGCTGTAAAAGCTAGCAAAAAATAACAAAAGCAGAAAGGCAGAAACAAATTTCCCATGCTAAAAGAGTGAATAACCCTGATGTACCATCTAAGCTTGTACTAAACTGTCTTCACAGACAAAACATTTTGATCCTGTGTGTGCTAGTGTACCGTAAGTAGGTGTGCTGTCTCGGCGGGACGTTGTAGGTCCGTGGTTGGGTTCATACTCGTAGCAGTACAGGACGGCCTCTTCTTCCACGAGAGGAAATCGTCGTCTATACTCTTGATCCAGGAATGAGTTCGGTGATTCTGACCCTTTTGCGATTGGTACCCCAACATCCCCCGGGACAATGCCTTTCTCATCTCTAAAACCATATTTAAAATGTTTTCTATATTAATATATTTTCAAATGTAATTTTTCCTGTGATGACTAAGCTAAATTTTCAGCAGCCAGTCTTCATTGTTACATGAGCCTTAAGAAATTTTACTAATATCCTCATTTGGTGCTCCAAAAAAAAAAAAAACATTTCTCATTATTATAAATGTCAAAAACAGTTGTGCTGCTTAATATTTTTGTGGAATAGTTTTGATGAAAAAGTAAAAAAATAATAAATAAATAATAATAATAATAAATAAACAGCATTTATTTAAAACAGAAACCTTTTATAACATCTTTTACTGTCACTTTTGATAAATTGAATGTGTCCTTGAGCAGTAGAGTAGATCAAATGTCACACATACTATGGCAACAAAGGAAAATAGAAATTCTATTATATTTTGTCTAGAAAAAAAAAAAAAAAAAAAAAAAATCAACCATTTTACAAGTGGATTTAGGCATCACAACATTTTGCAGTATGAAAAATGCCAATTCGCATTGAGATTTGCTAGAACTGACATTTAACAGCTTCATTAAAATATTATTGTTTTTTTAAAGATTAACTTTAAGTGAGCAATAGATAATGGTAATCTAAATGCAAAACTGTATAATTAAATTGAGTATTGTTCGACACATAGATCAATTAAAACTCATATATGAAAATAATGTTGCAAAAACAGATAATTTTTCAAAATTTAGTTTTTGATGTAATATTGACTAAGATGACTAAGATGACTAAGATGACTAAGATGACTAAGATGACTAAGTGAACTTCAAGAAACATAGCAGCTGAAGTATAAAAGAAGCCTTTACTGGATGAGTTTACCTGGGTGTGTACGGCTCGGATGGAGGGGGCGGGATATACAGGTCTTGGAGGGCGGAGCTATCACGCTTGGAGGGTGTGCTGATGGTGCTTGTGGGCGTGGCCGAGCTGCTGGTCGGACTCCTGGGAATGACTGGCTGCTGGGCAGACAAGATCAGTAAATTAAATATCAAAGTTCACATCTACTATGAGCTCAAACTACTGGTAAAATGTCTGCGAGCACAACCAAATGTAATAATGGAGCTCTGATCCAGGACGTGACCCAGGCACTGATATCTGTAGACAGTCACAAGGGCAAGGGTTAGAAATTAATAGGTCCCTGAGCAGTAAGACGGCGGCACAGTCCCTCTGCAGTGCTGTCTGCAGTAAACAGTGCACTGGGCTCTCTGGGTGAGGATGCTTTGACATAATGAGTGGGAGTCTATGGAAACATTTGCAACATCTCCAGAGAACACAATGGTTTCAGACAGACATGTGATTAGTGTCTCCAGTGAGCTGAATGCCTGGAAACAGGGGTTGTGACACAGACTGCACAGTTGGATGTACAGACATGACATGCACAAAGAGGCACATGCATATAATCAGTGAAATGAGCATATAAGATAACAGCCGCCAAGATAGAGACATACACAGATGGCTGTTTGGGGAAAATGGCTAAAAGTTTAGCCTAGAGTCACAAGTCTAGAACCAACATTTAATCCTTCACCAAAAGCCGATTAAAGCTAATCTGCTCTCTCTGGCGCAGAAACAAACACTTTCCACAACACTTTTAAGGCAGGTTAGTGATGTTAATGCAAAGACTTAAAAAGCACCGAAAGACAACAAAGTTAACTCAGATATCCAACAGTCCTGTTATTTACACATAACAAACTGATTTCTAAAGTTTTGTTACAAAGTTTCAGTCAGAAGTAGGATGTTTGACGTTTGAATGCAAAGCGACATGTAAGCAGGCAGGTGCATCATGGGAAATGGAGTCAAAGTGTCAGTTCACTATCTAGGATGAGGCCCGGGAGCAGGTGGCAGATAAAGGGGAAAAGTGCAGCCCAAAATGATGAAGCTTTTGGGACAGGGCGATCTGAATCCTACCTGCAGGGCCAGGGGCTTCCATCTCATGTTCTTTAGTAGGGCTGGGGCAGAGGTGAGAGTGCTCTGGGGACGCTTTTTCAAGGTCAATGTCACACCGGCAGGATCCCCGCGCAGAGAGTTTACCAAGTTTTTCAACTGCCAGCCCACCTACAGCAACAAATACAAGGTCAACATACACAGACTCGACAAGAACGCCACACAGAGACATCAACTGACAAGAAGCTAGGAAAGGCTTACATTCATCTCTCTATATTCTGTGAATATTGAGAGAATATACTGCAACTGTGTATCACACACATACATTTCCTGACAAATAGCTCATCATGTTGGTTAAGTTTACTATGTGAAATGTGTGTACACTAATGAGGCGTGATGTTTGCTAATCTTTCAAATAATTCCACATTAAAGTCTACGGAAGAATTTGACATTCAATGTTTAAGTCAATATTTGAGCATTGGGTTTTATTATGCATAATCATGAATTCTGAAGCATGAAAAATGAACCAAATGCACAGTGTGGGAATTTTTTTATATTTTTGTAGATAATTCAGGAAAAATAAAAATTATATATATATATAATGTCCTGGAGGTGTAGAGAGTGTCAGACAGGATCATGAGTCTGAAGTTTGAGATTGAAGGGGTGATGTTGAATGTTGTTAGTGGTTATGCCCCACAGGTAGGTTGTGAGTTAGAGGAGAAAGAGAGATTCTGGAGTGAATTAGATGAAGTGATGGAGAGTATTTCCATGGGTGAGAGAGTGGATATAGGGGCGGATTTTAATGGACATGTTGGTGGGGGAACAGAGGTGATGAGGAGGTGATGGGCAAGTTTGGAGTTAAGGAAAGGAATCTTGAAGGACAGAGTAGTGGACTTTGCTAAGAGAATAGACATTGCTGTGGTTAACATATTTTCAGAAGGGGGAGGAGCATAGAGTGACTTAAAAGGGTGGAGGTAGGAGAACACAGGTAGACTACATCTTATGAAGATGTCTGTAAAGTAGTTGGAGAGAGTGTGGCCAGACAGCATAGGATGGTGGTGTGAAGGATGACTTTTTTGGTCTGTAAGACAAAGAGGTCAAAGATAGAGAAGAAAACCAAGTGGTGGAAGCTGAAAAAAAAGGAGGAATGTTGTGAGTGCACTGTGTGTTTGTAGACTTGGAGAAAGCGTATGACAGGGTGCCAAGAGAAGAGCTGTGGTACTGTATGAGGAAGTCAGGAGTAGCAGAGAAGTATGTCAGAGTGGTGCAGGACATATATGAGAGGAGCAGGACGGTGATGAGGTGTGCTGTAGGTCAGACAGAGGAGTTCAAAGTTGAGGTGGGACTGCATCAGAGATCGGCTCTTAGCCCCTTCCTTTTTGCTATAGTGATGGACCAGTTGTCAGAGGAGGTCAGACAGGAGTTTCCTTGGACAATGATGTTTGCAGATGACATTGTGATCTGTAGTGAGAGCAGGGAGCATGTGGAGGAAAACCTGGAGAGGTGGAGGTTTGCGCTGGAGAGAAGAGGAAAGAAAGTCAGTCGTAGTAAGACTGAGTACATGTGTGTGAATGAAAAGGAGGGAAGTGGAACAGTAAGGTTACAGGGTGAAGAGGTGAAGAAGGTACAGGAGATTAAGTACTTGGGGTCAACAGTCCAGAGTAATGGAGAGTGTGCGAAAGAGGTAAAGGAGTGGGTGCAGGCAGGTTGGAATGGGTGCAGAAAGGTGTCGGGAGTTCTGTGTGATAGGAAAATATCAGTGAGAAACAAGGGGAAGGTGAGACCAGCCATGCTGTATGGTTTAGAGACAGTGTCACTGAGAAAGAGACAGGAATCAGAGCTAGAAGTAGCACAGCTGAAAATGTTGAGGTTCTCTTTGGGAGAGATAAGATTGGACAGGATTAGGAACGAGTACATTGAGGGACAGCTCATGTTGGACGTTTGGGGGACAAAGTTAGGGAGGCCAGATTGAGATGGTTTTGACATGTTCAGAGGAGGGAGAGTGAGTATATTGGTAGGAGAATGTAGGAAATGGAGCTGCCAGGCAGGAGGGAAAGAGGAAGGCCAAAGAGGAGGTATATAGATGAAATTAAAGAGGATATGAAGCTAGTGGGTCCAAGTGTTGAGGATGCAGAAGATAGGGATAGGTGGAGAGAGATGATTCGCTGTGGCGACCCCTGAAGGGAAAAGCCGAAAGAAGAAGAAAAAGTCTACACACTGACTGACTACATATTTTTTATTGTTGAAATATTTCTGTTACGCTGCTATAAAAATGCTTACTGAGCCGGCAAGTGAAACTCATAGCTGGAGGCAACTGTTTAAATATAATTCTAAAATAATGTGACACACTACTGTGTATGCAAACTCTACATTTTTAAAGATGTTTACATTAGATTAATTATTAAACTACAATAATTCACAGCATTTCAGTGATTTTCAGCTGGTTAAGATGTACTATTAGATGATACAACACCACTTACCCATGGTAAAAATCATTGTACATCATCACTGACTCAAGTGGCTTATAAGAACAATAGCAACATGATTAAACATAATATAATATAATATAATATAATATAATATAATATAATATAATATAATATAATATAATATAATATAATATAATATAATATAATATAATATAATAGGTCTTTAACACATGAAAATATATAGCTGCCATAATATTTTAGGAATGGGCTCATAATATTTGGGGATCTGTGGCATCAAAAAGTTTAAAACTCTGTGATAAAGGATACCAATGTTAAATAAATATTTATGGATCATCACAATAAATAATTATTTCAACTGCTGGTTAGTTAATTATATATATAATTAATTAAATATTAATGTGCTGTCAATCAGATTTTAGAGCAGGAAAAAAAACACTATATTAACCCAAAACTATCTACAGTGTCAGTATATGAAAAGATAAATGTTTCATTTTAATATGCTGCTCATCTCTAAATCTAAGAGGTGAAATTAAGCAGTACACACTCACACACACAAACATTTGTTCTTTTATGATAGTGGGAACTTTTGATTGATTTCCATACTTAAACTGAGCTAATGATAATTTATTTCCCCTAACCTAACCCTCAAATAAATATTTATGCATTTTTAGACTGTCATTAAGAGATAATTTATTATATTTATTAAGCAGTGTTCTGTTTGCTGGTCCCCAAAATGTAGCTGGTTTGAGGTTTTACTATACTTTATTATCCTTTTGGGGACACTTAGTTGACCCACACATTCAGATAAGACTGTCCTTCACAGACAGAAACAACCACAATACACAACTACAAACACACACACACACACACACACACACACACTGAGATGGGCTGGATAGTCGGCCTTGATCCTATAGTGAATGGGGACTAATCACAGAGGTTACATATAGAGCAGCTCCCACAATGCACCATTCTTTAATGTCTGCTGAGGTTGTTCCTGAACCGCTCATTGTTACGGTACTTGTTTGTTTGTGTGTTTTTCGCTACAAGCCGAATTCATATCTCTTATCACACATTAAAGGCGCTTTTACCCAATTATGAAGGTGACAACAATCTAATTACATGAGGATTAATGAAGTCTTAGTGCTGCTGATTTTTCATCACAAAAAAAAAGCTCAGCATCCCTAACCACAGCGACAAGATGACTTAAGACAAGCAAGAAAAACTGATGTAGAAGTTGAATTCTGGTGCCTTGAGGTAAAAAGCATCTTAAATCTGAAGAACTGAAGAAAAACATCAGAAGACATTGTGATAAGGGATGATGACAAGGGAACATTTAGCTTTCTGCTTTTGCTTTAATTTCATCAAACATGCCACCACTTGAGAATAAAATTAAAATATTCAAAAAATCATTCAGCACCTTATGCACATCTAACACTAAGGAAGTAATTTCAAACAGAATTGATTTCAGAAGCTGAACTCCATGTGCAATTACTTGTACACAGACGTATGCAGAAAAGGTTCTTTGTCAATTATTTGAAGGGAACTCCACAGGGTAAGATCACTGGAGTACCTATTGACTCACTCCATATGCACGCAAAAAATCTCTCAAATACAACCATCCTTAAAAACAAACTCCACTGCCCTTCATTACATGTACAGCCTCTTATGCCCTTTAAACACTCTCCACTCTCACTCAGAAAGGCAGTTTAAAGAGTAACACATTAAAGCAGCTCTCTGAATTAAGTCAAATTGGAATATAGCTGCCCTAGTCATAAAAACATCTAGCAATATGTTTGAAACCTCTTAGTGCTTTAACAAGGACACATTAAAGTCCTTAAATTCAAATGCATCTCATTTTCAGTTCCATAATTCCATACACAAGCAGGCAGGAAAGGGGCAACTGCTGTTGAATGCCAAGTGAGACTTACATATATAAATAAAAAAAACTGATGGATGGATGATAAAACAGAAGAATAAATGAGCCAGATGAATTGAGTGACTAAGAGAGACTGACACTCACCACTGTCTGATGGTTCACCTGGATGACCTCATCACCTGCGTGGATCTTTTTACAGCGATCTGCTGGAGACTAAGAAAGAGACAAAAAAAGGAGAAATATAGAAAGACAGAAAAACAGAGAGAAAAATAGATGTCAAATGACAAAGCAGTTGAAGTATTTAATTTACATTAAAATCTAAGAATTTTGTAGATGTTTTTATCCAAACCAATTTACATTGCATTCTATGTATATTATGAAATTTTATTACAATTTTAACATAACTGTTTTCTATTTCAATATATTTAAAAATGTGGTTCAATCATGTAGTTATAAAGCTAATATTCACCAATCACCAATGCTACAAACATTTGTGCGCTTAATATTTTTGTGGAAACCATGGTATTGTCACGATCATGGACTTTTTTTTTTGTTTGTTTGTTGTCTTTCCTCTTGTTTCCCGGTTTTGATCTAGTTTCTGTCTTCCTTTGATTAGTTCAATCAGTTCACCTGTGTTCATTTATTATCTCATTAGTTCCCTCGTTTAGTTCTTGTATAAGTTCTCCCTGTTCTGTTCAGTCCTTGTCTGGTCACGTTTGCATTCATGTGTGTTTCCCTGCCCTTTTGGATTATCTCTTGTGTGGATTATTGTGATTAAACTTTGTGTGGGAATATATTCATCTTCATCGAGTCTTCTTCATCTATACACTGTGGCAGATACTCTGTCCTTTACTTAAAAGTCTGGAGGAAAAACTTTTTTTTCAGCAGTTACACTTTAAATTGATAAGGGACAGTATGGACATTTACAATATTATAAATATTTCTATTTCAATATTTTATTTAGATCATGGATCTTTATTTAGAGCAGTCCTGTCTGTATAGCTCTCTCTTTCTCTCTCTCTCTTGCTCTTTAATTTGAGCATGTGCAGTAACAGCCGTACAATCAGTTGCTGAGATTTACTTTTATCTGCTGCAAACAGAACATTACAAAAATCACATGAATTAGAGCGCACACATTACCACTGACTGGCTCTTACCCCTTCGGTGGTTCCTGTGATAACGTGAAGACCATCATATGTGGATTTGATGTACATTCCCTTAAGATATAAAAGACACAGGAAGAAATTAATAGACTCTAATGAATAATCTCCTCATCTCTTCCTCTTTCTGTGTCATGCACACATTGAAAAACACTTCAAAATGATTTTAGTCTATTAATGTGTATATAGAGAAGTTATATTACTTTTAATAAAAGAGATTTATTTTTAACACAAGCAAGCATGCATACACACATTCACTCATTAGAACAAAGATCAGTGTTCGGGAAGTGACTCTAAAACTGTAAGGCAAGATACACAAGCTGCTTCTAATTACAATTAGTTAAGCTAAAATCAAGCAAACAAAAGATAATCATTACATAACCATTCAAAAGTTTGGGGTTATTATTATTTCTCTTTTTTTAAACATTTTTTTTTTACTTATTTATTTTTTGATGGCAAGTTGAATTTTCAGGAGCAATTACTCCAGGCTTCAGTGTCATATGGTTCTTCAGAAATCATTCTAATATGTTGATTTGCTTCTCAAGAAACATTACTTATCAACAAAACACATACAAAATGTTTGTGGAAAACATTATACATAATAGAAAGTAAAAAAAAAACAACTACATTTGAAATATAAATATTTTGTAAAATTATGTCTTAACTGTCCCTTTTGAGCAATTTAATGCATCCCTGCTTTACAAAAATATTAATTTATTAATAATAAATATTACTGACCCCAACCTTTTGAAACGAAAAATATATATATATACATGTTATTTTAAATATTAAATAATTATCTGTAAAGTTAATAAATTATCATATAAATTGATTCGTAATTAGCTCAATGGTCAATAGTACAGTAGTTATTGTGTATGATCTTACCAGACCCTCTGAAGGTTTGATATTAGCCAGTTGAACCACCCCCAGATGTGCCGACTGGGAGACCAGTGGGTCTGATGACAGTGAGATGATGTGGTCACATACCCCAGACAATGTCTTACACTAGTGAGAGGGGAAAAAAGAGAGACAGAGAGAATATAAATTCTTTTCTGTATGGATATGCTGCACTGTGCAAACAATTATTCATTTATTAACTCAGCCTCATAGATACGATCAAATTCAGGTTTAATGTCCCATGACCACAGAATGCATCTTTAACTGAAGTCAATATTCAACTTTTGTGGGGCACAGTTTTAGTAAGTAGGTGCAGTTCTGAAGCCATTTCCATTGGGAAGAACTTTCTTATGCCTAAAAAGACTAAAGCTATGGGTTGGTCAGGTATGACTATGGTGATGATTTGGTTTGGAAAATGTGCTGTATTAACTGACATGAAGTTGGGTGGCATAAAGTTTTCAAAAGAGTTCATTTTCAAATTATATCTTCTTTTTTTTTCATGTGCTCGTCAGTCTTCCCTATACTCCCCTATACTCACCCTTTTTCGTTCATCATCTCAACAGCGTTATATCAAACTCTCAGCGATTATGATCAGATTTTCCTCTCTAGGATATTGTGTAGTTCACTCAAGGTGAAGGAGCTGGGAATCGATGTTTAATTTCCTGTTAACCACTACACCATTCCTCTGGTCTCCACTTTACTCTCAGCAAGCTTTTTACTGGCACGACTATAAAGTTACTGACTATAAACTTATAACACTGAGGCATTCAAGAAACTTTTCAAAAATAATAAGCAAGAAACCAACAGTGCTAAGAAAACTACAACACATACAGGTGCATCTCAATAAATTAGAATGTCAGGAAAAATTCATTTATTTCAGTAATTCAACTCAAATTGTGAAACTCGTGTATTAAATATTCACACAGACTGAAATAATTTAAGTCTTTGGTTTTTTCAATTGTGATGATTCTGGCTCACATTTAACAAAAACCCACTAATTAATATCAACAAATTAGAAAACTTCATAAGACCAATAAAATGTTTTTTTAGTTAATTGTTGGCCATCATGAAAGTATGTTCATTTACTTTACATGTACTCAATACTTGGTAGTGGCTCCTTTTGCTTTAATTACTCCCTCGGCTTAGCATGACTGCAGTTAAATTGCAATTTGTATTTGCTTTTTAGGGTTCTGTAGCACTTTAATTGACATTGTTTTATGGTGTCATCTTTCTCTCTGCTTCTGCTTTCATCTGGTGTCATCGGTGTGTTTGTTTCTCCTCCTACAGTCAGTAGCTAAGGTGGGGTGGTGCTGGGGAATGAAATATGCTGCTAGCAGGCGCAGTGTGTAGGTATTTATAGCTGTGGGACTCAGTGAGAACGACAGCTGTGCCCAGCCCAGCAGTCTGTGGCGACAACAGGACCTGCCACACACACCGCTGTGTGCTAGTGTGTATGAGACGGGAATCTCACAAAGAGCCTAGCTGTGGGTCTGCTGTGACTGCAAAGGGAACTTGACCTCAGGGCTTAAACTAGTAAATACATGTTCACAAAATGGTTCCCTGAGGATTTTACGGCAACAAATGTAAAACACTGAGATGATGAGACATTTTTTTTATTTATTATATCTTATCTTATGTATATAAAACACTTAAAATGCCTACACACTAATGCATTTACAAATCAATGTTTTATATTATGTTATATTCAGAATATGAAGCAATGATAATTCAGCTTTTAATTTGTTTCATTATATATATGTGTGTGTGTGTGTGTGTGTGTTTGTGTGCGTGTGCGTGTGTGTGTGTGTGTGTGTGTGTGAACAAAAAATACTGATAAGAATACTGTTAAAGTACCAGATTGATAAGTAATATCAGTAAGAGTAGTAATATCATTAAAACCATAACAATACCCATCCCTACAAATGAATAACATTTTTAAAATATTAGATTGAACAGCACTTACAACAGAAACATTCATTTACAACTAACTTGTAACAGTGATATAGTGCAATCTCATATCATATTTATTTTTACTACAAAAAAAATCTATTTTGGGGGCAAAAATGCAGGCACTACTGAATAATGACTCACAACAATCAATTTATTAAATGGTTCATTGAAATGAACATTTAAAATGTCTATTCACATCACTGTGTGGTCATAAAATCAGTCAGGAGTTAAAATGATGTCTATCACAGAGAAATAACAACAGGCAGAGAGAGAGTATGTGTATGAGCATCCTCACGGTATTTCCTGTAAATGAAGAAATGAGGGCAGAGCTCCGAGGAGAAACATTAGAGCTCATTATCAGCCTCATATTGCAGCGTAAACTAGAAGAGAAACACTTACCACATGGAGGATCTTATTTTCAGTTTCATAGACGGTGCAGTCCTGCGAAGAGGAAAGAGTAAGATATTACTGTCATTTTAAACAGTTTAGGCCTCTCCTGTACACACTCACTCACACAGAGCGCTTGAGAAAACATTTACTGAGCTAAGTATCTCTGCAGATGAGATAATCTACCAAACAGCTGGGTCACTGTGTTCAGAAATGTCTCTCTCTCTCAGATGCTGATCTAATATAGGAAGGTTGAACAGAGGAGAGCCTCGGGCTCAATTTAACATTCAGGCTCTGATGGAGACATTTCAAGGAGTTTCTGAGGTTCCCGCTGGGGGCCGGGACTGCTGTGGAAGTTCATGGAGAAACAGCAAACCTGCAGTGTGACTGTGTTTGTGCTGGTGTCATATACAATAAGAAATACATGGACTGTATACATACACCCTGAAAAACGTCAAGGAAACCTCTATGTTTATTTGCTTGTTCATTGGTCACAAACATTTTATCAAGTACATTGATAACCACTACTACCAAAATCTGATACTGGATATATACTGTACATTGGGAGCAGCTGATGGAATTGGGTGTTTTCCATGCTGCAAGTTTTGAGTTTGTACGTTCTGAATATTCCCTAATAATGGCACTGTATTTATTTATTTATTTTTAATTCAGCAAGGATGCATTCAACTGATCCTAAGTGTCAGTTAAGACATACACAACATTACAAGATACAACATTAATATTTCATAAACAGTCATATACATCAACCGATGGGACAAATGGCTTTAAAACATGACTTTGTGAGGACATTTGTTTCGAGGACAGACAAACAAGTTCAAAAACCCTTGTTTCATGTATATAGACAAATTGAGCATTTATGCATTTCTGTCCATTGGCCATCACCATGGCAACACCCGCTCTTCTTCCTGTATTCATCACTTATAGCCAAACCTAACAATGTCCAGTAGGAGGACATGATTCTTTTTTTCGTTGGTCATTGAAACTATCTCCATTTCTGCAGCATCTTCCCAAGAAAGCCTATTTTCTTTCATTGTCTTTGAGCTCTCACCTGCACCTCTTATCTTTCATCACAATGAAGTAATAACCAGCCCTCACACCAGAGACACTAGTGCAGCAAAGGCTTGAGAAAAGAGAGAGCGAGAGAGAGAAAGAAAAGAGGGTTCCCAGAAAATGAAACCACATTGCTTTACTTCCCATCTGAGCACCCCTTTGCATCTCTGTACCTATTCTCCAGTGCTGTCACCAATGCTGACTCCAATGTGCACATGTATGTGTGTGTGTGCAACCGGAGGCGACACATGCATTCTCATGCTACCCTTTGGTGTTTAAAGATCACACAAGGGAGTGGAGCTGTCAAGCTTTAAAATCACAATTAAATGGTCATAAAAATTGTTCTTTTTGTAACTGTATAGTCATTTTAAAATGTAATTATATTTTACAATATTACTGTTTTACGTTGTAGTTGTTGTTTTTATCAAATGCAGCCTTGGTGTGCATAAGATACTTTTTAAAAAAAAACATTGTGAATAAATCATTCAGATTATCTTTGCAAATTGGATCAAATTATTAATAAAAAATAAAAAAAATCTAAATGAAACGAAAAAAATCAAACATTGCTAAACATTCCAAAGAGAACCCTGCGGATTAATTAAGATTCATATTTAGTTCTGTTTAACATAAACCAATCATATCACTTTGAAAGACTTGGAATATATCTGCAAGTCATGTGGAAACTTCTTTGGTGCTTATAGGGTGTTTTTTACATAATTTTGAAGCTTGGCGCATCCACAGACCTTGTTCAGTGCCACTGTATTGAAAAAAATGTTCCACAGAAGAAAGTACGTTTGGAACAGCATGGAACAGAAATTTGTATTTTGGATGCAATATTACTTTAAAGTAAATACCACACTGAGCCAAACAATGTGAGAGACACACACAAACACACAAACTAAGGATAGAGGTGTTAGTGATGCCAGCAGGCGGCGCTCATCCATACAGTCTATGTAAGTTACAATGCAATAGTAGTAAAGGGGACTGTGGACAATGAAGCTTGTTTAGATGTTTGACTAGTGGCCAGTGATAGAATATCAGTGACCATCGTGGTCAAGTGCCCTGGCGGAGAAATCAGATGGTCAAGCAGGTTTTTGGAACATGCTAGGCTAGTATAAGATTGTCTACCAACTCAGTCAGGTCCCATCCAGCTGGTAGTCCATCTGGTCAGCTAAACCAAGTTGGATTATCTTGGATCAGTTAATTACCAACTTGGATCAGGTAGAAAACAGCTAAAATCACACCTGCCAATTTAACTGGGAGGGAAAAGAGTGTAAAAAATATAAAAGGGAAAGGAAACCGACCATTTCAACCTAATCTCACAAGGGCCGATTTGGGGAAAAGACCCCTGCTGGTCCAAAGAACTACTATACTAGTTGCAGTAGTTAAGATTAGACCTAGATCTCTGCCTTCAACGCTGTAATCTGTCCTGGATTAAGAGAGAGTTTGTGCACAGCATTCAGGCTGAGCTGGCTGTGACAGACTCATCCATTTAATGCTGCTCTAGCTGGCCATGATCTTCTGAACCTACCAGAAATAATCTGCTGTGTACACAAACACACACGCACATTACTGCAGGGGACTTGAATCCTTCGCCTTTTTCATATTTCTCTTTTGTCTGACAGCCGTTTTACACTGATCATGTTTCCATCGTTGCTTTGCTCTGAAGGACTGCATTACCCACAATGCACACCGCCTCAGTAGCGAATGAGCTGTAGTTCTTAAAATCCTCAAAGTGCATTCTAAAACATGCTAAAGCCTTTTAAAACGTGAGTGAATGTGTGAAGAGCAGATGTGTGTGAAACAGTTTTAAATAACATTTCATTGTAATATCTTAAACATGCACTCAGTAATTTTTCATCATTAAAATATGTCAAAGAAATTTGGTGCCAGTGGTGTCAATATAAAGGCCAATAACACATAGATTAGGGGATTTTAAAGTTTGTGAGTCTGTAATAATTGTTTTACAGTTTTTACACTGAAGACTGTGTAAAAAGTAATGGCTGTTGAAATTCAGTTTTCACATGAATAAATTAAAAATGTAAAACATAACACATATTTAATTGACACAACAGTTATTAAATTATTTAAAGTGTAATAAATTAATATTTCACAATAGTACTGTTTTATCATTTAATTTTTGTCCAAAAAAATGCAGCTTGTTGTGCATAAGAAAACATTTAATAAAATTTTACCTAATCTTTTGAACAGTAGTGTATATATGCAAAATTATATTCACAATCACAAATTCACAAATTAAAATGTAATAGTAAAAGACTTGTAAGAAATGATTTGATTAACTGCAGCATCATTTAGAATACTATTCTATTATTGACAGTGCAGTAGAAAATTTAACTATTTTTAACAACAACAAAAAAACACTGAATTTTGGAAACTGAAACTTACACTCAATTATTTTGTTTGACATGTATTTACATGTTATACATATATAGCTGCCTCTATGTTTTATATTTCCAGTTCCATCATATTTTAGCAAAAAAATTTAAAATCCCCTAACTGCACCATTAAATTCTACCACAGATCTAAACCTACTATAAAAAAGTCCTTCTCAGACAAAAGCCATACAAGACCTATATAAAATAATTTCTCAAGAATTAAATTCCTAAAGATTTTGTTTTGTCAATGTGTTTTTTTGCATCTCATGCATTGGATGGTGAATGTCATTACCTGCTGTACTATGGTAGTTAGTTCCAAGCACAGCTGAATCACGTTGTTCCTGGTCATGGAATAATCTGTAACAGCAGCAAATGGTGACCTGCAAAAGAAGTAACACCTGAAATTAACTGTTAGATTATTCTTACAGCCAGACCCACAAGATGCACAATTTGACTGTGCTTACAAATTGTATGTATCTATTGGTGTGTACTATGGTATGTGCTATCCCTGTTGACTATCAATGTACTCCAGACCCAGTTTCTCTCTTCCTGTGAGTGACGAAGTGAATGTGGGTCGTGTGTATTGAGGCTTTGTTCTATATTTACAGGGCTGTAGGAACATTGGTTCATCGTTTCCATCCTGTCTCTAAATATTCCTCTAAGGCCGCTGGGAACACCAACTGACGCATGCCCAGAAGCCCCTCACAATTTAAGAAACTCTAACATTCTTTCACCCGCTGGGCTAAAAATCATTCATTCAAAGATCTCACAAGCACTCTTATACCACCCAAACACACTAAACTCGCTTTTTGAGACAGGATTTGAGATATGGCTCTCGGCTAATACCAAATCTCCCTTTAAAACTCCCCTCATAAATGTCAGTGGTTTTGCTTGACTCCCAAATATCACTTTGCAGAACTGTAGATAAGTTCTGCCTGACCCCTGTACAAGGACACCTGTCGGCAAGCATGGACACGAGATTTCACAAGAACTGTCTGAAAAAAACCTGAGGGGAGGGAGAAGGGAGAGAGCAATAAGACAAAATGTGAGAGTGAGACAAGAAAAAGACAGCCGCAAAAGTTCAATACCAAGTCATCTGAGCTAGACTGAGAGACGCTGAAATCTATGCAGCTAACTCTATTCTCTCCAGGACTGAGTAGACTTCATTACATCCAACCTTTGCTCTTTTGAAGCATTTGAGAACACGCATCAGGACACAAAGGCACCAGGCCGACAGGAAATCCTTCAGTTGGGTAAAAAAAGTCCACTACCATCTCCTCAAGGTAAGGCCTTAAAGTTGTACCTCGTCCTGCTCCCGTTTTTTAATCAGTGCATGAGACTCTGGGAGCTGGTGTGTGCTTATAACTGTTTATGTGCTGCTGTCTATCTTCATTTCAAAGATCCCTTTACACTTAGAGAGAGGATCCGAATACTTTCATCTCCCATCTGTGCAAATCAATGAAACTGCATTAACACTATTAAAAGGGTCTTACTGTATGATGTGATTTCAAGTTTTCCTTTTTCTTTGGAGTGTTATAAGCTGTTTGTGCACAGATAAGATCCCTAAAGTTGCGAAGACTAGAGTTTTAAACCCAAAGAGATATTCTTTATAAAAGTTAAGACTCGATCACTCCCTCCTAAAAACGTCTCATTTAAACATGCCCCCACATCACTGTGTGGGAAGATTTGCATAACACTGCCCAAATGTTCACTCAAAGAAAGAAGGCGTAACTTTGATTCTCGCTGTAGTATTGTTGCTTCCGCTGCAAAAAAAGACGACACATCTAGAAATCAGTAGTTACGCTGTATTTACAACACTGTTCCAGAACAGTACAACCCAAATATTCAGATGTGTGCAGCGCAGTTTACAGAAGACATGGGAAAGTAGCCTACAATGTCATGTACACACAAAGGCTGTTTTTTTATAAAATGGGGCAGGTCCAACTTTGCAAGGACAGTCTGGCGCTTCTCACTTAACAGCCTGTAAGAATTTGCCACTGACAATTCAAACGCGAGCTTTGAGCAGTGTAGAGTAGGGCTTGTTGTGTGTCACCTCTCCGTTCACAAAATTGTTTTATGTTAACGCGGCGCGATATCCAGCGCAATGCGTAAAAACACAGTATAAGTTATTGTAATCAGTAATTATGTCCACAATGGATGCAACAAATCCCTCGTTTGTAATGGATTTTATTGGTTTTAACTCGTGCTGGGAGATGGCATCACATTCAGCCAATCACAATGCACTGGATAGCTGGCCAATCAGCATACACCTCGCTTTTCAGAATGATGACCTTTGTAAAAATTTACTGTTTCAAAAAGGTGGGGCATAAAGGAGAAACAATAATGTACAGTATGTGGAAAATAATGTTTTCTGAACCTTAAACTGCATTAACACATTGCATTACACCGAATACACAAAATAATGTTGCTTTTTAGCAACAACATATGACCCCTTTAATGTAAGGCCATTTACATCTATGCATTTGGCAGGTGCTTTTATCTAAAGCGAATTGCATTGCATTCAAGGTATACATTTAATCAAATCACAGATTCCCTCAGAATTAATGATCTTGGTGTCACTAGTGCTGTAATGCTGTACTGTTTGAGTTTCAGGAACCTTTATCCAAGTAAGAATTATCACACAATTACAAGTTAATCTATAGGCAACTATTGGTGCACCATTCAAGAAACTGATGGTTCAACAGTTATTGGCCAATACCGTTCCAATCATTCAATATATTTTATATATTAATATAATTGTAGTGTATTTATATTTTAGACTTTTTTATATTATATATAAAATATAATTAAAATGTAGTTCTATTTTTTTTCCTGAACCCCAATCACACTTTTTCAAACAGTTTCTGCAAATCTTATGTTAATCTTGAATACCTATAACATTCATCATATCTCAGAAGAGTTTTTAGTTTTATCAGCCGTGGGCGGAGCTAAAGAGTCACAAGCACATGGTAAAAAAGCCAACTAACAAAAGTCCTCCCGGTAAACATAAAACTGTAAAACTCAACTAAGATATTTTGGAAGTGTTCATGCATGATAAATAGATTAAACAAATTCATTCCTTAAATGTTAAAAAATATGCAATGGAGAATTTTTAGTTTTCATTGAAGCTCACGATTTTTGCATGCGCACCTTGAGACTTCAGCTACAGGAGTTTCCAAAAGTTGATACTGATGAAAGTAAAAGTGACATGATGTAGTCCCACACTCTGAATTTGTGCTCTACATTTAATTCATCCAATTGCACACAAAGCAGTGAGCAGTGAAAAAGCCCCCCCCCCCCCAATGAACACAAACCCGTAGCAGTGGGCAGCCATTTTTCCTGCGTGTCTGCAGGAATGCCACCAATTTTAAATGGAAAAAAGCCATTATCAATGTTTAGCCGCCAGAATCATCAACTGTCAATATAGCTTATACTCTGACTATGATCTGTTATGCCTTTTTTTAAATTTAATTGACAGAACCTCCTCTGCATTCCAATAAGCCCCTCCCACCAGGAGCGCCATCCACAATGAATTAAAAAGAGGGAAAACCCACCACAAACCCAAAAGAAGCAGCCAGGTACCATTAAAATGATGATCACAGACTTGGCAAGTGGCAGTGGAGAGCTGGTGACAGCCCGGATGGATATCAACCAATAACACTTAAGGGACCAAGCATCTCAAGTCAGTCATAATGTCTTTTGGCTTCCGATCCATTCACCTGTGCTAGTGTAACTCCATTCTTCCCTCTCGCTCTCAGAGTTCCTTTTGTTCTTCCACTATGACTGCAGGGGAGACGACAGCTCTACTGGGGACTTTTTTGGCAGAGAAGAGAGGCTGGGGAGCGTAATTAGGCCAGCATTAATGAACGAAGGGAACAAGGCACACACCCTCCCAATCGGTGGCCTTGTTCCTACAGCGTACGATCAAGATTATGGAACTGAAACTCAGAAACCTCCCTAACCCAAACACTGATTGGCTATAAGTTCGCCTTAGTCAGCAAGCTGATGTGGATAAGTCCTCTCAGCTTGATCCCAATCCAGAATGTGCCAATGTAAAATGTGTGTGATATGGACTGCTCTCAAGTCCAGGATCGGAGAGTGGGGTGGCAGACACCCGGGCACAGCAAAAGAGAGATTACGTTCTCAGCAGGGTGAAGCTGAGAGGATATCAAATGCCATCTGATGAAAAGATTCCTACTGTGCAGTGCTGTCCCAGTCCAGAGCTTTAAGCCAGGCTCAGTACCAGAGGGAGCTGGACCAAATCAAGCAGCTGGGTGCCAAATGCATCATTCAGCACAAACCAATCACCTGATTTACCTTCATTTCGAAATGAAAAGTAGAAATACTGCAGGACTACAGTCTTTAACCTAAGTGTCTTATGAGGTGTTTAATACTGACAGTGATTTGCAGCAACAAGGTGACTGGAAACGATTAATTTGCAATGGGAGCTGGAGAAATTTCTAGTAAATGAGAAGTGACACAGTACAACCACAACAAATTTGTGTTCTCTCAGCTTTAACATGTTACTGACTCTTCTTACTGTTGCTTTCAAGTCTATAAAATAATTTTTGCTAATTTGACAAAATCACCTTTAGACAGCTAGACAACATTATACTGGCGACAAATCAGCAGAACTTGAAATAATATAAAATATATGATAAGTGAGTGTCAAGTGAGTGATTTTTGCTGAAGAACAAATAGTTGTAAATAGATCCCTTTCTTACTTTTTCTCACCTCCTCACATATCGATCTCTCTGAAACACTGCTCGTCAATACATTATAAAAAAATCACAATCTTAAGACAACTGTACATAAACAGAAGCCATGTGGTTAAAACCTTGAGTCAAAAGAGGCAGAGTTACTAAGAGAGAAAGAGTCTGAGTTATACAAGACCTCTTCAATCTTTGCACCTGATTGCTGAGGGGAGGAACACAAATCAACATGATTAAATTTGAGCAGACTAAAGCTGACCTCGCACTCACTACACAAGAAAGCCCAAGTCTGTAACTTCTGCCTGCCCTGTCACAAAAAATGCCACTGTAGGGGTGCTTCTCAATATCCCTCTTCATTTCCTCGCTTCTCTGTCCTCCATCCTAAGACCCAGAAACCGATCGAGCTCAGCCATCTTGTAGGACATCTCGATTTCCTAATTGCACTGCTAAGAGGCAAGTATCGAGGAGTTGAGGAGGCTTTCTGAGAAGTCATGAGCAAGGAAGTGTTTTATCGACTAAACGGGACACACGTGTAAATTCTCCTCCCCTTCACATCTGAGCTATGCCAGAAAATATAAACACACATAAATGTGAATATTAAGCATGAATTTATTGTAAATGTGGGTTATGTTTTGACAGTGCCTTTAATTTAGATATAATGTGCAACTTTCAGCTAATTACATTTATTTGCATCTCTTGATTTTAATGGCTTATTGCTTTTCATTTTTAAATGAATGCCTCTTATATAGGAAATAGAGAATGATTTCAAGAAAATGCAAGAAAATTAAACAAACTATAATACAATAGAACAAATAAAAAGCAGTTAATACATATATACATATACATTTTTCTCTCAGCCGTTTACTTTCATTTTAGACATAACCAACTTGAGTCTATATATAAAACGTTTTGACAGTATTAGCGCAAAAGATAAATTAATCAGGCACTGTTTGACAGGCTTTAGTGCCTGCCCTTCGGGTTTATGCGGCGCTCAGAAAAAGCACAGGACAGACCAGCGCACGAATGAAACATTTAAAAGCACATGCAAATAATGAGAGAGTAACTCTACCGCTGAGTTAACACTGCTGTGAATGCATGTGGTGTTGTACAATGTATGATGTAGACGCCAGATAGAATACAGCTGATAGAATGTGCGCTGTAGCACGATACTACGATATTTCTTCAAAAACAGATTGTGGACACATTTCTATTGTCCATGATCAAAAATCGTCATATCGCACACATTTCTACTTTGAAGTTACGATAAAGGGAATGAGAATATGTCATTTAGCTTGATTCAATTCCTCCATCCTCACGGAATCAAAGAGAGGAAAGGAAATGAGGATGCACAAATAAGAATTGAGAACGCCCTAATTCTCAGTGCCATCCCTTGACTGGAAGGAAGACCATGCATGACATGATTTAAACATTCGTTCCTGGAAATGTTCCTGGATCAACACCCTCTGATGTTCCTGGAATAACACTCCAGGAATCACAGCCATATCTCTGAACCCAAACACTCAAAATTATCAGCCCGGGAAGGAACAACAAAGGATTCTGATGCAGGAATACATCTTTAATCCATAAAAACCAAGACTAAATTTCTCATAATGTACAGTCTGGGGTGAGTAAGACTTAAAGGCTGCATTTATTTGATCAAAAATACAGTAAAACAGTAATATTATGAAATATTTTCATGATATAAAATAAAAATTTTTTTTAAATGTAATTTATCTCTGTGATGATAAAGCTGAATTTTCAGCATTATTACTTTAGTCTTCAGTGTCACATGATCCTTCAGAATTCATTCTAATGTGCTGACTTGACAACATCATTAATCTGACTATCAACAATGAAAGGTGACAAGACACTGGACCTTAGGATGAATTTGGGAATTCAGTTCAATCAAATATCTGTTTATTTATATTAAGTATGTATTAAATCAATGTATAAATTAAAATGTATTGATTTGGTGTGTATGCGGCTCTTAGCAGGACTAACCTATCCAGCCAGGCTAGAAGGCTCTTAGCAGCAGCAATGAGGTCCACCACTGATGTGAGGAAATCGTTGGGCAGCTTACGAGTCGTCCGGCCATCGTAATGACCGCTGCGTCTGCGGCACGTGATGAAGTTCTGCAGGTTTTTGGCAGAGGCATTGAGCTTGTGAGAGAGAGTTTTCAGGTTTTCAGTCTCCAGCCCGTAGTTCTGTCAAACAAAGATAAAGACAATAAAGTGTTTTAGTGAAAAAAAAAAAAAAAACCTGGTTGGCAAACACTTGACTCAGTAAGGAATGACTCAGCCAGAATTGCTTTTCATTTCCCGCTGTTCTGACTTAATTTTAGATTTACAGATCTCCTTTCTCTGTTTTCAAATTCAGTTTTACCGTGCTTTATTGGCATAACAGAAGTTGTACATTTGTGATTGTGCAAACTGTGAAACAAGTGAAACAAGAAAAAGTTTATAAATTCAGTTACTTGAAAATATTTTCTTCAACCAAGCCTTAAATTTAAATTAATTTAAAGGGGGGGTGAAATGCTATTTCATGCAAACTGAGTTTTTTACACTGTTAAAGAGTTGGATTCCCATGCTAAACATGGACAAAGTTTCAAAAATTAAGTTGTACGTTTGAAGGAGAATTTCTGTTCCAAAAATACTCCTTCCGGTTTGTCACAAGTTTCGGAAAGTTTTTTTCGAGTATGGCTCTGTGTGACGTTAGATGGAGCGGAATTTCCTTATATGGGTCCTGAGGGCACTTCTGCCGGAAGAACGCACGCTCCAGTATAGCGAGGCTGAGCAGCACAGACATTTCACTGATCAGAGCGATTCACTGATCAGAGCGAGAGCGTCGCGAAAAGTCACAAAAGAAGTGTGTTTTTGGTTGCCAGGGCAAGACAACCCTGCACAGATTACCAAAAAAACAGCATTAAGGGACCAGTGGATGGAGTTTATTTTTACAGAGCATCAACGGAGTTGTGCAAGTGTTTTTGTTTGTTCCCTGCATTTCGAAGATGCTTGTTCACAAGGCCCAGTTTGACGACGGATTTGCGTATCGTTTATTTCTTAAGGATGATGCAATGGACTATCCCCAAGGAAAAAGGGTCACGATCATGTGTAGGAACCGCATGCGGTGAGTAAAACTGCTTCAAATATCTCTGCCTCCTTGTTAGTGCGTCCCCTCCCATGCCGGAGACCCGTGTTCAAGCCCCGCTCGGAGCGAGTTGTTGCTGCTGCTGCTCTCGTTCAGTTTCAGCCTCGGGATCTGATTCTGGATCATAAATAAACGGCTGAATCTGACTGTAAGCCATGGTTTGTTTTGGATGATGGTTTTTCCCTCACGGTAATGTCACAATTTCCACATGCTCTCAACGCAAAAGCCTATTCGCGCTCGTGATTCTTTAGCTCCGCCCACACGTCACGCCTCCAGCCGGTCGTGTTTTTCCAGGAAAAATCAGTACAGACTATCTTTCTCTTATGAATATAATACAACTAAAGACTTTTTGGATTTATGAAGGATGCAGTACTACTCTATATGTACTAAAGATTAACAGGATATTGAGTGAAAACGAGCATTCCCCCCCCCCCTTTAATATTAGTTTAACAGTACATTTTAAATTGTAATAATTATTTTAAATAAAATATAAAATAAATGTAATTTATATTATTGTAATAAATTAAAAAATGTTAATACCTATTAAAATAAAATAAAATAAAACTATACAAAATAAATTCAGTTAGGTTAGACTAAAGATAAAACATAACTGTAATGGATTACAGTGAGCATAAATTTAGTAACACAGACACAGGCACAAAGCACACCTCTCGCTGGCAGAGAATCTCTCTCTCTCTCTCTCTCTCTCTCTCTCTCTCTCTCTCGATCTATCTATCTCACACCCTCAAAGAGCATTCAGAGATCCCAAATGAATATTCATCACCTAGCATAGAGAGAGAGAGAGACAGCGCTTCATATGCAGAGGTGCGTTGAGTGGGTGGACACAGAACATAAAGTTCAGGCTATGAATAATGTACTGAGAGTCTCGCTGCCAACTGATAGGAGCTTACACATGCCACGCTCCACGCTGAGATAACACAATCAGCTCAGACAAATCAGCATTTCTAAATCTGCATAAAACACATCAGAACAAAAGAGCCAAAGAGCACACTTTGGTTTTCACATACGCATTGGCGTTTACTTATAGGTGTCTTTGGAGTATCTTAAAATCAAAATTGCTGATGTCTGTGTTTGTGTTAGAGAGGTCACAGCAGGTGCCTTTGGAAAAGAACCAAATTACCTTGTTCCTGCATAAAGAGTACTAATCAAGGGGCAGAGACTGATCAAACACAGCATTATGCATATCATGAACTGCACAGTGACAAAGGCAGAGGATCCAAATGCAGTAGTTTATTGAAGGGGTAATCTACAAACATTATCCAAAGGCAAAATAGGCAAATCATAAACAATGACAGAGTAAAGGTCTACAGAACACACATATACATACATATATATACATACATATATATATATATATATATATATATATATATATATATATATATATATATATATATATATATATATATACATACACACAGTAGGGTGAGCTAACCATGCTAATGAGACACAGGTGAAAACAATATGTGCTGATGATACTGGGCAGTGGAATTTGGGAAATTAAGTCCTTGATAGAATGACAGAAGTCTGGGATGAGTTCCCCCTAGTGGACAACCAGGGCACTCCAGATAGTGATCGAGACATAATTGTTTAATGCATGAGTTGGCAAAATTTGTGCTCGTGAGGGAGCAGTAGCAGAGCGAGTGAAAACCTCAACGCTCTGACTTTCCAAAAAATCTGCTCTTAGTTCCAGGCAAAATCTCACCACTCCACTCCGCTCACATACTCTGATCCAAATGCAGTAGGTTATTGAAGGTAATCAACGTAATCCAAATGTAAGCAAAGGTCATACATAAATAGGCAATACACAACAACAACAACAACAACAACAACAACAACAACAACAACAACAACAACAACAACAACAACAACAACAACAACAACAACAACAACAACAACAACAACAACAACAACAACGTAATCCAGAAAACAGGCAGACTAACAAGATGAGGAACCAGGATACAAGGCTTAGAATTGCAGTAATGACACATACAAGACTTAGCAAATAATGACAGTGAGAACCAGGCTTATATAGTGTGAGCTAACCATGCTAATGAGACACAGGTGCAAACAATAAGTGCTTATGAGTCTGGGCAGAGAATTATGGGGAATGAAGTCCTTAGAGTGGCAGATGTCTGGGATGGAGTGCCCTCTAGTGAACAAACAGGGCACTTCAACCAGTGATCGTGACAACGCACATACATTCAAGAGCACAGACAAACATTTGTTTATCAATCCATTGACTTTTAACTCTAAACATAACCCCCACAGAAATCTTTTTTCATTATTAGAAGGTGATGCACGTAATTATTAGAACGGAATATATTGTTACTATTAATAAAACAATTAAGAGATATACTATATATTCACTCACAATATTTATGCATGAATTACATATCACAATATAACAATATTATATCCATAAAAAAGTGTGTGATGTCATGTGTTATGTGTGTTATGTGTTATTGACCTTATATTGATAATGTTATATTATTGTTATATTAAAAAGTATACATACTGGGATATATATAGAATATAGAAATGGAATTAGCTGCAGAGCAATCTATTTATGTTGTATTTTTTTGACTGACAAACTAAAAAGATAATATAAGTTAATCAAGATAATATAATTAAACTATTTATAATTATAAACAATTGTGGCCAGTAAATGTATTGAACTCAAAACAAGTAAGGAACAAAAGATCAAATTAAAAGATTGGTGACTAGCTAGTTGTTACTGGCAATGAGGTGTTTTTTTTTTTTTTTTTTTTTTTTGTGTGTGTTTTTTTTGTACTTATTGAAGATTCTTCTTCTTGGAATTAGCAGAATGATTGTGAGTTAATATTGTTGATTGTACTGTCACTGGAATAGGACAACACTAATATGTGGCAACTGTCTTATCGATTATAGTAGATACCTACGGTTTAAATGTAAAAAAGGGGGTAGGCGTCAATAAGCTTAAGCTTCTGCCTACTCCTTTTGAGCATCAGATCCACGGTTTTATTTATTTGTTTTAATGTACTTGATCATTTGCGCATGTATCCTTTTTGGTTTCGCCTGTTGTGTTGAGGCTTGTTAGTTGTTACTATGTTGATTTTGTGGAATTCTGATGCCCAAATAAAAACAGATGATGATGATGATGATGATGATATAATATCAAAATCTTTTTTCTAATCCTATGTTAATTAAAAACAGCATACATCATTGCTATTAATAAAATACAAAATATATATATAATCTTTTATAATATATTATAAAATGTCACTAATAAATAATACTGTTATATCATTTTATGTATACACATTTAATTTCTAATAGAAATAAAAATAACATTTAAATATACAATAATTAATATTTATCAATAAAAAATTATGTGTGCATTATTATTTTATATAAATATATAAAATAAAAGTCACCATTTATGACTATTATTGTTATTATTATCCTTTTTATAAAGAGTTGCTCACAAAATATTGATTTACTGTAATTGATTACCAAAATTTTTAAATCTAAAAATTGAGAACCTGTGAGGGCTTTGTAGGGGCTGAATATAGAAAATATCATTAATTCACCATAAAACATCAGAAGTCAATGCAATCATGATAGAAAGAAAAAAAAATGTGTGCGTGTGTGTGTGTGTGTGCGTGTGTGTGTGTGTGTGTGTGTGTGTGTGAAATGTGCACACACAGTATCTCATCTCACATCAGTAGGAGATCGATGAGAGTAATGTGCTCCATCTTGTCTGAAGAACAAATCCATCACACACAAAGTACAAGTACAGGTAATAAAAACATACCTGGAACACTAAAATGGGTGTGTACAACACACACACACACTAACACACACACACACACACATACACACAGCCTCACAAAAGATACTTTAATCAGATTGTAGAGTTGGGTCCGAGTCCACCTTTGTCGAGTACGAGTCAAGACCAAGTCCACAAACATTGAGTCCAAGTCCGAGTCCGAGTCCAAAAGGGGTCGAGTTGGACTCAAGTCCGAGTTCTTAAAGGCCGAGTCCGAGTCGAGTCCGCCCGAGTCCAGAAAGTAATTAAATTAAAAAAGATTATAAATTGGTATTGTACATTTTTACATTCTATTAATATTTTAACCTTTCAACCCATTAAACCAATGGCAATATAAAAATGTAATAAAAAAATACCACTGTTACATCTAGTCATTGCCATTGAACATTTTTATTTTATGTCAACAGAACTAGTTTCCTATCAAAAAAGGTTTCAGAGGTTTTATTGTATTACAAGTGCATGAAAATACAAATAAACCTATTTTATTATTGTATCACACTATATTGTCCTCCAGTTAAAGATGACATTTCAGTTATTTAATGCCTCTCCCCCACATTTGACAGAGGTAAAGTGCAGCCAATGAGGAGATCCTTAATGATGACATTATGAATTTCTTGTTGTCTTGGAGAACTTGCATCATAAAGTTGCATTGCTTGTTTGGTCAGTTCTGGTCTTGCAAATCCTGCAATGCTGAGCTGTGCAGCATCTGTTGGTTGCTGCTGCTGTCTTTGGTGGTCGGTTGCATCGGTTTTCGGATCACCAGTAAACTGAACCGAAAACCGTTTCTTTCGGAGGCGTCCGATTTGAGAACAGATGAACTGATGATACTGCGCATGCAAGTAATTTTTCAAGTATTTTGTTAAACATCAGAAAGTATGATAAAACTATATATATACGGGGTTTTTTTTAAGATAGGGGCTACATGTTTCTAATCTGTATATTGTAGATTATGTATGGGCCAAAGGGGTTTTCAGGAAATAATTAAGACTCTAAAGACTCCATGTTTAATATGAATAAGGGATGATTTATGAAATATCTGTACTGTATTTACAGTTAATGATGACAGATTCACAAACTGAGTTTGTAGTAAACAGAACATGAACATGAGTAAAGCAGCTGATGATACTGAACTGCAGCATGTGCCGGTGTCCTGACATTTTATCCTACCCTGTCAGATTTTCCTACCCGGGTTTTGAGCGATTCTCGTTCTCGAGTCAAGAACCGGTTGTATCAGTTTTCAGACCATCAGTAAACTGAACCGAAAACCGTTTCTTTCGGACGCGTCCGATTCGAGAACCGAGGAGCTGATGATACTGCGCATGCGTGATTCAGCATGAAGCCGACTGACTCACAGCGCGTCTGAACCGAACTGATTCTTTTGGTGATTGATTCTGAACTGATTTTGTGCTAATGTAATGAGTGCGGGTAAACCGAGGGCTTGAATGAAGGGCAATCTGACGAAACGTAAGTTCATTTAATAACAAATACATCGGAATGGATTATGTATCCGGTGAACTGTTTTTTTTTTTCAACCGGTTTATTGAATCAAACCGTCCGAAAGAACCGGTTCGCGGAAAAGAATCGAACTTCCCATCACTAATCCACACTGATATCCAGTGAGTGGTGCGTGTGTTTCGTCTGCAAGCGTGAGACTTCTGCCTGCCGGTGTGGTGCAGTAAAATGACAGAAGGGGAGACATTCATTAATTTATCATTTAAATTTTATGCTGGTTTTATTGTTACACATGACGTGGACTCGACTGTACTCGGAATATTTTCCGAGTCCAAAATGTTCAAGTCCGTGTCAAGTCCGAGTACAAATTCACCCGAGTGCGTGACAAGTCCGAGTTCATTCAAAATTGGACTCGAGTCCGGACTCGAGTCCGAGTCCAAGTTCGAGTACCCCAACTCTATCAGATTGTGAGTGGAGGAATCCTGGGGGAGGGGGGGCAGACGATGGGGGGGGGGGATGCTAAAATCCTCCATGCTAAAATGTTTAGAAGCTACTGCATAAATGCAGCAGATAACATACACCATAATGACAGAAAGATAAAGCAATATTGAGGGGAAGAGTGAGAGAATGACAGCCTTTGCGAGTTTAGAGAGGCAGGAAAGGAGAGAGTGAGCCGCTGTGTGTCTCTGAGGTCAGTATGCTGTCAAACAATAAAGACTCAACAGTTGTCTGGCTCTCATCAATATTTGTGTGTGAGTCTGTGTCTGTGATGGTTTTAAAGACACCTACTGGTGGGGAAACGAGACCTCAGTGAATTAATACTGTTCTCACAAGACAATGCTGCAGGATTTGCTTTATTGTTTGCAGTGATTACGTTTTTTCTCTCAGTGTGTTTTCGCTTTGAATAAGAAAGTTTGTGGCATTATTCTTTGTGTCACATATCTGGAGATAGTTCTCAAAAATTAAAATTCTATCATAATTTACTCACCCTTTCAAACCTGCTTCATCATATCTTGACCACTGTTATGTTAGTTTTAATTTGATACTATTACAGTTTTTATTAATATTTTGAATTTGAATTTTTTTGGTAAATTTATTACATGCTTTTGTAATTTTTCATTTCATTCATACATTTTTCAGTTTTAGTATTCTTACTTCAACTTATTTTATTTATTTTAAACGAATATATTTTTTCTTTTATTAATAAAATGTCTGTGATAATTTTAGAATGAACAATAAAAATACTGTCCTTGACATGCCATATTCAGTTATCCACAAGTAAAGCAGTAATCGGCAACACTAATTTAACTAACATGATTGACTAATAGCGATTTCTTTTCATCTTTCAGTCATTAAAAAGTTTATTTTTTTCATGTTATAGTAACTTTAAAACTGAAATTAAAAGCTGCAAATTATACTTGAGTGCTTTAAAATTCAGGGATAGTTCACGCTAAGATAAAAATTCTACACGTTTACCCTCATGTTTTTGGAAACATTTCTTCTGTAGAATATAAAAAGATATTTTAAGAAATTTCTTTCTTTTTTTTAACCAACATGACATCATCTTTTGCGTTTTTCAGAATAAATAAGAACAAATGATGACAATTCTAATTTGCGAGTGAACTATCCCTTTAAGTTCATAGAAAAAGCAGCAGAGACATTCTGCTAAATATCTTATTTTGTCAATCAAAGTAAATAGTCACAAAATTGGTCTTTAAATTGTACAGTTGAGGCAGCATTTATATGAAATCAGAGGTGTACAATATGGCTAATTTCATCCGCACATGTCTATTGGCTGACATTCACATGGGCTGTATTTAACGTGAATGTCATCAGATCTGATTTGGGATCAGTGTTCAGAGCAGATAGAGAGCACAGCAAAGCCATCTATTTATGATTAACACTCTCCTAAATGTCAGCAGCACAGGCCAGTAGTTCACAGTCCCTCACAAAACCTCACACTCATTATAGCTCACCTTGCGTTAACTCTACACTGAAATTCAATCTCTGGAAAAGGCAACGAAAAACATCTCTCTTAGAAAGACAAGACAAGTCGTTCTAGCAAAACATTAAAAGGACAGGTTGAGGAGAGACTCAGTCTAACACAGATGTGATAAATATCCCCCTGTCGCCTGTTCCCTCCCAACATGATGCTGACATTCTGAAAGCATGGGCTGGTAAATACCTCAACTGAAAGATTCGAGAAAGAGGAAGAGGAAAAGCAAGAGAGAATTAGATGGAAAGCTAGTTATTAAATGCTAGATAATGTAAAAGGCTTAAGCGGTCCAGAGCAAATTTCAGCTTAAATCCTTTTCCCATCTCCCACACTGTCTGTACTCTTGGTACCTTTTTGAAAATTATTTTCAAGCCACGGAACGTCACACAGCAATACAAATTAGTAAAAAGACACACACACACACACACACACACACTCATCGCAGATACAGAATAAGGACACAGGAACAAACCCACCTAGTAAAAAGCCACATTTACATAATGATTGAGTAAGTTTTGTTTTTAGAACAAATCTGTGTAAAGATTTCCCGGGATAACAATATTATTATCTCAGAAAATGGAGGCTGACTTTTAAGAGAACATGAAATGACATTTGCAAGTGATGTTTTTCAAAGTCGAACAGAATATTAATTTGACTGGATTTTGCTCCAATATTATTAGTTAATTTGGGGTTTATTTATGCATGTTTTTAATATTTATACATATTATTTTCAGATGTTTATTATAATAATTTTATTTTGTAATTTTAAGTTATTAGATTTTTAATTTTTTTTGCCTTTTCTTCAAAAAATTGTAATCAAAATTAAATACAGCCATTGGTTATTTTTTATTTTTTTTTTCATTTATTTATATTAAAATATTTTAATACGGTTATTTTAATTGTAAATTATTCGAATTCTTACCTGATATATTATGTGAATTAAGACCTTGTAAATTAGGTAATTTTATTATTAATTTGTATTTTTTAGATTTATATATATATATATATATATATATATATATTTATATATATATATATATATATATATATATATATATATATATATACATATAATTTTTTAACTTTTTATCTTATGGTAAGTTATGCAAAATAAGTCCATCTAAATTGATTAAGTAAATGCATTTTCTTTACATTATTTACATTACATATTATAGTTACACATACATTACATAGTATTTCCATATTATCATTTTTCATATTTATTCATATAAAAAATGTATAGTTTTCATTTTAAATTATTAGATTTTTTATGCGTTTTTCTTATTATGTATTGTGTGAAATAAGACTAGTAAAATTAAGTAATTAAGTAAAGAGAGTCATTTACTATGTCAATGATTGTAGACGTTTCATAATGTGATATTGTTTTTCTCAAAATGATCTCGATATCTTCGTCAACATGGTGCAGTAGGAGACTCAGTGTCCACCAGCTGATGGGGCATTAACCAGCAGATGAAGGATCAAGGATATAAAGGAGTGTGTAGACTCTCACCAGAGCGCACAGCAGGTCCACAGCTTCCAGGATCAGCTCCTGATGTCCGATGCGGGACACCCCCAGATCTTCCAGCTCCTGATGGGTGATCCTCAGCAGCTGGTCACCTCCTACCTTCTCCCGTTCAAAGTTCTTTATATACTGCTGCAAACAGTCATCCAGACCTGTAGAGACATCAAGTAAACATCATTACTTGCAGATTACAACATTCAAAATCATCCCAAAGTATGTGGGATTAATGGTTAAAGTGCCTATATGGTACATGCAACAGTGGAAGATGTCCCCATATGACCAGTGTACATTACGACTAAATTGTAACATTTAGTTATGAGTTTAGCATGTACTGTACAATGCAATGTAAAATATAACATAAAAGCAATAATAATATTATCTAATATTAGCCTTGTGTGAAATATTGTTAAATTAAGCATTAGCCCGGTTTCTGTTAGAGAGTCCATGAGTCATGCAGGTAGTGTTGATGATTTAATAATTGCTCATCAGAGCAATAATAGTGGACAAGTGCAAGGTTTCTGAAATATTTATGTATATTTTGTTAATTAAATTCAAAAGCCTTTCAGTTGACCACTATTAAAGATTTATGCAATAACAGTCATTTAGACATCTGCATTGTATGCAAGCATATAAATATACATTGAAATAAACATCGCCATATACAGTACATATTTATATTATCAAACATAAATGTTCATTGCTAGCACAATACATAGATCTCATACTACACAAAATAAGATTTATACCCATTTTGGTATAACTGATTCTATCTGACTTTAGTTCATTTGAAGGAATAGTTCACACAAAAAGGAACATTTGTTAAAAATGTACTCACCCTCAGGCCATCCAAGATGTAGATATTTATTTGTTTATATCTGTCAATATATGTCTTTTTATCAGAACAGATTTGGAGAAATTCAGCTGGCTCACTAATGGTTTTTGCTTATAAACAGTGCTTTCTGTGCATATTTCTCTCCTGATTCATAAGAGAAGATTTTTTTTTTCACTGGAGAAAGCAATATTATAGATAGAGGACTATTTTAGCCTGATGCAATGGTTTGAGGCCAAACAACAATATAATGATGGATTTATTACAAACATACATTATTTTAATTGATGGATTGGATTTTTATTTAACTCTCATTCTGACGTCACCCATTCACTGCAGAGGATCCACTGGTGAGCAAGTGATGTAGTGCTAAATTTCTCCAAATTTCTTTAGATGAAGAAACAAACTCTACATCTACAACTTGGATGGCCTGAGGGTAAGTACATTTAGAGCACATTTTGATATTTGTGTGAAGTTTTCCTTTAAAGCAGTGGTGATTTATAATGAATTATAACCTCATCAGGGTTGTCCATGCCAAAGTTCTCTGCAGTGCAAAATCTTAATAAACGCAACTGCTTCAGACTCTGTTTACCCCAAAAGACAAGACAAGAGGTGCCACACTTATACACGATGACTGACAACCTGTGTTCCACCTCCACTGTGTGACATATCCATCAAACTGACTGTAAATAACATCTAAGCCACATTGCAACCTTGAAGCCTTCCTATGTTTGAGCAAGAAGTACATTTGATGGAAAGGAAACATCCCTGTCCAAAAAAATAAATAAATGAATAACTGCATTTAAATAGAATTTGTGATGGACAGAAACAGTTTGTTTAAATTAGACCAACATTTTGAGATTTATATCAGTCTAGAAAGCTCAATGTCCAGATTAAAAACAGTCCTAAATCAAATCAGAAATGAAGGCTGCACTGTCTAATGTCTCTAAAAAACTGACAGGATGCACACATAAATCAAAATAATAAAGCTATTGTCAGCTACACAGGAAAGATGCGGCTTCGAAGGCTATAAATACCAAAAAATAGACTAATAAAGAAGGAGTGATCTAGCAAGTTTAGAAAACACCACCATTCACAACTGTCCCCATGAAACAGGTGACAACACACACTCTCCATAGAATCACACACTTGTTGGACGGCATTTGTCAGTCTTGGGGATTCTGTTGCCCATCGGTCCCAATCTCTTAACAGCTGCTGTTTGACACAACGTACATAACTGCAGGATTCACATATTTTGCTTACAGAATGAGCATGTGTTTAGAATGGCGAATGGAAGATGGAAAGTCACAGGAACTCTTTTTAATCTCACTAGCTGCCCTTTAATAATGAAATCTAATGCAACTAATCATCATCCAGCTCATTAACAGGACAGGCCAAACTCATTTGCCAGGACAGCAAGAATAACAATAGCTGTCATTACTGTTTATAAACAATATCTGGCTCATTAATGAGCGACTGCTTCACTTGTTAGATAATTAGTTGGTGATCCCAGGTCTGAATTTAACCTGGAAGGGACTGCTGAAGAGAACAATCTCAAAGTGTACGTGATGACTGATGTCTGTTGATGCAGTGACCCTGATTCACATACTAGACAGGTGCAGTGAACAATTAACTGTTAGCTAATGTTGTTAATAATGAGGTGTGGGCAACAGGATGAAGTGATTTAGAAAGAAAAGTATGAAATAAAGGAAGAGAGGATGTGAAATCTCATTTTTAATTTTGGCAATATACCTGTAACGAGGGTGGCCCCTTAAATGTTCATATATTCAAGCAATGACCATTTATTTTAGCTAATACTCACAGACTTTATTATACACTATGGCTAATAACTGAAAAGACAGCTATTAAATTACAAATCTAAAAACTACTGTCTGTTTTTTTTACTAATACTAACTAATACTCTTAATACTCTTAAGGGTGCACAGCAGAGGTGGGTAGAGTACCCAAAAACTTTACTCAAGTAAAAGTAAAAGTAAATCTAGAAATATTTACTCAAGTAAAAGTAAAAGTACTAGTCTTGAATAGTTACTTGAGTTAGAGTAAAAGAGTATCGGATAAAAAATCTACTCAAGTAGTTAGTTACTAGTTACTTTGGGTCATATATACGGAGCCTTTTTTTATATAGATATATAGACAAAAAATGTATGTAATGTATGTGTGTGTGTATAAATGTATATATTTCATCAGCCTTTAATCCAATTTATGTAATTTATTATAAAACCCTGTCTGTTTATTTAAGTAACAAATATAGGTGTCATGCCATAACATATTTTTAATATGACTGACTTTATTTTAAATGTGAATTTAACATTGAAAGTTAATGTGATATAAATATTGCTACTAATCTTTCATTGTTCAGAAAGAGAGCAAATAACATTTACATTATTAAACATAATTTTCACTGACAGTCTAGATTTCATTCACTCTCAGAAACTACCATTAAAATCACTGAAACTGTTAACACTGTGAAATCAATATCTTAATTATAGATTCGTACACACATCTGCACTTTGTTGTTTCTGACGAGAGAATTCGGCAGAAAGAGGTATTCAGTAAGTGAGCGAGTGAAGGAAGCACCGGCACTTCAGCGATGACTCATCGGAACAGAACCGTGTGTGATTGGTTAATGCGCAGCGCTGTAAAAACGCGTCTGTCTCTGGCTCAGCGCCAGCAAGCGATCACAGATCTGAATTTAGCAGCTGATGATATGACTTGCTGAACGTATTCGCACTGGTGTGATTGTATTAAAATTAATAGAATCTTAATCGGCTATTCTTTGTCTTTTGGAAGCTGCATTCAACCTGTTATAAGCCACACACGTACAACAAACTAATGTCACAGTGGTATCGTGTACTGTAATCGAATGTAGCCCAAGTTATTACCTGTTAAACAGTAGACAGCACACGCGTTCATCTAATAAGGATCTCCATCGCAAGCAAATAATACCCTTTGCAGATTAGCTTTCAATTCAGTGCAGTTCCATAGCCCCGTTTTCAACGCTGCTAATATTCTTAAACGTTACAACTCTGAGTGAACCGCTTCAGAGCTCAGCGCGTGCAGCATGGAACTGAACGACTCAATCAAACTGATTCATGAACCAATTCACTCGTTTGCCAATTGGTTTGATCAAGCCTTTGAACAGAGTTGACTCAAAAGAATGAATCATTCGCGAATGGGCATCGCTCATTGTCCAGAGAAAAGTAGACGGCGCGTTTGGAATAAACTGAAGCATTTATTGCATTAAGATAAAGTAACGAGAGGGGAGTCGCCCACAGTAACGAAGTAAAAGTACAGATTTTTCCCCAAAAATGTACTCAAGTAAGAGTATAAAGTACCCATCTTTAAATATACTCCGAAAAGTATTCGTTACCCCGAAAAATTACTCAAGTAAATGTAACGAAGTAAATGTAACTCGTTACTACCCACCTCTGGTGCACAGATGCACAAACAGGAAAATAAATAGAGATATTACAGGCTAATAGCAATAATTATTTATAATATTGTGACCAAATCTAGTTTTTATTGCCTCTTTTAACCCTCATGGTTCTGTAAAGATTAACTTGCTTCTATTTAGAAGATTTTTAATAGTTTTTAAAGAAGACTATTATGCTCACTGAGGCAACTTTTCTTTGATCAAAAATTCAGTAAAAAGAGTACTATTATGAAATAATATTACAATTTTAAATAAACATTTTCTATTTGAATACAATATAAATATATCATTTAGAGTCGTGAGTCACATGTTCTTTCAGAAATATGGTGATTTTTTTTTTTATTATGAACAGTTTTGCTGCTTAATATTTTTGTGGAAACTGACTATTTTTTTCAGAATTTTTATTTTCACGTTTTAATGCATTGTTGTGGAATGAAAGATAATTTATTTCTGTCAGAAAAATCTTACTAACCCCAAACTTTTGTACAGTAGTGTATATTTTCATGTTTGCGGTCCCAGAGACTTTATTTTCCCTTCAATTCTTTAAATATGTTTCTCTGATTTAATCAAGCACCTTTACAAACATTTTATTAAAAGATTAACTTTCAAAAACTGAAAATGTAGAAAATGTAGTCCAATACAGTGAAGAAACGCTTTACTTAATAACGTTTTAAAAGATAGAATCAGCTTAATTTGCTCCCACCCATATAATGTTCCATCTACAGAGAAAAAGCTGAGAAATACACACATAAATAAGCAGACATGAAGCAGCAGTGAAGACACACTGTTATCAGACAGCAAAGGTGCCCCCTGCTTACACTCAAGCAGCTTGTGATTAATTCATCACTGTAGTGGATTAACGAATCTGAGATATTATTTACAGATCATATACTCTGTCCTGAACAGACCCCACTGTCTCGCTGTCTCGGCAAACCCTCACTCATACTGGAGTATTAGAATAACCTCGCTCTGTTATAGTGCATTATTCATTGCACACAGCCTGCTCCTCTGACAGGTAGCACAGTAAAAAATGCAGTGAAAGAGAGAAAACGCTGGAAAATGGGCCAAAAGGATATAAAGAAAAAAGCTTAGCCTGAGCACTTAAAAAATGACACGTATTAAACTCCTCCCAAACTTCCCCTAGATAAAACAATCTGGAGTTATTTTGATCATTCTGAACCTTCCCATCTATTCCAGGTGCATTCTAAGTAATGTCATTTAGTCATGCTTTTCCTTCTATATTCTATGCATCTTCATTGTTCACCTCATTTCTTGCAGCCGTGCAGTGCATTATGCAGACTTGGTGACCACTGAAAGGGTTGTTGTGAAAACTGTTCATAGTGTTTTCCTGATTTGTTTTAAGGCTACGCTGGTGATTTGTGCAATTGTAATGGTACACAGATAGCAGTGATGGAGTAACTACTTTGAAACTGTTGAAAACTTGAAACTTATGAACTGTTCGATATTTGTAATTGAAAATAGTTCAACGAGTCTCAAGCTACCCTTTTAGCTCTTTTTAAATCTTAGTTACAATAGCTACACACAAGTTTACAAGGAAAACCAAAATAAGCACATGGAAGCCATTTAAGAGGCGAGCAAAATCGTTTTTAAACACACAAATATATTTTTTTATCTTTTCAAATGAATGTTGTTGTTCTGCACTTTTTGTTCATCGGGGAATCTCAAGAAGTCCAACAAAAATTAAGCAGTTCAGCAACTTTTCAAGGTTGCTAGTGGGTGTTTCTTGAGCAGCAAATCCGCATATTAAAATAATTTCTGAAAAATCATGTGACACTGAAGAATGGAGTAATAGCTGCTGAAAATTCAGCTTTTGCCATCACAGGAATACAATTATAAATAATATAATTTTAAATTGTAATAATACTTCACAATATTATATATGATATATTTTATATTATATTTTACTGTATTTTAAATTAATCATTGAATAATTTAAACAGATTAATTTAATTAATCATCTTTTAAAAGCTAGATAAGAGAATTTGCTTTGTTTAATTACAGTTAAGCAAATTTATTGAAAAAAAAAAAGCAGTAATGTATATGTTACAAAGCCACTTGTTGGGAAAGTTAGCATGTTTCTGGAAAATGTACTGTACACTAAGCTACTGTCACTCTACTGAATATTGTATTTAAGTTGGTAGCATCGCTCCTGTTATGTTTATGTCACACTGCAAGTGTTCTGATTTGGGCCACTTTTATATGTTTTGCAATGCGATCTCAGTCTGAACAGTCATATCATATTCATGCAAATATTCTCACACATTTTCTCAGTGGCCTCCGTGTATGACAGCATACTGCTTGCCACAGCTTTGGCTGCTTGCAAAAAAAAATGACTTAAGTAATAAATCAGAACTGAGCATTAAGGCTTACAAGTGTGAATGTAGCCTCAGTTACAGTTACAAAAAAGGTGTAACACCCCTGAAAAGAAACATGAACACAGACTGCAAAAGGATGGGATAAGAATACCCATGAATCAGCTGTGAACTCCTACCCAGGCTTTTTGCCATTCTGTCATGACACCACCTGCGATGAGGCTCTAAAAGTGTGTGCATGTGTGTGTGAGTCCATCACTAAATCTCAAAGCCAATGGGAACTTTCTGGAGATGAGAATTCATCAGTTAAATAATCCATGCCTCAAAATGAGCCATCCAGCTGTGCAGAGCCGGGACTCAAGCCTCTGCTGGAGTAGGACAGCTGATGGACTGGATCTTGGACCAACAGTGAATGTTCATAAATACAGTCTTCTCCAACAAAATAAACACACAATCCCAGACTGGTTTCTTCTCTGTGATTCTGAACAAAATATAACTGGTTCTTTGTGTTTCTGATGTTAACTGCTCTTCAGAATGACATTCTTGAGGCTGCATTATAGGTTCTTCAGATCAGCCTGTTCCACAGCCGTTATCTGAGAAAATAACCATATGTGTGTATGATTTGACATGCGATGCAACCTGAGAATGAATCATTTCCCAAATTCCTATCCCACCCCTTCCTCATCTCACTATTCCTCGTATCTCTTCACTTTCCTTGCAATTAATTTTTTAGTAAGCTAATTGTGCCTTTGAATGATTGCGTAATTTTGTGATTCTAATTATGAGAAATTCAATTCATTGTGCAGCCCTACTACTGTTGATCTTTCGATCACCATACAAGACAAATGTGAGCTCTGACAAATGGCAAACAGCGCTGCACGTACAGCCTCTTACCTAGTACATACTGTATCTGTACCTTTCTGAAGTATTTTGCTGAATATTCCTCTCTATATTGCAGTTCTTCAGTTCTATAAAGTGATTCAGAGATGACTCACACCCTTTACACCCACCTACAGCACACAAACACACTTTTACACTTTTTCACAGGAGGGAAGAGTCGCCCTGAGCCAAGCCACACACCCACACACCCACCCCTCGAAGCTGCAGCCCAGGACGCAGCGCTAAAGCTCTGCGTGTGTGTATTATTATTCAAAGCTCTTTAACCTCACTTTCTTCCTCTCGCTCTTTACCATTTCTGTATTTCTATCACACACACACACACAGTCAATCCTCCCCAGCTCCGACACATGTCATATGAAATGTTCAATATTCATCTGTTCCCTTAGGACACACCCCGAAGGCAGGCCTGGAATCCCCCAAATGTCTTAGTTGGAGAGCCTGATATGTGTGTGAGTGTGAGTACATATGCTCTGATGACCTCCATAAGCGTGTGCTATACATTTTCCACTCAAGTACACTTCCTTTAACCTCATTAACCATCAGAAAAAGTACTAAAGCATTCTGAGCTCAACGCCATAAACGACAGCGTCTCATTTCAGGCAGACGGCTGTAAAAAGCTGTTAATGCACCTTCCTACATGACAATCAATTATGCGGTGTGGAGCAGAGAGAAAGAGACGTGCCGTTACATGGTCTTTCATCTTTCTGTCAGGATATTTCAAATGAAGCTGCGGTTCTTCTTCTGCTCAATTGGTAAAAAAAAGAAAAAAGTTTAAGGGAACAATGGCGTAAAGGAAAATGAGTTCAGGTTTTTTGTTCTTGAAGCGTTCTGAATAATATATAATCGCTGGATCTATGTGCATGTAGCAACCGAAGGGGAAAAAACACAAACGCGATCTCTTTAGTATCTCAGTTGTTTCCCTTGGACAGTCATGATATACTGCTGTATCCGGCAGTATCCAGATTTTGTATCTATTTATTATAAACAATGTATTACAGAAATATTCAAGTTTTGTTTTCCCAAAGGAATTTCCAAAGGAATCTGTGGAGAAATCTGAAACAAAGTTGTTATTTAAACGACCATAATATCCAGATTCTCAGAGCTTTTATCCACATTTTTGTTGTATAGTTTTGTAGTCTGTATTTCAGTACCTGCTTCTTTTTAATTGTTTTTGTAAGATTATTATTATTAATAATAATAATAATAATAATAATAATAATAATGATGATGAGAAATTACAGAAATATTCAAGTTTTGTTTTTCCAAAGCAATTCAAAAAGAATTTTAGGCGGAATGTGAAATGAAGCTGATATTTAAATAAGCATAACAGCCAGCTTCTTAGACTTTTTTATTCACATTTTTGTCATGTAGATTTATAATCCTACTGTATTTTAATAAATGATTCTTTTTATTTATTTCTTTTTTTTTATAAAATAACAAATTATTTATTATTATTATTTTATGCAATAATATATTATAAAAAACTTTCAAGTTGTATTATTCCAAAGGTATGAGACACAGTGGATATTTACAGGAGCACAACAGAGTCTAATCAACTATAAAAGTCATTTTATCTATTTATTGTGGCATCTTTGTGATGAACAATTCTCAGTCATTGATTTTGATACCAAAATATCTCAGTTGGTACTGATTCAGGACTTGAATGGTCCGTCAGCAGATTTCTAGGCTCTAGCGCACAGCTCCCAGCGCCGGTCAGTTATATTGAACACTCCCTCCAAGGCAATGACTCTATCTGAAGCACTGCTGCCTCCCAGTAAAACCACAAGCCACAAAAGCACAGCAAGACCAGGACCACAGTCTAACTGGGAAACCACAGAGGCTAGTTCGAGTTCAGTCAAAGTACTCCACCCTAATCTTTACAGAGATGCAGACATTGGCTTTAGCGACAGGAATTAAATCAGAGACTGTTTACTTCTCTATTCTCTGGAATGTGTTGGCCAGCATAGCAGATACATGGCACTTTCCACAAATAGGGCCTGACACATACAAAATAGGACCTGAAAAAGTTTTTTCTAACAATAATCTGGATAAAAGCTTGATAGCTTCATCCCCATAGCTTCGTGTTGTGTTAATTTCATATTACATTCTATCTCTAATACTTAAAAAAAATCATGGGATTTGTGTCTCTGGTGCTTTTACTAAATGAGCATACTGTACTCATGGAAAGCGATGCACACTGGTAGCCGCAGGAGATAATTATACATAGCACTTATGGGAGAAAGCAAGAAAAGGAGAAACAAAGTAAAAACTAGAGATAGAGAGATGGAGAGAGCAGGCTTGCTGTCTATCAGAGTTTGTGAGGCTGCAGTGATGTGACAGAACTTGATTAGATCTAAAGCCCTGTGGTCAGAAAGCTAATCAAGAGGAAGGAGCAGTCATACACACCCACAGACACCCTGAAGCTGTTTCCAGCTGTTGCATTTCCAACACCGCAAAAAAAAAAACAAGGTGTTCGATCTTTAAAAAGTGAGGATATGAAGGCCACTGCTGACTTAATTATTAACATGGAAATGCCTTGACTAACTTTATAAGGTCACATTTCCATTAACGATAATCTGCCATTATTGTAACAAATACAAATTTAGTTTAAGTAACACTAAGAAGTTATTCTATGCAAATTGCAATATTATGTCATAATATGTACTTCAAGTTTTCGATGAAAAATGCATGGAGAGCAAAACCTCATATGAACTCTGAGACATGAGACTTTAATACATGAAAATGGAATTTTAGCAAAATATTAAAATATGTATATAGTTAAACATAATTAAATCCATTAAAAAAAAATACACATCAACATATATTAAAACTAAATAACAAATTATAATTATCCACATTTGTTATATAGCTATATAGTTTACTGTACGTTGATGGTTTTTCTTCTATAATAATAATAAAAGAATACAAAAATATTCAGGTTTTGAATATTTTTTTATATTTATTATTATTTTTAATATTTATATATTATTTATGTTATCATTTGCAATTCACAATCACAGTATTGGAGATATTTTTGACCAAACAGTGCAGCTCTTACAAACAGTCCCACACCTAACCAAACACATTGTTGTTTTAACCAGACACTGAGGGCATGCTATTTCAGAACGGAGCAAATCATTCTATTAAATCTTGTAAGTCTCCAGGGTACAGGCTGATGTACCATTAAATGTCCTGCTGCATCCTCAGCCTCATATAAGACACAACAACAATTAATCATAGAAAAGTTATATATTCATTCAAGAGCATTAAAATTCAAGACTTAGTAATCCTCCATTTAACATTAATCAGTCCTAGTACTACGTCTTGCTTGCATCTTCATCTTCAAGGTCCTTCTTCATCTCTGTTCTTTCAGCTCCATATTTACTTATTAAATGCATATAAATCATGATGCATGCATGTGGTGCTGCTGACATAGAACACCCATTCACTGCACCTGGTTTACGCAAAAGTCATGGTACTCTCGTGAACGGCAGCAGAGAGGCTGACAGAGAAGAGAAGAATTGTTGAATAAAGTTGCTATTTTTATTAAAAAAAAAAAAAAAAGTTTTAAAAATTTAATTTAATTTAATTTGCACACAAAAAGTATTTTCTGTAGCTTCAAAAAATTACGGTTGGCCTACTGATGTTACATGTACTATTTTAACGATTTTCTTATTAAATTTCTGGTCCTTGAACGAGGTATTTCTCTTGCTGTCTCTGCAGGGTCAGAAAGTATTTTTAGTAAGTAAAAAATATCTTCATTTGTGTTCCGAAGATGAACGAAGGTCTTTATGAGTTTGGAATGACATGAGGGTGAGTAATTAATGACAGAATTTTCATTTTGGGGTGAATTATCCCTTTAAAGGTCCGTTCACACCAAGGAAAATAATGGTTTCAAAAACCTATTTTTCTTAAAAAATAGTTTTTGATTTTAAAGAGCAGTAGAGTTCACACCACAACCATAACGATAATGGCACAGATAAGCGATGTCAACGGAATCACTTTTTTTTTTAAGCTGATAAATGATAAAAACATTAACACATAATCCTGCTTTAAAGAGCTTGACCATTTAAAGTGGCAGATGACAAAACTGCATCCAACAATAAACAGAACATTATTATGGGTTGGTATAGACACTAATAAGATAGTTTTCTTTATAGTTATCATTCTTGGTATGAACGGACCTTAAGTCCCCCCTTAAGGACCTCGGTGGTCTCTTCCAAATGCTTTGCTGATTCTGAAGTAAATGAGTTTCTGCCACTCCAGGCAGCCTTCAGAGCACCAATACACCATTCCAGCATTAGTGAGACTTTAATAATGGCATTTAGAGAGAGCCATAGAGGGGGTGTGCTGAGTGTAATGTGTAGGCCTGGGGGTGTGCGCAGCATGTACATGCATCGATAAAACACTCACTGACTCTCTGAGTCACAAACTGAAAAATAAATTTGCTATAAGTCACAGTTTGACCTAAAGCTCATGTACATATGTACGCCTCCAACACACACACACAGCAAATAAGCCTCCACTTCAATTCAGCCTGAACCAGACTGATTCAGCTACATCCTGTCTCTCTGTAAGCTGCATTAGTTGTGCTATTAAATTAATCTGCTCTTCACAAGCAGGTATAATACAGCAGCTCTATCTTTTGCAGGTTATGTGCTTGTAATTAGGACAGTAAACTGAGGTCAGTACCAAGCCATTAATGGGGTCTAGGGAGATATTACAGCTCATAGATACAAGTCTTAATGGATGAATGATGAGACAAACTGATAGAAAGCACAATAATAAATGTAATTACAATCACTAAAAGTGGTACACATAACAATCTGAATCCAAAATGAGGGCAAAAAGCCCTTCTTTACAGTCCTGACGAAGTCTTCTGCTCTGATGAATAGTCTCTCAGCTGTTCCTCACAGATGCTCACATTGATGCACAAATGACAAGACACAAACACTGCATAATTCTAGTACACATGCACTTGCAAAAGTCCATGATTTAATGGGAGAATTTAGTTCCAGGCTAAAGCTTTGACCGCATATTCAGGAAGACCAAATGTATTTATTTGTGCTAATAATCTGAATATAGGAGGATGTTACTCCCCAAAATCTAAAGTAGCTGTGAACTAATGCCAAAACTATTAAAATAGCACAATATGCTGCAATCATAACCATCATTATTTGCAAAGACAGAAGCCTCATAATGTAATTTCTACTTCGTCATTACATATTAGCTCGAAGGCATGATATTAAGAACAATTGTATGTCTGAAACCTTATAACAAGCCTTATATCACAGATCTGTGAATCATTATCCCACTGGGACGTGTTCGAATCCTGTCATACAACCTCGATAACTCACTGCTCGATTTGTTATCGTGATGACGAATCTGGACACGCCGCCCACGCCCACGAGAGCAGAGAAGGTGCGTAATTGCCCCCTCCGCCTCCGCGCATCAAGGATTCTGCTTCTCTTCTTCAACTAATACACGAGGAAACTCCTTCATATACATGTTTAATGAAAAAGGTAGTTTTTGATGCTCTGCCACCAGCATTCCCCATTACTGGTATTGTACAGCTATGTCGTGTTGAATCGGAGTTCAAGCTCCTTGCCATAACAAAGTTAAATTCTCATCAATTTTATATAAGATGCTACATATGTGATTTGATATCGAAGTTATATGGCTTTGAGTGCGGTCGACTTTTTAAAGGAATTTCTGTCTGTCGACGTTTCAAAATGTATTTAGTGTCAACTTTCTTAAAGACGTTTTAAACAGAAAGCGTATACATTTGTGAAAATATATAGTAAAGATATAAATAATTACGTTAATCGTGTTTTGTCGTATCCCATGCAGCTCCTGACTGAAAGCGCTCGAGGCCTGACGGCGAATTGTTGCTATGGTTACCTCCTCAGGCAAACGGGACTTTTGTTTGCTAGCAGCGATTTAATACTTTCCAACTAACTTGTGAAATAACTTTTGTGGATAGGTTACTAAATTTGAATTGAAACGAACATACAAGTAAAAAAACACATACTTTTAAGAATTTTGTTTTAACTTCTCCTTCGAGTCAGTCAACTGACGGTCAGACTTCATCTCGAACAGTAATTCACTGTTTGCCTGATTGCCATCATCAACCACAGACACCTGTACGCTTCACTACTTGAACAAAAAGACATCAATAATGCCCAACTAGAACATAAATGATCTCCTATATCAAGTGAAATGTAAGACATCGTGTTTTTTCTTGACTACCCTGCGCCATTAGGTTAGTAAACGATGGGTTTAGGGATCAAAACCGCATCACGTACCTTTCATCCAGTCCACAACTTGACTGGGGCTCCATTTACTAACAGGTTCCATGACGAGAGCCATCGCGAAACTTTCTGAGGTTGCCCCCTTAACACGGCTGCGAGGGGCAGAAGAATTGGTTTAACGCAGCTCTGGGGAGCTCAGATCGGTGGTCTTACGTTAAGCGCCTAGATTTGGCTCCCGGTTACGCGATTTCATCCCATCCAGATTTGCGCATCCAAAGCGTCACACCGAACGACATCAAGCGCATTCCTAACCCGTTACTCCTGCAAACTTAAGGGTTTCTTATTATAAAAACCCATATCTAAGAGCCCGAATCTGCTCTTATCCTGGCATAATGTGCCATGCTCAGCCGGGTCCCCAACAGTCGCGTCTTCATGCCATGCACCAACTGCAGTCTCTCCTGTTTCTTCCTTCCCCTCCCTTCGTTTTCTTCTCCTCTTTAGGGGTCTGTACCTTTCAGAGGTGGACTAGTGAGTATATAGAGTAAGACAGAGAGAAATGTGCTGCGTACCCACGGGGACTCAAGTGAACGTTGCTTCCAAACGCAGCGGCGAGCTTTGATTCAATTGGGCGCGCGCTCCTCCTGTGGGTGGTGCGGCAAAGTGAATTTGACTCGCGCGCTCGGTTTATTTCCCACGAGGATAAAAGGCTTTCGGCCGTATTCATTTTAATGAGGGCACGCTGGTTCGCCCTGCTTCAGAAACTCTGTAAAAGCAGTGCACGCAAAGTATTTGTCTGGAATATCTAATGATGCCCTATAGAGGGGCTATATTTGCATGAGATGTGGCCACATATGGGGATATATGTGACTAATGTTATGGTCTAATCCAAAATGATGGAGGACCATCGAAGCGTAAAGCATAAGAGTGACAGGAATAACGCAAAGATTCATAAATGGGAGGTCAATCGGTGCTAGTTGCCACACATTTCACTCTAGTGAACATCTCTCAGGGTAGGTTTATTTTTGAAAGTCAATTTCTGAAAGTCAAGAACATACCCTAAAGTCTTAAAACGCTATTAAATTATTTAATTTCCATGAGAATATGAAAAGCATGCAGCTCATTTAACAAAACTTTGTTAAACAATGAAGTTGCCTCAACTGGAACAAGCAGTCATGAAAATGCAAAAACCTTATTTTAACTATTGTTTTGGCCAGAAATGTTGGCCTTGGCCCTAAAATGTCAAGAAAATATCCTTCAATTTTGAAAGAAATGCTAGGTTTTTGAAACCAAAATATAAAACGGCTATTTATATGTAACTCATAAACAGAGCCATTTGGCTAAAGGCATTTTAATTTAACATTAGGTCTAATGAAAAAGATCTCAAAATTAAACTCGGAATCATATTCAGAATGTTTAAGTAAACAGCTACAGCATCTATTATTCACAGAAAGAGTCCCAAAAGAAATATAGGTTCTTAGCATAACAATTAGATAGAAAACTTTGTTTATTGAGCTTTATTATTGTTGGCAGCCATGTCTAAAGTAACTTTCTTTGCCTAAGGAATTTTGTCTTAGACCTCTTAAACTGGTTCACTAAAACACAAATATAATAAAGTACTTTATCAAAAACATTTCTGTTTAAAAGAAGTTGAGAAAATATGGCATGTTTTTCCCAAATGATGCTGAGCAAAATCCTTTTGAGTTTTCCCTATAAACTGAAGTGGTCTGGCAAACTCATCCAACATGAACAGTTTCGGCAGTTCACCATCATCCCTGCCCTTCATCCTGGCTGCCTATTGATTTTGTTCCAACTCATCCTTACTTCAGAACCAGAGCAGATGGAGCCAGAAGACTGGAGTCGGGCCCAGATCAGGCCCCTGTATGTCAGCATGAATCATACAACAGATTCTGTGGGACCTTACTGATCAGAGACTCAGTGATCAGTGGGCTCTGCCCCATAAACATGCATTCTTAATCACAGAGGGAGGAAAGAATCAGAGCAGGAAAAAAGGAGCTGTCAGATTCATCTAGCTCATGGGCTTTTTAGTGCCTGATTTCATATTTGTCCCTTAAGTGTGCTCTTTTAGCAGGGCTGTGTGTGACCGCAACTGCTTTTGCAACTGATCTTTGTCACAATGTATGGCATTTTAATTGTATTCTCACATATTTGGTATAGTGTGCCCCCTTCTGATCATACAGAGACAAATGGAAAATATCCTTTTCTAGCACCTTTAACCAAAACAAAAAAGATTGATCTCACTATTTATGTATGTTTTCTGTAATAGCATTGCCATGCAGGTTTACTAATGTATATACGAGTTGTGATCTCGTAATAATCACATGCTTATATAGTGAGATCTGGATATCATAGTTTTAGACACAGAAGACAAGCTTTTCCTTTCCACTGCTTCCGGAGGCAATTGAATGTCAGATCGAAAGATTCTGTCAGCTCTGCTTCCTTATGCTGTTTTTGCTGTGCAAACAGGGTGGTAAACAAACAGCTTCAGATGGATGGAGGGGGGATCGGCTTCAGAACGCATTGCTGCTTTTGAGTGGGAGGAACTAGGGTTTTTTTTATTATTTTTTCCTGCCGGCTTAGATGTTGTGGAGATGTTAAATTTATTCCCCAGTCCATGATGCTTCTACTCTTCTCAAATGGCAAAAAAAGAGAGCGTATGCTATTTTGGGAAATGAAGTGGGTTAGCAGTGCTGTCTGACAGCTGCCACAGGGCTGCTTATCCATAATAAACAAAGCTGGGTGAAATATGTTTGTGTGGCACCAAGATACCTGTGTGTCATGAGAACAAGCTGAGAGGTTGTATACTTGTTCCCTTTAAGCCAGAGTTTCCTTTTGGAAGCATGATGTGAAAGGAATGGTCAGTCATGCTGCCAGTTATTACAGAACATTTCTCCACAGTTTGTAAGGAACAAACAAACAAATATATTTTTACAAGAATAAAATTAATATGGCGGTAGGGACAGAAAGCTTTCCTTTTAATCGCTAACAAATCTAAACTACATCAACAATAATTTAAATCATAAATAAGCAGATAGAAAAAATATATATTGCAACTTAGTGCACAAACCAATAAATAAGTATAAACACTCCAAATATATATATATATTTAAAAAAAAAAAAAATCATTGATGATTTCCTGTAGGTTACTGTTAATGTTTTGTAGCTCTTTGATTGGAAAATGTATTTACCTGCAGAGTCCTTCACAAGTCTTCATGAACTTCAAGTCTTCATCACTGGCAAACATTAGAGTAATTTTGCAGGTTTGTTTCTGATTGTAGAAAAATATTCGCTTAATCCATCGTTCCTGTTTGTTGTTATGAAGTATCGTGATACTGTTTTGTAAAGTTACCAGGGTGAACTACCAGAATGATTCGGACTGAATCACAACCCAGTTTTTATGAACCATTTAGGGTTTTGTTAACACGCTTCATGGGAACAAGCTAACTAAGCTATCTAAAAAAGAGCATTTCTTGCAAATTGAGAATCTAACCATACTCCAGAAATTATGGGAAATGTGAATGATGATTAATGTATTTACAAATATAAAATGTAAGAATTCATAAATGTCCTTTAACAAAAAGATGAGCTTTACTGTACAATGTACATTATTACATCAGTGTTACTCAACTAAAGATTGATAAATCACTTTGGTTCAGTAGTCACAATGCCTTTTGATGAGCCTGCTCTTCTGCTATTGGTCTCGCTGGTCTGAGCTTCTCTCTCTCTCTCTCTCTCTCAGTATAATAACATAACCGCTCTGCTGATGGATGGCCGTTTCCACAAAGCTAAACAAACACTCTCCAATAGAGTGATTGCAGGCCATTAAGCCATTCTATCAAGACCAACGGACAAATATCTAGAGGAGCTGGGGTCCCTGTGGTGGGGATATAGATCTATTCTTCAGCCCCCCACTGTCAGCAATTTTGGATTAATCTCCAGTTTAGATTTCAGATCCAATCTTAAGGCCAATCTGTGTGGACCACAGTAACATGTTTTTTAAGAGTCAATTGATTACAACTTTCTACCAACTCCTAGATCATTTTCCAGACACGACAGAGCACTGAGTTATTTTACTTAATAACCCACAGCATGTGAACTATTAATTATTCATTTCAGAACTTCAGTGAGGGTTGAACTGGAGGGAAGGGCCTTGGACTGTAATGGTAGGAAAATCCTCATTTCATCTAAATGGGGCAAAGACACCCGAGAGAGGACATTGTGGCCTCTTATCTGAAGCTTGGTCTTTTCTATAAAAAAAAAATAATAATAAAATAAAGATAATGACAGTCTGAATTTACTAGGGCCTCCAAGCAGTGGCTTAAATTAAGATTGTGTGTGTACTGATAGGGAGAGAGTGCTAAATAATTATGCAAGTCAAGGGCAGACTGCATTAAAGTAGGGGTAAAAAATATAAAGTTTGGGCTCTTTTGATTAGGGACAGTAATTGGCCCCCTAGCAACCACAAAGCAACACACTGAGGACAGACATTTCCATGGGTAGGTTTGCACACAAAATCAAGTTTTCTCCATTTCAAACCTTTTTTTTTTTATTGTGTCTGCTACTCTGTGTTTCCACCACCAAGGAAGATTTATGTACTTTAATGACAGGATGTAATTTAGACCTAAAGGTTGCACGAATCAACTACGGTCTATTACACTATGCATAATCAAACCTCTACATTTTTCACTCCAGTTGCTTTTCTCCTTCTCCTGTCTCTATGGTGCTGTATAATAGCTCAAGTACTTCAGTACCACAACAATGTTAATTATGAAAGAAAAAGGACGAAGAACAGTATTTGAGTGCAATACTAAACCCTAGTGTTCAAACACTGCAGTGCAGAATTTATGATTTATTTATATAACTGCATAACAGACTTTCAGGCTGGTTTGTGAGCTGTTCCATTTCTATATGTATTTATAATTTAAAATAGTGGGTTCCACTTTCCTTGCATGTCCATGATCCTCTCAATGGATTAGGTTGCTTCTGTTCTGAACATGTTCCTGCGAGATTGTTCTGCAATAACAACACAGCAAAAATGGATGTGGTAAAACTTTGATTACCCACTGAAACAACAATTACACCCAGGAGGAAAACCAAGCATTATTATTTTATTCTCAGAGCAGAAGAGGCAGATTTATTAAACCACATAGGCTACATAATATTAGTTATCAAGCTGCATAAGAAGCCTAAATGGAAAGTAATTTATATCCATGCTATGCATTACTGTCAGAACATCCTATATGATATTTCACAGAGTGCTGGTGCTATTATTCATTATTCATCTAGGACACTGGTGTGGTGTACAGAGGTCATGAGAAGCGCTTGTTTTCTTCTGTATAGGTGAAAGTGTCTCCCTGGAAGGGCAGCGCTGGAGGCTGGTTGTAGATGCCCATCAGGAAGATGCAGATGGTTCCTAATGTCATAACTGGAGTGACCACATAGAAGCAGAGTCGGTCCACTGTTCTGGCAATCCCACTCCAGTTGTCCTTTTCCTGAAGAAGAAACATGTGTTATGCTTGTGAAAAAAATTATATTTATATGAAAAAAATAATACTAATCCAATTAATTTTTCACACAGCACCGTCTAGTTATGTTCATGTTGTGCATGTGCTTAATGTAATTAAATGAATCATTAAATTAAATGGATAAAAATTTTTATTAAATTAATAATTAATTTAATTTAAATTAATATATAGTTTTATAAGATAAATTCATAGTGGAAATTAAAACGTGATAATATTTGGAATTGTATTTAATTTATACAGTAAATAATAATATAATAAAATGATATTATATACAATTCTGAAATATTATGCATAATATACCTTTATATTAATATAACATATTTATATGTTAAAAGGATCCAAACAAAATGAACAAACAAAAAAATATGTTCCAAATTATTCAGAAATACTAGATGCAATTATTATTGTAATCTAATTTGTGATACATAAATAACTATAAAAACATGCTGTGTCAAATATTCTTAACACATTTTGTCAACAAGGTTTAAAAGTCTGTTGGGTTAAAAAAACAACAACATTGGATTTAATTGTCTTTTTACCTCATTATAGTCATTTTTTTCGTGCATGTGCTTAACGATGTAATTGGCTCCTTCAACAGCTGGCTTCATCTCGTTGTACAGCTGATCCGACATCTCTGAGTCATTACTGGATGTGTACGCTGTGAAGAATTTACTCTTTTAATGGTATTCAAGTGTGATAACACTTTAAATATGATCATAATGTGAGTTTAAAGTGTTATGCTGATCATGTGGGACTGACTAGCTTTGGGAGTTGGGCGAGCAGCCATGCCATGCCTCTCAGACTGCTTCTCAAACATCAGTTCGCTGCGTGATTTAACACTGTAGTACTCCTCGGCCTGGGCGATGTACCCCAGTGAGCTGGAACGCCGTGGCAGCGCTCCCTCCAGGCTGGGTTTGTCATCGGCTGGACGGGACATGTGGAGAAGACGAGGCAGTCGCTCCAAAAAGAACTGTAGCCGACAAGATGAGCAGTCGTTGAAGAAATAGTGCAAATGGAAATTTGCTAAAAATTTAATCACCCTCAGACCAACCATTTGTTTCTTTGTAGGACAGAAATGTAGCACTACATCACTTGCTCACCAATGGAACCCCTGCAGTGAATGGGTGCCGTCAGAATGAGAGTCTAAATTGCTAAATATATAAAAAATCATAATAATCACAAAAGTCACAAAAGACTTCAATCCTTCGATTAATGTCCTGTTAAGTAAAAAGCTGTGTGTTTCTAAGAAACAAATCCATCAAGTTGTTTTAACTTTAAATTGTTGCTTCTGGCCAAAATCCCTAATAATTCTTACTCCTATGAAAAAGTCCACTAAAATTGTTTTAGAATGGTTTTCACTTGTATATGGGGCTTAATCTGTGCATATCTCTCTCCTGATTCAGACAACATTTTTACTGCATGGAGAAAGCAATATTATGGATATAAGACTTGTGTGTTGACCCAGAAACAAGGTTAAATAGAAATTTGATTTGTTTCTTACAAACACACAGCTTGTAGCTTTTCCACTGGATTTGTGTGAATCTCATATAGATTTTTATGATGTTTTTATCAGCTGTTTGGACTACCATTCACTGCAGAGGATCCATTGCTGATCAAGTGATGTAATTCTAATGTTTAAATGCACATCCTGAGGGTGAGAACATTTTCATCAAATTTTCATTGACAAATTGCTTTTGTTTTTCTTTTATAAGTTACTTTGGATAAAAGCTTCAGCTAAATGCATAAATAAGTAAAAAATAAATAAATGTAATCTTTAGCAAATGTCAATCCTATTTTTCATACTGTACATTATAATGTTATGAGATCAAAATCCATTGAAAGTATTTAAATTACTTGATTTTGCTATTGTTAGTGTCTGACTTTTTATTCATTTAGACAAAATACTACAGAAAGTTATTATTGAACATGAAATGAAAATAATGATAATAATAATAAATTATGCATATGGTACTCTTACACACCATCAATAAAAAAAGCAAAATTTTTGGACACAATAGTCAAAGTTTATCATGCATGAGATTATCAGTTCACGTGCAAAAAAACGTAATTATTGCAGAGACAAGTGAGGGCCTGACCTCTCTGGTCCATTCGGTCATGACATGGGTGCTGGGGGTCCGAAAATGCAAGTTGAGCACGATTACGCAATTCAGCACCACCACAGTGACCAATACCATGATAAACATCAGATACCTGTCAACAGATATTAATTGTTATTATTTTACTGTTGCTAATTGATAAACTGTGTATTTATTTAAAATCAATACTTTAGTACCGTCAATAGCTTTATGAGTTTATTCTATATTACTGATACTGAAACATCCTCATGCAATAAATCTGATAGTGGCATACTTCACAATTAAGGGAACTGCCATAGACGTCTCAGGCAGACGCTGTGAAATTAGCAGCAGAAACACAGACTGAGCCAGCAGCACAGAGATGGACAATGTCATCTTCTCACCACCTGAAACAGGAAAAAGATCGAATGACATACCGTTTTGTAACATATATGGATTTTAATATATGTAACAAACAAATTAATGGCTTCCTTCAATAAACTGTCATTGTATTTCTGTCATATGTACAGTATGGTAAACAGCAGGATCACTCACTGTCCGCAGGCAGGTAGTAGACGAGTGAAGCCAGGAAAGAGATGAGCATGCAGGGAATGATTATATTGACAACGTAGAACAGGGGTTTACGTCTAATGATGAGATAAAAGGTAATATCCTGGTGCTTGTTGCTTTCCACTGGGATGTTTTTATAAATGTTGTTCCTGGCAGGCTTGTGAACTATTTCCCACTCGCCATTTTCTGCAAGAAAGGAGACAGAAAGATTGCGTATCTGGATGAAACAGCAGAAAAAGATAAATATCCTTCTGTTAGAGCTCACCTGTGAATCCCTCCGGATCAATAACGATCCATTCCACCTTGTAGGACTTTCCCTCTTCGTTCTGCTCCTCTTTCAGATGTAAACTAATCTCTTTGGCATTGTAAGTTAATGAGCTGATAGAGACAGAATGAGTGTCGTGGGGGTCATTAAGCAATAAAATACCAGAAGTAATTCATGCAGCAGGTAATAATATGTATAAACATACTACAAAACATACCTAAACTTTAGTGAGCAGTTCTGCCAATCGAAAGGGAAGTAGTTGACGTTTATCGAGCAGGAGCTTCGAAATATAGCTGGAGGCAACCAGTACACATATCCACTGGGATAGATCAACACATTGCAGTAATAGGCCACCTGGAACTGGGCATCATTGCTATTTTAAAGAAAAATGAATGATGCTGCTTTCATAAAAAAAACATCAATATCGAGAAATAAAACATGATGGAGAAAGACAGCATACTTGTTTTCGAGAACAATCTCTGGTAACCAGACCATACTTGGCGGCAGGCGCAGGACGGGAATGTTATCAAACTCTGTTTCATTCCACTCGAGTCTATAATCAGTCCAGCCCTTAAGAAAACAAGAGGGAAATATATTAGAGAAGACATATTAAATACTAAATACTAAACAAAAAATATATATATAAATTAAACCACACATTTAGGAATCCATATAATGTACTTACATGCTCCATCCACACATTTGTTAGTAATGTTTCATCAACTTCTTTCTGTCGTGGAAAAAACATCTTTGTTTGACAGTCTGGCACAGTATCAGACAATATTTATTTGACATATATTAAAGTATGAAACTGTTTATACTGGCAGTATTATGTACTCACCAAGGAAATAAGATTAGAAAGTGTCAGTGCAAGATAAATGTCTACAGTATCATCTTTATTTTGGACCGGACGAAGCTCTTTGTTGTAGCCACGCTCCTTAAAAAGGTAGTTTATGAGGCGTTCCTCTTCATTCCGGCCCCAACATCCTACAAAACAGAACATATCTTCACCTTTCAGAAAGTTTGATCAAATATTTATATTTGGGTGCCACATTTTTATGAAGCAAATAGCTAAATGGATGTAGTACTTTTACAAAACAACATAATTGTAGGGGTCCGCTACGTAAAATCAAAAGTCATCGTAAAAACATAATAATCATCATCTTCTACTGATAAAATAACAATCTTTTATATAATGCAATCAGCATTCAGTTTTTTATTAAAGTGCTATAACTTATTTAGTAGTTGTGTTACTTTATAAGCACGAAAGAACAGCTGACAGATATTAAGCTATTAAATATTTCATTAGTTTGTCCTACCTTGGAGAAAGAAGGAAAAAAAGGACACCGTGAACAGATGTAGAAAGCTTTTCATCATGTCATGCCGTTGTATGACTTCCTTTCACTGTTATTGTCGTGCACAACCAGGGCTTTTCAGCACAGCTTTTCCCCTTGACTGACACAGACAGGTGTGGAATCAATCCAGAGAGGAAAAGAGCACACACATAATGTCCAATGTTGACTACCTGCACTAAAGAGACTGTAGGGGGTGCTCAGCTATATTTAAGGGCCCAAAATGAGAGTGAGCCAAGTAGTCAAAAAATATATGTCCTTTTCATAAAACTCATTCTTATCTCAGCCAAGAAGTCGACCCAAAGTAGCCCTCATAAACTGTGAGATACCAACTGCACCGCTCTCCACTTTGGTCCACATGGCTAGTCTAAAAATGGACCAACAACATTCCAGTGGTGATCCTACAGCAGGCCACCTGTCACCAGAACAGAATGTGTTTGCACAGACAGTGTGAGTCTTTAAGGCAAAAGTCAGATCAGCTTTCAGTGCTGGCTGACATGAGTCGGAAAAGAGGTTGGATTTTCATGGTTTAGTCATTTATTTTATTTCCTCTTTTGCTACTATACAAGCTCTAGGATCTCTTGAAAATGGCCAGCAGAGGGAGCTAAAAGATAACTCAAGTTTTTAACAGGGAGCCAACAGAGCAACGCCAAAGATGGGCCGCAGATTTTCACATATTTATCCATTTACTCAGTGCTTTGGCATAAAATTTGGGATTAGCCAAGTCTTAAATTGTGTATTTTAGATCATGTGATTCTGAATTAACTGATAAGGAAAATAAATAAACACTGCTATATCTGGTTTTATTTGTATTCTATTCAGATTTTCATTCTTGTCACTTTACTAATACTTAAAAGCGACAAGAGCTGATGAATGGCTACTAGTACGCAAAACTGGGTGCCATCAATATTGGAATATACTGAACCACAAAATTGCAAATGGTTACTAGTAACATGCTACTTGTAACTATTGGGATGCGGAAATAGGAATAAACACAAGTGGATAATTTATATTGGAGTAAACAATGAAATTAAGAAATACTAGTCAATAATTGATTACTTTCTTGTAATAGGTAAATAGTAATAATAGTTTAATTCCTAGTTAAACGTCTTACTGTATTATTGTACTGTCTTTCCCTCGCGCATCTTTATTTATTTATTTCTCCCTATTCCCTCCCCTTTCAAACCCGGATGAATGACTTCACTTTTCCGTCTGGGTTTCCTTTATGGTCTCGAGATCTCCCTGTATTTCTCGCAAGGGCTCATCAGCAGGCGGACGCATCCCTCCTTTCTCCGGTACAACCGACGGTTCGCTCAGGAGAGCAGCACACTGGACCTGCTGAGAGAAAGTTGCTCCAAGCTCTTACCTGGAGTTATTTTCCAACACTGAGTAAAAAAAGTAGTAGTTTATAAAGACTTTATCCATAACTTCCTACAAATAATAGGCTATTAGCTTTTCCTCACAACTTCTTAGCTGGGAATTTGAGTAGGATAGCCATGTCCGAAGTGCTGCCATACAACGAGGGGAAGATGAACGGCTACGGGGCGGACAGTGATGTCAGTCAGCTCTCCTTCAGCTGTCGACTGCAAGACACGAACTCGTTCTTCGGAACGTCACAGTCCAAAAGGCCACCGAAACTCGGGCAGATTGGCAGGGCAAAACACGGTAGGTATCATACGGGTTAATAAAACTTTAAAATAAATTAATGTATGCAATCCCCATAACATATTTAAATTGATCTTGCCTGGAACGATGGCTAATAAACATGAAAAACAGAGCACAGTGTTACACAGACAAACACAAATTATCAGATATGTGAAAAAAAACAGTAAGCTTAATAAAAAAAGTGAGTATAAAGAAATAAATCTGAACAAAATGTCAAATATATGCTTTTAAAAATACTCTTGGAATGTATAAATATGCATTATATTGAATTTACATTTTACAGTTAACATATATGTATTGCCTTATGTTTTATAATTTTCACTGTAAATTTAATGGGAATTTATTTATTTATTTATTAATAATATTTTTGCATTGAAATAAAATCGAATATAATTTTTCACTGTATGTGATGAGGGAACCTACAGTTAACCAATTCCAGTTATAATTATTTTTACTAAAATGATCTTAGTGAACATACTGTACAGTACATTTAAAAAAAATGGCCCTTGATAGCACATTTTCCTGCTGACATAATTAGATAAATGCTGCTTTTCTTACCTTTATGCATACAGTTTAAAAGCTCTACTAAACATCTGTGTCCTCTCTCCACAGTGGTCATCGAAGATGACCGAATAGACGAAGTTCTCAAAGGGATGACAGACAAGTCAACTCCCGGTGTGTAAACTTGAAAGATTATGCTTTTTCAACCTTTTCTTTTAATCACCGGTTTGACGCACTTGTCGCCTGTGCATGTGAACGAGAGGTGAAGATGGTTCAGTGTATGAGTACAGGACGAAGGATGAAGAGCCACTCTGCACAATGGGTTAAAATAGCAAGATTTGAAGATGCTGGCAATTCTCCAACTGAAACCCATCCCAAACCGCTGCTGTGAAGAAAGCCTCCCAAGATTTCTGGTCATTAAGCCCCTCGTCTCATAGACGCCGTGGGTCTGGGTGTGAGATTTCATCACGACATCAACAAACAGAAGCCCCTGTTTCATAGGCATCTATCAAACAATGAGCTGCTCGTTCAAGGGAGCTGTCCAGTTCAGCACCTGAAGCACAACTTGACTGTCTTTCCAGAGAAATAAGCTACATATATATATTGCATGGAAATGGGATGATGTATGTAATCGAGGGAAGATTTTATTCACTTCCGTCACATCTACATCCATTCCATTTTCAATCCTTGACTGATCATATGCCCAAAATACATTTTATATCCACTTAACGCCAGCGAGGAAGATCTGAAGAATCAGCAATGGAGCGAAAATGAGAAGGAGTGCTTCTTGTTTGATTTATTGCATCTTTTCTATGACTGTTTATTGGTTTGGCGTCGTGTATAGAGTAATATATACGGTTCTCTTTGCATGAGCTTTTCTCTTGTGCCATTGTGGGTGTTTCCACCTCTTTTAAACCCAGGCACGTTTGTTTTTACTGAAATCAATATTTGTATTTTTTATATCTGAATATTTGTTACTCAGAACAAGACTAATAGATCATCAATACAGACAGGGTATGTGAGGATACAGAGGCATAAAACATAATCATAGAGGACAGAGTGAATGTTATTTTGGGGAGGGGTTTTCACACATTAGCATAAACATGCTTTCTGTTGCAATAAGTGATCATGTCTTTGTTGATAATGAAATGGTTTGGAAATATAATTTCAGAGTATGTTCAACAGCACCCTCACTGTAATTACATCAGTGTTTTTTTGTTTTGTTTGTTTGTTTTTTGAGCATATCAGTTGATTATTTATTTATTTGTTCTTGTATCATTTTAAAATGTTCAGTGTGTGGTTTATTGTGCATGAAATATTTTTCAAGCTTAAACTAATTTATGAAGCAAAAAAATGTACACAAATGTCTCTGCATTATACAAATTAATGAATAAATGAATTCAGATGATTTATTCATAATGAGGTTTCTTTCTTTATATTTGTACTTTAATAACTGGGGGGGGGGGGAAATGAGAACATACAGTAGATCCATAAATGACTAGCAATAGCAAATACTGAGAGAAAAATAAAAACAGTGAACTGCAGAACATGGGCAATCCTTTAATTTGGATACAATCTGATGAATTTAAGGGGTCTCTGAGGCTCTTAATGCAGGAATGAGACCGAATGGGATAAATTCAGCTGTTTTCAGAAATTATAGTGAGTGTTGCCCCTTTAACCAAGCTGAGAGAATATAAAAATATGAATATATTGGAATGGAATAATCAATGAACATACACTGTAGCGCATGCACCAGGGCATGCAAACCTTCAGCTGGTTTAAATAAACTTGCAGATAAATAAACCTTACTAGTTTATACTCATAAAAATAGCTATTCTCTATTCAGACCAACACAATAAACAGCTAAATAATAAACAATTAATGTATGTAACCAGATAATGATCAACTTAATGAAACTGTACTTCCATCAGGGGATGACTATATCTATAATATCCAAATGTGAGCACGGGACACCCGAACACTGCACAGTACACACTAAACCACTCGTCCATCTCCTATAATTATGATCCCATAATTCCACTCACCTGAAACAATCCTCCATACACCCCTTGGAGATAAACCCTTCTTTAAACAACTAGAGCACATAAGCCATTATTGAGTGATCTTTCCACCGGGCTTAAACAATCATACAACAAGAACAGGAAGGTGACGTTTGTTTTGAAGCAAAAAGGGTGTCCAAACTGACCAGTTTGACAACAGGGCAGATGTTTGTTTTCAAGTGAACATCTTTGCTTTAGGTGTTTGAAACAAAATAATATTATAAAATATTATTAGCAAAAGCCTGCAAAAAAGGCCTAATATCTAATTTGATAATGCTGAGTTAAAACATATCAGTAACAACTTTATAACACATACAGACAGCTTAAAAGAAGAAGATATTTCATTATTTTCCCCCCTTAAAATCTGTAATTTTCTATCACTGTTTGAAAATAATAAAATACCCACAGATGCAGCTGAAAACATCTGGGCCATGTTTGCATTTTCCTCACATTTTAACCTTGTTTTCATAACTTCAGATTATAGCCTAAAATAATATCCTTAGTATCATTCATACATCAGAAAATCGCCTAGCGAATTGAACAGAGAGTTTTAACCCGACTCAGACGAAGATAGCAATCATGCCCTTTCCTGTCTATGATCGTGCCATTGTGGCAGTTTTTATAATTTCTTTACTTTACAAATAGTTTTTTAAATAAAAAATGCAGGTTTAAAAATAAACACTTATTTAAATAGACTGCATCAGTGATTTACATATTTATGAATTTTCTGCATAATTCTATTTAGCAGTTCAAATGTGCTTTCATCTGTATTCGCTTGTTAAGTCTGACGTCACGTAGCAGCGCTTCTGTGTCCAAACGCTCTATCAGTTACAACGAGAAAACAACCAAAGGTGCTAATATAAACTCACAATGTTATAGAATACTAGCGAAAAAGTTATAATCGTAACATTTACCTCCATACTGAAGTCCCAGATAGCCAGACAATGAAAATATAAATATAAAAAAATATATAAAAATTATTTGTGTTTGGGACGCTGTGAGCACGGAGACTGTAGTGTATACCGTAAGTTTGAAAGCGTTTAGCTTAAATTATTAATATGAATAAACAGTGCTCATAAACGGCTGCTGAGGTCGTATTCTCAAGTGAAGCGAGTTGAGGCTTGGACCCGGAAACAGCGCTTCTTACGTCATCACTTAACAACCGAATTACAACCACAAATCCTGATCCAAGAAGGTTCAATTTCAGTTAAAAAGTTTCATTTGCTGTAACAGTTTTCACGATGAACCAAACGAATGCCTCCTAGAAGGTGTGTAATTGGCCATGAAGTAGGCTAGTGCCTCAACTAGCACAGAACAATCTAAAAAACACTCAAGATCCTTTTCTTAACGAGATCTAGACTCAAATTACATTTCAGCAGAGAATTAAAAATGAAAGATTTCTGGTTTATTAATGCAGAGTTTGTGTTCTGCTGAGGCTTGGTGTAGTGCTTGATGTTTCTTTGCAACAAATCCAGAGGAGAGGCGTCGGACCACTACAGGAGCTCTGGTAGGCAGGATACACCTCACTGCTGACACACACACACACACACCAACATGTCATTGTGAGTTTGAATTTCAGATTGAATGTTAGGGGATATTTAAGACAACATTCTGAAACTGAATGGAAGAAAGGCTGAGTATGCTGAAAACAAATAAGGAACAAAAGAAAGGTCAGACGAGGAGAGACAGAAGAACGAAGAGGCAAAATACATTTTTGAGTCTTTTTTTAGTATTTAATGAAATCTGTTTTTCTTTTCTTATCTTTGTTATATCACCCATAATCTCGGATAGCATGTCCATTTATGTGCATTCTTTGTGATTAAAGTTTTTTTTTTTTTTTGAGAAAGTTGACCAAGTGCACCATTCAGATCTAAATTGATGTACCAAAAAGGATACAGAAGTATAATTTAAATGTGAAATGAAGGAAAAAAAAAAACTGAAATAGAATGACAAGAAGAGATTTACCAGATTTAATTTAATATAATAATTATTATTTTTAACATAAACATGCTATTACACATAAACATGCTATCATAAATATGGAAACATATATGTAGCAAAATTCAATTTAAAATGTTATATGCAACAGAAAAAAATATTTGTAAGTTATTCAGACAGGTTTATTATAGTTAATATATATATATATATATATATATATATATATATATATATATATATATATATATATATATATATATGTATGGCATATATATTTATGGCTTAATTTGATAATTATTTCTTCAAATACATATTTAATTTAATTTTTTATTACATTAATTGTAATACAATTATTTGCATAATAATTACTGTTATAAAATAATATAGTGGACTTTTTGAATGTTGTGTTAACAAATTTGTGTCCAAATTTTCTGAACCATTTCATGCATAAAGTCATGTTTAGAGTGTCCTATGTGAACGTTCTGCATTTATTTTCTACATACTGTGTCACAGAATAAAAACTCAGCATCCAGCCAAAAATGTAAAAATATTTTGTCACAGAACCTTTTTTGACATTGTTTTGAATTGTATGTTAGCCAATTTACTGGCTTGTGTTATGTATGCATATGTATATGTAATATATTGCACATTTATGACTTTCTTTTGTTTGTTTTTATACCTTACACCATGAACACACTTTCTATATATCATTACGGATTCTTGAGCTAAAGGTTTTCCAGTTCTTAATGTCATTCAAGGCAGATGAGGAGACTGTCAGAACAGGGTGGGGTGGAATTAAACATTGTCCTTCAATGACAAGAAGCTTTAAATGGAAGTTTCATGATTTCAAATGTTTATATAATCCTTGAGCATGGGATTAAACCTTTATGGGAGCATCCCAAAGGAATTCCATTAATGGAATGCTGTATGCAGTGTTGAACGTTAGCAGGATTAGATGAAAATCCTTCACAAGCAGTATTTCACTGCCATTCATCCTTGACTACAGTGAATTTTCTAGAGAATATCCATTAATAGAGAAAGTAACTAAGACACATTTTATCATATCCATGAAAATGCCAAGAAAAAGTTGCATTATTCATTACATCTTTAAAATACAATAAATAAAATGCAATATAAAGCTGTTGTAAGCTGTGTCTGATAAGTATTGTTTATTTGTCCTCCATGCAAAGCTAAAAATAAATCACTTTGGATTTTTTGTCCAAAGAGTAAAAAGAGAAGTACAGTTATAAACAGAACAGTGACTATACTGACTTACAATTCAGTTCAAAATAAAGACAAATGTGAGAGATGGAAAAACATGTTGTGTGGAGAACAGATAGTGATGATATATTGTTACTTACCTACTAGAATGACTAGTAAAATGTAGGTATCTTAAAGGAATAGTTTACCCAAAAAGAAAAATGTACTCACCCTCAGGCCACCCAAGATGAGTTTGTTTATGCATCTGAACAGATTTGGAGAAAATTAGCATTACATCACTTGCTCATAAATGGATCATCTGCAGTGAATGGGTGCCGTCAGAATGAGGGTCTAAACAGTTTATAAAAGCATCATAATATTTCAGAAGTAATTCTCCACTATTCATCTATATCATGCATGGCCTAAGGGTGAGGGACTAAAAGCCCCCTTAAAAACAATGTGATATAAAACGTATATTACATTAGATTAAATATTGATGTCAGAATATAATATGGGTAAAAAGAAATGCTAACATTTTTGTTCATGCAGACATTATGTAAAAATAAGGAAAAGTGTGATGAAAAAGGTGAGTCAGCTAATGTATAATGTTAACAGGCTATGTTTCAGTGTATATCTGATGAATAACATTTTAGCTGTGACTCATTGTACAGTATGTGTGAATGTGACCCACAATTCATTCTTCATTAGCTCACTGTGGGGTTTCCCTCAAACACCAGCTGCTGGAATGTATTCAAGCTTAATTGGACCACCAGGTTTTTTGACCAGTGAGTCAGTGTGTGTCTGTTTTAAACAGATGTGGGAACTATGGGGGGTTCCTTCTGATTATATACAGAACACCACCTGTTCATCACCGAGTCTGTTGTCTTGAGGACAAACCTAAGTGTCAGGTTATATTATGTCATTAAGATTTCAAACAGGAATCAGACTGACTCTTGTATGACTGAATTTAGCACTACATCACTTGCTCACCAATGGATCCTCTTCGGTGAATGGGTGCCGTCAGAGTCCAAACAGTTGATAAGAACATAGAAATTCCCCACAAGTAATCCACATGACTCCAGTCCAGCAATTAACCTCTTGTGAAGTGAAAAGCAGCTTGTTTATTAGAATAGAAAAATGAGTATTAGAACAGAAAAAAATTTGATTCATTTAATGATTTTTGAAATGTCTTTAAAATGCACAAAAAAAATGCATTAAATTCTATAACTGAATTTAAAAAAATTATATAAATGCATCAAAAACTTGCATTATAAATACACCTAAATACATTTAAATGAATAAATATCATACCATGTTAAAGGAAGTTTACCCAAATTGTTCCAAAACTTTATTAATTTCGTTCTTCTGTTGAACATAAAATAAAATATTTTGAAAAATACTATAGTATGGAATAAAAAATACAATGGAAGTCAATGGCTACCAGCAACTGGTTGAAATTATTACAAAATGTTCATTTTTTGGATGAACTATCTCTTTAGAGAGCCCATCAAACAAAAACAAAAAAAACTGTATCTTATATTTTCCGTGGTTTGAACAGCTGTTCAGTATTAGAATGGTGTCTTTAATAAAGTTTAAAGTCAGGTGTATTTTATAAACCGGTCATTTGACACATCACATTTACCACAGGTGACCTTCTCACATGTTTGAGCACATCAGATCTGGCATTTCTTTAGCATGAGTCAGACGAATCCTTGAAGCGTGCACTGTCATCTAGTGCGCAGAGATCCATCGTCATGGCAACCATGTCTGAATTCAATAGTAGACTGTTATTAAAAGAGCGAGACGCGAGATACTCTTTACCAGCGAGAAACATCCATTCATCACAGCACGATGTCTCAGCTGTCAAACATTTAAAATCAAGGAGAAAAGGAAAATGTGTATTATTGAATAAATAACGTAACAGATGCCTAAAACGTCATTTAGCTGAGTCACGTTCCCGCTCCGCCTGAGGCCTTGGTGACTTTTCTGAATTGAAAGGCTTGAATGTTGTATAACTTGCATTGCTATTTTCTCCACACCTTGCAAAAAATCGTTTTGACTGCACCATACCGTCTCTAAAATACCTCAAGAGCAGGTTCTCACAAAACGCTTTAATAGTTTGTGTAAATATACACTAGACGAATGCGGAATCATGCACGTTTATATCTTGCAATTCTGAGTTTATATCATACAGAATTGCAAGAAAAAAGTCAGAACTGTGAAAAAAAAATGACACTTACTTTTTTGATGTCACCGTCTAAAAATCACTAATTAACCTAATAAACTGAAATCTAGAATGATCTACAAAACTACAAAATTATATACAATTAATAAAAACAAAACTGTTCATCTGAATTTTAGATTCAGGAGCATTTTCATTAGTGGTCTCCTTTCCAGATCTCATGCTTTTTTTGTGTCAATCTGTGAGGTCTTTGAGCAAACCACTGGAAGTTTTGCAGTAGAGAGAAGCAAACTGGCAATAAGAGCCACACAGACAGCCAGTTATGTAAGTTTAATGTCTAATTCTGATAAAATTTGAAAAGGTATGCTAAAAACTTATATAAAGACTTAGGCAGATCTCTCAGGTTCAGGCTGAGAAATTAGATAAATTAGAATGATTTTAAGAAGGGGTAAATGATATGTGTATTTATACATACACATTTTCAAACAGTTAAATCTTCTTTAATTACCATTAAATGTTTAAATATAGGACTTTAACTTGGTTACAATCTGAAATCTTCTCTACTTGAAAGCAAATGTACAATCAGATGTTAAGATGCTGAATTTCTGTTTCAACCTGCTCCGAAATTAGTCTTTAGTCTCTTGTTCATGATGTGAAAGTGTTTTTTGATTCGTCTGAAAAAATCAACAGGAGAGGTTTTGGGTAAGAGCGCACTCCATCTTGTATTCTGTAGAGCCGTTATTGTTCAGAGGCTTCAGGAAAAGTAGGGCAAGCTGTCTGTCTCTCGTGCCACCTCTGCAGGCCCCAGGGATGTGATTGCTCTCGGAGTGTGGGCGAGATCCTTGCGGGTGACAGGACACATCTGCCTTGTTTCTTTGCCATCCTTCTGTTTCTCTCTCGCTCTACCTGTCTTCTTATTTAGGATGGCTTTGAAATAAAAATCTGATGACGATGTAAATTGTCTCATATAATGAATCACACGTCCTGGAGCACAAAGTTTAACGACATGTCTCTCTTATGATCAGCTTGCACTGGTGTTAAAACAGATTTTGGTTGCATCTTCTGCCTTTCAGTGATGGTTCAACTACAAATCAAAATTTTGTCATCATTTAATAACCGGTACGTCATTACAAATTTTGTTTCTTTGATTTTAGTAAGCTTGGTTAAACAAATGATTTACATAAAAATTTGTTTTTTGAGTTTGTGCATATCATGATTCATGACCAAAAATGAAGTTGTTACTGTTCAGTCAATCTTCCACTCTAGAGTAGCTCAAAAAATCTCTTTAACGACCATCACTTGTAAACAGAGTATTTTATTGTGTATAATATCTAATTAAGCCGTTTTGTCAAATCATGCAAAAAGCACGAAAATATTATTTACTCATGTGTTTAGAAAAACAGAGCAGTTGGCAGTTTTACTCCAAAATTTACTGTCCTCCAAATTCATGCTTTTGTTAATCCTAATTATGATTATTGAAGTTAATTATGATAATGATAGTGTTAATTATGTTAATTATGATTTACCAAAGTATTGTTTTAATTCTTATGTGGTGGAAATGGACTTCCATAGTTGATGGAAATGACCAAAAAAAAAAAAAAAATTAATGACAGAATTCTTGTGTCACTGGTCACTGGACACTGGTATTTTTTAATAAACTAATTTGTTTGAAAAAGATGTTTTAAGAAACTCACATTTACACAAGTACATTATCATTAGAGTCCTCACGGAAATTAGGGCCATATGTACTGACTGCATTGTGTTTCGAAAAATTCCCTCCTGTTGATAACTCGAAAACAGCACATGAAAGCAGATTACAGGCGGTGTGTGTGCGTGTGTGTGTGTGGATGTCTGTGTGGATGTGTGACACTCTCTCAGGAGCTTGCTGAAGGCTCGCTTGCTCCAATCAATGTGGCAAGCCTGGGTACTTTAGGCAGCTGGGAGATGTGCTTGCCTGGATCAATGAGGCAGAGCTGGCAGCCTGTTATAACTGACTCTTATTTAAACAAAGCACAAATACAAGAAACTGGGGAGAGAAGTTGAGACAAAGCAAGTTGAACGTGTTGCTCTGCACATGTGAGTCGGGTTATGGCAACAAAAAGACAAGAATGAGTAAATGATGATCCTTAAAAGCTCACTCTCACTTATTAGTGAAAATATCAATGCAAATGCCTGATGAATTACCTCAAAAGTTAGTTGAAGAACTTTGATCAGCATTAAATGTTTGCTCAAGGGAAGCATTAACCTTCCTGTTTTTCAGAATGAATCGGGTCCTTCAGCTATTGGAACAGGGCCATGTGTTGATCAGGCCCCAGATGTCATTGACGTGTGTTTTCATCGAAGGCAAGATGGGGGACTTGTCCATATCCTGTCCAATGATGCCTGTCTGAGCAGACCTGTAGTAGAAGAGAAAGTGAGTACAATTACTACAGAAATAAATCAATGCGTCCTTCCACTGAGCCAAGAAACATCTCCTGCTGCTCAAAACGACCTGATGAGGGAAACGAATAATCAATATCGCTCTAGAGTGTTTGTGTGACGTGATGAACCGTGAAAATATTTGTCATAAGAGTGACAACTATATCAATTGTAATTAATCAGTGAATGGACATACAAATACTGTATAGCCTAAGTCATTTGCCAACCAGGGGGGCTTTTATGTCGCTGTTTTCTTTTTTTTTAAATGTCTTTTACTGTATGTGTATGTTTTATTGTTCACTCCCAGGATTTCACTCTACAGTTTAACTATGAAAATCCATTTTATATATATACCAGCAACATTTTTGGTTGAAATTTCCATATAAAGCACCCATTTTATTCCTAGATTGTTTAAAATGTAATTTCCAACACACACACACACACACAAAAAGCTATTAAACAATACATGTTTTGGAAATATTTATGACTTGAAAATGAAATTCAAACATCAAAATAAAAAATTGTATACTTGCAGAACATGTTTGAAGGAAGCCTAATTTCCAGTAATCCACAGGGACCCTGTATATCCCAGGACGGCAGCCCTCTCTTATTGCTGGAGACATGAACACAGGTAAAAAGAAGAACAGAACATTTTTCCTTCTTAACCTCAACTTTTCAGTGATTTCCATCTCTGTTGTCCCGAGAGGTGCATGGAGGAAAGCACAGTCTAATTACTGAAGTTCCTGACTGCTCACTCAACTTTCTCTTACAAAACTCTGTGCAAACGTTTTCATTTTATCAGACTAGGAAACCAAAACAAATCATCAAATTTAGAAAGAATCAATATCAGAGGTTCTACAACAGAACACAGATGAAATAAAACAATGCAAATTAAGGTAAAAGTAAAGGTACAGAATATAATCAAACACTCATTTCACATTAAAAGACTCATTTCTCTTAGGAAATATGGAGAATTGGGGGAAAAAAGATGCTGTTTCGAATGTAAAATGTGTAGCTTGCTACAGTGTATGTGTGTGATTGTGTGTCCTGTGGTTGAAAGCATTATGTTACGGATGGTTGGTTCTCTTGTTAAGGGGGTCCACAAGGGCATTCCTTGGGTGAGATCAGAAGCTCAGTGAAAGGTCTGGATGACTGACCCAATTAAAACTCGCTGCTGTTGACAGTGGTGCAAGTCACTTATGCATGAGATAACCCCAGTGCTCGCTAACAGTAGTGTGTGTGTGTGTGTGTGTGTGTGTGTGTGAAAGCTGCAGCATGTGCAGTATATTCACATGGTGAGGCTACGCTCACTATGGAGGATACAGGCTCCACTGTTGCCTGGTTACCAAATTAAACCTAGATTCTCTTAAACATGATCCTTTTGAATTGTTTTGTTTCCTTTTTTCATACAGCGTTCACATCAAGCACAGTATATGAAATGTAATTCAGAGTGACAGGTAGTATATCTTTAGCTTGACCTAGAAATATAGAGAATTATCAGATAGAACTGGAGAGAGTGGGATTACAAGAGTACCGAGGGTGAAAATGGCTGGCATTACTGAGGGTCTGTTATGAACAGAAGTGGCATATGCAACCATTGATTTTCACATCCAGAGGCTCTTCTGTGGTTACAGCTAGATTAGAATAAAAGTTTATTCATATGATTTAGTTATACGTTTAGTAAACACTAATATATAAACAAAATATATGCAAATTTTGTTAAGACAACATTATGTAAGATCTTATATATATGTCTTAACACTTAATAATAAATGTATACTGTATCTTACTATCTAAACATTAATATCTTAATATGTGAAAATTGATTTCTTTCTCCATTGGGAATGTGTCAAAACTTTATGCTTTAAACAAGTTTATTCATATGTTTCAGTTATAATTAATGAATTGAGTTACAAGATTTTGTATATAGAGATAAATATACAGTATGTATTTTTAAAGTATAAATTTAACTAAACCTTATGCTTAAAACAAGTTTATTCATTTGATTCAGTTATAGGTTTCCCATGAATGAAGTTATAACACTGTCTAAAGAGAAACAAATATAGTATATTAAGTATATTGAAATATATATTTCACCATGTTTTTCTTGATTTTCAGTTAAATAAATGTATACAGTATACATATATAAATATATAAATATATATATACATACATATATATATATATATATATATATATATATATATATATATATATATATATATATATATATATATATATATATATATATATAAACAAAGTATGTTTATTATATTTCTTAACAAATTTGTATAAGACAACTTTATGTAAGACTCTTTTTTTCTTTTATTACTAATATATAAAAATTATGTCTTAATATTTTAGGGGAAAAAAACTTACCTAATTGGAATTGTCACATACTGCATGGCCTGACATATAAAAACAAAGTTTAGCTTACTATTTGACTCATATCTTTTAACTTGTGCCATGATCTGAATATATCTCAAATGTTTCTTAGTCCAAAGCTGGCTGACACGGTTTTTGGCCCAAGCCAAAACACACATCTACCTCCTCTCCTGCCTCGTTTCTTCTCTTCCTCCCTCTCCCTGACCCTTCCACACCTACATGCACATCCTTCATCAGCAGTGAGTAACCCATGCGGAAAAAAAGCTTTCAGCTCCAGAGATTAACCAAAAAAGAAAAAAGCAAACAAACAAAAAAAGCTGTTTTCCCAGCCATCAAGAGATTCTCTGCACCACAGAAGAAAGTGGCTGCCACTATCACTTCTGCCAATTACCTCCGGCCCCCTCAGGCATCTCCAGTTTCCACGGTAACTCACGGCACCCACATTAGCTGGGATGTGCAGCACCATGGCAACCTGAACCGAAGCCCGGTTCCCCAGTGTCCGGAGCTTGTCTTTGCAGTGACAGTGCAGACTCCCTTCATTACTGAAGGGCTCGTGCTGAGGCTATGAGACCCTTCTGATCACATGACCCAATTATGGCAAATATCCAGTATGTGTGACAACCACAGACAGACAAGTTTCAGCTAGCTTATTCCAGCTGTGCGCAGATCACTTTAAACACACAGCAGTGAATTTTTCAAATGTATCTGTATAAAAGATATAATTGTATTAAAAGGAATACACAAACTGAAAGCAACAGATGAAAGGTCCAGTACTTTTAAACAAATAACATGTTGTAATAATCACATGTGTGTTTGTGTGTGTGATTACTGTAAATGTTATTTGTTTAAAAGTTTACACTGCTGAAACAGAACAGAGACATTGACAGCAGGTCTGTGACTACAAGCTGAATTCATAAAATATATAAATTTATAAAAACATTGATCAAAACTTTAGATAAAAGTGTGCATGTTTGTTATCATATTTGATACATTAGGATATGGATCATATAGTATGATATAAGAAAATATGGAGCTTATACTCAAAGAGGAAAAGAAAAATACCCCAGCTTTATTCAGGGGCCCAAACTGAGCAAAAAAAAAAAAAAAGCATTTTAGTGCAGCCAAAATATAAGAAGAACTATAAATATATTATAATATAAATCTCAGTTGTCACTCTACATACATTTAATGCAGTGCATTGATGATTGAAAGATGTTAGAATAAGCATTTATCAAAAGCACGATGTAACATGCATTATACTAATATTTTAACACACACACACACAAAAAAGGTTTGAATAATCATGTTGCTTCGGTTCATTCAGTGTTTATATTTAAATATTACTAACAATATAAAATCTTATGCTTACTTGTGTTATCATGTGTGTTAGAGATATGCAGCACTGTATAAAAACAAAGCTTCCAGCATCAATTCACAGGTAGGACGCTATCAAACAGTCTGCCTGATAGCAACCTGCAGGGCTCTGCCTCAGGCTCCCATGTCTCTCTCTGTCTCTCTCACACACACACACACACACTGGTGCTCCTATCATCACAAGGACTTCCCATAGGCTTAGTTTTTACACTCAGCTAATGATATGTTCTATCCCCTAACCCTAAACCCAAACCTCACAGAAAACCTTTTTCATTTTTAATAAAACATTGTTTCGTATGTTTATTTAGCCTGTTGATTTACCAGGAGAGTTAGAATGTTCTCATAATGTGAAAATCTAACTAGATACTCATACTTTCAACTGTCTTCTCTTCCTCTTAGTCAATTATTAAAAAATAGCATATAACAGTCAAATGCAAGAGGATCCTGACATTTCCTGGAAGCGTACATAATTCGCTCTGATAATAGGACAACCATTAGCGATCTGAGATAACAGATTTTTTATTTATTTCTTTGTCTCTGTTTTTTAGCAATGATGTATCCATTTATAACGGCCTGTCATGATATAAAAAAGAACTGCTGAATTGTTACAACCTTAGATCAAAAATAAGTTGTTACTAGGAAACAAAATTTAATCATTTATATTTACAAATTTCTTCAAATTAACTGCATTTATATACACGCACAATTCATTTCACTTAATAAGTGTCAAAAAAGGCCTGAAATATAAATGTTTAAAAGTCTCTGTTTGCTTGATAAAGATGTAAAGGTGACAGTTCACATAAATATCATTCAAATTCATGTTAGAACACGTCTAAAGGAAGTTCCCTCCTCTATGAAGAAACACAGAGAAGCGAACAACAGAGAGAGTGTATAGCTATTTTTGATCACATGATGAAATATTCACTGAGCTCCTCATGATGAAATAGCTTCCATATTTTCTCTCTTCTTCGCTCCCACATACTGCATCTCCTGCAGCTTCTTCTTTGCCTTTGAAAAATGGGGTTCTGTCTCATGGTTTCAAGCTGGTACTCATGCCCCCAAGAAAACAACTTAGTTACAAAGAATTTGGGGCAAATAGCATTATTACCACACAAACACATACACAAGCTTTAAGAAACATCTGGTGGAAAGACACTGTAATTGCGAGTGTGTTGCTCTGTTCTGTGTGTTTATGGGACTGTCGATGCCGAATGTACAGTATATGGGGATCAGCAATCATTTGATTGGGTGCAAAGACAATTTATCACACACTGCCCTCTTCCTTGACACGGGCCGATATCATTTGCCATGTACTGTAAGTGGGTTGGATGAAAGGGTCACTATCCAAAGATCCTCAGAAAACGCCCTATAGATTTCACGGACACACTCCATGCACTACCCACAATTACATTCGGCCCTGCATCTGTCAAATGGACAGTGTTGGGAAACATTTGAGATTTTAACATTATATTAATCTGCTATGCTGACGTTTTTCTTTTTCTGGACTTAGTAGGATTACAGGAGCGCAGTATTGGGCCCGATATCGATTTCAGTGCAAACCTAATATAAATTATATTTCATTCTGAGCTATTTTCAGATGGCACAAAAACAGTGAAGAGTTTTAAATGAATGCTCAATTTCAATTACTATGACAGTATTAAACTTACAGGTACATTTGTACAGTAGCCTATCCTGTCAAACTGAACAGAGACGCAAACCAGTGAATCATATGTGAGAAAGAACCATTTAGGACAAACTGATTCATTAGAATCATTCAGACATTCCAGAACTACATAATGAGAGAGTAAAAACTGTTTCAAGACCAACCGATTCACTAAGGAATTTCTAATGCTACCTTGTGAAAGAAAACCTTTTAGGACATGAATAAATCTGACATTCAATGCTATACTGAGAGAGTGAGAATTGTTTGGGACAAACTGATTCACTGGAATGAATTTCACTTTCTAATGCTACATATGCTTGTGAGAACTGTTGAGAATGAACCAATTCTCTAGCATGTGTATCAGACTTTTTAATGCTACATATGTGAGATAGAACTGTTTAGGATGAACTGAATCACTAGAATGCGTCTGACTTTCTAATGCTACATATGAGCATTATGTGAGCAGCTGTGCAGAGCAATAAAGAGTTCATCAGACACACACACACTGACAGTTTGGTTCAGTCGGAGGCAGGTGTTTGTGGAGAGAACAGGACGCTTTTGTGTCAAACTAAAGGATGTAAGGGCTAGATGAGAACATAACGATGAAGTGAGATGAAGAGGAGGAGGAGGAGGAGGTGGGAGATTTGGTGGAATGTTTGTTGTTTTTGTGCGTCGTAGGCAGTGAAAAGACCCTGATGCCCATGGTGGGAGCACACTGACTGTGCGCGTGGGTTCAGCTGTGTTTGTGAGTGACAGCTGAGGGACAGAAGAATCACTGACTTACATAACCTTGTTAATGTGTAAATGACTTGGCATTATGCCTCAGACAAAAATGTCACCTTGGGGATGAGAGGTTTTATTCAAGGGAACCACCAGACTGTTATCAGTCGAAATACTCGGCTACTGCAATCCAGAGTTGAACAGAGTTGTTATGTGATTCCCTCCAGCTATGTGTGTTCTTACAAACAGCTGGCTGCTTCTACTTAGACTAAAAGTTTATCATGTTATTGAATTTTTTTTATGCACAAGTCTTATAGCCAGAACAAAAAAATTCCAAATATAATCAAAGATTCATTATTTCTGTATTATTATTTAGATAAGAGTAATTTACTTGAGAAGAAAAATGTATGTCTAAGATATTAATATTTATTTCCAGAGAATTTATTATCTATAAAATGTTATTTATATTTGTTGCATGCATTGTCAATGAGGCTTTTCTTCGTTTAAGCCTAAATAAGACAAAATGGAGTGAGGTGTAAGTCTTATTTTTTAGACAATTTTGTTTTCCGAGTAAATGTATATAATTTTAAAAGTGCTTAAAACTGAAGGAAAGAAAGGGAAAAAAAAGACGACAGGGTATATTCATTATTTTTAGGATGTCATCCAGTGCTGATAAAAAGCACTGTTGTTCATGGGGTAAACGTAATTGTAAATCTTGCATGCACATCTGTCTCTGTCTTGTTCACACACACACACACACACACACACACACAAAACAGTCCAAATCAGCTCTCAAAGTTTGGAGAGGGTGAGCCAGACGAAATGGTTCCCATAGCAACAGTTTCTCCATGCAACTCTCTTTGCAGGCAGCAGTTTTAGATTTGCAAATGTACCCTAATGATACAAATTACTTGCACAGCAATCCTTCTTTTCTGTTTAAAAAAGATAAGGAGAAGAGAGAGGGGATAAGGGTGCACTACTCAAGATTAATTCTTTAAAGCTTGATATCTCACTGTCTCTGAGGTAGTTAATAATGGAAACACAGACAGTGGCTGAGATGGGTCTGTGTGTGAAACCAGGTTTGGACAGTGACTTGTGTCAATAGTTACGTTCTCCCCAAGGGGCTCTACTAATTAGTGATGATGAGGCTTCCAAATTGATCTGTCACAAGCATATGCATTATTTATTCACTGGCAGCATTCACTTAACATATATGGGCAAACTTTAATTGTGTGAGTGTGTTTAGGTAGAAACTGTGCGTGTGTTACTGTATGCTTGTGAGTGAGTGTTATATCCAGTCTGTTAGTGCTGCATTCACTCCTTTAAGTTCATTAGTGATATTGAGCACTTCTTTATTCTTAAAAAAGAGAGAAACATTTTCATTTCAGCCTCTCTGGTTTATTACATCCCTCATGTGCAAAATATCTTGCAAGAGAGATATTCAATGTTTACATCACCTGTTTGTTTATTTCAGGCCATAATATCAGTTTCTGCATACATTATATAATCTGCAGTAATACACAGACATAAAGAGACTTATGCACAAATATGCCCCAAAAGATGTACTTGTTTTATTTCATTTTTCTTTTATCTTAATCAGTGTTTTTATTTTGTTTTCAAGTAAAGATATCTGAGAAGGAAAACTGTGGATCAAATGAAGTTATTAAGATATTATATTAAGAAGTTATATATATATATACTTATCCCATTGGTACTTTTGTTTTAAAATCTCACTATATTTTGTTGCTTATACATTGCACAGAACTGGTTTTGAAACAATAAAACAACGATTTCTGTAATACATTTTGCAAGAAAATAACATTTCAATTTCACGTTGAATTCAGTGTGTTACTTGCTGGTTCTTTGTAATTGTTTGTGAAATTTACTAGCAAATTTTAATCGAAAGTTACATCATTGTGTTTATGCTCTAAAATAAATAAATGTAAAAAAATAATAATAATGTTTTCAGATTTAATGATTCACACATTATTCTACTTTATTTATTTATTTATTTATTTTTATGTAGTGCATTTGATTGCTTTATGTTTATGTATGTCCATTCATTGAGATTTCTGTTGGAAGAAAATGAGAGTAAAGGGTTTGCCGAGAACAGTCTCTTCTTGACCTATCATTGATAGTCTCAGAGCTCTTATACCAGCACACAAACAAAATCAGAGCACTGATATACACTTCCTCCTCTAATGCCTCTTACTAGTGTATTTCACCCCTGTGCAGCATGTACCGCCATTATATTTGATGTTATATCTCATCTAGAATCAGTTTAAAGACGTCTCAAACTCAAACTCCTCAGTTCTAGCCTGCAGTGATGCCAACAGAACAACTCTGTCCCTCATTAACTTATCCCCTCGGTCCGGCCTGTCCAGAAAGACAGTATTACAGTGAAGATTAAGACCTTCAATTTTCGGAGGAATGCTTTTGGGAAAAGCGGCCAGAGGTCTATTACAGTAAGAGGGGGAAGGAGTCCAGCCTGTGGCGTTACATCACCGACCCTTGGGGATATTTTAATCAGCACGGACACAAGGCAGACCAGGCACTGGTTTCAGACCTACCGCCTGTCAATCAGGGTCTGTCGCCCCGCAGTCCTGGGGAAGCACAGCAGATTATAGTCAAGGTCAGGAAGGAGCGAACATATGTCCAGAGTAAGACAAGAAAGGAGGTCAGAGAAATTATTTCATGCTGAGATATTAACTTTCAGGATGTATTTGTGCTCGTGTGTGATCACATTTGCGTGCTCATTTATCTCTCATCCAAGTGTAGTCTATACTTTTTTTGGTCATAGGTCACAGGATAGTCCTGGCTGAAAGGTTTAGGTACCCTTTCATCAACACCAAAACTGTAGTATTATATTTGACATTACTAAAAAATGCCCTGATGCTGTGGTTATAAAACAGACTCACCAATCAGCAAGAAATATTGTCTGAGCCTTTCGTGTACCAGTCCAAGCACATTGTAGTGTAATGAATCATACACAGCTCACTTTATTCTGCACCCTTTTGCTTGTACTCCAGAGTCTGCAGGAAAACAGGTCATTGTTTAATAAAAACTAAACATTGTTTTATGTACATATGGCCATACAGCAGAGCACTTTTACAGAGGTGCAATCCAGGATAAAAAGTCTGTATAAAACATTTGCTAAAGCCAAGGTCTAATGTTCGCATATGTGTGCGTGTGTGCGTGTGTGTGTGTGTGTATGAACTGTGATTGGGTTTTAAAGGCTTTTATACTCTTGATGGTTGCTAGCAGATTTTAATCACACACTGAAGAGGAGAGAGAATGACAGAAATGGCGAGGGAGGGAAGAATCAGGAGTGCAGAAACATCAGATAATCTCCTGTGCATCTCTCTCTCTCTCTCTCTCTCTCTCTCTCTCAAACACACACATACACACACACACATAACCTGACAGACCATAACCTCTTCCCAGCTAAGATCATACAGCGTGGTCTCATCAGCATACAGCATCTGTGATGACCTTATCTCAACATGGTACAGCACTACAGAAGCAGTTACTTCTAACTATTTTTTATCATCCTTAAACAATACTGCATCTAAACACAGCACATACAATCACTATTACCGGTATATTAGCAGGATTTATGTTGGGATATATCTTGAAAATGAGAGATGAAAAGATGAAATCATAGCTGCAATTTCTAGAATTCATATTTTTTCTAGCATTAATACAATGGGATTTCAATGTGACTTGGCTTGGCTGGTGATTTGGCTGGCAGGAACTTTAGACAGGTTCAAGACTAATACAGAAGACCTAACATTACGAAATCAGGTGATTCAATCAATTTGCATTCAGTATAAGTGCTTAAGTTTGACTGACTCATTTAAATGTCAGTCTCTGTCTTTTGACTTTCCTCTACCAAGAAGTTCCAGAAGCATTCTAGTAAATTCTGTGATGTGTCTGAGAGGGGGAGATGGTCGGTGAGCTGGGCTTTCATTAGGGAAACTCTCTGCATAGATATTTGCCATTCTGTCTTGAGAGCATATTAGGGGGTTTTACTCCTATCTATCTATCTATCTATCTATCTATCTATCTATCTATCTATCTATCTATCTATCTATCTATCTATCTATCTATCTATCTATCTATCTATCTATCATTGTATTAAAGTTCAGAACAGACAGACTATGGTCATTTATTCTGGATGTAAGGATTATCTCATGCCTCGATGACATCATCATCATGTCTTCTCAATTCCACAGACCTCTGTCCCACTGACCTGTGCTTCTCTGTGAGTCTCAGTTAACAGGGTGACATCATCCTTTCACTTCTATGGCTCTTTGACATATATAGTATTTACAGAAATATCCTATTAAATGCAATCTGTAAAATAAACAATTATAATAACTTTTTTTTTTACATGTTTACACATTTGGCATTAATGATGATTATATTTAAAATAATTTTTGTAATATTATTTCGTTTTATATTTATTTTATTTTAATGCTTAAAATCAAGATTAAATAAACACTATGGAATGGTGACAGCATTAGTTCAATAAACAATTATACGTTTATACAATTGGCCTTAATAATTCTATTTTAAAATGGTTAATTATTAATTATATTTCAATAACATGTATTATATGTATAAATATTATTTAAAATATTTAAACCATAATGTTGTTTTACATTGTAACAATTTATAACATAAATACAATTATTAAAACATATAAAGTAGAAAATGTAAAAAATAATACAATTTGATGCATCATGCCAGGACTTTCCAGCCTTTAACATTAAACTGTTAAGTAACCCATCTTTTGTGTCCAGATATTTTAGGTAAAAGATGGCCATGTTAAAGCTAATAAGGTAACTAACTGTTAACAAGTTTTAAACTGCAACTTTAGATTAATTTTCTGTTAAAATTATTATTATTTTATTTTTTTGCAGTTATAGGTTTTAGTGTTGACATTAAACCTTTCCCTCGTTGTAAATGATTACATTAGAATGTGAGAATAGCCATTTAAGAAATAAATGTTAACATGCTCTTGCCACATCTCGCTTTCTCTCTCAGCACAACCCTGTCTCTCACTTGGAATCCACTGCCCAGGAATCAGAGATTTTGAATGCATCTCACGAACTCACTGCATCCCTCCGGATGGATGCCTCCCATTGGCTGTGCTGTCCGTGTGCATTCAAGCCCAGTGTTCCTTCTCTTTCTCAAGTCGTCTGTGACCTGAATGCAATTAGATTCTTTAGGGGGAGACTTTGGAGCCCCTTTGCCTTCCATTCAACTCTGAATCTCATTCTTAAGTAGCAGCACCAATGACAGAAGCAGAACTACACAGGGGAAGAGGGAATCGCCCCGGCTCTCTCTCTGCTGCAAAAACCAGCAAAACATCAATGAGTGCAGAAAGCATACCAAACCCAAGCGTGTACCTGCATACTAAGTAAAGGATGAAAGCAAAAAACACAGATAATGAAGTCTCTCTCATCATACAGATAAGTGAGGAAGCATTTGGGTGATATTTTAGAGCACATTGAGGGTGCTCCCATGGGTTACCATGGTAAATCTTAGTAAGGGTTACAAGAGTATGCATCAGTTTTAATTTAGAGGTACTAAGCAAGGAGCCAAGAATGCACTGTCTCTGGGATCACTGTATTACCAGTCCATATAATGTGACTAAATGTTAAATGTGTGTTTAAATGTGCAGAAACTTGGGTATGTAGGGCTTTACATTAAACATGCATGTGTGGAGAAGCACAAAGACACGTGTTTCTCTCACTGAGAGCATGTATACCCCCCACCTCTCCCACCCTCCACCATCTTCATGGAATTCAGAATACATTACATGCGTGTCAATGCAAAATGAAGGGTGTAAAATTACAGCTTTGAGGGAGGCTGGACTGGGCTGCCAAACTAAACACGTAGAGGACAGAAACTCTGTATTCAGTTGGAGAGACAGTTGTGACTGTCAGGGATTCTGCAATGGTAGCTGCTGCCATGCCAGTCCATTAGAGCGGGGAGAGTTCTCGTCATTCCCTAACACAGATTTCTAACCCCACAGGTGATGCTGTACATACATACACTACACTACACATACATATGGGATGAAGAAAACATAGCACCATACAGTATATTCACATTATGTTTTCCTATACTTTGTGTGTGTGAGGGCATGTTTTTGTGACATTTCAGGACACAACTTTGTATAATGACATGGGTATGACACAGGTATTACAAGTGAGGGTGACCTATGAGGACATAACCCATGTCACCATTTTTCAAAACGCTTATAAACCATACAGAATGAGGTTTATTTTTCTTTTTCTTTTTTCTTTTTTAAGAAAGTCAAAATGCACATAGTTTCCTGTGAGGGTTAGGGTTAGGTGTAGGGTTGGTGTAGGGCGATAGAATATACAGTTTGTACAGTATAAAAAACCATTACGCAAATGTTGTAAAACTTGTAGCATTACGGATGTCACTTTTCACAAAAACAAGCGTGTGTGTGTGTGTTTGTAAATTAAACCATATATGCTTGCTCTAAAATAACAACAACAAAACATTGATTAACCTTAATTGATTTGTTCACAACTAGTAGCAAAATTAAGAGAAGATAATTTTTGCTTCTGAACATGTTTCCTGAACACTCTACCCTTCAGCATATAGTCACGCCCCCTTACTTATGCCATTGTTCAATATTTGTAGGGAGCTGCATTCTGATTGGCTAACATTTAATAACTTGTGTCAGATTGTCTTTTCTGCTAGATTTAATGGCTGTGATATAAAATATGTGTTATTTCAGAGATATTCATCAGGCAGTATGGATATTTCATGCTTGGAGTTTAAAAGAATCCCTTACAGCAGCTTTATTTGGGCTGCTTACAGTAAAGCAATGTTTTCGGTCTGATACTGACACCTTCTGGTTATATATTTCAATTGCACGACGATAGAATGCTTTTATTTAGCCTTGACCAAATACCCACACTTGGGGTCTTTGCACTTGTCCACTTGACTACTTCTGTGACGTATTTCCTGTATTTGGCCCAAGTGTTCAAGTGAGGATGAAGACCACAAGTGTGTGTCAAACCTTTCATTACCTGATGGGACACACTTATAGTATTGTAAAAGTGCAAGTGTTTATAGCTTTATTTAAATTTAAATTTGAAATGCATTTTAAAATGTATTTTGAAATCAACTTCTAAATGTCTGTTCAGTAGTCCCTATAACAAGACAACATTAATTTGTGGTGCTTCTAATTAAGTGATAAAAAGCAGTTCCAAATGTTGTAAAACTTGTAGCACTTTGTTTTACTACCAAAATATGCGTAATATCTAATTATTATTAATATTTAACTTACATTGGAAAGGTTTACATGACCTCTTGAGATCTTGGCAAAAAGTCTCGCGATTTCTTATTGTGGAGTGTGGATTTAGTGTGCGTTTTTGAGATCTGACAGTCTTGCACACGCGCGCACGCGCTCACAAGTGGCCAAGAGCGCAAGTGTGTACAAGGCATCTGGCAGGTCTGTTGAGAAGTATGAGTACATTAACTATATCTTCTTATCAAACATCTATAAAGAATAAATGCATTTTCGAAGAAGCATTCCACAGAAATGAACAAAACACTTCCTCGTTCTTGACTTATTCCAGGTAATTAACGTGACACGAGGAAGCCAAACTCACCTGTGGGGAAACAAACAGACACTCTCTCACCCCATCCTACTGTAATTCAGTCAAAGTGCATATATTACCCGAGGCCAACTGTCTGTGCTCCTACATGTGGCATTATATCTGTTAAAAACAAAAATACATCATGCTAGCCTACATATACTACATATAGTCGCACACAATGATGCCAATAAAACTTTTTTTTTTTTCAAATATAACTTTTTACAGTCATCCCGATAAAACAGGTAAACCTGTAACCACATAAATCTAGTTCAGTATTGATCAAAGTGCCGAGAGGTATTAATATGTGTGAACGAATTTTAACATTTTTATTTTGAAGAGTAGCCTAGCTTAATTTATTTTCTTTTTTATATATATATAAAGTTGATTAAATGACTTATTTCTAACGCCATCAGGAGAATGCCTATGTATCAACGGTTTTGGTTCTAAATTTCATGTTAAATTTGGATGATTTCTGCACGTATTGTGAAGGAGACCCTATATGTGCATATTTAAACACTATGATCTTCTCAAACGCCACTCGTTTTTTATTCTAAAAGCAAATACTGACACGGCATGTCAAGCATTCCGCAAAATATTTTTGTTTTTCCAGTGAAACATTCATGAGAAAGAAAAGCCATAGCCTTAAGCAAGAGCCAGATTCCATATGCACATTGTATCATTTTCAGCATCAATATGTCCAGTTGATAAATGTTCCCATGTTGCCAGCGGCGACAGTCTAAAGTTCCTCCCTGGGTAGGGTTCTATTTGTTCCATTTATAAGTTCCGTTTGTTTAGCTGTGAGCATTTATCTGCAGGTGGTTCTGTAATTCAACACTTCACCTGCTCTGTTTGACTAGTGTGGTATTTTTTGTCAGTTAGCCTACGGTTTTTATTCAAAATAACTTAGTACATAAATGAATGACTCAGTACACAGGAAGGAAACCAGAGCTCAGGTGGTTTTGGCAATGCTATACATCAGAAATACATGACCTGACGATTTAATAGTACTTACTAAATATATGGGATTGGAATCATCTTTGAGATGAAAACTGTAAGACGTGGCCTAATAGTTAAAGAGTCGGACTTGTAACCCAAAGGTCGCGGGTTTGAGTGGGTGAAATGCAGAGCACAAATTCCCAGCATGGGACACCATACTTGGATACATATCATGTCACTTTTACTAAATCTGATCAGTTAGAAATATAAGAGCATGCCTCACAATAGGTATTATATGTTTGCATCAGTCCAGGATGAGTTTAATACATATACTTTTTTTAAAAAAAGATTTTTTTTTAATAATGTTGAATTAGTGGTTTCATAGAAACTAGAGATTCTAGAAAGGAAACAAATAATAGTGTACAATGCCACACTAGAAATAGCTTTATTGAAGAAACGTATGCATGTACACCACATTAAGCTCTCAAACATTTCAGATACTCAGAACAAGAACATTTTAAGTGACAGTTTTACATGTGATATAAAAGGCTGGTAGTTTCTTTTACAATATTGTTTTGGAATTACCACAGAAAAAAACAAACATCTTTGGCTAGTTGTCAAATATTCTGCAGCAAGGCACAAAATCATAATTTCTTTTAAGAATTCATTTAATTCAGTAATATTTTTCTTAAGTTGGCCAAACATCTCTGTCAAACCATCACTTATTAGTGCTAAAGGCACTATTTATTTTATTTGACAAGTTATATCGTTTTTGGCATGCACAGATAAAGTTTATAAGGACTCGTTAAAAGAAAAAAAAAAAAAAAGAAAAAAAAACAAGCCTATACGGCAATAAGACACCAAACTCGCATCATTTATTTAAACAAACACACGGTCATAAAACTACACACCACAAAAAGTGACACTCAAAAACATTATAGAAAGGCCACGTTGTGTTATGTGCATATATGTGCAGGGTTTTGCAGTTGCATTGTACAATTCCCAGAGTAAAACGAGCGATGTGTGTCCTCTGTTATTCTGGTCTTGCAGCTGACAAAACTAAAAAAATCCCGTTAACCAAAAGCAGGGAACAGAGCTGACATCCCTGCTCCCCAGAGCACAAACACATCACTGCACTGTACACACAAATACTAAGATCAGATTATTGTGAGAACAAAAAAAGGAGTTTTATGGGAGCTGAGAGTGTGAACTGGCCATTTGGCCTGATGCTTCACCATTGCAAACACTTACTGATACAGTAAACCTGAAGAAGGATCATCAAATTCATATTTACATTTGAGACACTGTGATATATTGACTTAAGTGCCTGGTTGGGGCTTTCAAACATCTATAAAGAATAAATAACTTAAAATAATGTGATTCACTAATAAATGAGACATCACTGCTTGTATTCTACATGAAAGCATGCTGCTAAATGATACGGAATAATCAACATAGTAATGCTCCACATGAATGGCATACTATAAAGGAGCAAACACAAAATCAAACACACTTTTTTTTTTTTTTTTTTTAAATGTCACCTGCAATTTCAACTACAGAATACAGAAAACAATTAATATCACCCAAATACATACATGCATACGTAATGAAATATTAAAATAAACAGTCATTTTCTGTGCCTGATGGATTGTTGTGAACCATTTACTGTACCCGTTAAACACGGGAGCTCAAGAAAAAGTGGTTCCTGCGTATTCTGTGTTTAGCTGTCCCGCACACACATCCAGAATCTTTTCAAACACACTTACACATGGATTCATCACAATCGAACACTTTATCCACCATACACAAAGAATCACGGCATTCACCCACTCAAAACAACCACTTACACCATACAATACAATACAATACAATAGAAAATGCAATAATAGTAAACAAAAATAATCCCAAATAAAAAGACGCTTAATCGACGGGAACAACAAAGTGCGGTTGAGAGATAAGAGACCAGTTAGAATTCCCAGCCAATCAGCTGTCAATCAGTTTAGAAGTATTTGGGTAACGGATTTGGAAATATGCAAATCCATACACAATCTGTATCTGACTATAAGGCCGGTAGAAGACAGTTAAGAAAAAAAGTTACATTGAATCAGTTGGGGTCTAATGTTGTTTTGGCCAAAATATCTTCTTTTGTTTTCTTTAGAAGAAAGGTCATATGGATTTGGAGTGACGTGAGCGTGAGTAAATGATAGAATGTTTATACTGTACACTGAAATTAGTGATTATGTAGTTGTCAGTTCAACTGACTGGTCTCAAAGCTTGTGAACTCGACTCACCTTACTTTTCATAATGCTACATTATCTATAGTAAGGCTCAGTTTATCCATGTCCCTGTGTGAGTGTGCGTTTTAATGTCATGAATGGTAGAACTTCTCATTGTAGCGGTGGATGGTGACGCAGCCGTGGTAAGAAATGGGGCGGGGCATGGCGGCCACGCCCGTGATGATGCCGGTGGACGGGTCATAGCACAGGATGGTGTCTGACGCCGCTCCGTTTTCACCACGGCCACCCAGGATATAGATCTTTCCGTTACATACCGACATACCGCAACTTTCCTGAAAAGCAAGAGCGAGACTGTAAACATGTTGGTCTGTTTACACAACTATGTGTCAACAGAGTGCAACACATGGGTTCAGGAAGAAAATATAAGATGGTTAGATTACTAACAAACTGTAGTCCATTACTACATAACAAATATTGTAGTTAGTAACGTAATCCATTACATTACACATTTAAGGTAATGTTATCAGACTGCTTTTTGATTACTTTTAGATAAACTTTGACCTAACTCGTTTATCACACTGATTTAAATAGGATAATCTTGTACCATGTTGATGTCAAAATGCAAAGACTAAGATATTACACATCATTTGTTGTAATTAACAACCACATCAAGTGCATTAAACATTACATCAAGGTTTCCCAAGCTGGGGTTCCCTAAAGAAACTGCAGGGGTTTTGTGAGTTTAATGAAAAGCTAATATTTAATTAAATCTTAAAAATTTCAAATTAAAATAAATCATTTTAAAATAACATCAACAAAATTAAACACTTACTAAAAATGTAATATTTTATTTGTTTATCTGCATGTCATGTGACCATTAAACAGAGAACCCTGAACATGCAAATGTGATACTTAATTATAAAAAAAATATATATATTTTAAAAGCTCAGAGGTACTTTAAGTAAATATATTGAAAGAGGATAAGATTCCAGTTGTCAAATGGTGTGTTGCCACCTGACTAGTGAATTTGTGTATGTATGTGTTATGATTTCTTAATGGTTTGTAGTTTGTTATCTGATTCTGATTCTTATAACTCTTAGTTGAAGTTTTTTTTTCATTCTCTACTGATGAAATGAATAAGAAAAACACTTCTAGAGGCAAGTCCACTTTGCATTCTGTAGGATTTTAAATCTGAACTTCATAACATCCAGTACCTGTTTGCTGAACGTGTGGACCACATGCATCCAGTAATCTTCAGTGGGGTCATAACAGTAGATGGATTTGGTCAGGCCTCCAGAAACATAGATGAGATTGTTCAGTGATACGGCCGTGATGCAGCGCTTAGCGATGGGGATGTTGGCCCTTAGCAACCAGGAGTCGGACTCTGGGTCATAGCACTGGACCTGGAGGAAAACACACAATTGATTATGTCTCCTCAGGCTGTAAAGCTTATCCTGGAATCACAGACATTTATCATTCCCCCTGCCATTTTAGAAACAGACTTTTTGTGGTCCTAGAAACATAAAACTGCCTCAAGGAAATACAAACTCACAAAAACAGTAATCAGTGATCAAGTGTCTTGATAAAACGAAACATAATCACACAAAGACACAATATCTCCTGAGAAAAGCCTGAATGCATTTTTATCCCCCTCTTTGTGTGGAGAATGTGATGGTATTACGGGGCTTCACACATTTTGGAAATAGCAGACACTTGTGCAAAAGAATGCTCCAGGGACAAATGATCCACGAGACTATAGGATAGAAATGTGACTACAATAACTGTAATAGTCAAATCACACACACACACACACACACACACACACACACACACAACACTTGTTTTAACAAGTCAGAGTTAAGACAGGTGGCATTATTGCCATAAGAAATTCTTATAAGAAAACAGGAAATGCTCCAGTGGTATCAATTCCCTGATTTCTTCAATATCATAACCAACCAACACAACAAGTATTTTAAAAATACAATGTAAATTTGTACTCAGTGGAATTATGGATCCAAAGTAGTTTTGTTTGGTAATTAAAGGTCAGCTTATTCAAAACCAAGACACTGAATTGCAGGAAAATGCATTAAGGGAATCCAATGAAATATCTGTGGCTGAGAGTTTCTCTCTAAAGGACACCTGGAGAATGTATCAGAGTGGGCTGACAGATCCAGGTCAGATGGACATAACTGTTGATCTCCATCAGGGGGCAGTGGACAGCACATTCACTGTCTCATATCTATTGTTCTGTTAAGGCAAAATTAGGCCATGATGAAGGAAAAACTCAGTCCAACCACAGTGTAGAAGTAAACAAGTTCTTATCATGTAATCTAGCAGCTGGCATACCCAGGGCTTAAGCAGCTGATGCCATTTTGGTCACACACAATGTCGCAGTGACCATGGTAGGGACTTTGTATTCACAAACTTTCTGTAATTTGTCACCTGAACACATTTAAACATAGACTGACCTCTGCTTCAACTCAATTATACTGTACAGTGAGAAGTTATTAAGCTTGAGTTTATAGCAGTTTTGTCAACTAAACTAAAATGATCTACTTTTTATATATATATATATATATATATATATATATATATATATATATATATATATATATATATATATATATATATATATATATATATATATATATATGAAATAGAATAAAAAATTATATTAGTTAAAAAGAAACTGAAATGAAATGTAGAAATGTTGCCTTGGCAACTAACTGAAATAAGATAAGTTGAAGTTGAAGTACGAAAATGACTAAAAATAAAAATAAAATAAAGATACACAAAAAGATTTTGAAAAGAAAAACCCACAAGAATGCTAAAAGCACATAACAAACTCACTAAAACAAAATAAATAAAATAATAATAAATACTATTATTAGTACATACAACGGGTATTGAAAAGAAATAATTAAATTTTGTTGCTTTGCAGACTTAAATGAAGATGGACACCGTTTTTATTTTATCCAGCTGTATTCAGTGCAAGAATCACTGAAATGGAAAAAGAATCACCCCTCCTAAAATTACTTGTAAAATCAATCAGGTTTACCTAATCACATTCTCAATGGCACACAAAGCCATTTGACTTTCAACTGTGATGAGCTGTGGTCCTAGCTCAGCATTAAAAGAGCCTTCCTGGAGAATATTGGTGCTTGGTAGTGCAATTGAAGCAAACAATCAACTATGGGTGGCAAGGCACTGTCAAAAGATCTCCAGGATAAAGTTGAGGACAAGCACAAGTCGGGAGATGGACACACAAAAAAAAAATAATAATAAAAATTAAAAACAAATTAAAGGCTTTATAAATGCCCAGAAGCATTACAGTGTAGTCTATTATTGAGAAGTGGAAGGTATCTGGATCCTCCCTGGTTCACGTTGTTGCTCCAAATTGGATGAAGGAAAACCAGAAGGAAACTGGTCAGCGAGGCAACCGAGAGACCTACAGCAACTCTGAAGCAGTTGCAGAAATTTATGACAAAGACTGGTCATTGTGTGCATCTGACAACAATATCACAAATTCTCCACAAATGTTGCTTGTGTGGGAGGGTTGTAAGAAAAAAAAAAAGCCTCCTCAAGAAAGCCCACATGCAGTCACAACCTTGAAGTGATCTTGAACCTCTGCAAGACTGTTGTCAATGGGAAGAAAGTTTACCTTCCAACATTACAATGACCCAAAGCACACAGCAAAACTGAACACACAGTGGTTGAGGGTGAAAATGGTAAATGTCCTTCCAACTCAGTGATTCCTGATTTCCTGACATGTTGGTGTTATATCTTCCACTTGGATGTTAAAAACTGCACGGAATAAATACAGCTGGATTAAACAAAAAATGTGTCCATCTTCATTTCAGGCTCAAGGGAAACTATATAATCAGAGTTTTTTTATTTATGGTGTCTGGGTTATGGTCCATTGCACTGTTTAGAGAAATCCCAAGATGACTACACTGGAAAACAAAGTGTGTCACACCCTCCAGTAGAATGACCCAAAAATAAATGTGATGTTTACATGCAGTAAACATGCCCTTCTCTTCAGAACCATGCATCATACTCTTCAACAGACCTTATCTGAGCATGTGTTATCGTCAGGTCCTCCTCCGATCACGAATAGTTTGTTGACACAACTGGCGACGGCTGGTGAGCTGACGGCCTCCTTCATGGGAGCCACCTCTGTCCAGCGGTTGGAGAAAGAGTCGTAGCATTCGACGCTGCTTAGTCGTGATTGACCGTCATATCCACCAACGGCATACACCTGTAGATAAATACAATTTAAGTTACACAATACATGAAATCCATACACACCCGTGTGGGCCCGTACACAATAAATATTAGTGGGTTGTGAAATGTAGGTCTGTTCAAACTGTTATTGTCTGTTTTGAATTGCACACATGACATTTCTGTGGATGACACAATCTAGAGGTGAAATGAAGCGTGCAGATCTAGCCAAACAGGGAGCTACTGTTTACCCTTTAATTTCACAATTCTGAAACTGATGTAACGACAAAGGGATTGTTATAGATATATGCAAACGCACAAACCTTGAGGCTAGCACTGCATTAGCAACAAAACAAATCTATGACTATACCTGTTTTTTTTTTTTTTTTTTTTTTTATACGTACGTGGACTAAACAAACCAGATTCAAACAGCTTGAAGACAAATGGCTGTTCACAGGAAATTCTATATACAGCTGAGTATGCATTATAAATAGTCATGAGGTGAACACGTTACTTCTGACTGTGCCAGTGGTTAGACTCTTCTGGTTTACTCTTGAGTAACCAGAGGCAGGTACTTTGAATAACTTTGTAGAAAGTCTAAGATTGATATAAGAAAAAATTATAATAAATCACACACGATTCAGTGATGATAAAAATGTCAAGTGGTATAACCATTATGCAACAACAAATGTTTGTTCATTATATATATAAAAAAAGCTAATATATTGAATGTGAATGTTTTTTAAGGGGTTATACCATTTGACTTTTTTTTTTTTTTGAGAAAAAAAAAGTTTTAATTATAATATTTTATATCAATTCAGCTTTACTGTAAATAAAAAAATAATTATAGCAATAATAATACATACAAACATATACATACAAGAGAAACTTTTTTTTTCACTTTTCAGATTTTCTCTGGGTTTTAATGTCAAGAGGTTTACATGCAGAACAAAATAGGGGCAATGGGGTGAATGTGTGCAAATCAGGTTTTGCATAAACCACTTAAGACAGTTGAAGGCATTTCTGTAACCTGGGTTATCAACCAGTCATTAAAAAACTCATTGGCATTATCCAATATGTGACCAAAACATCACCACTGCAAAAACATGACCTTTGTAAAGTGTTGACAGTTCTGTGTTGTAACACATCACTCAATCACTCTTGTTTTTTAAAGTCCCCAAAGAGATATTTCCCATTAACTCTCAAAATGAAAACACATGGAACAAAAAAAACCCTGAAGTGTTTGTCTCCTCTCTCTCCTGTCTCATGTCTCCAAGCGGTTAAAAAAAAGAAAAAAAAAGAAGGTAAACATGTTTCCCTTAATGGAACAACCAAGAAAACCGGTCTGACCAGTATCAGTGTAAGAACATGCTCGAACACAGAGGGGGCACACGCCACTTCCACAAAACAATGCCATGTGCTTTCTGATGAGCTGTTTGTTCAGACTCCGATATTATTGAGACAGTCTTTTCACCCCCGGGACTGATAAGATGGTATATCAACAAAATAGCTATAAAAACCACATTTCATCATCAAAGATTATAAAACGTCTTCAGTGGAATTCAGTTTCCTGTTTACTGTGTGCATAAGTGAAAAGCTAATATATGCTGACAGGGTGTGAATCAGTTTCATTGAAATGTTAATTAAAATATTGTATCACACATGCATAATAATCACATACAATATATCTAACCAGTGTCAGCACGGCTCATATCACATTATTGAATCATGACCCTATGGTAACGTGTTTTTTTCCACGTCCGGTTGTTGTGACTTCAGTTGATTAGATTTCATCTGTCAGTCATGAATCTTTCATAGCCAATAAATCCAACCACAGTCCATAAAACAATCCATATGTCTGAAAGGCTGCTGCTCAAAAACAAACCCAAATGATCTTTTAGGGTCAAATCAGTTTGAGTCCAAAACTATTGAGGGACTCTAGCAGACACCCAGAGTGAGGAAGCAGGGAGGGGGATATCTGAATGAGCTATAATATAAAGCATCAAATAAATAAACCAACAGAAAGACACGTTCATGCAGTCAGCTGGCTATAACTTACATGGCATGTTAATTAGTTATTGCACAAGTAGTTTTTGTTGGCTCGGCTCATTCCATTCAAAAGAAGACAGTCTTGATTTATTGAACCTTTGAGCTGGTTCCTCACTGACTCCATAAAATGCATCAGATCCTTCACAAACAGAGCCGAACCAAGCGGTTTTACCCCCTGCCAAAGTAAATCAGATTTCTGGAGCTGATTATGGTCATTAAAAAAAATGTTGAAAACAGCCCGATATGAGTGATGCAATGTCAACATAAGATCCAAGCACTTTTGGCAGAGTCGTTCCTTTATGGTACAGGCCGTTCACATCTAATCACTTCAACGTCTGTTACTGATTATTAAAAACTGGACTGTAAGCAAACCACCTTCAAGGGAGAGGTTAACAATTATGTCACTGTTTAATCAAAACAAGAAACAAGTTCCAAGCAGGAAAAGAGGGATGAACAGAGGCTTTGAAAGTGATAGAGGAACTAAGACAAGACAAGACAAAGAGCAGTAAATGACAAACAGGCAATAAATTATAAGGGTGGGAACATGGGTTGAATTAACCCAACAACACCCATTTCTATATGTAGGAAATCTTAATCATGGTTAGAGGTAAACCATAGCCATCATCAAAACAGTATGTCGCCTTCCATATGGCATGACTACAAAGCCAACACTTTAATTTATGGGACTCATTGAAAAACCAACATAAATGCCCTTAAAAGTTGGAATGTATTGTTTGTTATTGGTTTCAAAATGTATTTTAAATAGTTTGATGTTTTCATGCTCTGCAGTCAAAAATTCACCACACAATACACTTTGTGGTTGAGGCACTATAAGTCAACTGGCATTAAATGTAGTATGTGTAGTAGTTTTGCAAACTAATTTATGCAAAAATGCCCTCGTTTCATTGGGCGCATGGCCTTTGATGGCAAAAACAAAAGAATAGGGGTATTAAAAGTTGATACCCCTATTCATCTTTATGATTTGTATTTAGCATCAAGTTTGCTTTCTGCAGGCCTACAAGAATAGATCTTGAAATGATTGAGCTCACCTTTCCCAACAAAACTGCCATTTTGTGTCTCCAGCGGCCCTTGTTCAAGGAGGCAACCCTGATCCAGATGTTGAGCTGGGAGTTGTACATCCAGACATCCCTGCTATTGATTCTACCACCTGAAATTGCATCACCAATTGGTCACAGTATTTTATGTCTTGCTATGCACTTCTTATAATACTTATGCAATAATGTAAAAAGGTAAATGTCCCATGACACACTAGGTGAATGCTACTTGTTATCTCACATAAACACATGAATAATAAAGCTATAATTGAAAACAGAGATCTTGCTCCAGTTCTAAGATAATTCAAGGTTAAGCAACATAATTAGAGACCAGCTTAACCAGAAATATGCTGTCAAGTATTTAAGAAAAGAATTCTGCAACACAATGCATATCCACATTCATTATTTACATATACCCTACCGTTCACAACAATTTAATTTAATACTTTGATATTTTACTGCTTTAAATAGCTCTTGTACAAAAATATCCACTAATAATAAATAAATTTCTTCACGAATCAAAATTTAAATTTTACATAATTGTACTTAATTAAATATATTTATTCATTTTTTTACAGCAGATAGTAAAGAAAAACAGCCAACAAGTGTCTTGGATTCTCCTAGGATGCACCTCGTGAAGTTGTTTGAGAAACTGTCTAGAGCTGTAATCTAATCTAAGCTACTTAGAAGGATTGAAAGTAAATATAGTAATGATAAAGAATGATTAGGTAAGTGGTAAATGTGACCAAACATTCGACTGACGCAATCGATTAACGCATGTGCATCTGTCTGATTATGTTAACGAAAGCTAAACATCTACAAAACGGTTCCAGTTCTTCAGGAAACACCGGCAGTGTGGAAGACGACACTGGACTCAGCAAAGCTGCTCAACCTGAATCTCATCTTTCCATTATGTCAATTTCCCTTGAATTTCTGACTCACATATCTTGGTCTTGAGTTTGACGCATACAATTTATATATATATAGTCTGACACATATACAGGCTTCCTGTCTGGGAAAGCCTGCCTGGCCCTGGCTTACTGAACAAGCTTCAAAGATGGAGAAGAAGCAAGATGTATGGGGAAGGAATGAACTTAAAGGAGGTTGAAACCACAGATGAAGAGAGAAGTTTTAGCTAGCAGGACTGTTCTCATGGAAACACGTGAGCGCTTGGCACATGCAGAATGAAAACTGATCGCTCAGGATTCCAGCCCCCTCACTCACCCTTGCTCTCTCTCTGCCTCTCTATGAGATAGCTGGTATTCCTGGTCTCTTTTAATCAAGTCTCATAGTTTTTTTGCTGAACCTGCTTGCTGTTCAAAGCGAGCTTCTCTGTTAAGTGTGGTGCCGTGCTATGTTTAACAAATCCCCACAGACTAAACTAACCAGGAGTAAACATCGAACTAAGTCATCTACAATAACTGAGCAATTAATGACAGATGATAGGCATACAATACAAGCCTTAGATACAAAATGAATGCAATACTACGCATATGCTAATGTACCCCTACAAATTGACGAAATTAGCAGATATATGCATTTAAAATGAATAGTCTTTCGATGTAAGACCAAAAATATTAATAGATCATATCACACTGACAAGAATTGCAACATTTTATTCAATCAAATGCTGTCTAGAATGAGAATGTGCCTCCCTTTATTACTAGCATTAGCATAGTAGATCATCTTCCTGGCTCAGACGTAAACAAAAGACTACTGGTACAGGGGCTTTGATATTTCCTGCCTAAACTTCATGTCTCGAAAGGAAATGCATCAGCACAGGTTGGAATCCCAAGTCATGTCTTTCCCCCACTGCCTGCGAAACAATTTAGCATTCATGAAATGGTATCACACAGATCCATGTTTACCTGAGACCAGAATGTCGTTCCTGAGGGCACACACAGCATACTCGGACTTGGTGAACTCTGGGAGTTTGGCTAAGGATTTCCATTCCCCAGTTACCGGATCATAGCATTCAGTATACGGCAGGTTGAAACCCCCCATCCTCTCGCACCCTCCAACTATCACAATGACTTCTGAGAATCCAGTGGACCTACAAAGACACAACAGGAAGTCAAACTTGGACACATCGACAATTGTAAATCCTTAATAGTACTGAAACATGGAAAGGGACCACATTCTAAACAGCACTTTATAAAACATCTAGCACTGAACAACTCATTGTTTACATTTTTAATTCTTGTAATTTTTGGCCTATTTGTTCTCTTCAGTGACACAGAAATTAGAAAAATAGCTAAGAATAGCAGTAAACAACACTGTCTACTAGTGCCCATGGCATGCAAGAACCAATCCACGGGCAAACACATTTCATCCAGAACTAACTCCCCACAGTTTTTTTTTCCTTTCTTCCTTGAAATGATCTGCCTAGAAGACTGTGCTCTCTGTGTAAATGTTCAGGGGGCTGAAGAGTGCATAAATGAAGACGCTAAAGTTGGAGTTGAACTTTGAATACACTCTCAAGGGGAAAGAGATTGGAACGAACTGAGCCAGTTGCACGCCCAGTCAATTCATGCAAACATGGAAAATTCAAAACAGTCTTTCACTTGTGACGTAAATAGTCTAAATGCGCTACACCCATACAATCCAAGAGAATAATTAGGGGAGGTCAGCCAGGCCCTATCCAATAATTCAAATTTAAGAACCATACCAAATCTGCCTGGAAACAGAGGTGGAATTACAACTTTCCTGCCAACTGTAAACCTACACCCGTCTGAAAACTTGAACAAGGCCCTGTGAAGCTGAGAGGTATTTTGAGAGTGTTGTATGTTTTGTTTTTTTCACCGAAAGCCTAATTATTTAGCAAGCTTTTCTCTGTGTTTCGCTGGTCGCATGAGACTGTAGCTATCCTAATGACTGTGCTACACATATCTGCATGCAGTCTATAATAAGACTGTTAATATATAAGCTCTGTAACATTGGCAGATCTTTCAGTGAATCACGTTCAGGCAAATTCCAGGTCACTATACATTCAGATCTGAGAAAAACATAAGTGTGCAGTCCCCCCCCCCCTGCCCTCTCTCACCCCACCTTCCTCCAGACGTAACAAAAACAAAGAGAGTGTGCTGCAAGCAGGATCAAGTCAACAGGAGCATGTTTCGAAACTCAGGTGTTTATGTGTTATGAAGCTTGTGGAGGAAGAATTTGTATGGGCAAGCCCACCGAGACTTTATTTTCCCTCAATGCACTGCAATACAGTGGGCCTGAAGGGGCCGTCTCTTCTTGTCCCATCTCGCTGTACTTACAATGTGGCTTGGATTGTTCCAGATCCATTAATTAAAGCAACGGGTTTCCCAATGCTCAACTACGGAGTACGAAACAAAACTTCAAGTTACTTCAGACACACACTTGTTGAATCATGCCTTCGGGTTTTGAGGATAACTGAATCTACAATGTAGCCTTTCTGAAAAAGATTCCAGAAGTATCTAGGATCTAGAAGGACATAGAAGAATGTGTTTCAACTAAGCTTGACAACTACTAATAACTAGTAAACCACCAGCTTGATTCTGTTTGTTGCGAGGCAGCCAATAATTTGAAGTCAAGTCATGGTACATAACTCTTCAATAGTGACTTGACTGAATTGGACAAACAATTCAGGCAAGGCACGAAGACTCTTTTCATTTAAACTGCTTGTTGCATTTAGTGTATGCAAAGACTTAGAATGCTTGCATCTGTGTACATTTCTAGGTCATAATTTTAATAAAGACCTTCAGGGCACAGGGAATGCCAAGGTAAGTACCTGCGTGGACGTGTTCTAGGTGACATCATTTCATTGCCCAAGACATGATAGCGTCTGGCTTCATGGAGGAGCTGATAGCACTCTGGTGCATTTTGGATCAACTGGTCACCTTCTACCGTCTGCACAAAATAATTTGGATGCAGCAGGGGCAGGCGGACGTGGGTGAGAAGGTCTCTAAGCATGATTCGACGGTGGTCCACATCATAGTACACCCAACGCATCACTGCCTCAAACACGGTCTCCTCCTTTCCAATAACTAGCTCGTCACTAGCAATGTACTCCTCCAGTTCCTCCTTACGCAAGTCCAAGAATTCTTCATGCTGGGCCACATCGGTAAAGCTCTGCAGCGCGTAAGAGCGGCAACGACTGGCCAGCTGCTTGAGGGAGTGCGCGTCGGCAAACCGCTGGATGCCCAAGCAGTTGCAGGGGTCAAGTTGGTCTTCCAAGAACTTGGCACAGGCATCACGCAGAGTGCTGATCTGGAAAAGGCTGGAGGTCTCGAAGAGGAACTGCACATTATCAGTAGTGATGCGGGCACGTCCGGTGTAGACGTACTGCAGGAAGGTGTCCATGGCTTCGGCACGGATGCCGTTGATCTCCACCAACATCTCATGGCTCTCCCGGTGGTCATTGCAAAACATTGCACGGAAGTAGCTACTGCAAGCTGACAGCACGGCACGGTGACATGGGAACTCACGAGCCTCTACGCTGATCACCACGTCTGTGAACAAGCGGCTGTCACGGAACTCATTAAACATCTGCAGAATGCTATCGGAGTGGCATGGGCTGGAGGAGAAATCGAACACATCATGATTACTGAGGGACTTGCTGTCCATCTCCAGAACCTTTCGCTTGACTGCCGGGGACTCACGGACTCCAGAGTCCTCCCGGTTCAGTCTCCTGCCCAGAATAAGTACCATTGCTATCAGACCGATGAGGTCCAAGGCCTTGTAGACAATAGAAGAAAATGATGCCTCAGCTGAAATTAAAAAGAGAACCATTATTTTAATCAGGAGATTAATGAACTTGTTATAATTATATAAAAACAACAATATCTGTCACATATCTGAGTTGCTTATGTAACCATAAAATATGAAAATGTGCTTTGTTAAATTAAAATTAGTTTAAAACAACAACTAAAGCATTTACAGCCTTTCAGGCTAAATTTACAAAAGATGTAGGAGTAGCTAATGTCTCAACAACCACACAGTATCATGTCAACAAAATGTTGCCATGTTGACAAAAAACGTGATACACATTAACTAGTAAATCATAATAATATGTACTACTAGTTTTATTATAAATCATAATAAAACTTAAATAACAGTTTTTTATAACATAAAAGTACAAAAATGTACCTAACCAATAAAAATGACCACTGTTAATCCACTTTAAGTTGACAATGTTTTCACAACCTGGCAACCTTATGTCTGTCTCACATTGCCCTCTCAATGCCCCAGGACAGGTGAATTTACATTTAAACATGATGCTTTTCTTGTAGTACTGCCCTCTAGCGGTCACTTCCGTATTCAACAAGTGGATCAAAACAAAGAACTTAGGGAACGTCAACAAAATCTGTTTCAAAAATGAACTGCCAGCACGTGTTGACTGACAAATTAAATTTATTATTAATTTATTGTTGTTGTTGTTATGCAACCAAATCGTGACTAAAGTCAGTCATATCAAAATTTAAAGGCATTAGCTTAAAAACTGACTGTAAAAAACACATGTGAGCTTAGTCAACATTCCCAAAAGGAAAGACCATCATTTTTGTGTCGCAGTTATTGCTTTGTGCCACACTGTTAGTGAGATATGAAGAATTTTAGATAAAAGTGATTTTTTTTTTAATTGTTTACGCGGGACTTCTATATAAATACATAAGCTAATTTATAAATAATTTTTTTAGAATTGCATGTAACAAGCTGGTTTCATACTTATATATTTGAAATGATCATAGTTACAAAAGTGTTACTGAACGGAACAAAATAGAATAGATTAGAATAAACTTTATAATATAACAAACATAAATTTACCAGTTTCAGAAGTGAAGAGTTTGTTATGGAAGTCTCGTCAGTATGTAAAATGTGAAAATCAGCCCAGGAAAACTGCTTGTCTATCCCTCGGCGGTCATCTCTATTCCAGCAGTGAACCAAAAAGATCGTCTGGAAAAAAACGGTCCGCTGGGTGCTTTATTGCCGTCATCACATGCGAAAAACATAAACGACAATCAGCTGATGGCGCGAGGAATTCTGGGAAATGTAGTCGTCAACTCAGGCTGAAGGAATGACGGTAGAGGCAGAGGAGACTACAAGTACCAGAGTTCTCAAAACGCCACATGGCCACAGATTGTTTGTAAACGTTTCATCAGTCACAGGAGTGGCGGAGGTGAATCTCGTCTGAAAGATGTTCAACTGACGTTGTGTTTTTCTCTTAGGAGTTTAGTAGAAGCTTATAAATGTTACAAAATACATTTTTTATGCCTTTTGAAATTAAAAACAAAAACCAAGACAAATAAAACCCACATAATCTACCACACACAATAAACAGTTGCAAAATGCACAGTTTTGACTGATACCCTGTAGTACTAACCCTTATAGACACACAATAATCTCATTTTTCGAATCATTTAGCCGGCAGATAAATCTATACATAAGATTTCGTAACAGTGCAACGTTTTTCTTTCGAGTACATTAGTGGTCGATGTTCATTGCTCTTTCTCGCCTCCATTGTCTGAGGTTCAAGACAAATATGTCCCTCTGCCGCAGTCCTTTCAACCGCAAAGGCAAAGTTTTAAACAGTGACTGGCTCTGCTGGAAAGCAGATGAGGCGGTTGAACTTCCTTTCTTCTGAATGCCTGGAGGCTAAACGTACAATACACACTGTGAATCACGAAGACATTATCAGGTAGCTATCCTATCTAAAATAAAAGAAATTCAAGGTCCGATCTCAGTGTAACCGTAGATACAGTTTAGAACTCAAGTAAATATAGAATTAATAAAAAAGTATTTTACTTTTTAAATTTAGGCTACTTGAGTAAAGTAAAAATACTTCACTACTGTTCGCCTCTGCTCCTGGTTCAGACTTGTTAAAAATTAAAAACATTTTGATGATGGATTTGTTTATTACAAACAATCAGCTGTTCACTTGACAAGATGTTAAATGATGGACTGGACTTGTGTGGAGAATTATTGTTTTTATCTGTTTTTATCTGCTGTTTGAACTCTCATTCTGACGGCACCCATTCACTGCAGATGATTTATTTGGTGAGCAAGCGATGTAGGCCTAATGCTAAAATACTACAAATCTAAAATCTTAGTGTGATTTCGAGCTGGCAGTAAAAATATATCTTGATCTATGTTGATGCCTAAAGCATTCTCTGGAAGACTTTTTCTTCCTCTTTCAATGCTTTCACCTGCAGTCTATCTCTGTCCTGTTGCTATAGTGTGTCTCTGTCCTCACTTGGTATCCAAACCATTAGTCCACAGCAGCTGACTGAATTTTCTGCTGTCTAAATCACATTCCTCCGTCTCTGTGTGGTTATGTGATTAGTAGTCATCCCAGCATTAATAGTGCTATAATACAGCATGGATCTAATCAGATAAGCCCCACTAAAACACAACAGGGGAAAGCCTGGTTCAAGTCTGAATTTTTTTCAATTTTTTTTTATATTCGAATATTCATTAAAGAGGCATGCCCAAAAATTAATCAAACTGGCTGTTGTATCCTAGACTAGACACAGGGTGGCAGCAGTGGCTAATGGAAACCACATAACAGGACATTTGCAAGTGCACACAAATGGGGATTTGGGATTATTTGTTTTAACAATAGAAATTTAGAGCTCGTATGTATTTTATACAAATGAATCCACGCTCTATAATATACCTGTAATTATTTGTCAAATATGGTTAGGTCCAATCAGCCACAGAGTTCATATAATAACATTTTATTTAGGGTACTTTCCCTATTATATACCCTAATATCAAAGTGACCATATTTCCTGTAAGTGTTACATTTTGTAATAGCAGCCCTCTATTTGACATTGCACCGTTTAGAAATAAGTAGTAGAATTATTATACAAATTTGGGAATATTACAATATTATTTAAACAAAGCACTGGCAAGTCTCCCTATAGATTGCATTACTTTCAGACACTTTAAACTTATTCGAAAATAACCAAATTTGTTAGAAGACTTCAGTGATTAATCTCTATAATGATCAGTATCGATTTTTATTTTTTATTTTTTAGAAACAATCAACTGTGATCTGCAGGCATAGTCTGCAGGCTCCAGGTATTTGTTTGTTAAACAGCGGAAATCCCGTTCGATGTCCTCGATCATTACAAGCGCATCTCTCCAGTTTCTCGCGAGAACTTTCGGTTCACGAGCGCCACTGAGCGCAGTGACGGCAAGCTGGAGTTAGTAAAGCGACGGAGGCAAAACTGTAGTGAAGCTTCTTACGGCTGGGGCAACATCCACATCATCTCTTCCCCCTCTGCATTGTTGCCCCTGACCTTTTTTTGCTCGTTTTAATGAGGGGCATAATAATCTGTAAGAAAAATGCTTAGAAGCCGCGTTGCTCTTTGATTGTAAGTGCTTATTTGCGGTATTTCCGACCCGGGGGCTTCATCTCCTGCAAGTAGCGGATTTCTGGCTTTTTCTACAGTGAAAGACATCCTACACAAACACGCCGCGTAAACAAGTTCATAAATGGGTGAGTACAGCAGATTTGTGTAAAGACCGGTTATTTTAAGCAAGATCTTGACCAGAGTGTGTTATTGATGTGGCATACAATACATTAACGAAACTGAAAATCATTGATAGTGCTTGCATCATGCATCCGTCGCTCTCATTAGAACTACATTGAAAGAAGATCTGATGATTTCAAGATGTGGACACGTTTGCATGTTTTTCCTCTCCTCCGCTGCTCGGAGATCATGAGGAGTTAAAAGCTGAATTTCATTTCCCTCTGAGGTTTCCTTCTCTCATCCAGCTGTCCGTTATGTTTCTATTCACAGATGTGGTTTTTGCTACGTTGTTTCATATGAGGAACCCTCCTTTTAATATACATGTCATATCATTAGCACATTACATTGCAACGGAAACTGTTAATGTATTTTTAATTGCTATTTTAAAATTGCCAGTATCAGCATAAACTTTACTAGATTGGCTGTCAGTAACTATTAAACAATGCATATATTCTATTTTCAGATATTTTAGTGAATATTAAGTAAACATATGTGTAAAGTAAGTGTTCATTTGAATTCAGTGCATTGTTTCCAAAAGGAAAACAAAACTAATATTGAGATTCAATTATGTCTAAATGTAAAAGTTAAAATGCTTTGTATTTTGTATAGCACTAAAGTCGGCATTAAACATAAAAATCCACCCTATATATTTTCTAAATGCATATTATTGATCTTCTTGTAAAGTTTTAAGCATGCATGTTTAATTTTTTAGATTTGTATATTTTGGACATGATCATTTTAATCAAAATGTCATAACTTGATTGTGAGTGCGCGTTTAGTTTCGGTTTTGGTTTCACTCGCTCCGTGTCCAATAAAACAATCCACGTAATCCGTTTTCTGATAAAATATCTTCCTTTAATCTTGATTGTCAGTTCAATAAAACAAATAAAATTAAAAAAGCAAAATATGATCTTAAATCTTCAATATCACGGATGCGGTAAAGAAAACTGTGCAACTCCACTGTATTCCAAAGAGCGCACTGCCGCAAAGCTTCACAGTCGTGATTCTTAAAGAGCCAGTAAACAATTTTAACATATTACATATTTTTACAGAATATTTATCCAAATGGTAACATAAATAAAGTAAGATTACAAATGAAGCAAATTCAAACAAAAATATTCAAAAACTGAATCTAATCAAAATAGGCTCTTACCGGCCCCTAATTGTTCTCAAACTCTTTGAAACAATTACTTAAATGTATACAGAAGGAGCCATATTATTTTAATATCCAATGTAAATTCTTAAAGTCCAAAGCAACACAAATTTAGGTTCCTATAGACATATTGCCTTCACTACTCATTCTGCCTCCTGCAACAGGCAAAGTTTTGTTATGGGTCTTTCCAAAATGTTGGTTTTTGTTTTAATGCGGACTTGTCGAACGAGACCCTTCTTGTCAGGAATAGTTTCAATAACTCTTGCTAACATCCAGGAATTTCTAGGGGCGGAGTCATCAACTACCAGAACAATGTCTCCAACAGAGAAGTTTCTTCTTGTGTTATTCCACTTTTGTCTCTGTTGTAGTTGTGGCAAATATTCACGACACCAACGTTTCCAAAACAAATCAGAAACATACTGCACCTGTTTCCATTTGCGTCTAGAATACAGGTTGTCTTTGTCAAACAGTCCTGGAGGCAACGATGGTTTTGTCTTGAGTAACAACAAGTGATTTGGAGTCAAAGCTTCCAGATCGTTTACGTCGCTTGATGTTGCTGTTATTGGACGACTGTTAATTATAGCCTCTGCCTCACAGAAAACAGTTTGAAGGCATTCCTCATCAAGAACTTGTTCTCTGATTGTAGCATTAAGGATTTTTCTTATTGAGCGTATCAATCTCTCCCATGCCCCGCCATGGTGAGACCCAGTGGGAGGATTGAAAACCCACTTAATTCCTTGCTGGCTGAGATGGTCCTGAATCTTTTCGTTGTTCCATTTTTCAATGGATTGTCTTAATTCACGCTCGGCAGCTACAAAATTGGTCCCATTGTCTGACCTGATAACTTTCACTTGTCCTCTTCTGGCTACAAATCGACGTATAGCATTTATACAGGAATCAGTATCCAATGAAGAAGCCACTTCGATATGCACTGCACGAATTGCTAAGCAAGTGAAGATAACACCATATTTCTTGACAATGCTTCTTCCACGTTTAACCATGAATGGTCCAAAGTAATCTACACCTACTCTTGTAAAAGGTGGATCATCTGGTAACACCCTGTCTGATGGTAAGTCTGCCATTATTTGCTTTCCTGTTGAGGAATGTAAACGACGACAAATAACACATTGTGCGAGAATTTTTCTGATTGCAGATTTGGCACCTGGTATCCAGTATTTCTGTTGCAGTGCAGAAGTCATGTGATTTCTGCCACTGTGTCCTGTTTTCTCATGAATATTCTGGAGGATTAAGTTGGTGACATGAAGATCCTTTGGAATAATCATAGGACGCTTGCTTTCTTCCGGCATAGCAGCATTGCTAAGTCTTCCACCAACGCGTAAAACTTCACTGTGCAACTGGGGGTTTAACCTGTAAATCGAACTGTTTCTCTTTATGGCTTGCCCACGTTGCAGAGCTGATATCTCCTCAGCAAACTTCTCTCTTTGACAGTACTTCACTATTTCAAGCTCAGCCTCCTCCAAATCATCAACTGAGATGTTACTTCCTTTCCATTTAGCTTTGATGTCTTCCATCCTTTTGTTCACTATCTGCTTGCCGTTACTTGAATTGACTAGAGTCTCTGCAGCAGTAAGTGTCTTTCTCTTTTGTACAAGATCCAACAGCATGGTCTTAAATTTTAGAATCCATGCTACAATGCGCCGAAGCTTTATCCAAGAGGAGAAATGATCCATCAGTTGTCTAACAGAACTGTTATTATGTTGGGTCTGTACTGAATTGACCAACACAGACTTCTTGATCTCTGGATCATCTGCAGATATTATAATTTCTTCCATGCTCTTTGGCCACTCATCTGTGGATTGGTAAAGAAATTTTGGACCTGAGATCCATTTTTCATTTTGCATGAAAGTGTTGACCTTTTGCCCTCTCGAGGCACAATCTGCTGGATTTGAGCCAGTTACAACATGGTTCCACTGTTCGATCTTTGAGGCCTTCAGAATTGTTGTGACTCTGTTCGCCACAAATGTTCTGAATCTTGTGCTTTCATTTCTGAGATATTTAAGTACAGCTGTGCTGTCCGTCCAGAAGACTGAAGGTTTAAGTTTCAGCTGTAACTCTCCTTTTAACATCAGATCCATTTTTGTGGCAACTGTCGCAGCTGTCAGTTCCATTCGTGGAATTGTAGGCCTTTTTAAAGGGGCAACTCTGGACTTCCCCATCATCAGTGCACAGTGCACCTGGTCCTGTTGATTACGTAGAAGAAGATAGCTTGCTGTACCATACGCATCTTCACTCGCATCTGCGAAGTGATGGAGCTGTGCCACAACAGTTTCTCCGAAATCTGCTGGTTTAATGCATCTGCTCACCTTGAACTCTTCAAGCTGATGAAGTCCACTGAGCCAGTCTGTCCACCTTTGTTTTGCTTGCTCTGGAAGATCATCATCCCATCCTATTTTCAGTCTGCATAAATCCTGCAGGATCATCTTTGCTGGTAACACTACAGGTGCAAGAAACCCCAATGGGTCATAGATAGAGCTGACGATTGAGAGCAGTCCTCGTCGAGTGAATGGACGATCTTTAATGACTATTTTGAATTGAAATGTGTCTGACTCGACATTCCAGTGGATGCCCAATGCTCTTTCCATTGGCAGTGTTTCCTGATCAAGATCCAAGTTTTTCACTCCATCAGCCCATTCATTCTTAGGGATAGCTGCCAGCACAGCACGACTGTTGCTTGTCCACTTGACCAGGCGAAAACCTCCTTTGGAACATATTGCTCGCAGACCATGATATAACTCTATGGCTTGTGTCTCAGTGGCTGTGGACTTTAAACAGTCATCTACATAAAAATTTCGAAGAACAGCATCAGCAACATCAGGTTTGAACAGTGTGCCGTGATCTTCAGCACACCTCCTCAAAGCAAAGCTGGCGCAGCTGGGCGAAGAAGTAGCGCCAAATAAGTGGACAACCATTTTATGTTCCACCAAGTCTCCATTATAATCTCCGTGAGGCCACCACAGGAACCTAAGAAGATTTGAATCCTCTTCATGCACGCGAACCTGGTGGAACATAGCTTCCACATCTGCCATAAAGGCGATCCTTTCTTGTCTGAATCTTGTAATGACACCAACAAGATTACTTGTGAGGTTGGGACCTTGTAAAAGTTGTTGGTTCAACGATATCCCTTGATACGATGCCCCACAGTCAAAAACAACCCTCAGTTTGTGCTTGACGGGATGGTACACCCCATGGTGAGGTATGTACCATATTTTGCCATCGGTTTTCTTGTGGTTGTCTTTTGTGAGCTCAACAGCATAATCATTTTTGATGAGACTGTTCATGAAAGATGTATACTCTGTGTGGAAATCAGGATTTCTGATGAATTTTCTTTTCAAATTCAGAGCCCGTTGTTCAGCCACCACACGATTATTTGGCATCTGAATAGCCTTGTTCTTCAAAGGCAGGCACAAGCTGTAATGACCATCTACAAGCTTAGCTGACTCAGACATCATTTTCATAAATTGGAGGTCTTCCTTGGACATTTCCACTTGATCATCCTTTTCTGCTTCAGGGAAATCCTGCTTGAATTGCTGTTGCCACAAGTCTTCTAATCTGGCTACTGATATGCGATTCACCGATACTGGAGCACACCTTCCTTTTCTTGTGACATCATTACTATTCCTGAGAGGCCCATTGACTGTCCAGCCCAACTTGGTTCTAACAGCAAAAGGTCCATTGTCTTTACTACTAATAACTTGCCAAGGCTCCATGACTTCAGGCACATTAGCTCCTATTAGTATTCCAATTTTTGCATCAATACTAGGGAGACAAACCTCTTTAAGATACGGCCATCTCTCCAAATCCTTTTGCTGTGGAATGTTACTCTTGTGAACTGGAATTGTTTTCTGTGTGAAGACGTCTGGAAGTGGAACAAACTCGTCACCATCTAGACTACTAATCTCCAACCCAGACACTATGTGAGTTTTGACTTGTTTTTCATCTCCCATGGTTTTTAGAAGTATATCAGTCTTTCTTCCATTCACTTTCAGCTCAGACATCAACGCTTCTGTACAAAAAGTATCTGAACTTCCTGGGTCGAGAAAGGCATACGTTTTGACCAGTTGTGTACCTTTAGTAGTCTTAACTTGTACAGGAACAATTGACAAAGTACATTCAGTCTCACAGGTATCTTCGTCTCCACTTGCGTCCTTTTTTGCACAGACTAGTGCACTAGTAACAGACTGTCTTTCACAGCTATCCATTTTGTCTTCCTGAAGACAAGCAGTTTCCTTCGACTTCATATGCAGTATGGTTGGATGTGGCAAAGAACATTCACTGCAGCTCATTCTATCTTTGCATTGTTTGCTCATGTGACCATGCTTTAAACAGCCAAAACACAATCCTTTGGTTCGCAAAAAGTCAATTTTCTCTTGATGTGTCTTGCTTCTCAATCTTTTACAGGATTCCAGATTGTGTTGCAGTACTTTACAAAAAAGACATGGTTTCTTCTGGTTGCTGGCATGTTTATTTTGCGATCTTTGAACTGCAAGTGTGTCATCATCTTCAACCTTTTTGTCAACTGGTACAGCACTAGTCGTGAAGACCCTTTTTGTTACAGCCTTTTTATAAGCGCTTGCTTCTGCTTGTGACTTAGCATGTCCTTTAGCTGCTGAACTATCTTTTATGTCTCCAAACACTGGATGGAGAGAAATCCTTGCCTGCTTATTAATGAAATCAACTAAATCTTTGAACTTCACTCTAGCATTTCGCTTCTCTTGAATATCACATGCCACCGATCGCCATTTTTCTCTTAATTTGAATGGAAGTTTCACCACGATGGCTCTTAGATTTGCTGCATTATCCATCTCTTCCATGTAACTTATATCTGACATTGCATTGCAGCATCCTGACAGAAACAATGAAAAGGAGTGAAGTGCTTCTCCATCTTCAGGTTTGATGGAAGGCCAGTGTAGAGCTTTGCTCATGTATGCGTCTGCAATCTGATACTCATTTCCAAAATGCTCTCTCAGAAGCTGCTTTGCCTTAAGATAGCCTTCTGCTGGATTCATATGTAGACAGCTACGAACCAGTTCCTTAGGCTTTCCAGTCGTGTACTGTTCCATGAAGTACAAACGGTCTTTATCATTATCGGTACGTTCTTCAACGCCATGTTCGAAGGCCCGAATGAACAGCTTATAATCGAGAGGATCTCCTTTGAAAATAGGTATGTCAATTGAAGGAAGCATGGACATTTTTTGATGCTTCACTAAGCACTCAGTGATGCTGGCTTGTCGCTCCATAGCATTACATAATGTACCAACTACGTTTCCCTCTCTACCTGTAGAAGGCTCATTTGGGATGGAGTTATTAGTTGACTGTGGCCTAAGAGGTTGAAAAACATTATCAAGCAGACTTTCCTGTTTCAGTACATCTTCACGAGGTGTTATGCTACCTGTTTCCAGATCCATTCCCTTGTGACTTACTGCTGAAGACCGACAACTTTCATACTGCTTAATAACTTTAATCTTAGCATCTGACACTGCAAGGGCAACTTCTAGCTCAAATTCTTCCCTTTTTGCTTTTAGTTCAGCCTCTTGTCGTTCAATAGCTTGTTTCTTCTTCAATGCAGCATGTTTAACAAGCAGTGCAGCTCTTTCTGCTTCAGCAGATATTCGTGCAGAAGAAGTTGTAGAAGCTGTAGATCTGCCATCTACTGACCCATGTTTCTTATGTTTCTTACTGGAAGTCACTGACACAGAGGAAATGCTATCATCAGGATTCACTTCTAGATCACACTGTATTGCTTGCTCAGCATTTTCTGCAACCTGTTTCATCCACCTGTTGACTGCATTAATAAATCTTTCACATGAGCTGACTCTTGGTTCAAACCATGTATGCTGGTCCTTTGCATAATCTTCATCAGACATGTACTCCTCAACAGCATGATTCAGCTGACAGAAGTCTTTATACAAATGTTTGTACTCAGTTTCCAGTTTAGTTCGAACAATGTCAATATGTGCAGAATCATCCATAAGTTGTTCAATTTCCTTAGATTTACTTGTGAGCTGAGCAAGTTTAGCTTTCCTTGACTGCAAAAGCCTTTGCAATCTTTCTTCCTTTGCTTTCTCCGTCATTTTTATTGGCCTTTTAGCACTAGTGCAATCCTCATTAATCTTCGTATTTTCATCCATTCTTAGTTTAAAGCATCAAAACGAATGATTAATTGCCCTTATATAATTTGCTGAACTGTGCAGTATCACGTTTAAAGTTTTTTTTTTGTTTTTTTACCTCAGAAATCTTCTCCACAGAAACTGCGCCATTAGATTGCGGGTAGATAAGGCCGCGCTTCCGAGGTAATCCTATAACGTCCTTTTCCAACGAAACTCCACATAACATGTACTGCAAGATCCACTGTTCCGAAAAACATCCACATATCTTCGTGTCAAACACGTCCTTATCCTTCAGGAGTAAGTTTTCTTTACTAAATGTGAGTGCGCGTTTAGTTTCGGTTTTGGTTTCACTCGCTCCGTGTCCAATAAAACAATCCACGTAATCCGTTTTCTGATAAAATATCTTCCTTTAATCTTGATTGTCAGTTCAATAAAACAAATAAAATTAAAAAAGCAAAATATGATCTTAAATCTTCAATATCACGGATGCGGTAAAGAAAACTGTGCAACTCCACTGTATTCCAAAGAGCGCACTGCCGCAAAGCTTCACAGTCGTGATTCTTAAAGAGCCAGTAAACAATTTTAACATATTACATATTTTTACAGAATATTTATCCAAATGGTAACATAAATAAAGTAAGATTACAAATGAAGCAAATTCAAACAAAAATATTCAAAAACTGAATCTAATCAAAATAGGCTCTTACATTGATCTTCTGGTGAACAAAGTCCCAGCCGTATATTTTCTTTCTTTTTCGATTTCAATTGGAATATACATCAAAATACGGAAGAGAAGGCTGGTTGCTACTTCCGTTTAATTCATTATGACCTTTAAGTAGAAAAAATTGAATAACATTGAACAAGCTGATTTTCTGTATTTAGTTCAAAAGGCAGAAAATGTTCCTTGCATAAGGTTGTATCGGTTAAAATCACGTTATGTGCTATGTTCTTGAAATAGGGTATAAATAGTTTGTACGTGTTTTAGACGTGTAACAGACTTTTACACAGTTTATTAAAGCCCATAGCTTGGCAGCGGCAGCCAAAGCTGTTTTTAGCATTTCAGCCCAAAAAAATAGTTGCTGGTGTCGTTTTCTTACATTGCACTGATGATAAAACAGGATGACAGACATTTTTGAAGAATTCCACACTATTGTGGAATGAGATGTTCAGAACTGCAGTCATCACTGTAACCTCAAATGTTGTGTCATGCTAAGCAGATCAGAGCCTATCATTGACAATGGATTACAACCATTGGTGATTTACATTAACAAACTAAAAACACTAATTGAAGCACTGACAGATGTACGATCCTCTTATGATCCATTCTGTTCTATCCACTCTCCCGTGACGAATTCATTAAAACTGGAGCATCTTTGACAAAACACCAGCGTGAGACAGTCGAACATGTGTCTCTGATCTTTCGGCAAGATTCATCAAAGCGTTTAGATCAACAGATATACGTGTTGAAAATTGAAACGGCACAATATAGGTTTTGAGCACATTGCACAGCACATTTGGTTACATTCTTCAGTGACTAAAAGCCATCCCTGTACAGACCTACCAGAGTGTTTGTTAGGAAAAGGTTTAGTTAGTTTCTGCTTAAATACAAACACTAATGGTTATTAATGACAGAGGGCCAGCTGTGTGTACCAACTATTACAAAAAAATAAATCAATGTCACAAACAGCACTACGGGAATTATCGAGCCATGCTCTGCTCTAAGTTAAAAAGTGAGTAAAAAAAGAAAAAGGAAATTATGTGCAAACAACTTTTGATTGTATATAATAGTACCTTGAAGGGTTACCCAAAAATGAAAACTCTCTTCTTATTAACCCACTTTTATGTTGTTCCAAACCTGTACAACTTTCTTTCTGTCAAGTTATGTTGCAGATAAGAGTAAGTAAGATTTGAGGAATATACAGTGGAAGTCAATCAGGTTCAAAACAATACTGGAGCCCATTCACTTTTATTGTAGAGACAGAAATACAGCAAGACATTTTTATAAATCTTTCACATTATAATTCGTGTTCTACAGAAGAAACAAAGTTATACAGGTTTGGAACAACGTGAGGCCTGTAACTTTAATGGTAATGCCAAAGAGGAACAATATCATTGGAATCGCTATCAGAATAATATTTTCCAGCTGATGAATCTTTAAAAGCATTGACAGCCAATCAGAATCTTTTGCTGCAAACTTTGGGATTCTGGAAAGTGTGCACTTTACTCAGGTCTCTTTACTATCATGGCTGCTGTGTCATGCTCATTCATTGCCTTTTGGCAGAGAACAGGGAAGTGGTGAGAGAGGTATGTTTCTGTGTATGATAAGTTCCCGTTATGTAGTGGAGCATTTACACATCTACCTCATGTTCCTCCATGATATGATAGTTGCTCTTTTATTGCCAGTGGAAACAGTGTAGGGGAACCATTAGCAGTTGTACTTACCACAAGATTTGTAAGATCTACACATCGGCAACTTCTTTTGTTTATGGTTATTTGGCTAATTTGATTATTCTTTCAGCCTTCAACAAGAGTATTTTCTGCTCGCCGTTTAACACATCTTGCATGTTTAAAAACATTGCTGTCGATTTCCTCTTGAATGCAGCACAGAAATTTCCTGCAGATGCCTTCTGACTCTGAGCATCCCTATGTTCGGTAATAGTACTAGATCTTTATAAAATATTCCAAAAGAGAGCTATTTTGGATGGAATTAACACAGTACGTTTATGTGCATGTTACCATAGGGAAATGCACAATATGCGATAATAAAAACCATAAGGTTTTGTATTAAAAAAAATAAAATAAAGTTTTCTTCAAAAAGAAAGAGTTATGTGTGTTTTGGAGCATGAGTAATCGTTGATGTCTCAAGTCTGTGGGAGATTGCTTCATTCAAGAATAAAAGTCATGTCACCTCATGCGATAAAAGAGAAGTTCCACGGCTAGTGTGAGAGTTTTGTACGATATTGTGTACAAAATATCACATACAGCTGAAAAAACATCTTCTGAAAAAGCTTTTGTAGATTAATAATGTAAGTGTTGATGCACTCCCTGAATATATATCTGCAGCAGGATGTTCTAACAACAGAATGGTTTTTACATGCAAACACCTTCATGATTTCTTAACGTGTCAGACTTTGGAGCAGTCATTTTTAAGAGAGAGTAGTTGTAATGAAAGTTGTAATGATGAAACACTCAAAGTTTGTTGAGTGTTGGCTTTAAGGGAAGTAGTGTTAGACTTTGTGTTTAGGAATCGAAAGCAAGAGTTTCTGTCCTACATACTTCATCTTTTAATGGCATGTTAACTACATGTTTTATGCTTCTGGGAAAAGTGAGGCATTTTATGTCTCTACATTTCTGCACATGACCCAAGTCTAACCCTCATAATCAGTGGCATGGCCGACAAAATTTGGGAAGCCAGGACACATGGCGAGCCACATGTGGTCATGCATTTAAGAGGATCTTGCCCTTTTCTTCTATAGAGGTCCTGTAAATTTGTGGTTTGCTTGGCAGAAACTAGGATTGTAGTGGTATACCAGTATCACTATTTCATGATGTTAAAATTGATGGACATATTACAGTGTACATTTGCTTATTTACAATGCTGTGGAGCTATGCAGGTCATCGGAATACAGTATTTGATTCCGGCCTCCAATGATTATAAAAATACAATAATCAAGATAAATGAAAGTGACATACAGCCAAGTATGGTGACCCACACTCAGAGTTCATGCTTTGCATTTAACCCATCCCTAAGTGCACACACACACAGCAGTGAACACACACCCGGAGCAGTGGGCATCATTTATGCTGTGGCGCCCGGGGAACAGTTGGGGGTTCGATGAATTGCTCAAGGGCACCTCAGTTGTGGTATTGCTGGCCCGAGACTCGGACCCTCAACATTAGGGTTAGGAGTCAAACTCTCTAACCACTAGGCCACAACTTCCCTACGAATGATTATTCCGCCCTGTTTCCAGTGCATGAGCTCAGAGGCGGAACAGAACTCAGACAAACAAGTGAAGTGAAGGTGATGTTTGGCCTTTGGTGCATACAGTATGAGTGTTCGGTGCCTTGCTCACTTCAGTCATAGTATTGAGGATGGAAGAGGTACCAATACTCAAACCCAAGACTTGTAGGATACAAGTACGACTCTCTAACTTTTATGCATTACTGCCTAATAGCATAAGCAAAGTGAACTTTTAGTTTAAGATGCATGCCTAAATGGTCATATGTACACAAAAATGTGCTGAAATATGGAGCTTGGTGATTATTCACGTAAATTCTCATCTGTCATGACTGAGAATGTAAACAGTTGTGAATGAAAATACGTGTGTAACAGTAAATTGGATCATTGCGGCTCTTGAAGTGACTTAATGTTGTGCTTAATATTAAAGGGGTGTGAAATGCTCGTTTTCACTCAATATCCTGTTAATCTTGAGTACCTTTAGAGTAGTACTGCATCCTTCATAACTCCAAGAATTCTTTAGTTTTATTATATTCATAAGAGAAAGATAGTCTGTACCGATTTTTCCCGGAAAAACACGACCGGCTGGAGGCGTCTCCGGCATGGGAGGCGGATGCACTAACAAGGAGGCAGAGATATTTGAAGCAGTTTTACTCACCGCATGCAGTTCCAACACACGACCGTGACCCTTTTTCGTTGGGATTGCATCATCCTTAAGAAATAAATGATGCGCAAATCCGTCGTCACACTGGGCCTTGTTTGTAAAACAAGCATCTTCGAAATGCAGGGAACAAACACAAACACTTTCACATCTCCGTTGATGCTCTGTAAAAATAAACTCCATCCACTGGTCCCTTAATGCTGTTTTTTTTTTGGTAATCTGTGCAGGGTTGTCTTGCCCTGGCAACCAAAAACACACTTCTTTTGTGACATTTCGCGACGCTCTCGCTCTGATCAGTGAACGTCTGTTGTGCTCTCATTGCTCTGCTATACGGGAGCGCGCGCTCTTCCGGCAGAAGTGCCCTTAGGACCCATATGAGGAAATTCCGCTCCATCTAACGTCACACAGAGCCATATTCGAAAAAAACTTTCCGAAACTTGTGACAAACTGGAAGGAGTATTTCTGGAACAGAAATACTCCTTCAAACGTACAACTTAATTTTTGAAACTTTGTCCATGTTTAGCATGGGAATCCAACTCTTTAACAGTGTAAAAAACTCAGTATGCATGAAATAGCATTTCACCCCCCCTTTAATCAGACAACAAAAGACGGAGAAAATCACTCACTGCTTTTTACTGGAAGACTTTTTTAGCTTTAGTAAGAAACAAAAAAAGTTGAATTCTTCCATTGAAAACCAGACCATAGCGCAGTGTAGTGAAATGGGTCAGGCCTACGCCTGCGTTCGCAGCACCGCTCTAAATGTGATATGCTTGTGTTGGAATCTGCTCTTTATCACAGTGGTTGTTTGTGTCTGGTTACTGGCTTTATGCAGTTATATTTGGCCCACAGTTCATTCAGTATACATTCTGAGGTGTGTAATGGGTCAGGATGGCATGAAATGGTTTGGCTGTGAAGGATATCATCTGTGTTCTTTTCTTTGACTCATCTTGGAGTCACTCTGAGCCGTTCACACCTAATGCTCATCCAGTCTTGAGCATGAGGCTGTATAAAAATACTTTTGCCAATGTAATTCATTTAATTCATGTCGGTTCCATCTAATGCAATCTAATAACATAAATTTGATTAACCTTAAGGTAGAGCCAGTCGGTCTGAGTCAGTATGAGAGAATGAACAATTTAAAATCAGCTGTAAGTCACAGGCTTCCCATAGACAAGAACAATGAAGGATTTTAGTTCAGCTCAATCACACCATTAGCCAAAAAGGTTATTTGTCCAAAACTGGAATATTATTGATCTTGTTCCGAGTCAGTGGAAAATAACAATAATGCTTGTATCTCTTAACTTATGCAGTGAATCATTGGGTACAAGGCTTATATGATCGACATTAACGCTTGTTCGGGAGTGGATTTTGTTAAGGAGCAAGTGAAAAAGTCTTACTTGCCCGACCGGACAAGTAACCTGATTTAAACATCAATAACACTGAACTGAAACTATTGCGAGAATGTGATTTTATTACTTTCAGTGTAAACGGTGACTTATTAATATTATAATATATTATAATAGAGCTGAAACAACGAATCGATTTAATAGATTAAAATCGATTATTAAAATAGTTGTCAACTAATTTAGTAATCGATTCGTCGCTAAATAAATTTTATTTGCCATAAGCGGCTCATTTCGTGCATATTTCAAATCTGCGGTGACCAAAGTGTGGCAGTAATGAGCCACCGGAGGTTTTACTCAGCCAGTACAGCAGGTGAAGTAGCGAATAGCCAATAGCTGGCCTCGTTTTATGTCACGTGCTTTCCGAACAGCGTCTCTGCAGCATTCAGCGGGAAGTGGGAGTACTACTTTACTTTGAGCCTTCAAAATGAAGAGTAACATGTAAACTCTGCACTACTGAACTGTTTAAGGGGCCGTTCACATATCGTGTCTTTTGCGTGCTCAAGTTCGTTATTTCCTATGTAGGCGCGCAGTATGCACTCTCATAATGGAAGCGACGCGGTCGCGACACGCACGCGGTGCGATGCGCCCGTTTTTCCAGGCGCGTCCACACCGCATCCATTTATCCTTTGCTGAAATTTCCGGGTCTTCATGGAGAGGGCACGTCATGGAGAGAGCACGTCATAGTTACTTAGCAAAGGCAGACGCCTCAGGAGCGCTTCTGCCCGAGCGCTTTGGAAAGAAGGAGAAAGCGGCGCGACTAGCGTTTTCCACGCGTTTTTAGGTGCGATATGTGAACGGCCCCTAAGAATTTTATTTGTGCAGATTCTCCAGTACAAGGTTGTTTGCAAATGTTTAGTCGTAAAAGCTGATAACATTGCTTTTTAACAGTTAACATTTAAAGCTTTACAAACATGTTATGTGATCTGTTTGTCGTTTACCAGTTCATAATTCAGACTTGCAGCCTAATTATGACTGAATGAGAGAGGTAAATGTTTGAGTATATTTAAAATGCACTTCTAAGTATTCACTGCTCTTTTTCACACAGCAGGTTTTTTGTGTGTGTCCCAATTTTTTTTTCTGGACAACCTTCTGATGGATTTTACTTTACTAAATGGATTTTACTTTACTTTTACTAAATTGTGAGTTCCATTCAGGTTTCATGCCACTGGCACTTATTTTTCGAAGGATTGTTTACAATTTCACAGCATAAGCTATAAAGCTTTTTCCCAGTAAATAATAAAATACAATGCACTGCAATTTTATTCTGTTTTATCCTTATACTTCGTGAAAATATGTTCTCAAAGATTCCTTAAGCTTTGTTTGGGATGTTAAACTACTTTAGGAGCTCTAAGGACTGCCATGGTGAAAACAATATTTGAAATCTCCTTGTGAATTTTGCTAGAGTATGGGTCAGTGTTTTGATTGCAGAAGAGTTCGACAAAGGATTACTAACATAATAAAACAACTCCAGGTATTTTTTTGATGAGGATATGACAATGCAAAATGGTTAAAATCTCTTAAAAATCTATGCTGAATGAAAAGACCCTTTATTAATAATTTACTTGGGGAAAAAATGGAAAAAACTAAAATATAAGTACATAAACCGATTAATCGATTAATCGTAAAAATAATCGACAGATTAATCGATTATCAAAATAATCGTTAGTTGCAGCCCTATATTATAATTAAACAGATTTTTGACTATTTTTGCTCCATTTCGCAAAAAAAATAGTTCTAAGCAAAGCCACAGCAGAACAGTCACACATCTCTGAGCAACACACAACAGTGTTTTCGTTTTTGAACTAATCAGGTGAGTCAATGATTCAATGAGCTATTCATAAAGGCCCTGTCCCAAATCGCACCCTAAACCCTCACAGTCTTCCTCTGAGTCCACACTTTTGTGACATATTGGCGCTTTGACTGTTGGGTTGAAGTCTGCCGCAGAGCTCACCTCAGTGCGGACTCGGCAAAAGTGTGCAATGCATCTAATAAAGTTAGGAAAATATTGACCTTAATAAAGTTAAAATGTGTCCTAGAAATCCATTTAAGGCAAGTATTACAAATATGCTGATTAAAGTAAAACCTGATAGAGCACTGAGACCATTGCTTCAGATTAAATTTACACCAAAAAAAAAAAAAAAAATACATATATATATATATATATATATATATATATATATATATATATATATATATATATATATACATACAGTACAGACCAAAAGTTTGGACACACCTTCTCATTCAAAGAGTTTTCTTTATTTTCATGACTATGAAAATTGTAGATTCACACTGGAGGCATCAAAACTATGAATTAACACATGTGGAATTATACATGGAATTATATACATAACAAAAAAGTGTGAAACAACTGAAAATATGTCATATTGTAGCCACCTTTTGCTTTGATTACTGCTTTGCACACTCCTGGCATTCTCTTGATGAGCTTCAAGAGGTAGTCTCCTGAAATGGTCTTCAACAGTCTTGAAGGAGTTCCCCGAGAGATGCTTAGCACTTGTTGGCCCTTTTGCCTTCTGTCTGCGGTCCAGCTCACCCCTAAACCATCTCGACTGGGTTCAGGTCCGGTGACTGTGGAGGCCAGGTCATCTGGTGCAGCACCCCATCACTCTCCATCTTGCTCAAATAGTGTAGTGTAGATGACTTCAGTGTGACTCTACAATTTTCATAGTTTCTTTTCAAAATAAAGAAAACTCTTTGAATGAGAAGGTGTGTCCAAACTTTTGGTCTGTACTGTATATTTATTTATTTTATTTTTTCAGACAAGTAATTTTTTTACTCAGGTGAATGACATGTCAAGGCTAAATGTTGTATAGGGGACACAAATAATACATCTAAAATTGTACTTGTATAATTGTAATTGTAGGATATTTATATACAGCGGAAACGTGGTTAGTTTGGGTTAGTTTTGGGCTAGTTTTAAATAGCAGTTGGGTGTGCAAACGTTGATCACACTACAAACAATACAAAACTATAATACATTAAGAATGAATTGTTTAACTGGGTCTTCAGTTTATGATTAGCTCAGCTCACATCTTATCTGACTATTCTTCATGTTTCAGTCGTTCTTTCAACACGTGACAGCCCCATAAGCTTTGACCATAGACTGTATAAAAGGAGTTACGCTGGCAACAGATCTGTGTGTTTATTTATTTATTATTATTATTATTACTTTATGATTTTAAGTTTACTGCCTTAATGTTTTAATGTGTGTATTGTTTAATAAAAAAAAAAAAAAAGACTGTATAAAAGGCTTTAACCTATCGTTCGTTCTTTTGTCACGTGACGTGAAGGCATTGGATAGAGAAATTAATTTACAAGCTTCCTTACAAACGGGTGCATAGTCATTATTATTATTATTATTATCAGCATCATTAATATTATAATTATTAATTACTCTAAAAGTTACTGCGTTTCTGATCTCAAACTGTAGCTTTGAGTAATTATTTATAGTTCCTCTTACAGATCAGATTAAATGAACAAAGCCGTCCCCATATTTTGAATTTCTTACTCTGAATATATCAGAATATAATTATTAGTATCAGATGTATCAGTACTATGATAACTGGATCCTGACTAATACTATTTCACTCTCTCTTGACCTTTAAAAAAAGCAGAAGAAAGACAAGAATTAATAAGAAACAGCTTTGTTGTTTTTATGCTTCTGTCTGTTTTGTCGTGTCGTTGAGTGTAAATGTGTTTGTGTGGAACAGCTGAAGAAGGGTTGTGCTGAAAAGTCAGACAGAGGCTGACATTTGTGGTGGGTCTGGCGGAGATTCAAGACAAACTCCTGTATTCTCGGTGCAGGGGTGTAAGTGTGGGTGGGAGGCTTTTCTGCAAGATTTCACCATGTTTAGTTTATGTAAGCAACGTCACATCTTTATTTCGAATCCAAACCTCAAACAACCGGAAGATGACAAAGGGACAATAACTGAGAGAGAAGATACTGCTCAAAAGAAAATCACAGATGGACCTTGAATGTTATCAAGGGGTAGCACAACGTCTTTAACAGAATGAAAGATCTTTCATTGTGTTTCAAGCCCCTAGAGAAGTCAAGGAAGAATAGTTGTGATTTCAGATTAAAATTGAACACCCATCTGTTATAAATTGTATATATTTCCCAATCCTTGTATGTTTATTTTATTATATAAATATATGATTATACTGTCCTGGTGAATTGTCCATTCGTATTTGTTTTATAAGCTTTTTAAAACTAAATTCTACACTTTTCCCAACAAAACAAAGGTGAAGGAACCTATATCAATACAGACTGTAGCATTTCTGTATTTATGTGTGTGTGGGTGTGTGCCTGTAGGTTTTTTAATATCTGTTCATATGCGTAGGTGCGTTCCACCAGATGTTTGGAAGTATTCGTTACCTTTGTGTTTGTTATGGCTGCGGGCTGACCGATTTCTGTTATACGACCTCATGCTTTCCTCCATGGATAGCTCAGCAGTTTCCAGAATATTCTGCAGGCTCATCTGAGGGATCATATAAGCCAATGCATTCTTGAGTAGTTAATGGTAGGGTATTGATATCCTTCTGCATGGAGCAACGGGGTTGGTTGGTATCCGAAAATCTGTAGACAGGGCTTCTGATATAGATCAAACATTGTATAGAAGACACAATGGATGTTTGCATTATACTACTGTGTGTGTGTGTGTGTGTGTGTGCAGTGTGCAGTGTGCATTGGATTGGAGTGAGGCATGGGTGTGATCTTGACTTGTGTGGCATGGCTTGATGACTCATCATTCTATCTCCATCTCTCATCTCCATCCTCACTGTAACCCCTCCTCACCATCATGACCTCATGCAAACACCCAATTATTATATATATATATATGTATTATAATCCGTAATGTAAAAATATATTGTGACTTTAATTTCTGGTCTCCTTTCGCTTCTGCCTTGATCTCATCTAGAGTAATCCTCCTATCTGCAGCGAAAACATGATGCCTGCTTATGCTCCAGGGGCCTATTAGCTCTTATTCCTATGGAAAGACTTGTATCTTTCTTTGCTATCTCAGTAAATGTTTTATTGCTTTAAATATATGATTATGTAATAAAAATATGTTAAGATGTTGTCAGAGGCAGAGCAGAGCACACATGATTAAGTATTTTTTGTGGTAAGCATCAGTATTTCTATTGTTCATTTGGGGATATGCATAAACCTTAAAGGGTGTAGTGTGTCATTTCTGCACCATAGTGCCTACGAATTAAATAAAAATAAAAATAAATCATTGATATTAAAAGTGATTACACTTACGATTTTTTACAAACAGGACAATAAAACGGGTGAAAAACTCCCTTTGACTTATATTGAAGGAGAGTCCCAAGCCATATCTAGACACCAAAAAATTATCGAGATTTGGGAATGGGCTGATTTGACTTGAAACAGTAACCGCAACCAATCAGAATGCCATAGAAACCACCCAAAACATCCTAGAATCACTTAGAAAATTCCTTAAAATCCCGCAAAACAACTTAGAACCAGCTAGCAGCACCTTAGAAACCATCCAGAACACCACAGTATAGCAACAATCATCTAGAACACTCTAGAATCAACTTAGAACACAAAGACATCCCTCCAGAACCATCCGAAATGCCGATAATCACCTATCAGTGCCCTAAAAAACAATCCGGGATACATTAGAATCATCTAGAAACACCCTATAAACAACCCAGAACAAATTATTATGACACAGTAAAGCAGCATTATAACACAATAAAACTCACTCAGAATCCCCTTTTATCACTTAATAACACTCTAGAAACCATTCAAGACAACCTAGAATTACCTAGCAACACACTAAATATTCCAAACATAAAAGCACCCTAGGATTATCCTAGATTCACCTAGCAACACCCTAGAAACCAACCGGTGCACCCTAGAAACACAATATAAACCCTCCGGAATGCTTTAGAATGGCCAACCAACCAAGAGCCATTGAAACCACCCAGAACGCAAAGCAGCATAACAACACATGAATGACATTTTAAACATAGGACCCACATAGCAACACAGTGGCAACCACCTATAACAGCCTAGTGTTTTTGTTACCAAAACAGGCTCTCTGTTGGTTGTGCATGTTGAATTACAAAAACCAAATCATTTATTTGTTTGCATTTCCTAAGGTGAAGTGTAATGACCACAATTCTATCTAGTTTTTAAGAGACATAATTGGATCTAATGCAGATGGAGCTGTCATTTTCATTGAAAGTTGCATGTCTGTGTGTGTCTCATACAGTAATACAGTATAACATGCTTCCTGTATGAAACCATGACCTCTAAACCTCTGTTTGCTGTCCTCTCTCTCAGTGGAAGCCATTGTGGAGTTTGATTACCAGGCCCAGCACGATGACGAGTTGACCATCGCTGTCGGTGACATCATCAGTAACATCAGGAAGGATGAGGGCGGCTGGTGGGAAGGAGAGCTGGACGGTCGGAGGGGGCTCTTCCCCGACAACTTTGTCAGAGTAAGTGCTGAACTCAGCATTTCCCCTTTTGACCTTTCCCTGCAGGAGGAAGTGGATGGATTCACAGCCTAGACTCACCACTGGATGTCGGTTTCTCGCCTTAATTTAGCATGACCAAGCCATCAACACTGTTTCAGAGTGTTAGTGAGTGTGCGTAGAGTGTTAGGGCTGAGCGAATTAGCAAAAACGGTTTAAATTTCTCACTTTTGACAGTATTAAATGCATATCTTTAATGCAACCAATTACACTACAGTTCAAAAGTTTGGGGTCAGTGGAGTAAGATATTAACAGTTTAACTGACTAAAAATAAATTAATGGTATTCTTGTGAACTTTGCACATAAGAAATGTTTCTTAAGCAGCAAAGCAGCATGATCATGTGACAATAAGACTGGAGTAATGATGCTGAAAAACAGCTTTTTTTATCAGGAATAAATTACATTTTAAATTAGTAAACAGTTATTGAATTATAGTAGTATTTCACATTATTTTTACTGTATTTTTGAATAAATAAAAGCAGTTTTGGTGAGCACTGGAGACAACTTTAAAAAAAAAAGTAATATGTTTTTCATCCCAGACTTGTGAATGGTAGTGTAGATTCAAAATGTTAAAACAAATAAGTTAATTACAGTAAAAATGTAATGATCTTATCATTGTTTGCTAAATTCGCAGTGAAACATTAGTAATGAAAAGGCATGGACAGTTATTTTTGCAGCTGACAAATGCATTTACATTTGCAGGAATTTCCCTTTCAGACATAATTTATGCAAGGAGAGTATTTAAATATATCACGCAAGGTGATTTACTAATATTTGCGGTAGTCAGTTTACTGGTATTTGCACCATTATTTAACTTCCAAAAAAAAGGGCATGACTTAACCCATTTTGCACTTGTGTTTTAAGCAGATTACCCCAACCTGATTATCATGCCCTGCTCGTTTGCGACCCTATGTTAATTTGTGCTGCTCTTGGTAGATTTCATAGGTCATTAATTAGGGTGACCATATACGCCGTTCATACGGGACACGTCCCAGCCAGGATTTTAATATTGCCTAAAATATCCAGGTTTTGGCTATTTCCACTGTGCAGGTCCATCGTTGTGTAACAACGAGCTTTAAAGAGCAGAGCAGACGGCTCCTTATGCTTTCGAATCGCTTTCATGCGTTCGTTTGACTTGAAGCATTGTGGCACAGTTTTTTTTTTTTTTTTTTGGATTTGTGCGCAGCGACGCTTCAAGTCAACCGAACGAACAAACATATTTGCATCGCTTTGATCGTTCCCTCTAGATCTCACCTTCTCACACGCGGCCCCACGATTGGTCGATTACTGACTGTCAGAGGATGGCGAGTGTGTTTGTGTGTGTGTGTGTGTTGACTGGAAGAGAATTGGTCGCACATAAGCTCCTTTCACACTGCGATTCCGGCAAATACACTGGTAAAGTGTTCAGGCGATTGTTCCCGGGTCACTAAATTTTGCACTTTCACACTGCCAGTGATGACCCGGGATATGTGCGTGCTTTCACACACAACCCGTAAAGATCCCGTAAGGACACGTGACATCAGGGCGTGACGTGTCATGTACATGTCGAAAACGTTAGGCACGTTATACTTTCACTGAAGCTGACGAACGATCTCGGTGTCAGCGCGAAAAGTGAGGAACTAACTGATCTCTGCTTCATTACTGTTTGCACATATTTTTTTAAAAATCTTCGCTCAAAACAGCCGGTAAAAGAGTTGTGCGATAACGTGCATCATCACTACGACACGGCATTAGATCTGGCTTTTGTTCACACAGCACTCATCCCGGGATTGAACCTGAACCTACTGGGTCCACGACCCGGGTTCAATGCCGGAATCAATCCCGGGACGTGTTTGCTTTCACACAAAAGTCAACCCGGCAATGTTCCGGCAATTTGCCGGGTCCGACGTGCAGTGTGAAAGGGTCTTGAGATGCAGCACTGCAGACGGACAGTGACACCAGTACATCAGGTTCATATTGCAGCAGAAAACCTGCAAACTCCTCCAGCAGATTGTCATGAGCTCAGGTGTGAGGAGTCCATGAAAGCTTTTTAGCATTGTAGCGCCACATACTTGTTACACACTGGACTGTTATTAGTACTTTATTAGTACAGCTCTCTTTGTAATCTCCTTTTATTTATACTTCTTACTTTAAAACACATTACTTTTCAACAAGTAATACCACTAATGTTGGTGTGAACTTTAGAGAAAATCTTGTGGTTGGAAATGTTTACAAGTCAAGTCTCAAAGCCTGTGTATTTTTTAGTGTTTTGTGTGTGTGTGTGTGTGTGTATGTATGTGTTAGTAGTTTTTGTATGTTGCAAGCTAGTTTTATAACCCTGTTGCAAATCCATTCATTTGCTCTTTCTTTTAGTCTGTTCATTAAGCTATGCTTTCTGTCAAAGCCCACTCAAAACCTGAGTTTATGCAGTGAATGCAGTGTACAGAGAGACTCTGTAGCTTCGCGAGGTCACTTCCTTTTCAATGGTTCATGGTAGGGAAGTGCAGACTTCCTCTGATGGCACTGGGGAGAGAAGATGCTTAACAGCGAGACGGTGTGAAATTCAACGGCTGCAATTTAAACAGCTCTTTTCACAGCTTGAGCACAACTGATGAATTCATTCTGAAGACACTAAAACAGCCGTCATGAAATCATAGTGAAGTTATTTCTTTAAATATGTGTGTAAATGTGTTAACTAGATTAGAAAAATAGGTAGTGGAATAGTTGAAAGCTGAAAATGTGAAAATGGACCTTAATGTTGTTCCTTCTAAAATGTGGATGATTTAGTTCTTATAATCAGAACAGATTTGGAGAAACGTAGGATTAAATCACTTGCTCACCAATGCATCCTCTGCAATGAATGGGTGCCGTCAGAACAGCTGATAAAAACATCACAATGATCCAGAAGTTATCCACACAACACCAGTTAATCATTTAATGTATTGTTAAGAAACACATTTATTTTAGCACAAACTGTCCTAAACAAATGTGTTGGCAGATGACATGATTTTTAATAAGAAAATATTTCTATGTAACTATTAATATAACTAATACACTGTCAATTTGTTAGGTTTTATCACACTGCACCACATTAGCTTGTTTACTGCCAACGTCTGTCGTATTATGTTAACATGCTAATTTTGAGCATGCCAAATAAATGGCTACTAAACAAGCTAGAGCAACATTTCCATTCTTAAAATGGTTCAGATAGTTACCATATACCCACACATCTTGCATAGTCATTTAAAATAAACACCAAACTAACCTTTAAAATGGATGCTTATGGGTATTTACACCATTCAGCCCATTGTCAGAACAATAATTCTAATATAAACAGCAGGTTTTGGCTGCCGTGAAGTGTTTCAGAAGCGGTTCATGGAGTCTGTTTAGTACTAATGCAGGGCCAGTTTTGTTATGTTCTCTCTGTGGGTTTGGATATTGCTGAGTTAGGGTGTCAGTAAAACAGTGCGTGAGTCATATTTCCACTTGAACAGCTCAAAGCACATGCTCATGGTACGGCTCGCAATGGTCATATGGAACATTCACACTTTTTTGTGTATGCTAAAGTAATCATGCACCATGCTCATGGTTTAGTAGTGAGATGGCGCTAAACATTTAGAGCAAAATCAAGATGTGACTGTAGTGTGCTGGTGTGTATTGGGACCCTTTCCAGAGGAAATTTGTATTGCTCGTATGTTACTCTTTTGGCCTGTTTACTTTAATGATTGCTATCTGACTGGAGTTTCTATTTATACTTGACCACATCAAATGTGTTTCCAAACATAAATATGTTAATCTGGTGGTCTTCTGTTTCCAATGCACTACATACAAATATTCTGGAGTTTATTCCATGATGATGCTAATTCTAGGCAGCAACAGTTTCTGTTAAGTGATCTCTTCATCTCATATAACAGTTTTTGAGTTTTCCAAGCCACATTCAAGATGGATGGCAAATCTAAACAAAACATCTACTTTTACTTTATTTAATATTTCAGTAGACTTATTGGATTTCTCCTTTTCAGATTTACACTACCATTTTGGTATCTTTAATGTCTTCTATGCCACCAAGGCTGCCTTTATTTGTAAAAAAAAAAAAAAAAAACAGTAAAAATTTATATTTTGAAAGATAATTCATTTTTTTCAATTATACTATTAATATATATATATATATATATATATATATATATATATATATATATATATATATATATATATATATATATATATATATAAAAGCTGAATTTTCAGCAGCCATTACTTCAGTCTTCAGTGTCACATGATCTTTCAGCAATCATTCTAATATGCTTATTTGCTGCTTAAAAACATTTTTACTATTATAAATGTTGAATTGCATATACAGTCAGAGAAAAGTGAGAAGCAAGAAACTGAGAAGCAGAAGTCTCAATTTAGTCTTACCTATGGGTTTGTGAGAAAGAGAGCGTGAACATTCAGACGCACATAATAAACATCTGAAAAATGTGGCATATTTTCTCCAGCTTCATTCCCAGACCCCTGACCACTTGAGAAGTATGTATCTTACATAATCTTTTATATACTGTTATTTTTTTATTTTTTTATTTTAGTTAATTTTAGGCTGTGCTTTAAAAGCAATACTTTTAGTTTAGAGATTTCACATAAGTTATGACTCTAAAGTACCACTGCTAAAACTTTTAAGTTAGATTTAGTTAAATCATCTAGTCATTGAGGATAACTAGTCGACCATCTCACCCATTCTCATCTGATGTACAGTATAAGTGGAAGTGTGCACTTATCTTTAAGTGGAGAGACAAGTGTGCATGTTGCCATCTACAGGTGTTTCCTGTTTGAGGTCTGCCACAAGTAAATCTCTCACTTATCCTGTTTGTCTGTAGATTGTGCTCTGCCATGAAGCTGGCACTTTCAAAAAGCTCGGTCAGATATCTTGTAGTTCAGCTGAGCCTCTACATTCAAAGGAGAGGTTATAATAAAGAATGATGATAAAGATGGGACGGTCAGTTCTTGAATGAGGGGCTTCCTTTCTGGCCGATTGGTCATTGGTCAGTCATGCATGCGCTTCAGCTTCCTGTGTTGGTCATGTGATAATGGACCGATAATTTAGTCTCTTCTGTGATTAAATGAGTGGTGTAATTTAGAATAAACAGGCATCCGTTCTTCACAATCGCTCAATCATGTCTGGACTCGTGCCAGCCCTCTATCTCCTTGGTTTTCTTCCTCTCTTTTTCATCTCTTTTTCATTATCTGATTCAAGTCGACACAGCTGGAAAGGATTGTTTCAGTATCACGTTTTTAATTAACCTCATAATCTGCTATTCTCTGAATACAAATAAGGAGATTCTGTCATAAATGACCTTTAACCTTTCATTCTTCTCTCTTAATTTTGTTCAGTTCTTCGGGGTAATTACAGTTTAATTTCACTAGATTTTATTTTTATTGCATTTTATATTTTGGATTTCATCATAAAAAAAATAAATGGCATAAATATTGCTTATTAGGTGTGCGTGTTTGCATATAAATTACATAGATCATATTATGAAGTTATCATGGAACAATCTGTGGAAAAGCCATTCCATGACGACATCATAATATGATCTGTTCACCACAACTAATTTAATGCCATCAAATATTTATTGCGTACTTACAGCTTGCATACTTTCTGATAGTGAAATGTGCAATAAAAGCATTACTCCAGCATCATCAGAGCATTTATGATTCAGCAGCACAGGCTCGATCGACTCAGATCTTGTGTCAGATGGTCTGCAATGCAAAACATTTAATCACTGGATTTGCCAAAGGTTGCATGATTCATGACGTTGAATATTTGGAATATATTCATCATGAGCTTAATGAGAGTCTTCTTTTTTTGTTGTTGTTGTCTTTGCAAAATTTGTTGGTATTATTTATTTCCTTTAAGTACGCATCATAAGCATTCAAGTAAGTAAAGCAAATAATCAAATGTAAAAATCTCTTTAGTGTATTCATTACAAATAAATTGATTATTAAAACTACAAAAGCAGTTCGGTCAAGAGCAGCAAGAGATTCCTTCTTTATATTAACATTAATGAGACAGACAGGCTATAAGTTAAGACCTGCTATAATGCACTGATCTAATATAATGTTATACATCAGATGTTTTTCCCCAACAGTTCCCCAAATGTTCACTTAAGACATAACAGGTTATGGATGCGTGAATACTTGTATAACATAATTATGTGTATATGTATCGGGATCGCGCTGTCGGAAATGCCTTAATGCAGGTGCGCAAGAAGCAAGCAGAGAATAGGTACTCCTAGCAGAAAACATACAAAAAAAGATAATTTTAGATGTTTAATTGTTATTAGAGTATTGGGATCGCTCGATGAGGGTTTAAAAAAAATGTTTGTGAAAATCTGAATTTTGACTAAAATCGACATTTTTCACTTTATGCTCAAAATTCCCTTGTGTGCATTCCGACTGATTTTGATAGCACAGGTCACTTATGATACAAATGTAGTCTTGAAATGCAATTTTCTCAGCTTTTTGATCAAAATGTTGCTTTTTTATGAGACTTAAAATAAAAAAGAATGCCTTAAGCTGGAATAAATCAAAAAATTTTTTTTTTTTTTTTTTAAGGAGAGGCATTGTTCATTATTTTGATGTATTGCATGTTCAGATATTCATACAACAAAATATTCTGAAGGCCATTTGTGAAAATGATTTAAAAAAAAATGCTGGCTGGCTAGCAACCTTTTTCAAAAATGCTGGCGGAAAAGAGTAAACGTATTAATGAAATGTTTTTCCACTGCTTGTTTTTGTCTTCATACAATAAACATTCTCCCGGTAAGGTGCTTTACATTTTACTTTCAGCCTTTTTGGCCCCTGAGATGTCTAACTAAATACTTCAAAATCGTGTGTATGTGTTTATATTGGGTGTATGTTGCTTTTGTGTGTGTGTGTGACTGTCATTTCTACCTATCTGTACTTTTGTATATATTTGGGAGTGTGTGCCTCAGCGTGGGGCTCTGTTTTCACTTCACTGCACTGATAATCCATGGGGCGGCAGCTCGCAAAACTGTGTCACAGGCAATGATGCATTCCACCCTGAAACGTGGAATTCTGTGTCCTGGACCCTGCATCCTGAAGCAGTTGCTGATGTAACTGGGTTGTAGAGCATTTAACCTCCTAACCCGAGAGGGAGGTTTAGGAGGTGTGCTGGATTCTTAGAGTTTTACATCATTCTTTGTTCTCGCTGCATTCTTCTGTTCTACTCAGAACTGCACTTCACTGCAATCTCATGACATGACGTATTCCCAGCCACCACTAATATTCCTAAGGTCCTTTTTTGGAGGATTACACAAAGCCTTTTTTAATGACTATGATGGCCTTAACAAATTAACCAATTGAAGTAACCAAATTTAATACCTATTTTAGGACCTGGATGCATTTGATTGTCTAAACAATGAAAGGCCTGGTCAACTAGTCAACTGAGGCAAGAAGCACTTGAATCATTTTGTTATGAGGGTAAACTTAGGTGAGGATACATTATTTTTATTAAATTTTACAGACAAAAAAAAAGATCCCTTGTCTGTTGTCAATACTGTAGCAGAGCATGAAGCACATCTCACACAGAAGTCACTATTAAACTGTAACTTTCTGTTTGTCAGCACAGCTTATTTGCATGACCAATAGAACCTGTTGCAACATCGGCATGAGGAAACATTTCACCTTATGTGCAAACCACTGAAGTTTGCATGTGAACAACAGTAAATGTGAAAACATAAAAAAATATTAAAACACCATTATTAAAACAGCTAGTGAAAATTGCGAGCTAATGAGAAAATTATAAAAAGCAATTTATCATAAAAAACCAACCATATTTACAGTACACATTTTCAAGAAGACTGTAAGAAAAAGGATTCTTGTACAAGTGTAGAACACTGTTAGCATGCTAACGAATTCAAAACATGAGACAATCAAAAACTAGTCAATCATTCTGACCCAGATGCAATAACTTGATCATTTTCATGTGAAGTATTTGTATTTTTAATCACACAAGTATTACATCAATCTGCCTGAACCTTTTTTTGTAGGACTGCACATTGTATCTGTATGTTAGCATGCTAGCTGCTAACTTGCAAGCTACATTACATACATGTTGATCATTTCCCAATCCCACAGTTGACGTGGACATGCGATCTTGTACTTTTTTTTATAGCTGATATAGACCTTACTCGTGGTAGCCACTTGTTTAATTGTTTGATAGAAATGAAAATGAGTCTGTGAGGGCTTGAAAGTGCATTCTGTGGGTTGTACTGTTGTTTAACAACATGCTGATTGTTCGGTTGATAAAAAAGAATGAGCCGACCTGTGGCATTGATCAAAGATCAGCACCAGCATATCAAGGTTGTCTACACTATTGTGTATGAGAGGGCCTGTCATTCCCCGAAGCACATTACTTTTTTTATCCTCCGTGTAGTGGAAGACCGAGGAATGATGGGATGCTGTGGAAACCAGCTACCATTGACCATCTGGACCAGACCAGTGAGCGGGGGAGAGGAATGTAGATCATGCACTTTTCAGAGCTCTGTTAATGCTATTGTGAACAGGAAGTCAGAGAAAAGGAGTCTCGTGACAGGCCTGAGTAGGAGCTAAATGTGTGTGTGCATGTCAGTGTATTAAACAAATAACCGTGTTAGGGATTCATGCACACATAGTCGGCCAGATTGAAATGAAAGTTTAATGAAAGTTGACTGGTTTGTGGTCGTAAGAATGTGAACACCCCCTTCTAATCTGTTCTTTTGATAAACAGACTCGTTCTGTCAGGTGAGCCTGATTAGGCCTCTGCTGCTCCCAGAATGCTTTGCAAAACCGTGGTTTCTGCTGGCATGTTTATTTTTACAGTTCAAAGGGAAAAGGTCTCATCTGGCCTGGTCTGCATGTATGTGTGTGCATACTGTATCGTTAGAAGGGGCGCACTGCAGAAGTTTGCAGCTACATACTGTGGTTTGACTTGACTCGAGCTCTGTCGAAGCCTATGACTATGGCAGGAAGTGTATATTAAAAAAAAAAGTGAGCCTTGCAGCTGCATGCCGTAAAGCGAGATGAGTGAGAAGAGATGGGTTGTGATTGTGCCCTCCACAAACACCACAAGTACCTACTTAAAATGATTTCTGTGCATAAAAATGATTTATTGTGCTTAAAAGGTTTTTTTTGAGAATATCAAATGGTTTTAATATAGCCGTCCAAAGGTGTCCTTTGTGAATATGAATTTGTTTGTGTGTACATTGGTAGTGTGTAATAGAGTACTTTTAATATATTGACTAGTTAATGTGGATTACATGACTAGTCAACTAATTGGTTAGAGATGTCTGTTGTGTTGATTGTTTGAATGTGTTTGGCTGCAGTGGCGGTTCTTTAAATAGGATGAATTCAAGTACGCAACAGGGTTTTATCATGCAAACCGACTAACAGCTAATGTGCAGGGCATTGCTTATAGAAATACTGCTAAAAATATAAAAACGAAAAATTCTAACTATCTAGACAAACCGTTTTAGTCTGCTGTTGTGATCCATCTTGAATGTTTTTGTGTCTGTATGATCCTCAGCGTTGTTCTTGCTCAAGTTTCAGTGTTTGACCTAGTATGTGTGTACTACAGCTGTACTTTGGCCCCTAGGGGCCTGGCTTTAATATGTTTCCATGGCAGTGACACCATAAGGTATACAGGTAGACCATTACACATATGCCACACAGTCTATGCTTTAATTAGGCTGGTGATGATGGAGCTTTATCTATCTTGTTTTAACTTGTTTAACACGTAACCAAAACCAAGCGTGGTTTAAATCATTGGATGAAGTCTTATATCAACCTTTTAGAGTGGAGCTTCAACAACCACAAAAATATAATTCTGATAACTGAGCTTTTATCATTGAAGGTATTCTACACTATAACAATAGTTTCAGTAACGCACGATTCTGAACAATGATGTATTTAGATATTCTCAGAGTTCCCTGCTGATGACTGGCACGGGCCGATCCCAATCACACAGTAGGACTTTGTGAGATGTGGAGTCTGAAGATGACCCGTCAATCAAAGGACCGTCTGTCTGCTAACAGTTACTGTGAGAACTTAGCACACTAACAAACATTATAGCTATTGCTAAAGCTGCAGCTATTTTGATAATCAATTCATTTTCCAAATCCCAATGTTGTCCTTCAAACAGTGACAAATTAAATGATCTTTTATTAGGCCCAATTTCAGTTACATACTGTAGATATAAGCGCATAACCTGAATCCTATTTCTAAACTTAACATTTTCTCAATGTAAAACGATATAAAAACACATCACAGACAGCTAAAAGTACAGTCACAATCATTTTGGATTGTTTCATTAATATTAGGCTTGCAAAACTATAAGAGATAATTTGCTTTATGGTTAGAAAAGGAAAGAGTCCTTCGAATCTTGAGACAGTCTTCTTCAAACACATAAATATATAGACCCCAGAGGGTGATTTATAGTGATTAAGAAAAAAATCACATTTATATAAATAAAAATAAGTTGTGTATCATTTTTGTTTTTTAATTAAATAAGAACTTTGTATAAAAATTTGATTGGGTGTGTGTGTATAGACAGATAGATATATGTAGATATATGTATATCTATATGTGTGTATGTGTATATATGTGTGTATGTATACCAGTGTTGTAGAGACCAGCTCATTCGAGTCCGAGTCCAGATCGAGTCCAGAGAGGGTCGAGTCCGAGTCAAGACCGAGTTCAGAAAGGGTCGAGTCCGAGTCAAGACCGAGTTCAAAAAGGGTCGAGTCCGAGTCAAGACCGAGTTCAGAAAGGGTCGAGTCCGAGTCAAGACCGAGTTCAGAAAGGGTCGCGTCCGAGTCAAGACCGAGACCAGAGAGATTGGGTCTGAGACAAGACCTAAAGAAATCTTCAAGAGTATGTCAAATGTTTGGTGGAAACAATAAAGGTTAAAAGGGCCACATAGTATGTGGTGTAAAGGTAATTTTATTAGTATTATGAAGTGTTACTTGTCAATATTAAGTGCTCATTTTCACATAACATCGTTGTACCACTATACACATCCATATAATCTTTCTAGTACACATAATATTACTGTACAACTCTATATTGTAATTCTACATAACACTTCTAGTACAAGTAACAGTACTGTACCACTATACCTGTAAATGTTCAACTGTAACAGCTTTTACATAACTTTTAACCTTGAAGCTTAGCTAATAACTGCTAATATCCTTACAATGTATTGGATTATGTGCACTTTAGATGTTGTGAAGATTAAAGATGGGCATAATTACTTTTCAAAAAAATAAGTGAGGAGACCATCCTGCTACCCAACCGAGCACGATGTGGTCTCATGATCAATCCACCCCAACTAAAAACTCTCTTTACTGGTGCAGAGGAAGCGGGGACTGACAACAGTTACCATTTTATCACTTTCTGTAACAGCAACGGATAATCTAATGCTAATTTCCCTGGATGGTGCGTTTTAATGCAGGGTAAAATACACACTATTTTTTTTTGTTACGGAGGGCATACACACAAGAGCCGAGTGACTGTCCAGGAAAATTTCATCCAAAAGTGTGTATGTGCCAGGGGAAGAAAGCTGGATCAAATGCCATATAAGTTCAATGCATTCTGTCAGACATTGTTTTTGAGGGGGAGATGTTTAGTGTTGAGACAGTCAGTCTGTGTCTGTATTCATTATATAATTTAACTAAACAATATTTGTTTTTTTTCTGTGACCATTTTGTCCTACTTTGTAAAAATAACACAGTTGAGAGAAATAATGTAGCAATGTGGCTTTCTGGAAAGCGCGATCACTACAGGCGGATGGCAGGAGGGTAACTTAAGGCCGGTGACACACTGCGTGCCAGAAACGTGATGGCTGCTTCGCGTTTTCTGTGTCTTTACACACCAGAAGCGTGCCTGCACGCGGCGCTTGGCGCGTTGCTGCGGCTGTAGGTGACATAGAGGGAGGCCGCCGAAAAACCAGGCTCTTGTCTTCATGACAACAATATCAAATTTATTTTTTTATTTTTTTACACACCTACTGATAAGACACCATCAACAGTATTGACGGCAAAATAGAGTATGTTTGACAGGTGCATTATTTGAAAATCGATCATTATTAATTTATTTTTAAAATTACATTTATATCTGAATTTATGTCAACCTATAGACTTTCAAATATCAAAATGTCATGAATTAATATGTATTTGTGTACAAAATGACATATAAACATATTTTCCTAGTATATTTTGCCTGGAAACACTTCCAACATGCACGCGTGTCGCGTGAAAAATAGGCGTCAGTTCTATTTCTAGCATGCACGGGTTTTCCGCGCGTCTCACGCAGGCAGTCTGCAAGATCTAACCTGTTAACATGGGAGCCGAATTAAAAACAGACACGCCACGCAGCTGAGGTGCTTGCGCCACGCATCCAGTGTGTTGCTGGCCTAACGTCTCACGTCAAAAGAAAATCACCAGTCATTGGATGTGTCAATCATACATCAATTTAAATAAACATTAACATACAGTAATAATCATGAAATATTTTGATTGGGACTCGAGCGGACTCGGGCATAAGTCCGATTCCTAATATGTTCGAGTCCGAGTCAATACCGAGTCAAAATGCACACGAGTCCATGACAAGACCGAGACCATTAAAATACGGTCTCGAGACCGAGTCCAAGACCGAGTCCGAGTCTCGAGTACTCAACACTGATGTATACATATATATATATATAATAGGAATAGATCCAAAATGACACAGACAATACCTGTGTATTTTTGACTTTTAAGTATTTTGTATTTAAGTTACCAAACCACAATCTAAGTACTAACTTTTAAGTGGCCTGCAACACACACACTTCCTTCTCTGAAGATAGTAAAATGCTCTGTTGTAATAACTTTATTTAGAGTTTGGATGGAAATGATTGCTTTCAGTTTCTCTTTTGTGCCCAAGTGGATTGACATTGACATGCGTTGACACATTCAATTAAATATTTTGAGTTTAATCTATTTTCTGGTCCACCAGCTAGACTGGTCCACCAAACCAGCAGGAACCATCCTAAACCAGCTTGAACTAGCATGAAAGTCTCTGATCTTATCAGCAGGTCGGTTGCTGTGCGCTCTTTTCATCATAAATAACTTGATAAGGCACCTATTGCAGAGTGAATGGAATTCTGTTTTCAGGGTTTTCTCTTGGATAGAATGTTTCTGGGATGCACACCAATGTGTTCGCACACACACACTCACTAACTCACACTCTCATTCACACTCACGAAGCAACGCAATACAGACATTGACAGGATCCAGTGTGTGATATGCTGCTCAAGGAGAGAGAGAATGTACATATTGGTGTAAGCACTCAGTACTAGCACTCTTTCTTAATTATGTGTCCCATATTTCGAGGGAAAAACTTTTTCTTTTCTTTTTTTAGCTAAGTTAAGCTGGGCATTAAGTCACATTGTGTGCTGTTTTAGCTTATATTTTGTCTTATTTTCTTCTGACTTTAGCATTAAGGCCAATACCTATATACTAGTGTATTTCTAAAAGTTAGTAAAATTAGCTTTTAGCAGTACAGTATACTGTATGCACTGCAATGTTTGTTATTTCTATTCCCAAAAAAAACTAAACAATAACAACAAGTTCTGACCACTCATTTACATATCATCCTGGTTGACAACTGTTTATGCACAAACATTGTTTTAGATCAACTAACTATAATACTGTATATGATTTCTATTCAAACTGAAAGCATAAATGTATACGCTATGCACTGATGGTTTCAGAGCAAAATGCAAAACTTTGATATTTCATTCACTGAAGCGCTTCACTTGGCTGCGCTAAAACCAGCAGCGCATACCATACATGCTTGCCGGAAGCCAGCCAAATTAAAAACTTTTAGATTTAAAGGATGATTAAAATTCAGATAAAAAATTATATTAAAAAGTTATAAAGAAATTAAATAAAATGAAAATGTAAATATTAGTATTGTATTTTTAAAGTATGATATAGAATAATTTTTTATTTCACTTTTTTTTAAAAAATATAATTGTATTTTCACACGTTATTTATTGTTTAGTTTAGTATTATTTCTTTTTTAGCTATATTTAATGGGTCTCATAAGCACCAGACTGAAAAACTTATGTGTGACTTCTTCTTCCCTATAAAAATATACACTGACTGACATCAAATTGTGTGATATCAGATTTTTGTGTGGTCTGTATTTAAGTTCTTGTGCATGTGATTGGTCTGCTGATTAGACATTAAATTCATGATGAAACACATGATGAAACACATGATTATTATGGTTGAATATCTTTTCTAAATGCACACATTTTCACTGCTACATTCTCATTTCATGCTCTCTTTCTCTCTTTCAGTTTATCTCTCTCTCATACACAGTCATCCTAAAGAAAGCTAACCACTGTAACCTTATTTCATTCCCTGGCTGATAAGATTTAAAGTTAATATTTCTACACCTTATTCAGAAAAGAAAATCACATTTTCCTGTGCGAGAGACACTTCCTGGTTTGTGTGTTATGACAAGTCTTTGCATTTTAATTCGTTTTTTAAAACATCTTTTATTTCTTGGATTTCGGAAACACGAACTATATGAAAAATATTGCAACTTTGTTTGGTGTTTTTGTTGAACTGTAATGAAGTTTCGAACTTATTTGTAAAGGTTGGGAGAAGCTTTTCTGAAGGATATGTGAAGACTGGATGTTTTGGGATACTAATGAAAGTTTTGATTGAGAGATAAAAGTGTGAATATAAATGAGAAAATTATGTAGTGTAGTCCATGTCTAATAGCTTTAAAGCAGTCTGTATGTATTTAAAATTCTCTTAGCTTTTACACACATAAAATGAATGAAAACGGTACCAAAATTTTGATTATCTTTGTTGACGAGACTTTCATATTTTATTCTGCAAGTAATGTTAACCACAGACCTTGTTTTTATGTTAGAAATGCATTTTTTTTTAGCCATTCGAAATGGCAAATGGCTTGAAAATGCTATTTCTCTAATTGCTTTTTGGAAAAAATTACTATTTAAAATAAAAGACAAACCCTAAAATATGTATTGCCATACGTTCCTGTTTCAATTGGAAGTATGTCACCATAGGTCTTAAATAAGGGCCTAAGATACATGTAGACATGAGACAGATAAAAAAAAGAAAAGAAAAAAGTAATCTGTGCTCTTGAAAAATTTTGGTGAGATTTATGATACCCGTTTGAAATATTGTCCACCTGCAGAATGACAACTTGATCTGCAAGGATGAAGCATCCAGCAAGCAGATAGTATGTTCTTATTCCTCTAAATAAATAAACATGTCAGAGTGAGCAAGAGGGTGAAACACGCAGAAAGAACACGCAGACAAGAGCAGAGAAAGATAACATGCAGGAAATTGAGAAAGGATGACAGCTCTGCGTGAGCCAAGAGATGCTCGAGATCTATTTCTGCATTTCTCTTAACCTTTGCACAGGCCTTAAAGTCATATACCTTAAATCACACTATAAACAGAAGGAGAGAACGAAAAGAGCAATTACTGTGTGCACACTTTAAATATCTATCACAGTACAGCTCATTGTATTATACGAGCTCTCGAGACAACAAGCATCGAGCAATGGTCAGTTTGTTAATCCACAGTTGATTTGCATAGATATTGCATAGGTATTGCTGTTATTGTTTAAAATGTCTATATGGATATTTTTTATCATATTTAGTATTATTAGTATTAGTATTATTTTTATAAAGCAATTTATGTTTTCAAGCTCAAAAACAATGACTTCATGTGTATTAAACTGATATGAGCAAAATAAACAATTCAATTATTAATCACAATTATTCGTATTAGAGTTAATCACCAGCCACGTTTTTACAGCTTTCACAGCTCTAGTGGAGGAAGAGAGAAGCGCAGTACAGACAAAGCTGCTACTTCTTCTAACAGAGGGACAAACAGATGGAGAAGTGTTTTAAAGCTGTGTGTGTGTGTGTGTGTGTGTGTGTGTTTAAGATGTTGACTCTGAGTCACTGTAGTGCCCATCCAGGAAATGAGCGCCTCTCTGCTCTACTGCACTAAGGCCTACATCATGCCTCTCTGTCTGTCTGTCTCTGTTTTACACACACACACACACACACACACAGTGTATGTGAATGGACTAGAGCTCCCTCTAGAGTTTCTGTGCATTAAGTGCCCCTTTTCTATTTTTAGGAGATAAAGAAAGACTCAAAAAAAGAGGTGAAGAAGGAGTCCAGTTTGGCCGGATCCAAATCAGACCTGTCCAATGGCAGTGCTAGCCCAAAATCAGAACCCAGCCTCAGACCCACCAGGAAAGGTAGTGTATCTGATCTTTTCCACATCCGAAAAGTAGTCCAGTGCTTATTCAGCACAGTACACTCACAAAAGCACCCCCCTCCACCCCCATGTCTCACAGAAGAGGATTTGGGGGGTGGTTACATTTTCTGTCAAAGATTCAAGTAAACAGAGGTCCGGCTCAGGTTTGCTGACTGTTAAATAAAACATTACTCTTGCAATGACACTTAAGCCGGGTCAGAATACGTCTATCAGATTTTCAGATTGTGTTTGGTGTGTGTGTGTGTGTGTGTGTGTGTGTGTGTGTGTGTGTGTGTGTGTGTGTGTGTGTGTGTGTGTGTGTGTGTGTGTGTGTGTGTGATTTTGCCAGTACAGTATTACTACAGTATTACAGTACAGTATTACTCTTTTCAGAAAAGAAACCATTTACTCCTACCACTTCGTGTGTGTGAGTGTGTGTGTGTGTGTGTGTGTGTGTGTGTGTGTGTGTGTGATGCATAATTTAACATTATTAAATCTCCCTTATTCTTATGATTACAGAAACTACACATGATGTATTTTTAGGTCCACTGTGAATCTTCTGATTGGTCACATTTATGTTGAACTGAGAATGTTGTCAAATTAAATAAAGTAAAAATGCTCAAAAAAAAAAAAAAAAAACTTAACAATGTGACACTTGCTTTGATCTCATAAAAATGACTCACTTTTTAGTGATACTGTGTAATCATGTGATGATTTAATGACATTCAATATGTTAAATGCTAAATGATTAATATTAATGACTTAAACAATTAAGTAAATAATTAAGGTCACAGACAAACAATTTGCACATATTTTAAATGGGACATATACTCGAAACACGAGCTCTATTTACAGCCATTCATTTATATCACCTGATTTTCAGACAACAGTGCTGGTGTTGGTTCATATGACTTTAATTTGTTTTGCAGATAGAGATGTTGGCTTCCGAAGGAAAAGTGAGTCAAAATATGTGTGTCTCATTGGTTTCACCAGCGTATTAAGTATTGAAATCTTGGCATTCTCAGTGCTCTGTGGCATCAAGATATTAATATCAGTAGATGAGAGCTGGAGTGCCCAGTTTCTCCATTCTGTAGAGAACTGAAACTGGGTATCTGTTGTCAAATGCTATTTGTTGTCATGAGCCACAGAGCTCTATGTGTTTAGTGAGTAGTCTTGGAGCACAACGTGTAACTAATTGTTTAGTAAAGAGAAGACAGACATCTAGTGCTAGAATGTATAAGTGCAGGACAACTGTTTTCAATATAGATAATAATAATAATAAATATTGTAGCAAATCAGCACATTAGAAAGATTCCTGAAAATTTAGCTTTTCCATCACAGGAATACGTTACATTTTAAAATATATTAAAGTAGAAAACATTTATTTTAAATTGTCCAAATATTTGACAATATTGCTGTTTCTATATTGCTATTTTCTGATCAAATAAATGCAGCCTTGATGAGCATAAAATACTTCTTTCTAGGGATGTAACTATTCACTAAACTCACGATCCAATATGATTCACGATATTGATTTCACAATACGATTTTCACACTATTTTTTTTTTTTTTTTGCAAAATAAGATATAGGACAAATTTTAAATGTTGAAGTCTCTTTTTATTATTGCTTGGACAAAATGCTGCATATCTCTTTGTGAAATTCAAATATTTCAAATAGCAAAACTAAATTTAAATTTTTAAACGAAACCCCAAATCAAATAAATAACACTAATACAATAAATCTCTTCATATTAAACAAACCTGTGCCCTTTCCATTTGAAATTACAGGCAATCACTGTATTTTAATCACAGTCCAAGCAAAGATGCTACATACATGCAGCATGAGCAGTTTTTAAACCAAATGTAGAAATTTTAATGTAGAAATTTTAAGCAAAAAGAGAATTTTGTGAAACTAAACTACATGAAACATATATGCACAAAACAGAAACAGCAGATGGGCTGAGTGAAAACGCAAATTAACTCTCTAACAGCAGGTGGCGCTTATGGAAGAGCAGCAATACAGCGTTTCCTTGGTTACAAACAGTTTGATATTCATTATACAGGGGCAGGTTGTAAAGAAAATACTTTGAAAACGTTTCTGTAGACAGTCAGTTCCTCTCAGAGATACATTCCTATAAACTCCTACCTCCAGCTGTATCGCGATCCGTTTAACCTCTAAACCAATTTGTAACAATATAAAACAACCTTCATAGTCACGGGAAGGAGGAGGTGGGAACCCGGCGGAATCAGACTTTAATTACAAAATAAACACAAAAAGTGCGACAGCCCCTCACAGACTACTGCCGCACACAAACATAAACCAAACATAAAATAGTCCGTAAAGTCCAGGCCTGGTCCTCTCTCCCCCTTCACTGTTGTTGCTCCTCTTTTGTATCCTTCCGATCTCCTCCGTGGGACTCGAGACTGGTGAGTGGAGCAGGTGTCGCTCATTTCCCAATCACTCCACCAGCCTCGCTCCGTTCCAATGGCTCTCGGTCCCGCCCCACTCGTCACACGATTTAAATCGTCACATATTTGTATCGATTTTTCAACCAAATCAGGGTGCATTGTTACATTCCTCCTTCTTTCAAAACATTAAAATTCTTACTGGCCCCACATTGTTTTAAAGATTAAAAACATTATTTATTATAATTGATAAATTTTTCATGTAAACAGGTGAGGCAATCAGAAAAAGGCGTTGCAAAGCTGCCTTTAGCTACGCTCCACAGAATGAAGATGAACTAGAACTGAAGATCGGAGATGTTATTGAGGTTCTGGGAGAGGTGGGTACTGTATGATCATCCTACTCATATACATACATACATATATATATATATATATATATATATATATATATATATATATATATATATATATATATATATATATATATATATATATATATATATATATATATATATATTTTTTTTTTTTTTTTTTTTTTTTTTTTTTTTACATAGAACCTCTTGTTTATCTGTAGTTCTTAAAATTGCTTTTGTGTGTTTGCTTGCTCAGGTGGAGGAGGGATGGTGGGAAGGCTTTCTCAATGGCAAAACTGGGATGTTCCCCTCTAACTTCACCAAGGAGCTGGCCGAGGCTGAGGATCTGACCCCACAGGATGACACACGGAGCACACAAACCAGTCAGTCTGCACTGCATACTCATTTGCCCACATCTAAAACGGCTTCCTCACATCCAGGTCATTATAAAAATGGAATGGAATTTATTTATTTATTTATTTTAGTAAAGAATTATCGTCTTACTGAAGTGGCAAACCAGCAAGCAAGCAGATGGTGAAACATGAAAGTTTCATCACATTGCATGTGACATTGAGATTCACACCATTAAGCAAGCAACTCCCACAGTAATTTGTGAGTCTTGTGATGTTACAGATTGAAATCAGGTTAAGTGTGGGGGAGTCTCCACCTCCTCCCTACGGCTGATGAAGTCAGTCGGATGAGTAATGAAACATTTTTAAAACATTTTCCAAAATAACCAGCCACATCTAACCAATTATGCTATATCCGTCAATAACAATTCACTTCCTCTTCTGTTTATGACCAATTACAAATATTCAATTTAATTAAATTCAGTTCAGAACACTTGCAAAAAGAATATGACATCTTTAGTTGCATTTTTTTGTACTTTAATTTTAATGAATATTATTTACACTACTGGTGAATAGTATGGGGTCGATAAGATTTTTTTTTTTTTTTTTTTTTTTTTTTTATGAAACATGTCTATTATGCCCTCCAAAGCTGTATTTATTTGATCAAAAATACAATAAAATAGTGAAATATTTGTAATTTTTAAAATAACTGATTTATATTTTAATATATTTTCTAAAATGCATTCTAATATGTTGAGTTCATGTTGAAGAAATTGGTATTATTAGCAATGTTGATAACAGATGTGCGTTTTTTTGTGGAAACTATAATGCATTTTCCAGGATTTTCTTTAGTCATTGATGAATAGAAAGTTCAAAAGAACATCATTTTTGTAAATATATATATTTTTTTACAATATTAATACTGTAGCTTTACTGTTACTTTTGATCATTTAAATGTTTCCCTGCTTAATAAAGTGTTCATTTCATTAAAAAAAAAAATCTTACCGAACCCATACTTTTGAACAGTAGTCTATTTTATTTATTTACTTTTTTCAAATAAATTACTGTTTATTACCATGGTAATTTTTTAGCTGTGACATTGATATTGATACCAAGAATTGTGAAATGTCACCTATAATACCAATACCAGAAAAATCTAAAAAGTCAATTTCAATGTCACAGTTAAAATTAGTATGCTAATGGCCCCAATCATTTATTAGTTACCTACTGAGATTTTGTTATTGTGCCAACCCTAAACAGCACTCTAGACGAGGATCCCTGGACAGATCGACTCTAACAGTTCAGCTACTAGAATGCTGCATGCAAAGCTGCATGCAAAATACTCAAATCCTCCTTTGAAACTTGTTTGTGTATCTGCAGGCATAAAGGACAGCACCAGCTCAGAGAGTGATGGCGGCGACTCCATTAGCTTACGGTCTAACACTGGCAGTTTATCCTCCAACTCTGAAATTCAGCCCAAAAAGGTTCGGGGGTTCGGCTTCGGGGACATCTTCAAAGACCAGCCCATCAAGCTCCGCCCACGATCCGTGGACATGGATATTGAGGGAGAGAAGGTGAGTTTGTCGCTTTATTTTAATGAAGCCATAAAAAGTGTATCTGTGTTTCTCGGATTTTATGACTCTGTAATTACAGTCAGACCTTGTCTAGCTTGGTCCCCTGCGTTCACTCTGCCTTCGGCCCCACAGTCTCTCGTTCATTAAAACCTTCCCGTCCTCCTGGCCCACTGAGAGCAGCATGCATCCCTTTGCTCATTGCCTCATTTTCTCTATCCAACATTATTAGTCCCACATATAAAGAAGTCTTTCATTTCTTAGTCAGACATCATTTTGTTGTTGTTTGGGTTTGTGTTAATGTGCAAACTTTTTGTGTGTGTGTGTGTATTTCTTTCTCGAGTTCTTGCTCTGAGGTGTGAGACAGTGTGGTTAAGAAGCTATGTCAAGGTAACATACTGTGCATACTATGGCTTAGGGCTGGGCGATATGACAAAAAAAACATGATGACATTTTCAACATGATGTAAATATTAAACAAATCACTTGTTAAATATCTTTGCAAAAAGATGCATGAACTAGAACTACATCATGTACAAACTGGTACAAGATGTAGTTGTACGATCTTATACATATTAGAAATAATCAGTAGTTCCTCTAATGTAATTTTTTACTCATTAGCACAGAAGTTGTTACCGTGTATCTTCCACATAAAATTCTTCTAGAATGTTACTAACAACATATTTCTGGCTCATTATTTGACTAAAATCTACATTTGATCGCAGTCAGAAGTTATTACAAACACTCAATAGCGATTAATAGTGACTTTCAAGTAGAAATGTTGTCTTAATCTCATTTATTGTCATGTGTAGCTTGAAGCTAATTGTCATTTCTCTGTTACCCATATACGGTTATATTTCATTATGTATTTTATCAACTCACATAAGTTTGTGAGAAACTGTTTAATTTTCCAAAAAGATTTTTCATTATACTTACAGTATTGTTCAAAATAATAGCAGTACAATGTGACTAACCAGAATAATCAAGGTTTTTCGTATATTTTTTTATTGCTGCGTGGCAAACAAGTTACCAGTAGGTTCAGTAGATTCTCAGAAAACAAATGAGACGCAGCATTCATGATATGCACGCTCTTAAGGCTGTGCAATTGGGCAATTAGTTGAATTAGTTGAAAGTGGTATGTTCAAAAAAATAGCAGTGTGGCATTCAATCACTGAGGTCATCAATTTTGTGAAGAAACAGGTGTGAATCAGGTGGCCCCTATTTAAGGATGAAGCCAACACTTGTTGAACATGCATTTGAAAGCTGAGGAAAATGGGTCGTTCAAGACATTGTTCAGAAGAACAGCGTACTTTGATTAAAAAGTTGATTAGAGAGGGGAAAACCTATAAAGAGGTGCAAAAAATGATAGGCTGTTCAGCTAAAATGATCTCCAATGCCTTAAAATGGAGAGCAAAACCAGAGAGACGTGGAAGAAAACGGAAGACAACCATCAAAATGGATAGAAGAATAACCAGAATGGCAAAGGCTCAGCCAATGATCACCTCCAGGATGATCAAAGACAGTCTGGAGTTACCTGTAAGTACTGTGACAGTTAGAAGACGTCTGTGTGAAGCTAATCTATTTTCAAGAATCCCCCGCAAAGTCCCTCTGTTAAAAAAAGGCATGTGCAGAAGAGGTTACAATTTGCCAAAGAACACATCAACTGGCCTAAAGAGAAATGGAGGAACATTTTGTGGACTGATGAGAGTCAAATTGTTCTTTTTGGGTCCAAGGGCCACAGGCAGTTTGTGAGACGACCCCCAAACTCTGAATTCAAGCCACAGTACACAGTGAAGACCGTGAAGCATGGAGGTGCAAGCATCATGATATGGGCATGTTTCTCCTACTATGGTGTTGGGCCTATTTATCGCATACCAGGGATCATGGATCAGTTTGCATATGTTAAAATACTAGAAGAGGTCATGTTGCCCTATGCTGAAGAGGACATGCCCTTGAAATGGTTGTTTCAACAAGACAATGACCCAAAACACACTAGTAAACGGGCAAAGTCTTGGTTCCAAACCAACAAAATTAATGTTATGGAGTGGCCAGCCCAATCTCCAGACCTTAATCCAATTGAGAACTTGTGGGGTGATATCAAAAATGCTGTTTCTGAAGCAAAACCAAGAAATGTGAATGAATTGTGGAATGTTGTTAAAGAATCATGGAGTGGAATAACAGCTGAGAGGTGCCACAAGTTGGTTGACTCCATGCCACACAGATGTCAAGCAGTTTTAAAAAACTGTGGTCATACAACTAAATATTAGTTTAGTGATTCACAGGATTGCTAAATCCCAGAAAAAAAAAATGTTTGTACAAAATAGTTTTGAGTTTGTACAGTCAAAGGTAGACACTGCTATTTTTTTGAACACACCCCTTTCAACTAATTGCCCAATTGCACAGCCTTAAGAGCGTGCATATCATGAATGCTGGGTCTTGTTTGTTTTCTGACAATCTACTGAACGCAGTATTGCCACGTAGCAATAAAAAATATACTAAAAACCTTGATTATTCTGGTTAGTCACATTGTACTGCTATTATTTTGAACAATACTGTATATATCATAATCTACATTATGATGTTGTGGGGCATAAATTCACTTGAGTTTTACATTTTATTATTGGTTAGTTGCATTCTTAATTAGTTGCATTTCAAACAAGTATTCCTTTCAAAAATAATTAATATCAATAGATCAAATAAATATGTATTGTTTTAAACACTGCATGTACCCTGATTATTGTACCCATAATGCAATGTTTTCAACTTGATTTCCTCTGATAATGGATACAGGTGTAATAGCAGCAACCTTTTTTTTTTTTTTTTTTTATTTTTTTTTTTTTTTTTGCTCTTTATTTTCTTCAACTGACAAAAATTAACAAAAGTGCAAAATTGTCATATTTATGTAAATGAAACATGCAAACTGATGAAGTCTTATGAGAACAATGTGGCTTAATACTCTTTAAAAATGTTTATAGTTGCATTCTGTTATGCATTTGTGTTGTGTGTGTGTGTGTGTGTGTGTGTGTGTGTGTGTGTGTGTGTGTGTGTGTGTGTGTGTGTGTGTGTGTGTGTGTGTGTGTGTGTGGACAAAGATGGCACGCAAATAGCACTTCTGGTACTCTCGGGCCGCTCAGAAAGGAAGTCATTATCAAAGAGTGTTTATGGAAATTCTTCCGCGCTTTGTGTCTCTCAACCTCACTTTGTTTAGTCCGAAAGAAAAGGAAATCTCTCTAGACTAATCTCTGAATATCCATTATTATATATTCCAGTGCTTAACTTCCACCTGTTGCATACAGAGACAATTTTCTACTTTGCGAGGCGAGTAATCAATTGGAATTTGGAAATCCAGTAGCACTTACAAACTGTAGGTTTACCCATATACAAATGTACCACTCCCTGACACGGCTCTCTTTCCATATTCGGCCCTCTCCTCCTCTCTTCCTTTCTCGCTCTGAGTGGTTTCCTGACTTCAGGGCTGTTTTATAGCAGAAGTAGGGCTTGTAAGAATGTAAGAGACTGTCATGACTCAAGGGGTGTGAACCGCAGTTAGACTGAAAGCTTGTTGGAGGTTCCTGTTGCAGGCAGCACTTGCGCACGCAGATTTAGTTTATCTCCATCCGGCCATTACTGACGGATTGTTTTGTCATTTTGCTGAAAGGTAAATACGAAATTAGCTATTTTTGTCTGTTTTTCTCTCTTGATCTTTCTGTCTTTTATGTTAATGATGATGTAAAAACTGTGGCTGTCAAGTGAGCTGTGAAATACGATGGCTGAGATGTGTTTTGTGTCATGTGGCGGCAATTTGGGCTTCGAGACGCACCATTATGGGTGTTCTGGGCATGGAAGTCACCGGAGGGACTTCACAGAAATGGTCTCCATCATGACTGCTCTAAATGAGAGGAAAAGGAAGAGAGGGAGAAGGAGGAAGAGTTATTTTTTCTCTCTTTCACCGAACACAGCAAATGTGTGTGTGTGTTAAGGCCACATTGGGATGTTAAAGAGCTTGTTGTATGCCGAGCTGGATTGATTCCCTGCCATGTTTGTGGAAGGACTGTGACTCCCCTGCTGGAAAGAGGCCAGATAAACAGAGCCAAATGTACAGTGTGCTATTCACACACGTATGTTTGAATTCACTGGGCCCCTGACAGCTTTTTCTGGCCACAGAAATGCACATCTTTTAACTAATACTGTAAATTACTGCAGATTATTTTCAAATAAATGCATCAGCTCTTGCAAGGCTGTTGAAGGAAATAGTGCCCGCCCTCTTTAGGGTCTGGGTAAATGTTTCTAGTTACCTTCTTTGATTACCATTAACTTATCAACAGCATCATTATTTTTAACAATGAACTAACAATGAACGACTGTATTTTCATTAAATAATATTAACAGCGATTAATAGATACTGTAATAAATGTATTGTTCATTGTTTGTTCATGTTAGTTAATACATTAAATAACATTAATGAAACCTTATTGTTAAGTGTTAGCATATTATGTATGATATAAATGTCTGATTTAGATTTAAGTTATGTGATAAATTTGTTTTTATATTTCTTTTACACTACTGTTCAAAAGTTTTTTATTTATTTAAAAAAAATTTTTTTAATAAATGTATACTTTTATTTAGCAAGGATGCATTCAGTTTATCAAAAGTGACAGTATAGACGTTTAAAATGTTACAAAATATTTCTGGCTCAGATAAATGTTGGCCTATTGAACTTTCTATTCACCAAAGAATATATTCTGTTTCACAAAAAATATGAAGGAACACAACTTTTTTCAACATTTATGATACGCAATGTTTCTTGAGCAGAAAATCGACATATTAGAATGATTTCTGAAGGATCATGTGACACTGAAATGATGCTGAAAATTCAGCTTTGCATTCAAGGAATAAATGACCTTATAAAATATATTACAATAGAAAACCATAATATTTCACAATATTAGAATATTACACCATTTATTTATTTTAATATTAACTTATGTATTTTGGTATTTGTTATCTTAAATACACTAAACTTTGAACGGTAGCATTTATAGATTGTTATTTCAGTATTTGATAGTAGATTTTTATCCTCCCCAGCCTCAAATGGTAAAGAAAGCCGCTCCGGCTGTTGCCCAGGAAACCATGAAGGCGGAGCCAGAGAACAAGGCCAAAGGTAACAGGATTAGATCACACCTGTGCTGTGGATGATTTAAATGCTCGAGTTGTCTGTGTACTCAAATTGTATGCAAATACGCCATAATTGTTTCTTGATGTGACTGTGAAAATTCAAATTACAGCTAAGGAGCTTTGCAAAGTGATTTTCCCCTACGAAGCTCAGAACGAAGATGAGCTGTCAATCAAAGAGGGAGATATCGTAACGATTGTCAATAAGGTGAGTTTGGTGGATACACCTCAAAATTGTGATAAAAAAACAATAAAGTGAGCTAATAAATAACTATAGCTTATTCTTTTTTCTTTTTATTCTGGTCCAAAATTCCTCTCCAGATAAATTTTAAGTGAATTATACATCAAATATGTTCTAATTGGTGTTTATACGTTCAGCGTGGTTAAATAAATCGTCACTGACATCCCGTCTGGCCTCTTTAGAACACAAATAGGGTGATGAAATATGTGTTTTTCGCTGTGCGTAGGACTGTGCAGACGCTGGTTGGTGGCTTGGAGAGCTGAACGGCAAACAGGGAGTGTTTCCAGACAACTTTGTTAAGTTATTCATTCCTGAGGTAGAAAAAGAGGTGAGATCTTCTTGTTTGTTTCTCACTGACACACTTCAGCTGTTTCCAACGGGGAGCTCCCGTCCTGTATGACAACGGGCCTCAGTCTCTGAGTGGAGGCAGAGCTGTGGTGAAACACACACACACACACACACACACACACATGCTCCCCTCTGCCCTTTTCCTTTTCCTCCCTCTTCACCCTTTACCTGATGTAGCAGCATGTCCTTTGATGTTTTAGTGCTGTTTGGCCTGAAGGGATTGTGTTTTTAAAAGGACAAATGTGTATGAGTCCATGTTTGTGTTTTAATAGATGTACTGTGTGTTAAAACTGTGTGTGTGCTCACAGAGACCTAAGAAACCTCCTCCACCTGCAGCACCAACCACTAAACAGACCACAGGTAACAAGCTCCTCTTCTTTTCGTTCTGCATTTTTTCTTTATTTCATCGCACTATGTAAGCTTACATGCTCGATTTGTTTACATATGTCGATGTATGAACATTCACAATCAGGTTTAATCACCTGAAAATGACGCGTGTACAATTTTTGAGTATGACAAGCCAAATGACTTGCTACATATTTGAAAATGTGTAGCGTACAGTCAAAGTAATGTATCCCACAATGTAAAACTCTAGACTTGACCTTGCATTTCCAGTGACAAATCGACTCGGTGATTGAATAATAATTTATGTCACTAAATTAAACATATGAAGTTTTATAAAAGCAATAGAGCATTCCAGTTTAAAACAGGTGTAAAAAAAATAATTATATTATATTATATTGTTTTTAAATAATCTGATTATAAGTAATCATGTCTCCTCAAGTTCATTCTGGCTCCACCTTGTGGAGAATAAGTCTATCTGTCTGTAATATAATATAATATAATATAATATAATATAATATAATATAATATAATATAATATAATATAATATAATATAATATAATATAATATAATATAATATAATATAATATAATATAATATAATATAATATAATATAATATAATAAAAAAAAAAATTTAAGTTGTACAACCTGATTATATTCTCCAGCTTGATTTAAGATGATGAAAAAAATATCAGCAAGAACACTTGATTGTCTGTACTAAGAGTCACTTGATCTGTGTTTTATTTTTTTTTATAAATAAATAAATAATGTGTATAATTTAATTAGTGACTATAAATAGTGCAGAATCCTAGTATTTTTCAAGTATGTTTGTTTGACATTTTTTCAAAATTTCTGGGTTGAAATTGGATTTTGAAACCCAGATGTTCAATGTGGTACCATACTCATCATACCCTAAACCTTTTGACATGTTTCTGGGTCACTTCATCTGAAAGCTTGGCAATGAGTCAGCTGTTCTCTGTTGAACTCTCATATTTTGTGTATTGATCCCCAGACAAAAAGACAGAGGCTAAAAGGGTTCCACCAGAACGGCCTGAATCCCTCCCACACAGAGCTGAGGAAAAAGGTAGGTAACATCTCCCATCTGTTTTAATTTGCTTCGGTCAACTGTAATTCTGTGACTTTGACCTTCTACATCAAACCCCCTAAAGCTTTGTGCTGCCTTTCTCTGAACGATTTAGATTGGCATACTGCTTGTGTGTTTTCAAAGAAGTAAACACATGTTGGAATAACATTTTCCCTCTCTATTTTGACAAACCCTCTCTTAGTTTCCTGTAAACAAACTTGTATGACTTTCTATGCCCTTAAATAATGATGATGATGATTACATGTAGGCGAGGAGTCGAAGCAGAGTGAGATTGCAAAGCCGTCCTTCCCATCTCTCCTCCCAAAGAAGCCTCTCCCCCCAAAGAACAACAACTCATCGAATCGCCCATCATCGCTACCACCCAAACGCCCAGACAGACCCGAGAGACCAGCTGTGCCAAATATACCGTCAGTCTCACACACAAACACACATGTATCAGCATCACTAAAACTACATTACAGAACACACACATTTGAAAAGTAACAAGATTCTCAGCCCATTTTATACAACTATAAAAAGATATAAAAATTTATGTCTTTTTTGAGTGTTTTGTGATGTGTTTTTTGAGTGTTAAACAGTTATTATGAGAACTTTATATTCATCTCTAGTGATTTCTCTTCAAAATTACATTTTACAGCTGATTAATCTATTATTTAAAGGTACAGGTTGTAGGACCTGCCACTAGAGGGCGCACTATCAAAACAAAAACAATCGCGTGGTTTGATGACGATAAGGAGGCGCCTGGAATGATGGGATTTATTGTCTTCTACCCAACCGCTGACGGTCATCAATAAGACGCGAGTTCAATGATTTGCGCAAGTAGATTACATACAAAGTCAATGCATAGACGCGATCAGACTATGGATCAGATGCGTCCTTGCGCGGTTCTAGAGATGCGATGCCCTGCGTTTAACGTGTATGCCTCATAATACTAATCTTGTTGATCGTTATAATAGCATACGTTTTCTGTAAAGATACGAATCAAAACAACTCACCTGTCGAGGACAACACAAGCGAGATCGGTATTTCTTTCTAGTTTAAGTTTTTCACGAAGCTACTTTCGCATTTGTCCACGACATTGTTGTCATGTGGTTTCTACGTCAGTAAAGGCGGCAACAATGGGTAGGTGCCTGCACTGCCCCGTGTCACTGTTTAGAATGGGAATTTTATCATGATTTACAAGTAGTTGAAAACATTAGAGATATTATTGGTAATCAGCTCGACAAAATATATAACACTAGCCTAGTGGTTTTCGGATATTTTACTGCAAATATCTTACAAATTGTACCTTTAAGTAAAAAAACGTGTTATAATAGCAGGGTGATTGAGGTAGCAAAGTCTTGTATTGATGGAGAATTAACTCAGGATTTGATCACATCATTACACTACTTAAGTCATGATTAAATAAAGAGTGATGTATCACGATATTTTATATAAGTATCAGATATATCATACATTTTTATGGATAAATACAGAACAGAATTAATCTGGCATAAAGCTGAGGATCTCAATTAGTTGGAAAAACAAAGCTTTTAACAGTGAAATGGACACTTAATAATTAATAAAAATAACTGAATATTGAATAGACTGAATCTCAAAACAGTGACAGAACTATCCACACAACGTCTGTGCAGTTATTCCAGTGAATAATTGAATCCTTTTGTTTCTGAATGGATTCGTTTAGAATCATCTGAACATCATTTGTGCAGTAAATTTTAATGAATCAGTGAATCATTTAGTTTTCTCAACCGATTCATTTAAAGCCATTCAATGCAGTGATTCCACTTAATCAGTGTTTAATCAGTAATTAATTTAAAACCATCTAAATAAACCAATTCGCTCCAGACTTTCAGTTCTGCATGTTAGAAATCCTCTCCATCTCTTATTACATTATTTCTCAGTACATCTGTTGTATTTTCCTGTTTTAATAAAGCTAAATCTCTTTTGAACAGGTGTGACAGTCCGAAGTCTGACGGCAGTTGTGTGGCGGCTGACCGAGGCTCTGCAGACAAATCCCTAGATATCGGTGAGTCTCTGTCCAGAGCTGCCCTTCAATCCAGCACACCACTGTCATGACTAATAAGACTTATAATAATCCATATCTAATCCGATTACAACAGCTGTCTGTCCATCTCACTTCATTCACCTCCATTCCTGGAGATGTGCGATTACAGTCTACGATTACGTGTTTTTTCCTGTGTTCGTGATTCATATGCATGTGATATATATGTGGTCCTGTGTGTTTATGTTTGTATTTGTGTGACACTCGGCTGAAGATGTAGAAGACTTCGACTCCATCGTCTTATCCACAGAGAAGCTGAACCACCCAACCGCGTCACGGCCCCGTGTGATGGACCGACGCCCACGATCGCAGGTCTTCACGTCTGTGAGTCCACCAGGGTTATATTAGTAGAGATACTATTTTATGTTATTATATCGTTTTTAAAATATGTAATAATTGTGTTGTATTTTTTGCCATTTTTTATGTCTGTATTAAAAATAAACGTTTTTTATATATATAAACTAAAACTAAAATTATATATATATATATATATATATATATATATATATATATATATATATATATATATATATATATATATATATATATATATATATATATATAATATTGCTATTTATTATTTTAGTTTTAGTTGTTTTAGTACATTAAACAAAACAAAATTAAGAAGCATTGCTTTAAAAAAAATAGTCAATCTTTATTTATTGTAACAAAGTAACACTTTTTTAATGGTTTTAGTTTTAGTTAACTATAATAATCCTACTACACAACATAAACATCCTGGTTTGTTATTATTTTTAACCAGTTAAAATGTGTTTGGTTGTTTTCACACCTATCAGATGCAATTATTTTTGACCAGTTTATGTGTGTTTGGTTGTTTTCACACCTATCAGATGCAATCAGATGAGGACTTTTCATATATTTGTGACCCTCCAGGTGTTAATCCGTCAGATATGATTGTGCTATGTGTGAATGTCACATGGGCTTACCCCTGCTTCTCCTGTCAGTGGGTTATCTGGTCACAATCATTAAAAAAATCTCTCTCCTCCTTAGTCCTCTCTCTCTAGTCCTGACCTCCTGGAATCCCCATCTCCAGAAGAGGAGAGGAGAGAGAAGGAGATGGGAAAGGAAGAGCAGGACTCATTCACTCACAAAACTTATGACAACTCCAAGAAGGTGCCCAAGGCAGTGCCAGTCATTACAGTAAGCCCCGCCCCCTCCCAGTCACCCCCAGCCATCCTTTTGCATGCACATCTCTGTCCTACCACAAGGGAGCGCCCTGGTCAAGCATTGTATGCACAGTGACACAAAAAAGTATTACTTTTGGAAACCTTGATCACACTTTATTTTTAAATATATGTTATATAGTGTAAAGGTATTCTTACATTTTAAGTGTAAGTTCAGTTAAGTATAAGGGAGGTACACTCAAAAATTAAATGTTTGTCATTTTTTACACATCTTTCTTCTGTGGAATAAGGAGGAAATATATAAAAAATGCTTTATTTGTCTGTACATTAAACGTCAGTGGGGTGCAATGAAGTGCTGCATGGTCACATGTTTTCAGTGTCACCACCATTTAGTTTCCAACAACTTTCAATCTTAAAAGAGGACAAGTGTGCAGATGAGTTTACCTGTTCGGCATGATGATGTTTAATGTCCCCAACAACCACTGTAGTCTAATTTACCCAAAAACCCATTAAAACCCTCCATTGGTTTTGGCCTAAAAAATATGTTATCCCTGCAGCACTCTGTTTTGTTTTGGACCCCATTGACTTTCAATGTATGAACAACAATTCTTCAGAATATATTATTATGTGTTCCACAGTACAACAGATGTCATAAAGATTTGGAAGGATGTGATGATGAGTATTTAATGTTAGAGCCTTCATTTTTGGGTGAACTATCCCTTTAAGTGTCCAAATACTTTATGGTGCCAGTGCACTGTATATACAAGTACCCTCATACACAAACACACACAGAGACTGAGGCCCTGTGGAACGGCCTGAAGTGAAAGTCAAACATCCAAGAGTATATGTGTGTGATAAGCTGTTGTTCTGATTTCTCATGGGGGTTTTCCACAGGCTCCTGAAAAATCATCTTTCCCCCCTAAGCCCAGCGCCCCTCCGTCATCTTCTGGGTCCAGCGGGGCTTCTCTCCATCAGGGCAGCGCTGGTCTGCGACCCCATTCCCCTTCTGTTGAAGCCAGAGGGAAGAACGAACAGGGTACCTCCACGCTGGAGGAGCTCAGAGCACAGTTACGAGACCTGAAAGGAGCTGTGGAGCTCATGAAGAGCCAGCACAAGTATGAACAGACGAGATGGGGTCGGGACTGTGGGTTAGATGAAAGACAGACAGAGTGACGTAGTGAAAGAGGGAAAGGAAATTGTCAAGGAGGGGTGGAAATTAGATGCGGGAATGACAAGTTGATTGATTTGATGTCTGTGAAATGCGTGTAATTCTCAAATGTGTCGTTTCAGACAAGAAATCAAACAGCTGGTGAGTGAACTGGATGAGGAGAAGAGGATTCGTATATCACTGCAGGTGAGGAGACATTATACTAGTCATAAACGTAGCCCTAACCCAGTGCAACACCATTTCATAGGGATTTAAACAATCTTAAACCACCAAATATGTTTTTTTTTTTAAATAGGTATTATTATAAATTTCATTCGTTATTTTGTTTATTCAAGATATTTGTCATTTTAATGTTATGTTTAATGTTTCATTACTCACATAACTTAATGTAAGTCATTTAAAATCATCAAATATGTTAATATTTAAAAAATATATTCTTACACTACCTTACAAAAACTTACTCTACCATTGAAATGATTGGAGTACCCTTTAATATATATTTATATATATATAATAAATAAATAAATGAATACTTTCATTCAGTAAAGACACATTGCAGTAAAGATTTTTGTACATTTTTTTTTTCTCCATAGTTTACAAAAACTTTCAAATAAATGCTTTCCTTTTGTCTTCTTTATAGAATCCTGAAAAAAATGTATTTCAGTTTTCACTAAAATATTACGCAGCTCTACTCTTTTAAACATTTATTTAACATCATTAATAATCAATATTTAGGCATAATAATAAAACAAGTTTCTGAATGATATTAGAATTATTTCTGAATAATCATGTGACACTGAAGACTGGGGTAATGATGCTGCAAATTTTAGCTTTGCACAACAGAAAAAAATTACATGTTAAAATATCTAAAAATAAAAATAGATATTTTCAAAAGAATAAAATCTTAATATTGTTGCTTTTACTTTATCATTTGATAAAAATGCATTTTGTCTTGGTCTCTTGATTCTTGAACATCAAACAGTTTTGCTGAAATAATGTTAAGTATGTTTTATTTAATTTCTATTTCCCATGACAGTAGTTGGGTTTCCGTCACCCTGCTTTTATGTGCATTTTGAAGTATCGCATCAGAATCGATGGAAACACTGAATTTCGAATAAAAATGCCTTCATTTGCCAAAACTTTTTTACACTCGATTGAGGTGGTTTTTGACTTGTGCAAAAAAGGGTTAATAAGAATAATGGGAGATGGAAGTGCATTTTGCGAATAAATTCCTCCAAGCGCATTAAAAAAGTAATGTGACTTTGCGTTATGGGACGACAAATCCTGACTAACCAGCACACCGTTCTTGTTCCACAGCATCTAAAATGTTGTTGTATGGTCATTCGGAAATGCCTGAGCGAAGTCTGTCATCAAAGTATTTCTGTATAATTGCCTCCCAGAACTGTTAAACGACTGCGTTCCCAAACAGCAGCATCCTCCTGCGAAACAATGATTCGTCTGCTCGTTCTGAGTTGCAAGTGATTTATTATATCTGAAAATTATTATATTCAGTAGCTTCTCCTACTTATGTGTTCTTATGTGTAGTGCCAGTTTATCAGGAAGTTTATCAGGTTTTGTTCTCTTCGACTCGTTGGATGGAAACGCTGCTTGTTTGCAAATGTTTTGTGCGAAATTCCAATTTTGCGCTTAAGTTAAATTCGTAACTTTAGATGGAAACCCGGCTTGTGTTTAACTGGCCACATCTTTGTTTTGTGTTCGGTTTTAGATCGAAGTGGAGCAGATTAAGAAATCCCTGTCCAAATGAACTCAAACATGCTGGATGGATCAGATGAAGGGTCAGGCTGAGGTTCCACACCACAGCCCAAGTAGATTGTGCAAAAAAAAAAAAGAACAATGTATCAGAACAACTGCTTAAAGAAAATAACTGTTTACCCCCCATTCACTTGTACTCTTTCTGCTTTCGTTTTTTAAGAAGCTTTTTTTGCGTGTTGTGCTCAGACTGGCCGCTGACTCACAGACCCGTTGCCTCGGTGTGGCCTTACTGTGGGTCATGTGATTAAAGGGTGGCGATGACCCACACCTGGAGACAGGTGACAGCGGTTGAAATGGGGATTAGCTGGTCTCCTGCACAACTGACCCAGTTACCCCATCATCACCCTTTCTGGTACTGCCTCTGAACGCTAGTCAGAGAAACATCAAATGAAGGAGAAACCAGTGTGTTTTACTTAAATACTCTTCACCTTAAGTTCTTTTCTTTTGACTTAGAGGCCTTCTGTTATTTTCTTTATATGCAAAGGTGGATTTAATTTCACACCGCTTGCGGTTTACTCAGCAACCCCACATTTGAGGCCTTGTTTATTTGGAGCGTTCCAAACTTTTCTGTCTTTCCTATTTCTTTTACATTGGTGATGACAATGAGAAAACGTACGTTGTGTTTTCTTGACTCAGTTATTTCTTCGAAATCTTCTATATATACTTTTATATTTTAATGTACTAAATGCAATTGTGTGCAGATTTTATTAAAAAAGAAAAGACTTGGAAAAGTTGTTGCAGTGTTTCTTTGTTTATTCTAAATGCTTATGAACCTACTTGATGTCATCAATATCCTGTATACACACAAACACAAACATAGGTCAGTTGTTTGTGTTATTATTGCAATTACTCTTTTATTTTATTTTATTTATTTTTTATAAATTATGTAAGAAAATAGCAATCTCAATCAAATGTCCTTAGTTTGGAGAATGAATAATAATATATAGATTTTCCCCATTAATAATATATATATATATATATATATATATATATATATATATATATATATATATATATATATATATATATATATATATATATATATACATACATACACACACACACACACACACACAGTAAATAGATAGATAAATGAATTATAAAAACCACTTATCTAAATATAAAAGGCGTCCTCAAACTAGAATCTCATCAACAATGATGAGGATAAGTAGCTGAATTCAGTCAGCTGAAAAAATAATAATAATAAAAAAAAAAATATATATATATATATATATATATATATATATATATATATTTTTTTTTTTTTTTTTTTTGCAGGTTTGGTCCTCTATTATAGATAACCTTAAGGTTAACATATTCATACTTTTTAGCCAAAACACTTCCTTTTTTATTTCATGGGGACTTTAACTCGATTTATTTATGTATCCTAAGTTTCTTATTATCAACTAGTTCATCATGCTGGTCATCTTTGCTGAACATCTTAAATGAGAATAACGATGGAAAGCTCATTTCCCTTTCCAGGACAAATCAGAAACTTCCATCCAAGATTAAACTGCTGATCTGTGACCACATTTTATATTCCTAGAAATATGTTTGGATATGGGTTACAGTTATGTAATATTTAATAGTCATGTCTGTGTGAGATGTTTTATGTGAAGGTAATTTTAAGTCCAGCTCCTAGACAGGGTAAAATCATACCCCTCGAGCAGCTCTGATACACACAAGCATTCAGTCCTCCCTCAGAAGTACACACCATCTGCATGTAGTGTGCATATGACCCCGCTCTCTCTCTCTCTCTCAAACACATTTAAGACATTCACTGATATCATTCCATAGGCATCTGCTGCTCTTTATGGTATTTGATTTGGTAATTTAGGATCAGGTCTCCTGGGTGCTGTCCAGTGAGGCCTGCAGATGACTGGGTCTCCAAGGACGGTCACATCACTAATGATGCCCATGCAGAAATGAAGATCAGAGCTTCTGAGTGCTCTGATAAGGTAAAACCAGGAGATATGAGCACACCTCAGATATGGGTGTAAACTGGGTGAATCGTAAAAAAAAATCAAAATACCTTTTGCATTTGATAATGCATTACATTTCTTTGATCCTTCTATATTCTTTGATAATTCATAAGTGTAAAAAGTTAAAATATCAATACATTTGCAGAAACAATAATTGGAAACGTATATTTTATTCAAAAACAAAGACGTATCAACCCTTTAGATGCACTTTTGTCAAGAGTTAAGTTTGAGGAACAACAGCTTGTAATAGTTCAGCATTACACCACAACCACACAGGAGTTAACCACCAAGAAGCCAGTTTTATCAAGTCGTTTTATGATGCCAGTATATCCACCGCATATCTGAAGAAACAAATCCTGTGTTGTAATTAATATATGTTTTTGTAATTTGTGTGAGTAAGGTGATGTATTATTCACATAATCACATATGTGTTGCCTGCCTTTTCCATAAACAAATGAAATAGATAATTAATTAGTGATATTAATAAAGATTAAATCTTAATAAACAACAAAAGTCACATTAGAAAATAACTGTGTGAAAGTATTATTATTTTTAGTATATTAGTGTCTGACTAAGTTAGTGCTCAAATTAATATTTGACAACTTTTGCTTGACAGTAATATGTTGACTTTTATACACATACAGTGCATCCAACATTTGATTTCATCACTTCACATTTGTGAAGTCATAAAGTAAATCTTATTGATAACATATTTTTATGTATTTATTTATTTTACTTGTTTATAGACAGGTAGGCACACATATTAGAAGACAAATGAAAGCAAATTTGAAAGTAAAAGTTATTTATTTGGTTGGTGATTAGAAAATTGCCAGTAGCAGTTCATATTGTATGTTCAATATCTAAAAAAGAAACTGTTGTTTAAAAATACAATAAAATGGTGAAAAAAAGAAACATTGTAATATTTATTGTTCCAACATTTTTAATATCAATTACGAATGTTCCTCAATTATGACGTCACTTCTTCCACAACAACAAAAATTTTTTTTCTGGTTAATTCTAAAAAGTTAGTGTTTTCTTACCAATACAACAGTGTCAGCTAACAGTGTATGGAAGCCCAGGTTTCTTTTGACAGTGGCCTTCAGCTCATCTGCATTTTTTTGGTCTGTTGTTTCTCATTTTTCTCTTGACAATAGCCCATAGATTCTCTGTGAGGTTCAGGTCTGGTGAGTTTGCTGGCCAGTCAAGCACACCAACACCATGGTCATTTAACCAACTTTTGGTGCTTTTGGCAGTGTGGGCAGGTGCCAAATCCTGCTGGAAAATGAAATCAGCATCTTCAAAAAGTTGGTCAGCAGAAAGAAGCAGAAAGTGATCCAAAATTTCTTGGTAAACGGGTGCAGTGACTTTGGTTTTCAAAAAACACAATGGACCAACACCAGCAGATGACATTGCACCCAAATCATTACAGACTGTCGAAACTTAACACTGGACTTCAAGCAACTTGGGCTATGAGCTTCTCCACCCTTCCTCAAGACTCTAGGACCTTGGTTTCCAAATTAAATACAAAACTTGCTCTCATCTGAAAAGAGGACTTTGAACCACTGGTCAACAGTCCAGTTCTTCTTCTCCAAATTCCTTGACACGTCTGTGTGTGGTGGCTCTTGATGCCTTGACCCCAGCCTCAGTCTATTCCTTGTCAAGTTCACTCAAATTCTTGAATTGATTTTGCTTGATAATCCTCATCCGGCTGCAGTTATCTCGGTTGGTTGTGCATCTTTTTCTTCCACACTTTTTCCTTGCACTCAACTTTCTGTCAACATGCTTGGATACAGCACTCTGTGAACAGCCAGCTTCTTTGGCAATGGATGTTTGTGGCTTACCCTCCTTGTGAAGTGTGTCAATGATTGACTGGACAACTGTCAGATCAGTAGTCTTCCCCATGATTGTGTAGCCTAGTGAACCAAACTGAGAGACCATTTTGAAGGCTCAGGAAACCTTTGCAGGTTTTTTGAGTTGATTAGCTGATTGGCAAGACACCATATTCTAAGTGGTTGAGATTGATTGATGGGTTTTGGTTCAATGTGAGCCAAAATCATCACAATTAAAAGAACCAAAAACTTAAACTACTTCAGTCTGTATGCATGGAACTTATTTCACGAGTTTCACAATTTGAGTTGATTTACTTAAATAAATGATTTTTCCACTACATTCTAATTTATTGAGATGCTCTTTGTATGTGTAAAGACAAAGAACATCAAGGTACATATCATTCGCGGATATTTTACGAGTTTTCAGTGTGCATAATTTTCAGTAACACAAAAAGTGTGAAAACATTTTTAAGATTGTGTTTTTAAAATAGGACATAAAGCGCTAGATTAAAGAACAAAACAAAAGCGGTCTGCTGTTTTGTAAAAAAAAAAAAAAAAAAAAAGAATACATTTAATATCTAAAATGTAATTTCACAGAATTTCAGATGTGGTGGAAATGATAAGTTCAGAAAGAAAAAAGACACAATTCGTTTGAAGGTATGTTGGAGCGCGTGAACAGTTTCCACGAAGACTATCAAGGTATTTTTGGACTAGTCCGGTTCCGAATATTATCTAATCTGAAATCAAACGAAAATTACAGATAAGTAAACCAGTTTGGCGAGCTGGAATCCTGGACCTGACGTAGCTCTGTTTGCCATGCGCGTCAACATGGACAAGTTTTATATTTAGACATCTGCTCCAGATGAATTAATAGTGACTGTACTTGCAGTAACCGCCGCGAGCTGCTCTAGATTTGCGCAGTTTTTGTCTCGCTTGTGAAATATACCCACGCCTGAACGGAAGGACACACGTTTGAGGAAATGATCGGATGGTGCGTTTTGCAGAAAGGGCAGAAGGAATGACTTCCTCAAATAGGATGGTAACGCGTGTCTTTGGAGACATAGCGCGCGCGGTGCGCCTCAAGTTTGTCTGACTTTCTGCACCGAATTCACAAATCGTTTCGTGTAATTGCATAACCGCTGGCGCAAACGAGATAAAACTGGACCACATTGTAATATGTAGTGATGCGCGCTGCTTTAATAAATCGCAAGACGCTGGACGTCACAGCCACGCGCCTCTCTGTGCCACAGGTGCACACTAAACTTTGGTTATTCATTATTGATTAACGGCGGAAAGAAAAGGAGGAACGCGCAGAGAGACAAAACAATTACTCGCACTATGGAGATGATGTCCATTCAACCTACAGCAGAGGCTGGTGGCGACCACACCGCTGTGGCTTCCATGTCTGCAGGCGTGGAGAGGGCTGATTTGACCAGCCCGAGTCCGGTGACCAAACAGAGGTCCCTGCGGGCTGTTTATGTGCTGAATGATGGACTGAAGGCAGTGGCCGCTAACAGCCCGGAATCCGGGGCGCTCCAGTGTCTCCAGCGCGCCTGCGACGCGGAAAGTGCCATATTAACCACAGTAACTTTCGGACGATTAGATTTTGGGGAGACAACAGTGCTCGATACATTTTACGACGCAGGTAAGTTAACACAACAAGGCTTTGTGGTACGCGAGAATAATTCCTGGAGCCCCTTAATACTACTTTCTGGGTGTCTCCCTAAACTGGCACTCCAAGTACAGCTCTTCTAGTTTTTCAGAATGGACTGATTGAAGTTGAATCAGGTGTGATGGATTAAGGAAACATCCTAAATGAGTAGTTTTGGGGGGCCTCCAGAGATCAGGGTTCCCACAATGCAGCCAGCTCTGCAGGATGTAGAAGAATAGAAACTATTGGCACATATCATTATAGATTTAGAGCTTGATTGTGTTATTGAATTAATAATACTCAACAACAGTCTACTTTATTGTTTCCAACGAGAAATATGCAAGAAATGTAAGTAATAGTGAAATAAATATGTAAATGAAGAGTAGTAATATGCAAAAAAAAAAAAAACGTGGGTGTTATTAGAGTCGTGATATCTCTGCCTCCAGCACATTCCTTGATTTCATTTCCATGAATTTACAGGACGGTCTAGCATGAAGTCTCTCTCACGCAGGTGTGGCTGCATGCGTTACTCTAAGTGATCAAAAACCTCTTACATCTGAGCTTTGGGAGGGTGAAAAGGGCAACTTTTTTCAAGTTTGACCTGTGCATTTTTGTGCATTGCAGAATATAGCTCACGTGCAACATCTCTTCTGGGAAAGAACTCCAGAGGACCATAAAAAAAGTACATTGTCAGAGCTGAAACTTTGTATCCCTGTTTTTCAAAACAGAAGTGAACAAAACAATTTTAAATATTCTCCCTATATAGCATTCTACAGATCCATTTCTTGTAAATGTATTACCCCCCATCACCCTTTTCCTTATAAGACTGAGTCATGCATCACCTCCTGGTTACATCAAGTCTGGTCTTGTATTACACTGTTGCATGGCTTTCAAACACATTTTCAGATGTTTGCATAGTTTCCATAGAATAAGCACAGATTGTGTTTGACTGGAAATGAACAAATATAGCCATATGCAGTAGAACAAATATGCCCTCGGGACTACTTTAAACAGACAAAAGGTTATTTAAAGATTGTATAATGTGTGATTTAATGGAAAGTCATAATAAACAAAAAAAAACACTGATAGAATTTAAAATAAATGATTGCTTCTTAAAGAACATGCATTAAGCTACACCTCTCCCTGTACTGTTCTGCAGTAGTGGGATTGTGTACTCAATGGATTTCTCGCATGCTTACTGTCTCTGATTGATTTCAGACATTGCAGTTGTAGACATGAGCGATGTGTTCAGACAGCCCTCTCTGTTTTATCACCTCGGTGTGCGTGAGAGCTTTGACATGGCCAACAATGTCATCCTCTACCATGACACGGACCTTGACACGGCACAGTCACTTAAGGTGAGAGTTACAGTCTAATACACACACATAAACACAGATATGTTTACTAAGCAATCTAAAAAAGGACATATCATAGATTGATTTTAAAGGGGGTTTGTGTCACTTTCAGATGTTCAGTGGTTTCAAGAAGGCCGTTTGTAGGTTGACTTCTCCAAAAAAGCAAATAAATCTGGGGTTTTTGGTTATTTTTTAAATCAAATATAGCTTATGAATGGCATATTGTTCTTCGTTTTCTAAAAGCCGCCACACAAACACTAGGAAGGATTGGTGGGGGGTTATACCTTCAGGCCTATAGTTACACTCACATTTGGTATGTTTGTTATTTGTACAAAGAGGCGGCCCACTACCAGATCCTGACCTGCTATTCTCAGTTTAGCTAGGGGTTTATCTTTTCTGGGCGCTGGACATTGAAGCTGCCAGAACAACACAGTCTGTATTTGAGCTAAGGCATGCAGTCAGTCCCAGGACAGCTGCACATGAACATGTTTCCCCAGAGACATTGGAGAGCATATATGCTAGCATACTGAGCTGATAACAATCATGCATGGGGGAAGTGTCATATCATGTGGTATGTTTTTGTATTTGTTAATGTTCTGTGACGCTGCTGTGCCCAACTGTTTCAGTCAGGGTTCATTCACTGCATCACATGGCCATCATTCATGGAATAAAAATATGAATAAATGACATGATGACAAAACTTCCCAGGTGCTGTGGTCTTGTGAAATAAAGTAATATACATGCATTTTTTAGAGAGTTGTGTAATTTTGTTCCTTTCTTTTTTCTCTCGCATAGGACATGGTGGCACAGAAAAACACAGTAAGTATCAAAAAACTCTTTGCAAGACTAGTAATCTGATGAGGGTGGTGGACAGGCTGGCATTCATTGTTGGTGTGCCAAGAGCTTTGTGTATGGGACTATTTTTGGAGCTCTTGTGACATATGTGTTCCTGCTCTTCTGTGTCAGTCTATATCCAGAACTTTACACAGTGAGCAGATCATTTCCTGAACTCTACTTTATGGACATGCACTAATCTGTGGAAGGTTCTGGTGGCTCATTGTGTCCAAGTCGGAACTATTGCTGATTCAGATGAACTCATAAGGGCTCTCAAGGTGTCATGGCACTTTGAGTCAGTGGGTGTTAGTGGTTTTAATAAAGGAGAGGGTCACCGAGTGCATGTCTTTGAATAAACCTCTTAAATTGAATGGCTGCTGAGAAGAAGCTGACCTTGACAGCATTCAGTATGTGTGCACATTGTATAACATTTATGAATATGATTAATTGAAATGGCCCAGAATCAAGCAAAGGATGGATCTGTGTTGACTTTTTATCATTAGTTATGTGAACAGAATTGAAATTGGAACATTTTCGTAGAGTAACCCTATTATGCCTTTCATGCTATGCGTAATGAAGCTTCATTGGGAAGATTTGACTCAAAAGAATGATTCGTTTAGGAATCGCTACTCCTCTCATGAACACCAAGGAAAACTAGGGCCAATGTCAAGGATTTCAGAGAAATATTATTAATTATTGCTTAAATGTGCAATATGTTTGTTCCACACACCAGTGTATTTAAGTAGTTTTTACATACTATTATAGTAATTATTAATTATTTTAGTTTGATATTTTATTTAATTTCACTTGAATTTGTATTACTTGTTATATGACATTTTTTATTATATTTATTTAAGTAATTTTACTTACAGTTTTTCGGCAATGCAATTTTTCTAATTTCAATTTATCCTTTTTTTATTTTTTTCATCTTATATTTATTTTCTATCTGCTTTATTTAAAAAAAAAATTATACTTTATTTCATTACTTTACATTTCTATGTACCTTCAAGGTTTTTGCATCTCCTTGGCTTACTCATTCATCTATAATTTCTTGTTTCCATTAATACTCTATAGTCTGTATATTCTATCATTCTCTTTTTCTATTTTCCTTTCAGTACCCTTCACTGTTTGCTCTCCTTTTCTTTCTCTCTCTCTTTTTTGTCTGTTACCTGGAGTAGGCTGCAAGGCCAGTTAAAATAGGATTTCCATGGGTCCAGTTGCCTTCCGAGTACAGGGGCTCCGGCCTAAGAAACAAAGTAGGTGCTATGAGCGTTCTAGTGCATGCTGGGAAAATCCCATAAGCATGTGTTAGAATGAGAGTGACGAATGATGTCTGTTACTATCTGACTCATTTTGTCTGGCTGACATTAAGTGCTCTGAATCAAAGTCAGTGAGTTATTTATTGCTGAGACACTTGGTTACTTTTAAATGATTAATCATTATTCTTAAGTGGATCCAAAGGCTTAAGGTACACCTGATTTTAATGATCTCATTCTTTTTTTGTTTTGGAGGATTCTTTATTATGTAAAATAACAATAAAGAAATAAAATACAGTATATACTTCATACATATATTTTTTTTACAGTTTTTTTTCCTGACCCCTTAGCAGCCTCTTGCGGCCCCCTTTTGAAAGAGATCATGCTTTAGCTGAGAGTCTCAGGATTTGCTCAGTATTCATTCTTACGCCAAAGTCTTAAAATGTATGATGACTTGAAAGAGGCTTGGCTTTAGGTGACCCTTTACATTTGAGGTGTTGATGTGGCAGAGTGCGAAGATGTGCTTTGGCCCCCTCCTCTCTTTTGCTCTGGAATTCTAGGACAGTACATGATCACAAAGGTGTTAACAAGATTTCCTTGACGCTTCGAATTTCTTGGCTGCCAGCTGCTGTGTACATGATCACTAATGCACAGGCAGTCTGTACTTTTACAGTGTTGCAGACAGTCATGAATTATACGTCATGACTAAGAATAGGTCTGTATTGCATTTTTAATGCACAAATTTAGAATTTGTGTGTCTTTTTTAGGCCTCCAGCGGGAACTACTATTTCATCCCCTACTTGATGATGCCCAACAACGAGTACTTGTGCTGTGAGAACGTGGCCCAGCGTAGAGCATCGGAGTACATGCAGCCCAACTGGGACAACCTTCTTGGACCTCTGTGCGTCCCATTGGTTGACCGCTTCGTCAGTTTGCTCAAAGACATTCATGTCACGTCTTGGTAAGTTTTGGCAGGATGCCCATTCTCAGACAATCATTTACACGGTTACGTAATGGTGTCACATTTAGCTAAGCATAAATCAATATTACATGAAAAATTAATATAAATAACTTGATATTATAAATTAAAATTGATTTGCAGTGGAATTCTGTGTCTTGTGTTCATCATGGATCTAAATAAGGTGTCAAGTGATCCTCAAGAAACACATCTTCTTGTCCGTGGTGTGAAGAAATGCGACTCAACCCAAATTGGATGTAGCGCTCATATTATATCTTCAAGACAGACATGCACATGTGCATGAAAGATTTATTAGGAACTCTATAAGTGTCAGGGTGTCCTTTCACCTGGAGCTCAGATATCAGAAGTCTAGAACATCACTGTAGATCGTAGTGCCAAGAGTTTCACATCCTGTGTAGCCAGATTTGGACTATTATGAAGTCTCACCCACTTTGATGGTCAGTGAATTTCGGTGGTCTGTGAGCGTCCCATCTGTAGGTGAGAGCACCTATGAATTTATCTGTGAAAACTAAATCCCATCTTCTTTCTCCCTCACAGTGCTTCATATAAAGACACCCTACTGAACGACATCCGAAAAGCTCGAGATAAATACCAGGGTGAGGAGCTGGCCAAGGAGCTTTCCCGCATTAAACTCCGCATTGACAACACTGAGGTTTTGACTCAGGACATTGTTATGAACCTGCTTTTCTCCTACAGGGATATACAGGTATATAGTATAAACAAAGCACATCTAGACATTAAAAAACATTAATGGTTTTAATAGTGGTGGTTTTAATAGTGTTTGGTGTGTGTTTTCAGGACTATGATGCTATGGTTAAATTGGTACAGACCATTGAGATGTTGCCCACCTGTGACTTGGCCGACCAGCCCATGATTCAGTTCCACTATGCTTTTGCGCTCAATAGGTGACCACAAATCTGCATTGTGTGGTATATTCTCCTATTCATATGCTTGGCAAACAGGCATTTATCTTTTAACAGCCCTTTGGCCTCAGGAACAAATGCATTTATGTTTGCGTGTGCAATAACAGGCGAAATAGCCCTGGAGATCGAGAGAAGGCATTGCGTGTGATGTTGCAGGTTCTTCAGTCATGTGACCACCCTGCACCTGACATGTTCTGCTTGTGTGGCCGCATCTACAAGGACATCTTCCTCGACTCTGACTGCAAGGACACCAAGAACAGGGACAACGCCATCCAGTGGTGAGTGAGTTAAATGAGCTTTAACAGTGATTTTTTTTCTTTAAATCCCTTGTATTGGGCTTGTATACCAGAAACAAGAAGCTGCATTTAAAGTGATTGAAAACACCCAAAACACCCTAGCAACCACATTAAAGCTACTTTACTTGCAGCTACTTTAAATGCACACAAAAAAACAACCGGCAGCAACATTTAAATGTTAAAAAACATTTAGAAATAAATAAATAAAAAAATCACTCAAAATGTCCTTGCAGCCACATTAAATGTGCTGAAACACCCAAAACAACCAAGCAGTTGCAATAAATACACCAAAGTCACCTAGAAAAGGGACTCCCAATTTTTTCCATTCCAGGACACACCTAAACAAGTATAATTCATTTTAAGGGCCCCACCAACATTTTCTTAGTTTGTGTAAATCCACATGGAGTTCAGAGTTCAATTTTTTCACATTAATTTCACACGTCTAGTAGAAACATAAGGTTTTGTTTCACAACCACTTTTTTCTTAATTTACCCAACAACAAAAAAATGGAAGTGAAGTGTGACAACATTGTAACATCTGAGGGGCATGTTGTAACGACCATATGACAGCTTAAAATGTTACCTGATCTAATGAAAAAGGAAAACATAGAGATGAACACAATCCTCCCATCCCTGCACACACAGCTCTTACAGACCAGGAGACAAGCCAAAATGCTTTACATTTCTTGAAATATAAATTTCTGAACAATGAACATTATTCATTATGAGCCATTATTCACTTGTTTCTCATTAAAATTAATGAAAGCGTTTAATGTAAATTACACTGATAAAGTCATAGAATAGTAAAGATCTAATAATAGCATGTTAACGCTATATGTTTACGCACATTGTAAAGCAGTGTTGCAATTCCCCATCTGCAAAACTGGAATTTAAAACTGGTCAGTATCTTACACTAGTTAAATTGGAGATTAAAATAATAGCAGATTTTTCTCATTTTACATAAACACTAAAAATGTACATGAAATATACTTTTGCTGTGTTTAAATAAATGTTCATGGATGTTTTCAAAAGATTTTTATATGGTGTATATATATATGTATATATATATGTATGTATATATATATATATATATATATATATATATATATATATATATATATATATATATATATATATATATGCTAGCATGTAGTGGTCGACCGATATTGTTTTTTTTTTTTGTTTTTTTTGACAGCCGATGCCGATATCTTTTTGAAAGCAGTTGAGCCGATATAAAGCCTATATATATTTATTTAATAAATGTCAAATCATTTGACAATGGATTAAAAAAAATATGTGTAAAATAAATAAAAAAAAGTATTTTTTCACAAATAAATATTTAATAAAAATATAATTAAAAAGGAAGTAAATACTGTATCCAAAGAATAGGGCACTCAGTATTCTGGGAAGTTTGTGTGCATTGGGAATCAAATTTCAAAAGCCAAGGTAACACTCATTAAACATACAGCACACAGTGAAAATGACATGAATATGGCAGTGGGCAAATGCATAAAGCCACTCTCAGCGCCGTCAAAATAAAAGTCACACCTCTTACACATCGGCCAAGAAGAAAAAAAGTATTGGTCAATGCCGATATTTGAAAAATGACAAATATCGGCCGATATATCGGCGATGGCAATTTATCAGTTGACCACTACAAGCATGTGTGAAAAAATTTTAAATCATGTGTGTTACAAATAACCGTGCTAGTTTGTGCCCCGCTCACCCCATACATGTGAAATGCTTTTTACAGACAGTTTCCTTGTGTTGGTAGGTAAACAAATGCATTCGAAGGAATGAAAACAACAACCTCTGTATATCTCTCTTAAAGACAACAGAACTGAGTTGAACAAATGACCGAGATGAATAAACAGACCTGAAAAAGCCTTTCGTAACGTTTGAATTTTCCAGTGTAATGCAATCTCATGCAGAATACAGTGCAGTGATTGGAGTGAGTGAGTTTCTTCTTTTTAACAATGCAGACCGAGCTACTTAATAATAATAATAAGACCCTCACTGTTATTACAACTTGTTTGCGTGTGCTTCAAAACACAGCGCATGTTTATTAGTTAAATTCCGGTCACAAGTAATATTGCAATTTCTATGTAATGTTGCTTGTGTGTGTGTGCTGCAGTCAAGTGACTTTATGCGTCCCACCTTTTTCCCGCTCTGCGACCCACAGTTTGAAAACCCCTGACCTAGAACACTCTAGCAGCTGCACTAAATGTATTAAAATCACCCAGAACACCCTAGCAGCCATATTACATGTATTAAGAACACATTAAGAACTACTAAAATGTGTTATAACACCCAGAACACTCGAGTTTCACATTAAAAAAAGTGATTTTGTATTCATGCACGTGTGTTTTAGGTATAGAAAGGGCTTTGAGTTGCAGCCCACTCTCTATTCTGGCATTAATCTGGCAGTGCTGCTTATAGTGGCCGGACAGCAGTTTGAGACTTCCATGGAACTCAGGAAGATCGGTGAGGAGGAACACACTTCCTGTTTCCTGTTGCTCTCAGACCATTCACTCGATTAAGGACACAGGTTGCCCCTTCTCACCCTCCCATTCTCTCTCAGGTGTGAGGTTGAACAGTCTGCTCGGACGTAAAGGCAGTCTGGAGAAGATGAATAACTACTGGGACGTGGGGCAGTTCTTTACTGTCAGCATGTTGGCCAGTGACATCCCCAAAGCTGTGCAGGCTGCAGAGAAACTCTTCAAACTTAAACCACCCATATGGTACATACAGAATACATATTCCGCAGACGTATTGTGTTGAAATAGTGTTGGAGCTGTGGCCTGATTTGAATCTGGCCACATCCTCCCTCTTCTTCTCAGAATTTCTTGTATAGCTCGACATTTATTGTTAAAATGGAGGAAGTGTTCTTAATGCAACTCGCATTCATTTCCTCTTTCAGGTACCTGCGCTCAGTCGTCCAAAACCTTCAGTTGATTCAGCACTTTAAGAAGCAGAGCACTGAGCATTCTCCTCAAAGAGAGAGACTCAACTTCTGGATGGACATTATTGTGGAGGCCACACAAGGAACCACCAACGGCCTGCGTTTTCCGGTAGTACACCGCCTCACATGTGTGTCTCGTCCGGGACCACACCTGTGTTGACTGAACAGCATTTCATGGACTCATCACTTCTTCCATTAAACAGGTGTTGATTCTGGAGCCGACTAAAGTGTACCAGCCCTCATATGTGTCCATTAATAGTGAAGCTGAAGAGAAGAATGTTTCTATATGGCATGTGTCGCCTGCTGAGACGGTCAGTGGTGTAGACGACATCATGTTTGCTGTAAAATGTTATTTTGTGTATATTATATAATCTTCCTAACTGACGTGGTTACAGAAGGGAATACATGAGTGGAACTTCACAGCTTCATCCATCAAAGGGATTAGGTGAGTGAAATGATTTTCTGAATGTTGTTTCAAGACAAACAAACAAACAATGTTTAATTAGGAACTAGTTCTACTAGTCTTATCTGGCAAAACCATCAACTTGTGCATCAACAATTTTTTTTTTTTTTTTTTTTTATAAATCATATCGGTCGACAATTGTGGTCATATTCCTCTTTTTGCATTTAGATGAATGCTTACTTCAGTATTGTTACTGTTCATTAAAACTAAAACTTTGAACAATTATTTTCATTAATTAAAATAAATATTATTTAATAAATTATAAATAAAAATATAAATAAAATAAATATTATTTAATATATATATATATATATATATATATATATATATATATATATATATATATATATATATATATATATAAAATAAGTTGAAATACTAAAATGACTAAAACTAACACTGAAATAAAGCTAAATAGAACTATAAAAAAAATTAACAAAAAAGACAAACATTCTAAATTTTAAAAACTGATAATACAGTATAGGAATAAAAACGAATTTAAAATTATATATAAATAATATAATAGTATTTACATAATACTAAAATAACACTGGCCCACTTATAGATAATCTTCCAAACCACTAATAACACTAATAATATTTGTTTTGTACACTTATAAGAGTAATATTTTTAAGAAAATCTAAAAAAACATATTTCCAGTGACTTTTATTCTTTTGTAATATAGTAAACAATTTTAATATTGACTTTTAATCAGCCATAGCATGACAATGGCAGAAATCTATTATTAGTGCATCCCTAGTCTTCACAAAGTGTCTTAAAAATAGTGCGAATTTCTCACACATTGTTTCAGCAGCAATCCTTCCATTTAAATGTGATTTATTCATGAAATAAATCTCGTATCCTTCCACTCTCTAGCATCTCAAAATTCGATGAGCGCTGCTGCTTTTTGTATGTCCATGACAACTCGGATGACTTCCAGATCTACTTCTCCACAGAGGACCAGTGTGGCAGGTTAGTGTTCCTGAAGTCAATCGATTAGGTTTTAAAGTCTGCTTCTGATGCATGAACGGTTGTCACTTATGTGAAGGTTCTGCTCCATGGTGAAGGAGCTGATCACAGACGGATCAGGAAATGCGGTCGAGCTGGAGGGGGAGGGAGAAGGAGACACCCTAGAGGTGAGAGATTCAAAAAACAAGTTTTTTTTTTTTTTTTTTTTTGGATTTGTGAGGTTTGGTTACTTAAATCCTGAATCGTTCTGCAGTACGAGTACGACTACAATGAGAATGGAGACAGGGTGGTTTTAGGTAGAGGAACTTACGGAGTAGTCTACGCTGGAAGAGACCTGAGTAACCAGGTGCGCATTGCCATCAAAGAGATCCCAGAGAGAGACAGCAGGTGAGATTCTTCTGATAACCCATCTGACCAGCAGACCAGCATGGATGTTCACAGCATACTGTTATTGTCGTCTTGCATCATTGACAAACTATTTTCCTGTTTGACACTGTATTGTATAAACAGAATTGTATAAAGCGCTATATAAAAAAAGAGGAAACTAATACACACACACACGCACAAACCTGTTAAATTAAATGCATTTAGCAGACGCTTTTATCTAAAGCTACTTACAGTGAATTCAAGCTATCAATTTTTACATATCATGTGTTCCCAGGGAATCGAACCCCCAACCTTGCGCTTGCTTGCTTGCTAGCGCAGTGCTCTACCAGTTGAGCTACAGGAACATATGTATATTTAGACTCAAAAACTAGATCAAATGACAAAAGCACATAGCAAAATGGCTAAAGCTTGGACTGTGAAAATATAAAAATAAAAGCTCATTTGAAATATGAATAAATACTATAAAAGTATTTAAAAATACTAAAATAACACTGATACCTACATTCAGGTATTCCCAACCACTGCATGAGGAAATAGCCCTCCACAAGTATCTGAAACACAGGAACATTGTTCAGTACCTGGGCTCGGTGTCAGAGGACGGATATATCAAGATCTTCATGGAACAGGTCCCGGGAGGTAAATGTCTAATTTCTAATAATAGAATATAAAGAATGTCTTTTCTACTTTACATTTGATTTTGTTCTTCATAGTCATCATGTTTTCTTTTTACAGGAAGTTTGTCCGCATTGTTGCGTTCAAAGTGGGGTCCTCTGAAAGAAGCCACCATAATCTTCTACACTCGGCAGATCTTGGAAGGACTTCGTTATTTGCATGAGAACCAGATTGTTCATAGGGACATCAAGGTAGCTATGATGAATCTTTTGGATATATATTTGGGTGCCCTCAAAAATGTGAATGTTCATTGACCATTCATCTTTCCACAGGGAGATAATGTCTTAGTCAACACCTACAGTGGCGTGTTGAAAATCTCAGACTTCGGCACGTCCAAGAGGCTGGCTGGAGTCAATCCCTGCACAGAGACGTTCACTGGTACTTGTTTCACTTTTGTTAGTTGCAGAATGCACCCTCCGTGTGACCCTCTCACCGTTCCAGTTGACCTGTGCTGTGTGTCATGCATCATACATCCTGGTGGTCTTGCCAGGTCAGGGTTTTAGGCTTAGTTAAAGTTCGGTCTATCATTAGCCACACTAAACAGGATCTAAGGGAGTTTCATTCCTCCTCTTTTAGTATGTATATAGGCATCTCCTCCATCCAAACGCTGGCAGGATACAATTATAAAGTGTGTATTAATGCTCTATATAAGGGGTTTACAACAAGTTTCATAGATAAAGGTTCAGAGAAAAATCGTGTTAAAAATGTTAAATAATGAATACATTGATTAATCTTTAAAAAAATATAGTGAATTATTTGATTTACTAATTTAAAAATAAATAATTTGAAATAGTTTATTCCTGTGATGGCAAAGCTGAATTTTTAAGAAACATTCTTATTACACAGCTATTTTTAAATCTTTTTTAAAGGAGTCTATTATCAGTCACCATGGCTGCATTTATTTAAAAAATACAAAAATAAATATCAAAAATACAGTAAAAACTGTATAAGTTATTTCTGTTATGGCAAAGCTGAATTTTCAAGAAACATTCCTATTATTAGAAATGTTGGAAAACATTTGTGCTACTTAATGTTGAAAAAAAACTGTGGAATATTTATTTTCAGGATTCTTTTATGAATAGAGAGTTCAAAAGAACTGCTTTTATTTAAAATATTTTTTTCTTCACTTTTTTACTGTCACTTTTAAATAATTTAATGCATTTATTTTGTTTTTAAAATATTAAAAACCCTTGCAAAATGACTAAATTGGTCATACACTGGAGTGGACTGGTTCACCTCTTCAAAGCTTAGATAACTTTTATTTCCTGACACAGCGTTCCTTCCAGTGTGGTAAGCGATTATGAGTCCTGGTCACTGGTAACACGAGAATGTCTCCTGTGAGGGAGTAATTAGATTAGCATAGTGCCCGAGACAGGAGTGTGTTTGTGTTTCATTAGTGACTGGTGAAGCATCAGAGCAGGTGCTCTCATCTGTCCTCCCCCTCACCTTCCACTGTCATCTTCATCACTTCTGAGCTTCTCTCTTTGATTCATTTTATTTTGCCTAACATCCTGTCACAGCACATTCTTATCTAATGAAGATCTGCTATTCCCCTGTGAATCTCTCTCCAGGCACGTTACAGTATATGGCCCCTGAGATCATTGATAAAGGCCCTCGAGGTTACGGGGCTCCTGCTGATATCTGGTCCCTGGGCTGCACCATCATAGAGATGGCCACAGGCAAACCTCCTTTCCATGAGCTGGGAGAACCACAGGCTGCCATGTTTAAGGTATAAATATATGTAAAAAAAAAAATATATATATATATATATATATATATCAAGCGCAAGTTTGGGGGTTCGATTCCCCGGGAACACATGATAGGTAAAAAATTGATAGCCCGAATGCACTGTAAGTCGCTTTGGACAAAAGCATCTGCTAAATTCATAAATTTTAATTTAATTTTACATTATAATGAAAATTTGTATGTTTATAGAATAATTTTTTTTTAAGTATTTTTTTTAAATCCTATCCTCTGAATAAAATAATGGATAATCGCAGTATTTTTTAATAAACAGGTGCAATTTTTTTTTTTATTATTTGTTTGTAAAATATTGTGTATTTTTGTATTTTTCAATATGCTCTTAATCAAAGTCATCTCCTCCATTCATTTCTGTTCTCTTTGTACCAGGTGGGCATGTTTAAGATCCATCCAGAGATCCCAGAGTCTCTTTCGTCGGAGGCCAAATCCTTCATTCTTGCCTGCTTTGAGCCTGACCCAAATAAACGAGCAATGGCTGGAGACCTGCTCAAGGATCCATTCCTGCGTCAAAACATCAAAGGCAAAAAGAACAAGATCGCTTTCAAACCCTCAGGTAACGTCTCTTACCACGTCTAACATGCTTTCTGCAGCTGGGATAATGAGACCTGGGTTGACCTTTCCGGTCACATCCATGGTGTTTAAGGCATTTTTGGCCTTGTGAGAGTGCACAGAAAATGTTTCGCAGGCAAACACGAGCTTCCAACCCATCCCCCCCATTATAAACCAGCATGCCTGCATCTCGCTGCTGTCTGGGATACTCGCAACAGGTCCAAACTGCCCTCAGCTGGATGGTTACAGTCCAGATTGAACTAACACAAGAGATGAGTAGAAACAACAGCACCTGGAAAAATCAACGATAAGGCCTCACACTACCTTCACAAATGATTTCCATCCAGCCACACATGTCAGCTATCCCACTGTCCATGAGAAGCATTCTCAGGGTGTGGTGTTTCACACAAACACACTCTGCTTTCTCAGAAAACGTTCACGATTTCTCTTTGACACTGTCAGAGGAGTGACAAGCTCTGATCCTGTTTCTAGTGAGCTGCTTACTGCTATCCAAACTGTCATTTAACCTCGTAAGGGACTGATATGAAAAACTTTATACACAGTGAGCAACCTAAATAGCTTTTTACATAGAATAGTACATTAGTTTGATGTTAGCATGTTGCTAAGCTAATGGCTTGACATTCTATAGTAAGCATAGAAATATACAACCCACACAGATATATGGTGATCTATTTGGTTAAACTTTTTAATGACACTGACCTATTTTTATTTATTTATTTATTTTTAATTATAATTTTTTTTTTTTATGTTTCTGAAGGAAGTCTCTGATACTCCCCAAGGCTAAAAATGCCATAAAAACAGTTATATTATGAATTTAAAATAACCGTTTTTATTATTACCGTATTTTCCAGGCTAAGTCGCACTTATTTTCATAGTTTGGCTGGTCCTGTGACTTATAGTCAGGTGCGACTTATTTATCAAAATGTATTTGCCATGAACCGAGAGAAATGAACCAAGAGAAAACATTACCGTTTACAGCCGCGAGAGGACGGTAATGTTTTCTCTTGGTTCTTGGTTCTAAATAAATGCGACTTATAGTCCATTGCGACTTATATATGTTTTTTCCCTCATCATGATGTATTTTTGGACTGATGGGACTTATACTTAGGTGCGACTTGTAGTTCAAAAAATACGGTATTTGAATATTTTTTTACTGTAATGTAATCCTTTAATGGCGAAGCTGAATTGTCAGCATCATTTCTCCAGTTTTCAGTGTCACATGATCCTTCTGGATTTTGGAACGGCATTTGTATCTGGAACGCACATGTGATGCCTTTATAGGCCTGGTGTATTCCAAGTTTTGTTCATTAGACATTAGGCTAAATATTAATATATCAATATCTCCTTCTTCCTTAATGTCATCCAATCGGCTGCTTTGGCTTGGATTCTCTATGTAACAGTGTGGCAAGGTTTGTATTCCCCATCTATGTATCCTTGTGTGTTCTTGAGGACCATATGCTCATAATCATTGGTGTTTTGCTGGTTACTGGTGATGGTGTTGAGTGTATGCTCTTGTGTGCTCTGATTGGTTCTTTGTGTCATATCTTTTTTCTTCATTCTCTTGATTTTTGTTTTGCTTTCTCTTCTCTGTGGTTTACTATTGATTTGGTTCCAGTGTTTTAACTTGTTGAGGAAGCTTTTTGGAAGAGTTAAAAAATCACTTTAACATTGTGGGTAACACTTTGCAACAAAGTTCCATTAGTTCATGTTAGTTGAACAATACGTATGTTTCAGTATTTATTCGTCTTTGTTCACATTAGTTAATAAAACTGTTCATTGGCAGTTATTGTTAGCTCAGGTCCATTATATGGACAACTACAACTTTTGATTTTAATAATGTATTCGTTAATTGTTGAAATTAACATTAACTTATTTTAATTAATTAATTTAAATAATTAAATTAATTAATGCTTTAAAAGTATTTTTCGTTTTTAGTTCATATTCACTGTTGTAATTGACAAATAATAACAAGTCGAATCTTATTGTAAAATGTTACCATATTGTGCTATTATATATTGTGATAACCGTGTACTGTGGGGAGTACAGTGGAATGCTAGCAGGGTAAATTAAATTGGGGCTGTCAATTAAAAGGTTTAATTGGTGTAATTAATCCACTTAATCAGAATAATGAGATATCAATATTAGCTGATTTAAAAACCCTAATGAAAATATATTTAAGACATTTATTTAAGGTATTTATTGTTTCTCATGTAACAGGCATTACAAAATGTGACTTTAGAAAGTAATATATTGGTTTTATTTCCATATCATTGACCGTAAGTCTATTATTGGCCAATAGGGGGCATGATTTACTTTTTTTATAATTAATAACAGTGAATGAACATTTTGAATTGGCAGCCCTTTTATAATGTTTAATTAAAAAAAAAAAAATGTGTAAAATTAATTCAAAATATAACACTTGACTCTGAGCTCATATAAAAATAAAAATAAATTCATAAAATTATATATATATATATATATATATATATATATATATATATATTTCGTGTTCATTCATATTTTTTAAAAGATTTGAACTTAAACAGGAGGCAAAATAAAAGCCAAAAATGCTTTGAAACTCTGGTATGTCTGAATGGTTGTCTTTAAGTGCATATGTGTGTGTAAACACATGACCATTCATGTCTGTGTTTTCCTCCCTTTAGATTACATCCGCAGTGTTTCCTTACCAGTACAGCTGCAGACAGAAGCCGCGGGGAGCAGCAGCAGTGAACCGGGCTCCGTGTCTCCCGACTGCGACTCCAAACAAGACGTGTTCTTTGAGAAGAAAAAACGCTCTGGCTCAGAGAACCTCATCAAACCACCCAACTCAAACTTCCTCAGGTGAGCTCAGAAGATGAGCACCAAGGTGAATACAGAGCTATCGTCAAGACTAGCCAGGGTCCGCTAACCGGTCCAGAGGAGTTTAGGTCACACGCTGGTCAGCCATAGCTGAAAGTGTGTATATGTATGTGTTTATGTGAGTGTTGGATTAGCGTCTGGAATGTTAATGATGTGACCGTGTTTACGGAGCTTGAGAATCCACAGCCGCTTCAGCTCTCAGACCAACAGTAAATCAACTTCCTGGACATGAATCGCTGAAGCCTGTCCTGACAGCTAGTCGACTCCTTGGAAACACTGTTTAATTAGCGCGGTGGAATGAGGAGACAGGTGTGCTGGGCCCTGGTTTCTGGGCAGGTGTATGTACATGTGTGTAATGAGATAATGCCTTTTACAGCAGGTACTCTCTGGTTGCTCATAAAATAATCCCATGAACACTTTACAGACCACTTCTTGACCTCGGTTTCGACGCACACACACTGAATCACAGAGCTGTCAAACATTAAGCTCGTTTCCTCTTTCCTCAAATGAAATCATGTTTTTTAATTACCACTTCAGATTTATATATAGTTTGGCTGCTAAAGTTAACACTGAAATTTGAGTGAATTAAATTCAACATGGTTAAATTCACACTTAGTTGATTCGTCTAAACTGACCTTTAAAGGCTCAACAAGTATGAGAGATCACCTATGAGCGAAACACACCTTAATAAAACCACCTTTCTGCTTTAATTTAATTAAATGGTTTATTTTTAATATATATATATATATATATATATATATATATATATATATATACATACATACATACATACATATATATATATATATATATATATATATATATATATATATATATACACATACATATATATACATACATATACATACATATACATACATACATATACATACATACATATATATATATTATATATATTAGTGGTGGGCCGTTAACGTGCTGCGTTAACGCGAGACTCTTATCGGGCGATAAAAAAAATATCGCCGTTAATCTATTCTCAAAGTTGGGTTGGGAGCTGGGTCTATACTAAGCAAGCTATGATGACTTTCACTTTGATATTTTATATAACTGACTCGCTGAGGACAGCCTAAAAAGATGCTCAGGACAGTTGAAGGGGCCACTGCTGCGCATCGTCACGAAAGCTTATCTTTCTCACGTGTTGTTAAGCCGTACCGCTTGTCGATTTAAACATTAAAGCATCCAAAAACTAGACGCGGAAAAGCTGCACAGAGTAGCTAGTTACTCGCGCGCTGTGCTCGGTGTGGAGAGAGAGAGAGAGAGAGAGAGAGAGAGAGAGAGAGAGCGAGAGAGAGATATCCGCATATCACGGACAGCGACAATGAACCGAGCTCTCTTCTGCGAAGTTCACCTCGAAGTTCCTCCTGCTCCCGAACGAACAAATGCAAATCGCAGTTTGAACAAACAAAAAGATGTGCAAGAGCCCAATTCAACGCCACGGTGTTCTGGTGTTCAGGGCTCGCGCAGAGAAAGGCGTCTCAAGATCGAATTTGCTTATTTTTGCTCTTGTGCCGACAAATACATACAAAATATGTCAAAATATCCACCTTGGAAATTATGCTCGAAAAAACTGTCAGTTATTTCTTAAGTGAAAGTTAACAGTTAAGGAAAAAATGGGATGTGTATTATATTGGATGCGTTCATCATCTCTTAAAGGGACCGCGCCTAATTTAGCGACTGGAAGCTGTAATGTTTATCCAAGAAAATGAAAATCACTCACTGCTCTTGACTGAATTTCTTTGTAGTTTTAACAGTCAAACCAAAAATTATTCAGAAACCAGATATAATTTTTGATATATATAGCAAAACTGTAATAATGTGAGAAATGTTGAAGGTGTCTGAATAAATGTAGGTTTGATTGTATATTTCATTTTTACATTGAAGACTATCAAGTGCTATTATTTGGTTTCTGTACCTTGACACCTACAAACTTGAAAAAAAAACTTAAACATTGGTGTGAATCAGGCATAATGTTGTTTGCACCTTGTGCAATGTGGAATTAGTTTACAGCTTTTTCAAGCACTTTGTGATACATTTTGGAAACAGGAGATGAGCCCCTTTTCTAATGCACCACCAACTTGATAAAACCCTTCTCAAAGACTTACTGTTTGTCAATTTTATTTGGGTAACACATATTCTGAATGCCTTCGGCAGAATTCGAATGAGCCATTTTAATCTAAATTAATCTAGATTAATCTAGATTAATTTCAAGATCACAGTGAGATTAATCTAGATTAAAAAAATTAATCTATGCCCACCTCTAATATATATATATATATATATATATATATATATATATATAAAATAAACCATTTAATTAAATTAAAGCAGAACCATTTAAGCCATTTATTTAGAAATATGGTTTTATATTTAGAAGTTATATTTTAACAGTTATTTTAAATTGTAATAATATTTCACACTGATACTCTTTTTACTGTATTATAGATTTTAAAAAAAAATACAGCCTTGGTGACCATAAGAAACATGTCATCTTTCAGAAATATTGAAAAAGTCAATTTTGAACAATATTGTATTGTACATAATGTAACATTTGCATGAAGCTTTTTAGATTCATATTTTCTTAGTGAATCTGTGTGAAATGTGTGTGATGCAGTGTTCCAGATGAGAGTCCTACAGCAGAAGACCGCAGCTCTCCAGCTTCCTCTGAGAACAGCGACTCTGGCCTCTTCCTGCTGAAGAAAGACAGCGAAAGACGTGCCATACTCTACAAGGTCCTCAATGAGGACCAGGATAAGGTGACATCCAACCTCATGGAGAACCACATCCAGGTATGTATCCCTGAGTAATTGATTGTGTGTGTTAGTGGTGTGTGTGAATCATACATTGAGGATCGTATCTTGTCTTTTAGGGTCATGAGGAGCTGAAGCTGTCAGTGGACCACATTAAACAGATCATCTGCATCTTACGGGACTTTATACGTTGCCCGGAGCGACGTGTCATGGCAACAACTATCTCAAAACTCAAACTGGACCTGGACTTCGACAGCACATCAATCAACCAGATCCAGCTGGTTCTGTTTGGCTTCCAGGACTCTGTGAGTTGACTGCAGTATAAATAGTATTGTTCTCGATTGCTACTATGGTTTCCTACCCAGACATGATCTACTATTGATAAAATCCTATTTATGCGTCATTATTCATTTTTAAAATCTTAAATACAGATGTTGGACATACAGTATCATTAGTACTGTAAGTTCAGAGATCAGGAAGATATTATTTTTCATAAATAAATTAATACTTTTATTCAGCAAGCATGCATTAAATTGATTAAAATTGACAGTAAAGACATTTCTAATGTTATAGAAAAATCTATTTCAAATAAATGCTGAAAAATAAATCATGGTTTTCATTGAAATATTAAATAGCACATTCATTGATAATAATAAGAAAAAAAATTATTGAGCAGCATATCAGTATATTAGAATGATTTCTGAAGGATCATGTGACACTGAAGACTGGAGTAATGATTCTGAAAATTCATCTTAAAATTTCATTTTAAAATATATTCCAATAGAAAGCTGTTGGTTTTAATTTCAATATTATTTTACATTCTTACTATATTTTGATCAAATAAATGTAGTCTTGGTGAACATAAACTTCTTTCAAAAACATTTTAAAATCTAACTTTTTAAAATTAATTTTATGAATTTTTAAACAATGCACAGTAAGAATAACTTTTCTATGATTTACTCTAAGCTCTGCTAGTGTATTGTATTTTTTTTTATCTTATTGCGCCTTTTTCGTTGTCACTGAGCTGATTCATTCAGTTTTTTATTTTGCACCTATATTATATTTATTTCTCTGCATCCTGCCGTATTTTGCCTTTATTTATTATTTTATACTGAATCTTTCATTTATTTTATTGTCAGATATTGGAGAAATCTAATGCGAGAAGATGCATGATTTTTCTCATTGAACACTATGCAAACTAATTTTGCTTCAAAACATTTAGATGAGTCTGTTCTCCTCTGATAAGGAGTTTGTATTTTGTTAGTTTCTCTTTCTTGTGCAGCCTCAGTGTATCAATGCCTCCCTCCTGTGTTTGGTTTGAGTGATGAGATTAAGATTTCTCCTTCATCACTGTTTGTTTCAGGTAAATAAAGTGTTGAGGAACCACCACATTAAACCACATTGGATGTTTGCCATGGACAACATCATCAGACGGGCTGTACAGGCAGCTGTTACCATTTTAATTCCAGGTGTGTGTGTCTGTGTGTGTGTGTGTGTGAAAGAGATAGGGAAGATTCATTAAGATTCATTAAGTATCTGTCTCTCTTCTAGAGCTGCAGACACATTTCGGGCCTGCATCAGAAAGTGAGGGTGCAGATAAGGACGCAGATGAAGTTGATGAAGTGGATGATGGGGACTTTGGAACAGTGGCACGTACGACCCAGGAAGATCAAGTACTCACGTCTGGAGTCAGCACCCTCAGTTCAGTCATATCCCATGAGGCTCAGCGGCCACAGCAACCGCTGGGAGCCCAGCTTGGACGCCTCAAACAGGAAACCAACAGGTATACACTGTGATTCCTTAAAAAAACACTTACCATCATTCTGTTTAAGGAAGTGAAATATAAACAGTACACAAAATACGCTTTTGCCACCCCCTCCAATGGTGGGTGAATGGAAAAAAATACTAAATACTAAATATTTGTTCCCGGTAATGGATCATTTGACATTATTTACTACAAATATTCATGAGGGTTCAACATTTTGGGTTGGTAAGATTTTTTTGAACATGTTTTTGAAAGAAAACACCGTAATTTTCCCTCTTATACTCTCTTTTTATTTATATAAATATTATTAGGATTTATTATAACCATTTTCTATTTTAATCGATTTTAAAATACATTTATTCCTGTGATAGCAAGACTGAATTTTCAGCATAATTAGTTCAGTTTTCATTGTCACGTGATCCTTCTGAAACCTTTCTATTTAAAAACTCGAAATATCTTTGTGGAATCCATGCTAAATAATTTTCAAGAATATTTGATAAATAAAAAGTACAAAAGAACAGCTTTTACTTTAAACAGAAATGTCTTTCTCACTTTTGATGACACTAGACACTTTTCTGAGTAATACAGTTAATTAATGCTTCATTTCTCAAAATAAACTTACTGAATGGTAGTGTGTATTTTATGTATTCCAGTATTTGTGAAAAACAGCACAGGTTATTGTTGCTCTTTGCACATTATATACAATATAAGACAGCTTCCAGGTTTAATTTTGGCTCCTGAGCTTAATGGTTTTTTGATGTGTTATTTTTAGATGTAATCTGTCTTTTCTTGGTGGATTTAGTCAGTGAAAGTTGGCTAGAATGTGTTAGTAATGCTTTCGGAGAGCGTCTCAATGTTATTTCGCCCTCTTCAGGCTGCTTGAAGAACTGGTGCAGAAGGAGAGAGAATATCAGCAGGTACTGAGACAAACTCTCCAACAGCGGGTACACGACATTGAGCTTATCAGGACCAGACAACAGCCTTCTGCAGGTTAGTTGTGTAACTAAATCACACACATTTATTGATTTAGGCTAACATAAAATCCATTCACTCTGTCTTTGTTTACTTTGTAGTCTTATGTACGTTTGTATGCTAGCTAAGGTAATAGAGAAAGTGTCAACTCCCCTCTATCAGATTTCCAGTGTCCTGTTCTGACCTTTAGAGTTGTTTACAACCAGTTTATAGGAAAAAGCAAATACAAGATCTGTGGAAAACTGAAAACTAGTGAAGCGCCTTAATGTCTGCTAGCTCCCTTCCATCTTTTAAAATGACAGAACCCAATAAATGGCTAATTTCAAAGTGTGAATGTGAGTGTTGCTGTCTAGATAGAACTAGGGCTTCAAAAGACTATTATTTTTACATTTGATTAATGATTATTAGCCTGATTAATCGACTAATCATCAATTATTTCAACAATTAAACAGTAGACTTTGATTATTTAGCTTTTGCAATTAGTTCAAAATATTGAGTTATACATATTCAAACAAATAAATTAAGATAATCACTTTTGAAAATCATATTATGTAATTACAGTTATTATACAATTAAATTATAAAAACAATATATATTTGGCACACAAAATAAAGTGACAAAGAAACTTCATCTCTTTTTATAAGCCATATGGATAGGAAACAAAATAAAGATAAGTAAGGATAAGTGGTTTTATTTTTGAATAAACTAATTTATTCGCAACATAATTTTCATTCAGGGTTATGAATGATAATCAAAACAGTCCTGAGGTAGATCAAGCTTTGATCTCTGCAAACCAAACTATTAATTTAATGAACTGAATAGATTTTATAATTAGCTAGCTAAACACCGGAGAGCTGCTTTTTAACAGAAAATCAAGTTGTAATTATAACTGAAAGTGGTTTTTCTGGTAAGGCTATCTATTGCATAATGTTCTATATAAATAAGCGTGGGATGACTGGACTTTACTGAAGTACCGAACTGCAGACCTTGTGCAAACATCCACATTGTTGTAATCAGATGCTTTCTTAACTGCTGCTTTCTCGCCTCTGTCAGGGTTTTTTTTGTGTGTGTTTATTTTGTTATTGAGAGGAAAGCTTGCACCATATATTAACATATTCATCTAAACGCCGCTCAACAGCTTCAGGTTCGGCCACCTTTGCTCGGAAGTGCTGTCTTCTCCTCTAGAATTGCATCGAGGAAGGCGCTACAGCACCTCACTGGTCAAATCACATTGTTGCAGGCTGTTACCTTAGGTCATATGAGATCAAACGACTGCTCAACAACAAAAATATGTCAACAGTTTTTATTGTCAATAATGTCGACTAATCATTACAGCCCTAGATAGACCTTAGCATCTGTGCTTTAATATTCCTAAATCCTTCCTTTGCCTTTAACAGAGATTTCCTCAAGTTCAACCCCCTCTATATTTCACATTACTCCACATCCTGAACCTGACAAGAAGCTCACCGATTGGTTGAAGGAGCAGGGTGCCGACTCTGAGACCATAGACAAGGTGAAACATATCACACTGAACACGGTCTATATTGTACCTTTCCCACGATTAAAAAATGACTCACTATTTAAAGTTTCCATAAATAAAGGAACTGATGATTCATGCCAAGTTCTTGTGGTTTCTGTCTGTGTCTGAAAAGTTTGTTGAAGAAGATTTTATGCTCAACGACGTTCTATGCGACGTTACAAAAGAAGACCTGTGCTGCCTGAGGCTTAGGTGAGGGCTTAATTTGTCAGCGTTCAAGTGAGTGATTAATTGTGTACAGTTTATGCTTCCTTTGCATAATGTGGCCCTAATTTTTTTGTCAGGTCAGCCACTTATAATGGAATAAATACAGTATAATAATATTAAATAAATTAAATGATACATGATATTTATAATATTATTTGTAATATACAATATTCCTACTAATTATAGACACTACAGTTCAAAACTTTGGTGCCAGATTGTTTTTGAAAGTTTTGAACTGTTTTCTGTTGTAATTTTTTTAAACCGTTTTTTTTTTTTTTTTTTTTTTAAATAAGTTTAATTTTAAGCAGTCATTACTCCAGTCTTAAGTGTCACAGGATGCTTCAGAAATCAAAAACATTTATTTTTATTATAAGTGTTGAAAACTGTTGTGCTTAAATGTTGTGACTTTATATACATTTATATTGACTTTATAAAAATATTATATTCATCATTTCTATATGTGAACTACAACTACAAAAAAAAAAATAATAATAATAATAATGAGCCAAGCCAAAATGGTACTTTTAACCACAACCATTTTTTAAACCACAAATCACTGGTCTGGAAATTAGCAAGAACTTTGCTAATACTGTAGATAAAGTCATTTAGTGCTGGACAGCTTTCCTTAAAATATTTAATGTTCTTAAGATGAGTCAGTGATGTTCCACTCAGTATTGATGGCTTCAAACAGTTAATAAGTAGCTGAAAAATGTTTTCCCATTTAATTTGGAGTTCAATGAGAGACCAAAATATTCTTTATGGGGAACAAATCAAGCCACTTCTTGGTTGTCTTTGCAGTGTAGGCAGGAGCATTTTTTTATGAAAGATAACATCTGATCATTCATCTTTAGACTATACTTTTCAATTGTGGGAAGCACATTCTTCAGAATTCTTTCATACTACAAAGCATTACTTGATTTTCCACAGCAACAGCTGTGTTCCAGCAGCTAAAAAGGCTCCCCACATCATACACATCTGTGGTAGAGATGCATTCATTATTGGATCTCTCACCAGATCTTCAGACACTGCCCTGGTGCATCACACAGCTCCACCGAACCACTCTGAATCACACTTCACATACTCTACCAATAACTTTGTTCCATCTTTGATGGTTTTCCAAGACAACAATGGCATTTTAAGGAATGCATTCGCCTTATTCTTGCTAATTTCCTTGCATGTAATTTGTGGTTAAGTCTATTAGAAGATTTTTAGTTTGCCCCATTTTTTTGCTCAGAAGTGCACAGCTGTAGTTATTCTGCAGGCTAAATTGTCTCTAAGAAAAAGTCTGCAATTAATAAAAAATATTGCATTTATTTCCCACTATAGGGGAGGAGTGCTGTGTCGTATCTGGAAAGCCATTCAGAGACACCGTAATAAAGGGCTTAGAAATTTTCAGAAGGATGAAAGCAGCGAGAGTTTGCTGTTGACCGACACCTGAGCCAGCATAATAATACATCCACACGCTATAATGAGAGCCCCTTACTGGCTCAAACCTTGTAATTATGTCATGCTCTGCTCCAGTTGGACATGTTTACTTCAGTCTTTCAGCTATGAGCTATGAATGTTTTATTTTTGTGCTTTTTTAGTATATATTTTCAGCCTCTCCAGCCTTTCCAAACATCTAATTTCCATTTGATTCCAATGGGAATATCCATGAGGATGTAAACGACTCTATCAAGGAAAGACTGCACTTTCTACTTTTTACACTGCCGGGCCAAGAGGGGTCATGTGATCCTCTCCAAGTGCCTTAGGAATGGGCCTAGGATGGAGCGAGCAAACAGTGTTACCTACTTAACGTAGGACTTCAGATAATGCCATTTTGAATGAGAGAAAATATATGTTTATGTTTGTTTTAGCTTAACAAGTCTGGAAAATTTATCATTCGTTATGAAACAATGTTTTGTTTTTTTGATGAACTGTCTAGACTAAATGAAAACACACCTCTTGGACCAGGGCTAAGTAGCCTCTTTTAGATGTATTTTGATAAGTTTGGATATAATTACCCCAGTATGTAGATACATAATATGGCACTCAGTAGTTGCTTGTGCGTCAAATGTTGCTCATCTGTCTTTTTAAATTTTTTACTTTTTTTTTTTTTTTTTATGTGCAAGACCAGGCTTGCTAAAAGCAAACCAAGTATTTTTCTTAAACCGCCATCCACGTTTCACAAACATACTCTATATCCTCTTTCTCAAGAATGAAGTGGTCTATTGTGTCAGTAGCCGCTCAGATTCAGGTTCATTCAGCCATTCTATTTTCTGAATGGATCAAAGCATCAAAAGTGCTTAAATAGGATTTACAGATTCTTATGTATGATTTGGTTGTTCATTTTTTAGTTTTAACAAAAGCTGCCATGTTTGAGTGTTGACTTGTACACACTGACCTATCATGGGAATGGTAGCACTTTGAGCACCAGTGTTCCATCTAAGCTATTTAAATAAATTCTCTGCTGTGTGCACTGAAAGATGAAAGATACTTATCGCCTTTCTTTTGACTTAAATGATTTATAAACTGGATTTTCTGGCTGTGTCGGAGACAAAATGTTCTTCAATTGTTGTGAAATTATTTTCAGGATTCTTTAATGAATAGACGGTTTAAAGGAACAACATTTATTTGAAACAGAAATCTTTAGTAATGTTTACTGTCACTTAAGATCAATTTAATGCACCCTTGCTGAATAAAAGATGTAATTTCTTAAAAAAAAAAAAAAAAAACTTACTGACCCCAAACTTCTGAACTTTTTTTTTTCATCTATTTATTTAAATGTAATTTATTGTGATATATATTTATAATCAAGTGTATTTAAACTTTATACAGACTTCATTAAGAATATATATATAATAGGCCAAGCTGAATTGATTTTAAGACATGATTTGTAAACTGGATTTTCTGGCTATGTCGGAGACAAAATTCCAACTTGTTTCTCTGAACTGCAAAACAGGTGAATAAAGTTCAGACATGCAAAAGCTTGCTCTCCTGAGCCATTGCAAATGCTCACACAAATTGTTGTTCCATAAAGTCACATGGCAGGTATTAGATAAAGCTAGTCATTTGACTGCCTTCAAATATTTGACATAGTTTAAGCTGTGGAAATGTTGCAATCGCTGGAAACATTGTCAAAAGGAAAAGACGTTCATTTAAAAACAATAAATGTTAACTTATTCAAAAAGACTAAGAATTAAATGGAAATATTTCATGTAATGTAATATTTCATAAGGACCTTAACATTGTTACTGTAACATTTCCTGTTCTGTATCATGTAAAGTGTTTTCGGTAAATTTCCAGATGTGTCCCTGTGTTGTTGTTGTTTTGTAATTGAGCTTATCATTTTAGATTCAACATTATTTTATGCTTTCTGACGATGACGTGATGGGATATGATTCCGCCTAATGGTCACACCTGCACACTTTGCATGTTTTGCAAATAGAACTGCTTTCTGGAAACACGTCATGTTTTGGAAAGTTTTTCAGTGAAAATCATGGGTGTCAAACTCAGTTCCTGGAGGGCCAGAGCCCGGCAGAGATTTGTTCCAACACACATACCATGCATTTTAAATATTTGTTAAATCCGGTGTGCTTAATTAGGGTTGAATCTAAACTCTGCAGGGCTCTGGCCCTCCAGGAATTGAGTTTGACACCCCTGATATGAATGCTTCATTCATTCATTCACTCATCCAGTCACTACAGTTCATGATTTAGCAGCTTGCTGTGAAGAGGGAGTTTTTAAGTAAAAAATGACATGCATTTCCTCCTGGGCCTCACACAATGCTATCATGTGACTTAGAAAAAAGTGAATGTGCCAGGTAGCATTTTTTTTTATGTTGTTTGGCTTTTTTGAACTTAAGAAATAGTGTGGACATCTTGAAGTTAACATCTTGAAGTAACATATCAAGCCATAAGTGTTTGGAATGTGAAGCTTTGGAACAATGAGGGACATTGACAATATTTGTCCAACGTGTAAATATGATTAAATGGTTGTTTTTACTCTTGTCATTTCAAATCAAATCAAATAAAAAATCAGTCAGAAATGCAGAAAGTCTGGTTCTGAATCGTTGCGAGCATTAGCCTAAATTGAACATTCGCAAATGAATCGACATTTAAATTAAATTTGGGTTACACTTTATTTCGATAGTCCACTTTAGACATTCTACTATAAGTAAAAATGTAACAACATTTCAACTACATATCAACTAAATCTCAGAAATTTGCTACTACATGTCTACTAACTCTCAGAGTAGACTGTCAGGGTAGGTTTAGGGTTAGTGTTAGGGGTAGGTTTAGGCTTAGTATAAGTTGACAATAAGTTGACAAAGAAAGTGTTAGAAGATATTAAGCAGACAGTCTACTAATACTCTACTAACTGCTAGTTGACATGTAGTTGCAAAGTTACTTACTGCTAGTAGAATGTCTAAAGTGGACTATCAAAATAAAGTGTTACCGAAATTTGAATGAAAATTATTTTCAGCCAGTCTAATTTAGAAATGAAATCCCATTGTTTTTGTGCATGGCGTCATATTTCATGCTCAGCTACTCAAATGAAGATGTTATTGCAGTTTTTAGGGACGTTAGGAGGGAAATTTACTCCCTCTCAGAACAGAGGATTTTATTATTTTATAAGTGATTTTTTTTTTTTTTCAGAGGATTTTTGTTTTATAAGTGACAGCCATATTATCAATCGTTCATAGCTGCAACATAAAAAAGTGTAAGAGAATAATCTCACACTGAATTATGCACAGACACTACAGTTCCAGTACAAGCATGGAATTTCATGTGCTGGAAATATGAGATCTGTATGAAAACGTCAGGGTGCTTTAACAGAAGTCATGCAAGTCCTTTCATGGAAATGATGTGGGCTGTTGTGTTCAAAATGACTGTAGCTGGAACTTAAATCATACGTATTATGATTTAAACATAAACATTTAAAGATTATTCTGCTCAAAATGTTATATTGTAAAATATTATTACCATTTCAAATAATGGATTTCTACTTTAATATACTTTATACTAAAATGTAATTTATCTCTGTGATACAAAGCTGATTATTCATCATCATTGCAGTCTTATTTAATGAATAGTTAAAAAAGAACAGTGTTTATTTAAAATAGTTTTTATTATCACTTTTTAGCAATTTAACACATCCTTGATGAATAAAAGCATTAATTCACTCAAAAAAAAAAAAAATTATTATTATTATTAATAACCCCAAACTTGAACAGTAGTTTATATTGTTAAAAAAGATTTATATTTTCAATAAATGCTGTTCATTTGAATTTTTATTCATCAGAGCAAAACGTAACACAGATTCAAATACTGAACTGGCACTGAAGACTTGAGTAATGACTGCTGAAAATTCAGCATAATAAATAAATAAATCATATTTTAAATTATATTAAAATAGAAATTTAAATTGCAATAAAATTTCACAATATGAACTTTTTTGGTCCAATACATGCAGCTATGACGAGCAGAACAGTCTTCTTTAAAACACATTAAAAATCTTACTGAATCCAAACTTTCGTAAAGCAGTGTATATTTTTGTTTTAGTCATAATACATGCAATTATGTTTAGATAACTAAATGCATTTCGCTGGCTTCCAGCATCCCCTTAAAAAAGATGCACGCAAATTGTTGATGAAATCCTTTTCTTAACCTCTGGTAAGCTCTAAATATCATTTATTCTTAAATGAAAGTTCAAGGAGGGATGGGCATCTGCACAAGTGATCTGTGACTCTATCACAGATGAGAAGCTATCAAATGAGTTAACCATGATGCAAACATGTGTGGTATTCAAACAACTGTCATGGAAATAAACTTCAAGTATTCAAGTTATTCCCTACAAGATAAACAATCGTGCAAGAAGAGTGCTGCAAAATGCCTTCTTTAGTGTTACTTGTCTGCTTTCAAGACACGGTTCTTAAAAGAACTAATTTTGTCTTGGTGTGAAGAGCATTTTAACGATCTGAAAAAGTTTTTTCTGCTATAAAAACTTCAGTGCAAAGGGAAATGTTCCTTGGATGTTAAAGTTTCTTCTGATGAAGAACCTTTATTGTGAAGAGTGTGTGCTTTTAACAAATATTTAACAACAGTCACAGAAAACACTAGACTGGAAAACATCGAACATGGAGCCATTTGAAACTTTTTTTCCCAGAGTGAGATTGGGTTTAAGTGATTATTTACTGTTACAATTTAATAGATGAATAGATATTTTCAGATTTTAGAAGGTTATCCAAGTACTTACATGGTTAAGTGAACATTGAGAGAAATGTCATATTAAGAAGTACATATAAATATTTATAAATCACATTTCATTAATTTTTAGTTTTCAGTTGATTGCATGACATTTAATGGCACTAAAAATGTTAATGTAACCCTGTATATAATTAGCTTTATTCACTCACATGTAATTCATTTGACTTTAACTGATGAATGTATTCTCTATTTGAATAATTCTAGAAGTTAGGATGCAAACGATATCTTGCACAAAGCAGCAGAACTACAATGAAGAAAATGAACCACACAAAGCTTTTCATCGGGGCAAATATCTCAATGTAAGACTAGAACCAATTTAAAGGCCTATTTTGAGTTGATCAGGGTGAAAAAAGAATTAAAAGCATAAGCAACACTTGAAATCTGAGCCTGAAGCACCTTTCAGACTATTCTTAAATTTTGTTAATCCAAGTACAAAAAATTAAAAAGGTATTTCAATAGGTTTGTTTTTCCTTAAAGGGACAGTTACCCAAAGATAAAAAATCTGTCATCATTTACTCACATTTGTGGGTAAGTTAGGGTCCAAGACAATACTAGATCCTATTTGTTATTGCTATTGTTATTGTTCCACACAATACAAACTATATCTCTTTAATGCACTTGACCAGTTGATGTATATACAATTAAAGTCTATATATAAGTGTAATGAAGTCGGCACATTTGATCATCTTCAGGTGTCAGTAGTTAAACGTTCAGCCGAAGTCTGTTATTGCCCAGATAAAATATTAACTGACGTATAATTTATGTAATAGGGTGTGACAGCTGTAAATGCGTAAGTTGTTGTAGTTAATAAGTACAGTACAAAGTTTTGAGTAACATAAGGCCAATGAGATGATCCATAACAGTTTCTTTCTCTTTTACATAAATTTGTGTACAAATCATCCAAAATGAATCTCCAACGTCAGATGCATCTTAAGAAATTAGATTAAGAGAACCAAAGACTTAAACTATTTCAGTCTGTGTGCACCGAATTTATTTAATAATATACACGGGTCTCACAATTTGAGTTGAATTACTGAAATAAATGAACTTTTCCACGACATTCTAATTTATTGAGAAGCACCTGTTTGTGATTCGACTTCTAACATATACCATTATTTTAAATTGCAATAATATTTCACAATATTACAGTTTTTTTCCCTGTATTTTTGGTCAAATACATGAAGCTACGATAAGCAAAAGAGACTTCTTTAAAACATGTTGTGTATATATATATATATATATGTATATATATATCTCAGCACCTCCAAGTCCGAGGCCATGGTTCTCAGTCGGAAAAGGGTGGATTGCCCACTTCAGGTTGGTGGAGAGTAAGGCAAAGCTCTCGATTTACCAGTCAGTCTACGTTCCTACTCTCACCTATGGTCATGAGCTGTGGGTCATGTCTCCCGGCTGGCCTGGGAATGCCTCGGGGTTCCCCTGGAAGAGCTGGAGGAAGTGGCTAGGGAGAGGGAAGTTTGGGCGTCTCTGCTTAGACTGTTGCCCCCGCGACCCGGCCCCGGATAAGCAGAAGATGATGGATGAATATAGATAATTAAATGCATTGTGCTGGCCTCCAGCATCCCCTTAAAAAAAAAAGATGCATGCAAATTGTTGATCAGATCCTTTATGAAGCTCTGGTTACATCTAAATCTAATTTATTCTTAAACTGAAATGAAAGTTCAAGGAGGGATGGGCATCTGTGCAAGTGATCTGTGACTCAAACATTTTATGAAAAGCTATCAAATGAGTTAGCCATGATGCAAAAATGTGTGGTATTCAAACAACTGTCATGGAATTAAACAAAGTATTCAAGCTATTTCCTACAAGATAAACAATCATGCAACAAGAGTGCTGCAAAATGCCTTCTTTAGTGTTACTTGTCTGCTTTCAAGACACGGTTCTTAACCTGTTAACCTGCACCAGAACGCCCTTGTCCTCAAAGCCTCTCACCCTCGCACGTGTCAGTGATTATGAATAGATTAAATGTAACAGGACAAATTTAATCTTGACAAACTATGTATCATTATAAAGATCTAAGCCTCAAACATCGACGACAGATCGCGGTTTTTCAATGGAAAGCTTATAAAGACTGTATTTGCTACATTTGTGTAAGCAGTACACATAAAAAAATAAGCAATGAAAACTCTGTACATCCACAGCTGTAAAATCCCGGTTTGGTTAGGAAGGTAAGGGTCCACCGAATGACATCTCATGAAGCACATTTAGTCCAACGAAGCAATAACGTTGTAATATGGATCATAATTCCTTTGTTTACATTTAATTTCTTCAGCGACAGAATTGTTTGCGTCCGTTATGGAATAACTCACGGTCGGAAACTGCGTCTTGGTAGTAAAAACACGGCATGGTTTTGCAGCGTACAGTGTCACAAACAGAATGAGGCGATCCACCGGAAAAAAGAATGAATGAAAAATAGGAACTAATATAATAAGAACTGATTTTGTCTTGGTGTGAAGAGCATTTTAAGGATCTGAATAACTTTTTCTCCTATAAAAACTTTTAGTGCAAAGGGAAATGTTCATTGGATGTTAAAGCTTCTTCGGATCAAGAACCTTTATTGTGAAAAGTGTGTGCTTTTAACAAATATTTAACAACATGCCTGCTCAGTCACAGAAAAAACTCGACTGGAAAACATTGAATGGAACCATTTGAATGTTTCCCAGAGTGAGATTGGGTTCAAGTGATTATTTAATGTTACAATTTAATAGATTAACAGACATTTTAAGATTATAAAGGTTATCCAAGTGTAACCCACCAAATCAGAGGGGGCTTATAACTGGCCACAAACTGTAGTGTAGGCTTCATCCCTTATGAAAGCAGTTTTATTACAAGTCACAGATACAAACTTTCACATAAAGTAATAACATTTACATTTAATCATTTAGCAGACGCTTTTATCCAAAGCGACTTACAAATGAGAACAATAGAACCAGTCAGGTCAACAAGAGAACAGTATACAATACAATAAATATCTAAAACACTGGGACAAACTTTATTCAAGTTAAACTAAGAAAGAAAATAACACTTGACATGTCACAGGGCTCAAACAGGGCATAACTATCGGTGTGAAAATATACAACCACTAATTGAAATCCGAACCCAAATGTAGCACAGCAGTCACAGCACTCAGAAGGAAATATGGATCACCAAAAACCAAAGAAAAATCCCCACCACCTCACCAGTGCCAGTCACACCCATGGAGAAGACCCTGCAGCCGCCATTAAGTCAAGAAGTAGGACAACTACAACAAAAAGAAAGAAAAATAACAATCTTAATACACGTAATACAAAACGAGCACAGGGCAATTCACCACAATAAAATATAGTAACAATAGTCGTGCTAGTCCTGCAACACAAAAGCTTATTGGAAGTACCTTGAATTGAGCATTTACATCAATAAATTCTTTTATCAATCAAATACCTTTAAGATAGGGGGATAGAGAAAAACAATAATGTACTGTGCATTGTGTGGAAAATATATACATTTTTTTTACCTTAAAGTTCATAAATACAGTGCATTACACCAAAAACAGCAACACCCCTTTAAAGCTCAAAATTACCTTATGGCAAACAAATATTTTTGGATGTTATCTTGTCTTCATGTAAATGCAGAATTGTATTTCTACATTCTATTTCATCATCATTTTTTTTTCCTGCCACATCTACAGTACGTCATACCTGAACTTCTCAACTTCTTCTCACATGCAGAACATTATTTAAATGTTTATATGGGTGCTATTTATAGACCTGATGGACTTCTAAATTTAGCACTTTCCTCATTTTAGACCTCTGCGTAAGCAAAATACATATAATAGCTGGAAGAAAGGGCGACAATCTACTTTAAGCTCAGATGTAAAATTGTACATTTTGATTTTACTTTTTTCACAATTAAAGACATTTAAAGGACACATCCAAAATTAGCATGTGATATTTTTAATCCTTCCTGCAATGAGTTAATTATTCATTTTCTGCACATTTTACACCAACTAGAGTTGATGGAATTGGTGACACCTGCATGGAGTAAAATAATATCCAGCCATTTATTAACAGAAAGCTATCGTGTTTTCTACTTTCTCTTGTTCTCTTGCAGATTCATTCATGCTAACACTGTATATAATTAGCTTTATTCACTCACATGTAATTCATTTGACTTTAACTGATGAATTTATTCTCTATTTGAATAATTCTAGAAGTTAGGATGGCAAACGATATCTTGCGCAAAGCAGCAGAACTACAATGAAGAAAATGAACCACACAAAGCTTTTCATCAGGGCAAATATCTCAATGTAAGACTAGAACATATTTTGAGTTCATCAGGGTGAAAAAAGAATTAAAAGCACAAGCAACAATTGAAATCTGAGCCTATTCTTACATTTTGTTAATCCAAGTAAAATGATAAAAAAAAAAGTATTTCAATAGGTGTTTTTTTCCTTAAAGGGACAGTTACCCAAAGATAAAAAAATCTGTCATCATTTACTCACATTTGTGGGTAAGTTAGGGTCCAAGACAATACTAGATCCTATTTGTTATTGCTATTGTTATTGTTCCACACAATACAAACTATATCTCTTTAATGCACTTGACCAGTTGATGTATTAAAGCCTTTATATAAGTTTGGTGTAATGAAGTCGGCACATTTGATCATCTTCAGGTGTCAGTAGTTAAACATTCAGCGGAAGTCTGTTATTGCCCAGATAAAATATTAACTGAAATATAATTTATGTAATAGGGTGTGACAGCTGTTAATGCAGTACTTACATGGTTGTAGTTAATAAGTACAAGGTTTTGAGTAATCTGGATTTAGGCCAATGAGGTGATTCATAACAGTTTCTTTCTGTCATATCTCTGGTACAAACTGTTGCAAACACAAAAATGTGTGTACAAATCATCTAAAATGAATCTCCAACGTCAGATGCATCTTAAGAAATTAGATGATTTCCTCAAGTTAGAGTGCAATACATTGTTGACAAAAATGATTGGCCTTCAGACACTTCTGTTGTGCAAGTGTGCAACATGATGACGGTGATTTCACGAGAATTCATATATTTAATGAATATTCATAATATGTGGTTCTACAGACGTACAGAAATACTTATTTAAATCAATGAATATTTAATTCACGCATTCTTGAATCAGTCGTTTGATTGATTGTATTTATAAACACAGGTGTGTGTTACAAAATTTTCCATGTCTAAAAAGCAAAGAATTTTATAAAAAGTTTAAATGAATTAATTTAGTCATAAATTAGTTTTTAAATGAGTATTTTCAAGCATATGAATGATATTTGACCCTTGTCTGGTTTAATGCCAGACACATTGATCAGAGACATGTCGTTATGGAACCAGGAAGTAGATTACAGTTCAACTGTCTCACACACCTGCCCGACCGCAGCGTACTGTATATACACATCTGAAGAGTTTCATTTGGCGAGTGAACGTAAATTCCAAAGGGAGGGGGGAAATTCCAAATGAAGGTTTAAATTGAGTGTTCATCACTGAAGTTCATCAAAGCTCTTCAGAACTTTTTCCTGTGTGGATTACCACTCTCTTGACAACACTTTATGAGATACTGGAGCACTTCCCAAGATCCAAAGATGGCTTGCCTTAAAATCTACACTTTGAGTTTCCTCATACTCTTATATTTTGCTTTGGAGACAGATGCAGGTGAGTAAATGTGCTTTTAAAAAATATGTGAAACGTATTCCTTGAAAAAACTGAATGTTCTGCTGAATGAGTTAACCAAATAACACACACGGATTACATGGAGTAGTATTTTCACTTTAAAAATAAAGATTGTGTTGTGTGCTCAGGAGCACAGATTTAGTATAATGAAAGATAGATTACGTATTCAGCTCTCCTAGCTGAATGGCTACTGGGAAACTTCTGTATTAGCAGTCTGATAAACCAATGCATGTGAAGGTTTGCGTGAACAACAGAATAGCACTTTCCCTTCCTATTTCACAGTGAGTTGCTGTCGTAGTTACACGAGACACCCTAGACGCTGTGGAATTCTGAAAGGCTACATTATCCAATCCATGACTGGCGGCTGTGATCTTGCAGCAATAATGTAAGTCGTATTTTTTCATACATGTTTGATGTACTTTATGTGAACTGTGCAACTTTTACATACTGTATGCACACATATATATATATATATATATATATATAATATTCTATATATATTGTATACATTTTTATAATTTATAAGTTACAATTGTATAAGGACGTGGTTACTTTGGAAAATGCATCGTTCTATTTATCTATACAGATACATGCATATCTATCAAACGTATATTTAGCAAATTTGACAAATGTGTGTCGAATGTTTTGCAAAATTAATACAAGTATCATTTTTTTGTGTATTGTTACTTCATTATATCCTAACACATTAACTATTGTTACCAAATCCCTATACGTCCACCTGTGCTATTTTGATGACTTCACTATTGTTTTAGATATTATATTATAATAGAGAATAATACAGAGTAAATGTGTGCACTCAAAAAAGGTTCAAAAGCTGTCACTGGAGCAGTACCCTTACAATATGTACACTTTTGTACCGTATTTACCCCTAAAGGATGCATATTCTGAGAGTGTGTTCATTTTATTGTAATGTGTAAATATATAGAATATAAAAGAATAAAAACATTTAATGACATCTCTGATTATTTTAATCTACATTACCAGGTTTTGTTAATATAATTTATATACAACTACATGTATTATAAATATATAGAACATTTTATTATCACAACAATCATTTTGTTTTATGTTTATAATTAACTAATTTTGAAATTGATCAATTCTTTATATATTTTTGGGGGTTGAGAAAGAGGATCAGGTGAATTTGCAATGCCACACGCATAAGCTGTGTTGACACTGATTTTACAGATATTAGGCTATTGATAATATTGTCTCTGGTGCTAGACTTCACTGTATTTTAAATCATTTCAGCTTCCAAACTGAGACAGGAAAATCAATCTGCGCAGACCCAGCGAAGGATTGGACCCAGAAGAGTGTTGCGTGCCTGAAGTAAGAGAGCACATCTTATCAGTCACCATCATAAGGAATGCAGTCTTACTACATGTTGTGCCCATAAGAAAATTAACTGATGGAATAAAAATGTTTTGTGCCCTTTAGGATGAAGGCAGCAAGAGTGAAGAATGGCGGTTTTTAATGTTTCAAGAACAGCAAAAAATAGAGGCTCGTCTGGAGTTTTCCTCTTTAATAAAGAGAACATATATTCTTTATATTGGCATTACTTAAACTTAAATGCACTTTCTTGTACAGAGTATTTATGGAGGGAAAATACAAGGTAACTTTACTACACTGTGGACTTAAGGCCTCTTTTAAACTATACAAAATATTTTATAGCTCTTTGTATTCAGTTCAATTCATCTCACTAATCAAGTTCACAATTTTTACTCATTAAAATACTATTTAAATGTCACCTATAAAGACCAATATAGGCAAAGGAATTATATATTTGATATCGCTCACAAATGGTTTTTAAGGGTGCATGTATTTTGATCTTTATTTTGTGGAATGACCCTTTTGGTCAGTCAGTGCTGCCCTCTACTGTAAAAGCAATGCCAGTATGACAGAGTAGGAAATGTTTTTCCATCTTTAAATTGAATAAACATTTTATACAATTGTGTAGATAAATTGTTTTTGTTTTCTGTTACATTTCACTTATATGTGTTTTTAAATAAAGGTCACCATTTCAGTCAGCATTTCTGTGATGAACTACAACTCAGCACTACAATGTTGTTGTCCTTTGTTTTTCTAAATTGTGGATCTATAACATTTGCACCGAAATGAAAACGCAAACTAACTTTACTATACTATGGATTTTCGGGTCTCTGGAGTTTTTTCTAGCAACTTATATATAGGGCAAAATATTTCAAAACTCTATGTATCGAGAAGGGTTAATTATTAACTTATCCAATTTATCCATTCAATTATATGTACTAATATAAACGCAATACTCACTTGTGCTCAATACATCACAGTAATCCATATGACTCCAATCAAACAATTAACATATCGAGAAGAAAAAAGCTATGGGTTTGAAAGAAACAAAGTCATCTTTAATACATTTTTAACTTCTACCTATTAGTGGACTAAATTAGTCATATAAATTACTTGTGAATTATTGTGATGTTTTTATTAGCTGATTGAACTCTGACGGCACCCATTCACTGCAGAGGATCCGTTAGTGAGCAAGTGATGTGATCTTGTAACAAATTTCTCCAAATCTGTACTTATGAAGAAACAAACTTATCTACATTTTGGATGCCCTGAGGGTGTTTAAAACTTAATTTATGGGTGAACTGTTCCTTTATATTGAAAGCTGATTGAATGGGTTTAGATGTGAGTGAAATGGATAACTAAATATCTTCGAATTTAATAATATAGCTATTAGCTCTCCATGAAATAAAACACCATGAAATATCAATTTAACACATCCTTGCTGAATAAAAGTATTGATTTTATTTTTAAAGAAAGAAAAAAAATTACTGACCCCAAATTACTGACCAGTAGTGTATATTGTTATTACTAAATATTTATATTTTAAAAACATAGATTCTTCTTTTTTTGTTTGTTTGTTTTATTACTTTTTATTCATCAAAGTATCCTAAAAAAGTACCACATTTTCTGAAAAAATATTAAGCAGCAGAACTGTTTCCAACTTTGATAATGAATCATCATATTAGAATGATTTCTAAAGGATCATGTGATAATGATCCTAAAAATTCAGCTTTGCATCACAGAAATAAATTATAATTTAAAGTATAATACATTTAAAAACAATTATTTTAAATTGTAATAATATATCACAATATTACATTTATTTCTGTATTTTTGATCAAATAAATACAGGCTTGATGAGCAGAAGAAACTTCTTTCAAAAACATTTAAAATAGTAATGTTTCCAAACTATGGGTCTGTACTGTATATATATATATATATATATATATATATATATATATATATATATATATATATATATATATATATATATATATATATATATATATGTATATAAATTTTTTTTAGCTAAAGTAGATCCGGATGGCTATGGTGACCTCAGAACCTAACAATGAAAAATACAAATTTTAGCATAGTTGCCATTCTTCTTATGATTTAGCAAGTACATCAGGTGTCATGAGAAGTGTTCCTGGTTCCGGATGACCTAATTAATGCAGCCTAACAATCCTTTAACCGATTTGAATTATAGAAATGTGATAGTGTGTTACGTGTAAGTCAGGTTAAAGAGTTGAGTCTTTAGTCTAAATTTAAATATAGAGTGTGTCTGCCTACTGAACAATACTAGGTAGATTGTTCCAGAGTAAAAAATAGTGCAAAATAAGTAAAAAATCTGCCACCTGCAGTTGATTTGAAATGGGATTATCAATGGTCAGAGTTTTGAGATTGCAGAGGATGTAAAGGACTATAATGTGATAAGAACTCACTCAAGTACTGAGGAACTAAACCGTTCAGGGCTTTATAAGTAATAAGCAAGATTTTAAAAATGTATTCGATGTTCAATAAGGAGCCAGTGCAGTGATGACAGAACTAATATGGTCATACAGTACTTACTGGTTCTAGTAAGAACTCTGCATATGGACCAATCTGGTTTATTAAGCACGCAGAGCAACCACTCAGTAAAGCGTTACAATAATCTAACCTCAAGGTCATGAACGCATGAATTAACCGCATTTGACATTGAGAGCATAGGTCATAATTGCTGGAAAAAATGTGGTTTTACAAATGCTAGAAACATGGGTTTCAAAGGAAGCATTGTTATCAAATAGCACACCCAGATTCCTAACTGATGACAAAGAATTGACAGAGCAGCAATCAAGTTTTAGACAGTCTAGCTGTATCCCAAATGATGCACTATACACTATACACAAAGTACTACTGCACTATGTATACTCAACCAAGCAGTGTATGAATTATATAAGGTTATATTGTCATTCATAATCAGAGTCTGATAGCCCCTCCCCCTTCTCTATGTAATTTAAGCTGCAAAAGTTGAGTGCATGAAGTGTCCAACATCCAGGTGTGTAAAGTACACTTTTTTTTCTTTTTGGAATTTTGAGTGTGAACACACTGCTCAAACTTTTTATACTACAAATCGTCACAGAATGGTGCATAAGTACGTGATTTGGGACATATATTAAAGAATACCCAACATGTGTTACTCGTAGTTTTGAATGGGCAAAAATGCAACAGTCAATATGGCAGCTCTGTTGAAGGAAGCCCGCCTTCTGAATAAAAGAGCCAATCGATAATCAGTATAAGTCATCACATCACTGCAGCTGACATTAAAACAGAGCAGATTTGTTTTTATAAATCTTCTAAACAACAACAACAGAAATATATAGAGAGAGAAATAGAACCATGATAAAACAAACATACAAACAAACAAAATGTCTCAATATTGAGACACAATGAGAGGATAAGATGACTATCAATAGTAGGTAACACTTTACAATAAGGTTCAAATAGAAACAGTCAGTGTTTTGTAACTTTATTTGAGCAAAAGAAAAAAAAAAACATTTATGAGACAGTTCCTGTCAGATTTCATTGGTGGTTTCAAATAATAAATGTAATCGTAAGCTCAGCGAACAGTTTTGGAGAGTTTGATGTTTCCCAATTCAAAGGGTGCACGTGCATACTCGAGAGTGGTTTCAAAGATCCAAGTGACATGACTTGCCTTAAATGGACTTTGTTATTATATGTAGGTTATTACATGCAAAGGTTTTTGGTCCATAAATAAAAACCTCATTTTCTTTTCTGAAATTAGCAATACTTTCTAACTTTATATATCAACTATGCATTTCTTTCGTTTTGTGTATGTATTCCATTAGTTCAGGTGCATGTCTACATAAAACCAAAAACATAATTTTGTCTGATATAATTCTTTCCCTGCACATTTTCAAGAGATAACCACATTGATTTAAAAATAAATTCATTTCAACAATTATGTTAATAACATATGTCAAGGCTTATTGACATATGGGTATTGCACATGTCCCAGTGATAGAGTTACTTTACATCTGTAAAACAATTTTAAAGTGTCGCCTACATCTCACCGCTTTATATACAAACCTACAACCATAGACTTATAAATAACTAGATGCCTCATTTGCCACTCTGAGCCGTTGCTCCAATACGTCAACGCGTCCAATGAGGCGTCTAGCTATTTATATATCTATGCCTACAACAACAACCCCCTCAATAAATCAGGAAGTCAGGAAGTGACGTTAAATTACGTGCGCATTGCGTGAACATTGTGTGTCTTGCGGACAGGTGTTGCCAGATTGGGGAGAAGGGTCTGGCTGCAGACCATGGGCGAGTGGAGCTCCACTCTCAAACCGGAAATACGTCACCTCCACTTGAAAACATCAAGATGGCGTCGCCGGGAGTACTTCAAACTTAAACTCAGGTAATTTTATCTCTGCATCGCTAAAATGGTGAACTGACGCTGTTGTAACGCGCAGTGTAAGAAAAACGCACAGGGCTTACGTGAAATTAGTAACATAAGAATACTAAACACTATGGATTTATAGATTTATATCGCGAGCAATGTTGATGTCTGGCCACTGATCATATATCACCACATATAGTAATTTATAGATCAATGTTTCTGTCCAATGTGTTTTTTTATTAAGTTATCAAGTTCAATTACAAACCTTTACCCCACATTTCAACAACTGAACACATATTATTAGTGTCGATACAGCCAAATAGAAAGAAAAAAGATGGAAAAAATAACAAATAACAATAATCACACCATAAGATAAAACAGAATAAATAACGGAAAGAAAAAGAAAGATGTCTTAGGGTCTTATTCTAACAACAAAAACAAGTTCAAAGCATACAAGAGTTTCTGGGCATTCCTGTCAATCCTGTAATGAAGAGACTTTGCAAATATCTTTAGTTCATTCTTCTATCCGCTGAAGTGAGGTTTAACCTTTAAAAACATACTTATCTTACTTATCTACTTATCTATGAATCTAGTATTTGCACAAAGCAATTAAGTTATTTATCAAAAAGTCTAGGATCTTTTCCTTCAACAATACTCCAACCTTAACTGAGATCACAGTCAAAGGGTGTATTGATATCTGTTTGAAATGAAGCCAGTTTTGAAATTCCAGCCAAAAAGTCTGTACAGATTCACATTTCAAAAACATATGATCAACAGTTTCAATATCTTTCTCACAGAACCCGCATGAATTGTTCTCCCAATTAAATCTTTCTTGTAGGAAGTGATTAGATGGATAAATGTCCTTTAGAATTTTAAATGTTACTTCTTTGGCTTTAGGAAGAACTGGATAAGTAAAATAAAGCTTCCTTATTTTCTTTGCCTCTTCTTCAATAAATTCTTGAAGAACATACTTTCTTTTCAGTTGACTGGGGAAGTACAGTTTGGATAATACATTTCTGATAAACTTATTTGTTAATTTTTTGCTCTTTACATTTTTACCTTCAGTACATGATGGATAGCATAGGTGTAACTTAGTTTTTGGTGGCTTGTGGTAAAATAACGTAGTGGATAATGAAAGGACACGATCGTTTTGTATGTGTATTCCTTTAGCATTTGTTGTATAATTTTAAAAAGGTCATATGAGGTGGTTGTTTTCATATTTAATTTTTCATTCACCTCCAGGGATAGGATTGGCATGGAAGATGCAGCACTCTTTACATTTTAAATGTATGTTGCCACCTTAGAAGTCAAGGTCTTTTTACATGTGACATTAACATATTTATTTTTTCTATTTTGTTGTTCTGTTATTCTATTGTTTTATTTTTTTGTTTCAGATCAAATGTATATCAAGTGTTATCCATCCTCATAACACCTCCACAAATAGAGACTGGAACTTCTGAGCACCATCACCTTGTCTGCTTTGGGACTGTCGTAGGAGAATGATGCAGTACTATTCTGTGTTGAATTTACCTAACGTCAGCACACAGACATAGTATTGTTCCAGTTTTGCTGTGCTCATGTCTTCTTTGTGTCCCCAGCCCAGCAATCAGATGCATCAGAACAACAAAGCTCAACTGTGGTGGACCAGGCACCTTTAGCAACAAGTAAATTGCTTTAACATTAATGATAATTAAATGTCAATATTGTAATTAAACTTGACCCATCTGACGTAATTGTTCATGCCAGAGATTTAATTACACTGTCAGTCAGGAGCATATTTAACAGGAGGCACACTTCAGCTGGCTTGATGGTGACTTCAGTAAGTGTGGTTGACCCTCTTGTTTTGTGGCTATAATAATTAGACTAAGTAATCTCACTCTCTTCCATTTCCTTAACATTACCCTTTTTTTTGTTGATACTGAACCGGTGCAGTGAAGAAATTTAAAGAGACACTATCTAAAGTACAGAAAGCCGTACATAATCTCTAGGTGCAGTCGCCTACAGTGCAGCCAGCTTCACAAAGACTGTGGGGCTGGTCACCAGGAAAATGGGCAACAGGGAGTGCTTTTGGGGTTTTACTCCTCAGATGACCACCCTGGCTACTGTAGCTGGGATTGCTTCACAGACAATGGAGGTCTTGAAGAGTAAAGTGTGCGTGCATGTGAACACATTGTGTTATTAAAGTAACAATTATGGTCACTTGCAGTTCATGTGTTTTCAATGTAGTGTAAGATGTGTTAATTATTATTATTACTCAAAAACCATTAAAACTTCTAAATTGTGGAAGTTATTCTTCATTATTTTACTGTGGTTATTTTGTATATGTTGTTATTTTGATTAAAATACAAAATTCAACACACATAATTCTGGTTGAGGTATTATTTAAATAATTTATTTAATATTTCATTTATTTGTCACTGCTAAATATTAAAAACATAAGGTTAACTTTCTAAAATGTATGGAATGTTACATTGGCAGTTGTACACTGGTAAAACAAACATGAACAAATTGATGTCTGTAGTGCAAATTGCTGGGGGGGGGGGGGGTAAAAAAAATGCTGTCTTGTCATAAACCGTAAAAGATTAGTATATATATATATATATATTTTTTTTCTACTAGGTAAAAGTTATTTTCCCTCTTAAATGGAGCTCCACTCGCCCCCATGGAGGCGACGTAATTCTACGTAAAGTGTTACCCGGACCAACATGGCGGCCGCGTCATTAGTGGAGGCGACGTAATTCTACGGAAAGTGTGGCCCGGTCCAACATGGCGGCGGCGTCCCTAGTGGAGGTGACGTATTTCCGCTCTTGAGTGGAGCTCCACTCGCCCATATGTCTGCAGCCAGACCCTCTTGGGATTGGGCGGTTTTGAATTTGATTATGCGGGTACAAATAGGCTTGGGCGGTGGACAGAATTTGGGCTGGTTTAGGTCAGTTTGGCGGTTTTCACACATGTAAATTGTATAGGCTAACTGGCTAAAAACAACCCCAAGTGTGCATATACTGCATCCACACAGTCATCACGTTATAAACACAACCACACTGCAGTGTGAAGGCGCTGATGCTGATGTGGACGTCGGGGTCGTACTTTTAGGCAATCGCTAGGGATCTGCAGACAGACGTGGGGCTTCATGATTGACGGGATTTAGCGCGATAATTTTAAATGTATGAACTGTATGAGCGATCATGATGCCTCTCAAAACGTTAATTAGCCTACACCTGTTGTGGGAGAGATGACACGAAGGCTCTACACTGCAACTCCAAAATGACAGCATTGTGGAATTATCTATGAATGATGACACAATATCGATTGTCTAATGTTTGCATCAACATCAAGTGTGAAATACATAGTTACGTTGCTTTTTTCCTTTCACTTATATACTTTTTTTGGATTTAAATTCTGACTGTTGACACTGAAAATTATGCTTTTGTTTTTTCGAGGGTATCGAAAAAAATATTTTAATATATTTAAATATTATTTGATTGACGTTTTGACGATGACTTCTTGCATATTTTAACCATATTTGGTAGTTCTCTTTATTATAATTGCCCTGATTTGATCAATGGGAAATTTATCTAACGTTATTAATTAGTTTGTCGTCATTATTTTGTTTTACGGAGTTAAAATGGTTCTTAACAACCTTGACTGACATATTCTATCACATTATTTTGACAGTTAAAGTTTTGGGCGGTTTTTGTTGGAGTGGGCGGGGTTTTGCGAGGTTCGTTTATTACAATCTGGCAACACTAGTGCGGCGTTAACTTTTACCGGGGTGCTTGCAGCAGCTAGCGAGCGCATGTTGAACACATTAAAGACACAAAATTCGATTTCAGGTTCTGACAACTAGACGCACACGAGATCATTTAAAGGAACAGTTTTGACATTTCAAAGTAAGTACTTTGTGTTTCAGTACGCCGTTGTGTTTTTTTTTTATTTTTTATAAATTAGCAGGAAGGCCTGCAGTTGACAGCTCGATGACAATGTCACGCGCTATAAATGAACTTCATGCCATGCTTTGGGTTTATAAATAAGTTTAAATGCACATTACTAATGTGGTTAAATCTAGAAAGATCCGTACTGTAGACCAGGGATTGGGGGCTTTGGTCCTGGAGGGCCACTCTCCTGCAGTTTAGCTTCAACCCTGAAAAACCCCGGGAAAAAATGCGTTGCCTAACCGCATCCTGAAGACCTTGATTAGCTGGTTCAGGTGTGTTTGATTAGGGTTGGAGCTAAACTTTGCTGGAATACCAGTCCTCCAGGATCAAGGTTTCCCATAGACCGTCACCTTGCAGATAACTTTTTACCGATTTGGAGCAAATTCATATACTTTGGTATTTTATGTAATATGAAGGTCTGCCTATGAATGGTATGATCTGAATATAGTTTTTTTGTGCTAAGGCTTGTTTTCTATTAATTAATAATCTATAAAATGAGAAAGTCAATAATAATGGACGAATTATATTTCTGCACCACGTGCATGTGAACAGGAAATGCTTAATTTGACCTTCAAGTGTTCTCCAAAGAGTGCGGAATACATATTTTTGCTTTCTATTTATATATTAACGTATTAACTACTTTACAGATAACAAATAAAAAAATAATTATGTTGGTATTCGTCCTTGCTGTAAAATGTAACTTCCTTGTAACCATGTGTTCGGGAAATGAGAATAACATTTAAATCGTTATTTAGTAATTTTGTTATTTCTTAGTGCTCTGAAAGGATTGGTTTGTAACCTGATTTACAATGGAGATGATTATGGAACAGCTTCAATATTAGTATATAATGCTGGTTGTGACAAGCACATGGTTTTCATCATTCACAGTGCTCTCTGGGTATTTGACCAAGTCCTGAGAGAACAGATCTTCATCCATGTTTATTCAAACTTGAACTGCATTTATGCTTGCAGAGCTCAACAATAAGGTGATTCAATTAATTGGGGCCGAAATATTGATATCACATATCTAACAAAGTACTTTTTTCTTTACCTCAGTATCCGCCCTGTTATAATATCCCTTCGCTTGCAGAATAAATGAATCGGGGCTGACATTTTTGCAATGAGAAGATTGCAATTTCAAACGTGTATGTGTGTATCTGGTTTCCTGTTCAAGATTGTTTTGTGTTGAAACATGAGAAAAGCTGGTTTGTGTTCAGGAACCTTGTATTCTTTCGGCTAGATTGGGTGTCATCAACGACACAATTGAAAATAAGACAAATGTCGTGTAGCTTTTCATTAATCTCATCTTACTCAATCATTAGACCTTTGGTGTTATTTTTTCAAGTCTTAGCTGATAAATTTTCAAGTGACAGTGCATGCCATTGTACTGTTGCAAGACTAGAAAAAAAGCCGCCAATTGTTCTGTTGGGTGAATCAGACGGAAGTTCCTCTAAGCGTGCACACAAACATTTCCTTAAATTATGCAACACACTTTTTTTTTTTTTAATCAAACATAAGTTTATTCATAGGAATGTAGAATAAGGAAACGATATAATATACCTCAAAATGTCACTATGGGGAAATATGTCCAGCAACACAACTGTTTTGATGAACAGTTTTGATTACTTATATTTTCAAAACATAGTATTTTTTTTCAGTTTGGTATTTTTTGCTATAGCTTCCTTTGTTTAGTGTAAATCATTTAATGGGTCACTAGATTAGTGAATGTTTGTGGTGCACATCACATTATCAACATAATATAATCTCCATATTGATTTTTATCCACTGCTAACTACCAGTGGAGCCACTATAGAGGGCGGGGGTTTTGGGCGGAGATCAACGAATCAAAAGTCTACTACTTTTTTTCAGTGGATAAAAACATTTTTGGACTTTGAACAAGGAGGGCTGTGTTTATGAATTCAGAGGCTTCAAAAAGAGCACTTCGTCCAAGCAGGTTCTTGTGATAAACTGTGTGTTGCTAAAGATATTTAATATCTCTTCCATTTCAGATTCCATGGCAGGAACAATTAATCAGGCCAGAATGAAGTTTTCAAAAATAGTAAGTTCTGTTTTTGACAAACTTGTTGTCTTAAAACATCTTTGATATTTTAAGTACAATACTTAAAACTTTAAATATATACTGTATATATTTCTCTGGAACTTGGAGCCTACTTTTTCCCCCCTCTGTTAATAGGTAAACAGTAGCTCGTATACCCAGTTCAATCGATCTCAGAATCCTGATGGAGAGAGCAGCCGCGTGGAGGTCAAGATTTCTGCAGATGGTGAGGAGGAAATGGATGGAACAGAACTAGGACCCATGCAAAATGACACGTACACAAGAACCAGTCATTCTAGGCCATGGAACAGGAGGAGGATTCTGGTTTGGGTGGGTGGAGTGCTGGTCATCTTTATTGTAGGTGAGGTATTTTTTTGATTGCGGTTTATTCAGTTTTTTACTCTAGGTGAATGAATATCATGCAGTCATTATTATGTAATAATGGACCCTATGAAATCAGTTTTATTTATTCCCAAATTCTGTACTTTCATATTTAAATAGCTTTTTTTGCATGTGACAGTTTGATTGAATTCATTACTGAAAAGGATCCATTCTGTCCTCATTGTGGAATTCATAGTGCCATGTAAATATAAAGAAACACAAATTAGAATATAGATACGAGTAGAATTTTATAAAAAAAATTTATGTAGAAGAGATATTAAATTGGTTGCCAGGGACAATGGTCAGTAAAAAAAAAAAAAAAAATGTTTGACCCCTGTGAGTGATCAAACAAAATCAGGTTTTTCAATGAGCCATTTCTACTGCTCATGTGAGAAACGACACTCATAGTTTTCCTTTTACATTTTCCATGTCTCAGGTTTACTCGTCGGATTCTCTGCACACCATGAGTCTGAGTCAGCTCCCTGCCCTTCGAGAGTTCCACCTATTCAAGAAGTTCTGCCAAATTATCCACCTTCTTTGGATTGGAGTGACCTTGTTAAACTTCTGAATGATAAACTGTCCTCTAAAGACATTGAAGATAGATTAAGGTAACTGTAAATGATCTAATATTATTGCTCATTGTGCGTTTTAAACATTAAAACAATTGTGATTGCTTAACTTAAAGTACACACATCTGTTATTGAACTTCTCTGATTTTCTCTTCCTCTTCCATCAAGCGAGTTATCCCAGAGTGACCGTAGAGCAGGATCATTTGCAGATAACAAGTTAGCTGATAAGATCCATAATTTTTTCACGGAACAGAAAATGGACCCCTGGGTTGATGAACACTTTGTGAAGCTACAGTATCCTGACAAGTCAGTATCAGCTACATTACAGCAAAATAAAACCTCTCAAAACACCTTTGTAACGGCATAGCAGAAGTCTCAAACAGCTCCGAACACCTTAGTGCTGGCATAGCAACATTCTAAAATTCATATAACACACTAAAACCACACTGAATACAATAAAAAAAACAAGTAGTAACACTAATTTGCACATAACACACTAAAAACATCTCTGAACACAGTAAAAATCTAAAGCCCAAAGTATACTTCAGAATTTTTTATGTGTACACACGCAACCTTTCAAAGTCCAAAATCTGCTCTATTTTTCTCCAGACATTATAACCTATAAAAATGTCTTTGTACTCTTTTAAACTAAAGTTATAAATAAATTTTTTCGTGTCTCCACAGTTTTGTTTTTGTTGTTGTTCTGCCTCTACTTTAGTTTTCTACTGTTAAACAATGGCCCAGGCCATTGATTCCACCTTTTAGAACAATGGATTAGTGCAAAAACGAATTAAATGTGCATGTGAGACCTGCACATACAAAGTACGCGTGGTGACAAATATCTTGTGGTGCGCATACTATTCTAATGATGAAATTCGCCTCACACGTACAAGTGAATTATACTTTGGGTTTAATACAGCTTATTAACAAGTGCATAACAGAGCTAAAAACCACTCTGAACACCAATAAAAGCTGCATAGTGATACACTAGCGAATGCAAAATATGCCTAAACCCTCTCTGAACACAATAAAACATGGGTACGTTAACAAATACATTGCACGCTAAAACCTCTCTGAAGACCCTAAACCCCACACGACAACATGCTAAAAACCACATTGAACACCTTTGCAAATACAATCATGGTTTTTACTCTTTCTTTGGATATGTTATTTGTAATTTGGACTGTATTTAACTCTAACAGGTCCAAACCCAACAAAGTGGAATTTGGGTCAGTGAGTATCCGTCCAAATGGGTTCTTGGCTTACAGTGAAACGGGACGTAAAGAGGTGAGCCTTCCGCTTTCCCTGCTGGAAACACTTGTATTTCTGTCTTTTCTTTTTCTTTTGTTAGTCAGCCTACTTTGTAATTATTTTTACAGGGCAAACTGGTGTACGCCAACTATGGTCAGCTTTCTGACTTTGAGACTGTGCAGAATGAAACATACAGACTGAGTCTAAATGGATCTGTTGTACTGATGAGAGCTGGAAACATCAGCATGGCACAGAAGGTGATTTATGAGTAATGGATAAAAAAGTTAATCTTCCTTCTGACTATATACAGTATTTTTTTTTTCTTAGACACTCATGACCATTTGTGTCCAATTTTATTAATAGTAACAGTCTGGTACTTTTTGCTAGTGCTGATCAAATTATGTTTGTCACCATTGTAGGTTATGAATGCAGCTAAAATGGGTGCCATAGCAGCTCTGATCTACCCAGACCCAGCTGACTATGAAATAATGTCTGAGGATATTGATCTCTATGGTCATGTAAGTTATGCCAAAGAATAATATTCATATGTTTGAGTTGAGTTTGATGATTGTTTTTTATTGATAATTAAATTGAAATGTATTTGTTTAAATAATTTTGTAATTTAAATATTTTATTTTATGTATATATATACTTTTTTATGATGAAGGCAAAGACAATTTCTAAATTAGAAAGAAAAGGGTTTTAATGTTGACTCCTGTGTAGGGCTGTAACGGTTCACTCAACTCACAATGCGATACGATCCCTGATACTGATTTCATGATGTGATTTTCTCAAAAAAAAAGAGAATTAAGACAAATTATAAATGAAAGTGTGTCCTTTTATTATTGCTTTAACAAAATGCTGCACATTTGTTTAACTGAAATATCAAAAAACAAAACTAAATGACAATTTTTAAAACACCTCGAATAAATAAATATTAAAAATAAAATTATAAACGATCTAAAGCTTTGCCTGTGCTCTTTCCAACTAAAATCACTGTATATTAATCACAATCGAAACAAAGATGCTTGGAAGCATTTGAGTTCGATTTTAGTTAAATTTTTACATTTGATGCAAAAAAAAAAAGGATGAGCTGACTAGTTTTGTGAAATTATGCTAAGTAAAACATCTGCACGAAGAAAAAAAAGCAGATGTGCTAAATCAAAAAGCAAAATCATTCTCTGCCAGCAGGTGGCGCTTATGGAACAGCAGCAATATTGTGTTTCCTTGGTTACCACTATACACAGTGATTTAATAAACAGTACTTTAATATGCATTATACGAGATGAAAAGAAAATATAATCTTAAACTTTTCTAAATACAGTCAGTTCCCCTTTAGAGACACATTCATATAAACTCCCATATTTGCATGGTATTTGAACCAGCTTTTGGTGCATCGTTACATCCCTACTCATATGATTCATTAAAAATCATTACCTGTGACAGTAAAAAATAAAGCAAGCACATTCATTTACATATTCCGGTCCTTAATTACAGGTCCACCTTGGATCAGGTGATCCTTACACCCCAGGATTCCCATCTTTTAATCACACACAGTTTCCTCCTGTCAAGTCCTCTGGTCTTCCTGGAATACTCGCCCAAACCATCACTGCTAACAAAGCACGTGAAATCTTTAAGTATGTTATAGGTTTTGGTTTACCTTGATAATTAAAAAAATAAAATAAAAATACTGTTTTGAAAAACAGAAAGCTTAATTGGTATTCTCAAATTTCTCACAGAAATATGGGAGGAGATGATGCCCCAATTAGTTTTAAGGGTCAGCTCCCCACATACAAGTTGGGAAGCGAGAATGACCACATAACCGTAGAAGTCAATAATAATCTTGCCCACACTAAGATCCATAATGTGTTTGGAGTCATCAAAGGATACGTGGACCCTGGTGAGTTTGTGCTTTTTGCTCAAATCCATTTATAGAACAAAATGTCTGTAATCTAACTGTGGTGGTGTGAATCCGGCAGATCGTTATGTTGTGATTGGAGCGCAAAGGGACTCCTTGAGCTTGGGATATGCCAAGTCTACAGTTGGCACTACTCTTCTGCTGGAGCTTGCGAAGGTTTTCACTGAGTTGAAGAAAGGTATGTCTTTACGCACCTGTGTTTTCAAATAGAGTCTGAGGGTGTATTTTTGTGGCATACACTCACTCCTCATCCTCATCATCATAGAGGGTTTCAGACCCAAAAGAAGCATTGTGTTTGCCAGCTGGACTGCAGGGGATTTTGGTAACGTCGGAGTTACTGAATGGCTTGAGGTTTGTGTGCTGATGTCATCTGTGCTTGGCTTGAATAATTACACATGGTTTGAATTGAAATGCAAGTTTTGTAATGTGCTGTCTTTTGCTATTTAGGGATACTGGGCATCACTGGACAGAAAAGCCTTTACTTACATCAGTTTAGATGGTGTTGTTACTGGTAAGTTTACTGTGTTCAAGTGACAAATATTTATTATAAACTTTTGCTCATCCATTTACAATTTGTTTTGTAAATGACAAAAAAATGACTTGTATATTTACAAGGGATGTCACGATAAATTAATAATGTGTTAAGGTACTAAATAGTATCTCTTATTCTTAGCTAAGACTTTTCCTCCTCCTCCTCTTCCTCTTCTTTGTCTGGCATAAAATTATATTCAGCACATCTTGCACCTCTTGTATATGGGATGTTACAACTGAAAATCCATAACCATATGATTGAACTAGGCAGTCATATTTTACTGGTTAAAGGGGGGGTGAAATGCTCGTTTTCACTCAACATCCTGTTAATCTTGAGTACCTATAGAGTAGTACTGCATCCTTCATAACTCCAAAAAGTCTTTAGTTTTATTATTTTCATAAGAGAAAGATAGTCTGTACCATTTTTTTCCCGGAAAAACACGACCGACTGGAGGTATGACGTGTGGGCGGAGCTAAAGAATCACGAGCGCCAGTAGGCTTTTGCGTTGTCAGCGTCTGGAAGCTGTGACATTACCCTGAGGAAAAAACCATCATCCAAAACAAACCATGGCTAATAGTCAGGCCTTGTTTGTAAAACAAGCATCTTCGAAATGCAGGGAACAAACAAAAACACTTGCACAACTCCGTTGATGCTCTGTAAAAATAAACTCCATCCACTGGTCCCTTAATGCTGTTTTTTTTTTTTTTTTTTTGTAATCTGTGCAGGGTTGTCTTGCCCTGGCAACCAAAAACACACTTCTTTTGTGACATTTCGCTCTCGCTCTGATGAGTGATTGTCTATGCATGAAATAGCATTTCACCCCCCTTTTAATAACTTCACATCTGAATTTCCAATCATTATTAAAATGCAAATAGTCATACAATGTGTGAAAACAAGTATGTGTGCCCAATTTTGTGAAAATTGGCCCATATATTTCTTAGGTCTGGCCCATTATGACTAATAGATAAATAAACGCAGGTAACTCTTTACAATAAGTTCATATTAGTTAATGTATTAACTAACATGAACAAACAATGAAAAACAAATTACAGTATTTATTAATCTTTGTTAATGTTAGTTAATTTAAATACAGTTGTTAATTTTTAGTTCATGTTTGTTCACAGTGCATTGAAGGTGCATTGTGTAATATTTACAAAGATCTATTGACAAGAATGCAAAATAATATAATAAAGATCTTACTTAAACCATTATATTTTAATGACATTACATTCAGTGATTTCTATCTACTGTACATATACCATGGGTTGCATTACATGGAAGTCGTACGGCAACCCGTACATTAATATTCGCAATAACATTGATTTATTGAAAATGTATTATGCATTAGTAAAAGTTCAAATTAACATTAACTAAGATTAATAAATGCTGTAGAAGAACTGTTCATTCTTAGTTCATGTTATTTAAGTTGTCTTCTAATGATCCTTATTGTAAAGTGTTACCTAAATGCATATAAATTATCGATGTTGTGCCTGTTCAGATTTGCATGTATTTGTTCATTAAACCCTTCCATATCAAATGGTAATTCCAAGATTTTGACTTTGCTGTAAAAACACATCATGTTTGAAGAGATACATGGCACTTTTATCACTTCATCCTTCATTTTAAAATTAAATTTAAATCTGTTATGTTTGCATTAACAAAAGTACATATTAGTGCCTGTGTACCTATGAAATTTGGTGGTGCGCATGTAGTGGTTCGAGTTTCCACTCATTCCATTTCCACTCCTGTTTCCTGCTTTTCTCCCTATTCTTTAAAAATCTTATGCATTTCTCTTTAATCTACAGGTGCAGGTCACTTTAGAGCTTCTGCTAGTCCTTTGTTGCACACCCTTCTGAAGAAGACCGTGCTAAAGGTCAATAGTTCAAGTTCAGGCCTTCTACAGGAATTTGAGTAAGTCTGCTTTGATTTGTTTTAATGATGGAAATATCTGTATAATCATGATTGTTTCTGTGGTAATATGATATACATGAATCTGTTTTCGTGCTCAGTCTGAAAACCATGCAGATGGATGATGGCGCATATCCTTTTCTGGCCATGTCTGGAATCCCATCCGTGTCTTTTAGTTTTGTCTCTCCTCCAGTAAGTGTTTCATCTGCCTGTCAGTTTAATAAAATAATAATAATTCTTATAATCATGGCGCATACTCCACAAGCCATTTCATTATAATTCAAGCTCAAGGGCTTTATGAGTCTGACAGCTCAAAATGTTGCTTTGTTCATAAGTGTCTTATACAGAGTCATCCAAATGTTTGCATGCTCATTTAATGATGTTCTTCCACTAGGCCTCTGCTAAAGAGTTTTTTGGAACAAATCTGGATGATAAAACTCACTTAGACAGCATCACCAATAAGAAAGTGGTTGAGTTGTCAGTGCTTGCTGCTCAGGTTGCTGGGCAAATGGCCCTCCGGCTCGTCCATGACCACATCCTCAAACTAGATGTTAGCAAGTATTCTGATGTCATCACAGACCATGTGAGCGCCATCATCCAGCGCGTTGATGTCCTCAAAAAGAACAACGTAATGCTTTTTGTCTTATGAATTATGTCTTTGCAATAAATAAAAAAATACAGTTGAAACTCTTGAACTAAAATAAACTAACCTAACTTCATTGTCTCTCAATGTTCTTTTCACAGGTTAGTAAAACTGAGTCTTTGTCAACGAAGTGGCTGAATGCTGCAAAAAGCTCCTACAGTCAAGCCGCATCCTCCCTTAATACTGACATACGGAATACCGACCTGAATGATATGGAGATGTGTCGCATCATCAATAACCGCATAATGAAGGTGAAGTTATTCTCTTGGTCTTTCTAGGCTCGTCTTGTATCTTTGCTCAATGCATATTGGCCAAGTTCTCATGTTTTTGTTTTCTTCATCTTTTAAGGTGGAGAAAAATTTTCTCTCTCCTTACGTTTCTATGAGAGATGTCCCGTTCCGCCACATTTTCTTTGGTAATGGGTGGCAAACCACCACAGACCTGGAAAAGTACTTTGGTGATGTATATGAAATGAAGACAAGCTTCGACATAGACCAGGTCTTAAACAAGTTCGCTCTACTCACCTGGACCATCCAGGGCTGTGCCAATGACCTGGCTGGAGATATCTGGTCCTTGGACAACGAGATCTAGTGTTTATCACTGTTGCATCAACCAACTTGTCATTGATTTTGCTTGAAAATGTTTCTAGATACACAAGTATAATTGTGTCCCTATGAAGTATATCTGAATTATACGATCTTTAATTATATTACGAACTATGGTAACTAGCTCTGGAAATTATTTTAAGGTGCATGTGACGTTAAATTTGTCCTTTCTAATCCATGACACCATTATCAATTTGCACATGTACGTACTGAGTAAATCTTGTCCTCGGTCACTACTTGGGAGTTTTAGTTCCTTTCGCACCTTGTGTAAAACCCCAACTCAGCCTCTGTGACCAAACGAGGACCATAATATATTTATTTCTTATTTATTTATCAGTGACAGTGTTCACTATAAAAGACACTTTTTTTGTTTTTGTATTATCGGAAGCAGTGACTTCCATAATTGTGACTGTTATACTGTCAGTTCTTAAAAGCAGCATCTGCTAAAAGAAATACATGTTACCAACAGCTGGCATTAGAAATGTCTCTTGTTACAGGTGCTCGAGGAAGTACGGTAAGCTCTAAAGCACCTGTTGTAATATTACGAAGCAGTTCCTCTGTATTTTTGAAGCAACGCCCTAAATTGGCAAAATTTGAGATTTTGAATAATGTTTTTTTTACAGATATCCTTGTATTAAAGTATCTTTTTTGTTCTTCTTGATCTGATACAATGTAAAAAATTGGCAATTCTAGTTTCCCTTTTGATCAAATACATGTACTCAAGCATATTTGTGACAACAGCATTTCTATGTAACATTTATATTTCTATTCTAAATCCATTATCGGGAGCAGTGTCTTCCATAATGTGGAGTGTTAGTAGGTAGTTTTTGCCTACCGACGTGTATATATCGAGGACAGTGATCCTCATATTTCACTGTAGGGTGGATCAAATTATCGGGTACAGTGTTTCCCATAGTTTATGTAAATATTTATTTTTCATTATCCTGTTTTTGTGTGGCTTATTTCCTCCTTTGTTACTATTAAAAACTGTAATCTGTGTAACTGTTGAGGATGATTGTTACATCTAGTCATGACATCTAGTCGTGTTTTGTTTTTCATTGTCAGTTTCTTTCAATGTTTCAATGAGTTCTTGTTTCAGATTTCACTTTTCTGGCCTGTTTGTGCTTTTAATTTTTTTTTTCTATATTATGTTTTACTTTTGGTTGCTTATTTCTGTATCTGTTCTTTTTTTCTATAAGGCGGGCGTTACAAAAGAGGATGTGGTCATATTCCATAATTATTAGGATATGGTGTGACTTTAGCTTACTGCTTATTATATATAATGGGTTCATGTTTGTACACATTTTAGACAAAGTTTTTGGTGGGGGGATTTTTCAAGTGTATTGCATGCTAGGCTGCAAAAGACAACATACAAGTCTTTTTTTTTTTTCTCTCTCATTGTGGCACTTACCAGAAAGTTACGGAATTTGTTTGGTCTTTCATAGCATGTAGAATTGTGCATGAAATAAATGTAAACGTCACAGATTGTTAAAACAAGGCAAATTATCTGTTTCAAGCAGAATGTAATGGCTAAATAAATTCCTATATGATTCTCAACTTAAGAATGAGTGCTTCTAGAAAAGCAGTGTTTGGTTTACTAAATTCATATGAATCAAAATAAATAGCACAGACAATTGATCATTCAAATATGTCCAGATGTTTTGTGGTTAAAACCTTTGATTGCTATTGATTGTTAAAACTGTTGTTTTTATCCAATATCTGTTGACCTTCGTTCTGTAATAAACTCTGGCGTAAAAAGAATGTTTATTGTTGTGTAAGACTACTAATATCTTCTTACCTCACAAGGCACTTTACGGGATTTGGAACCGATCTGTAATTTTCTGAAAACCTCTAGTTAAAATCTTAATTCTAATAGTGCCAAAAGGTGTGCAGTATAATCTAGTGTATTTGTAATTGGATTAGTTTTAGAAAATAATTAGTTGGTGGTCCTCAATAGAAAGGACAAGTGTATTTGCTAAGTGTATTGTATTCACTATTAAAGCCTGTAACAAATGATACGGTGGGTATCAGTGATGTTACAGTAAATTACCTTAAAATGTTCCACTATAGGCTACTACGACCACTAATGCTGTAGTCACAATGAAGAGCAGATTCGGTGGACAAAATGATGTTATAATTCACACGTACATGTTTAGATTCAGACTTTATTAATATTATTTACATTAATTTAATAACCACGGTCAATTCAAGATTCCAATTTAGAACGTTGTCTCCTCCGCACGTTTGTGTGCGTAAAACGCTTCTGTCGCTTTAAGAGCGAGATCAATCCGTGTACTGAAGCTGAAGAAGGATTACGACGGCTGAGTAGCTAATACTGTTTCAAATTACAATTTAAGAGGTAAGTAAATAATGTGACTGTGTTTGAAATATCATTTACTCAAAACAGCATTAATGTAAGCTCGGGACGCGGTACTGAATGTTCGGGAATCGATGCAGGTACCACTGCACCGCGTTAACCATCCTAATGACTGCATCACTCCAGAGCCTGGGATCATGGATAACACCGGCCCTTAATGCCCATTTGGTTGAACTCAACTATCTACATATAGATTGTTTATTTACGCTTGTTTGAATTGGCCTGTTATTTATGTCCGATTCTGTATCTGAAAATAAAGAAGACAATGGCCGTGTCTCAAAACCTAGCGCGATGCCTATCTAGACAGCATGGGCCCGAGCGGACTCGAAACGCGCTTGTGGTCCCTGAAATCCAGGTGGAAAACGCAATACGTTTTTATATTTCCTTTTGGATCTGTTCTGATTAATATTTCTGGTATATTTAAGCTAATATTCTTTTAACGACATTATAATAAAAGCAGTATCCTACATGTATATACCAGATAGTATTGTGTTCTTTAGCACGAGCCAGCAACAATATGGCAAAAACCGCTATTGTTCAATAAATTATGTAATTTATTAATTATTCAGGTCACATGTGACAGCCCCAGCTCCTTATCTCAGGTATAGTAATATATAATTCAGCTGGTGTGGTCACAGCTTACACAAAAATTGCCAAAGCATTTCTTATTTCCATTTAGTTTAACTTAATGTGCTAAAATAATTACAACTAAAACAAAACTGAAATAAAATCCATTAAAATTATAATCTAAAGACATTAAATAATAATAATAAAATGGGGGGAGGGGGTATTTGTATAATTAGGGCAGGAAAGCAGTCATGATGATTCAAGGATGATGTTTATATGATTCGTGATCTTCCTCCTACATACATATGTGTAAACCTCTGAAGTGATGTCAAATGTTTGCGAAGACACATTGTAACAAGGTTATCATATCTCAACTGCTTCTATGTTCATTCATCTCCGCAGTTTTGCAGTTTGAGGTTGACCAGTCAGAAGTGGCCTTGATTTGGCTCATATTTGCCTGCCATGGCGCTGTCAAACACTGGACCGCAGGAGGACGGTCTCTGATATCAGCATGTATTTAGCGGACATTTTCTAAAGACCTCAGGACTGACCTAAATCTAGGTAAGACCGCTGGATAGCACTTGACCATAAATGCCTAGTTGGGTCAATAAGCAAGTTCTTTAAACTTATGAGGCCGGTGTGTTACATCTCTTATCTTACAAATTCAGAGTTTTCTCATGTGCGTAGGGGATCTCTAAAAGAAAAAAAAAAGAGATGCCATGTGGCATTCTGTCTGCTATAGTCAAACTGTAGTTGCCAAGGGTTACTGCATCATTTTCATAGTTATGACGTGTTGCCATCACACTCAGCGGGTGGTTTCTGATGGTTTGGGTGTTTCGTGAGAAAGTGTGAATAAATATGTACATCTGAGGGCGGATTTATTTCTGGATGTTGGACATGCTTTCCCTTACTCACAAGGGAGACTCCATAATTCATCAGTAGTGAATGCGTCATCATGTCCTGTGTAGGGTTGGACCAGCCATTCGTAATAAGCTCTTACTTAAATTAGAATGCTAAGTCCACACTAGAGGCTTAGTAACTACTAGCTAGTTTGTTACAAAATCTATACATTATTTGGCTGTACCAGTTGTTGGTAAGGCAGGACATAGCTAGTAGTTCGAAAGCTCTCGGTAAAGTAATGCATAGTCGCATAATATGACATTTACCTTAATTTATCCAATAGAAGCCTTCAAATACGCGAGCAGAACTTGTTTATTAAATGCTGCGAATTTCACCTATTTTACCTTCATTCTAACTTGTTTTGCCCTAAACAACTAATGGTAAAAAATAAGTTTCCATTACAAACAATACTACTTAACCATGAATAATATTAGCCTATTGCTAAGCTATTGTCATATATTCAGAAACTGTAATTCAAATAAGTATCAAATAAATACCTAAACAGTGGGACATTGAGCACTTAGAACACATTCAGTTTTATACAGCAATACTGCTTTTAAGGATTGTGTCTGAGGTTTGCTGCACTCGTACTGCAGCTTGCAGTGACTCAGCAAGAGAGAGCAAAACGATGCTTCTGGAAAAGGCTCTTATAATGGACGGAAATGCCTTATCGCTAAGAAGCTGTGACCTTTTTGACAAGGAGTTGAGACTAAAGGAGATGAGACAGAGGATGGATGCTGGCATGTTTGGGAGACGAGACTGGGCTGCAATTAACTGGATTTAAGGCACTGCGTGCACTGATTCATTCATCCAAAAGGGTCTCTGGAGCCTGCGCAGAGGTTCTGCAGCAGAAGACCCAGTTTCTCATGAGACTGCAACTATTGTTTCATCGAGGAATCAGATTACACACTGTATTCTCTACTTGAGCTTATAAAAGAGTTTGCTTTTGTAGCAGCTGATGGGATGAAGAAGAATCCAACACAAATATCTCACAGATTAGAGGAGACGCCTGACAGTTTACTGTGAAAACAGGACACACCCCGAGGGAATGCGGTTCACTCATACACACGCTGCCTGCAAACACTGCTTTCCATGTAGAAATGGCGGCGGGCTCAGACTATCAACGGCAATATGATGCAAAAGATGAGGTAAAAGATTAGGTTTTCTCTACACAGCAAAAAAAAAAAAAAAAAAAAACTTGGTGTCTAAATATCCTCAAAATCAGATAGGTTTGCTTGAGAAGCAGAATTGTGGAGGATAAGATTGTTTATTCTTAAAACAATAAGTCTTATCTGATGTGTGTGCAGCCGGACGGTGGAGACATGCAGTCTGAAGAGGGAACCGAGTGGCTCATGGAGCTGCTCACCGACGTGCAGCTCCAGCAGTACTTTATCCGTATTCGTGATGAGCTCAATGTCACACGTCTCTCACACTTTGACTATGTCAAAAATGAGGACCTTGAAAAGATTGGCATGGGCCGACCAGGTGAGTGGAGTTGCATGTGTGTGAGAGGAGTTTTGAATTTTTTTATTAATTGTTTAAATGTGTTTGTATTTATTTGGCCTTATATTAATTTACTGTACATTATATAATTGACATATTTATTATATTTAGTCCTTCTGGTGTTTTTTCTGCTTTCTCTGGCTGTGCAGGTCAAAGACGGCTATGGGAGGCAGTGAAAAGGAGAAGGGCCATGTGCAAAAGGAAGTCATGGATGAGCAAGGTATTGTGTGGATCCTGAAATTAAAAAATGCCAAAATGACTGATTGTGTAACAGATATTCAAGGGTTCCATCTAGTTTTATTTTCATGGACTTTGAGTTGGTTTCTAATTTGTTTAATTTTTCCCTTGTTTTAATTCCTCCTACCCATTCTTAGTTGTCAAGGTTTCTGACTGTAGGTAAAACTGACTTTGCTTTTGTCAAAAGGGGGCGCTTCAAGGGCCGACATCTTTGTATGTGAATTTCATTAACTTTTATAGCATGCAAAGAGCCACAAAAACCTCCCAGAAGAGTATTAATGTTTGATGCGTTACAATGGCAACACTATTTAAGATCAAGAATCCTTTCTCATTTTACATCAGCTAAGTCTTATTGACCTTATACTGATCAAGCTACAAGGGATTCGGGTAAATGCAAGTGGATGGTTTCTAAGCCGTTTGAGCATTTAAGTTTCATATAGATGTCTGCCAGGTTTATAAAAGTTACTGTATGAGGAGCTACTGCATCTTTAAGGCAGAGGCAGGTGGAATCACCCTCAGCCGTAGTCTCTGTGCTTGGGCCAGCAGGTGTTCACTGGGAAGCGACCTGACTCGGATTCCCAGACCCCAGGGGTGTTCCGCAGCTCATCCCCATCCTCAGTTCAACCAGACGGACAGCCAGCCAATCTCACCTGCATCATCAGTGACAGAGACCTCACGCTCTACGAGAAACTGGGAGATGGCTCTTTCGGAGTGGTGAAACGTGGAGAATGGCAGGCCCCGTCTGGAAGAGTGGTATGAAAAGTGGAAAATAAGTGTCTATATACTGTAAGTAATGGTGAGGTATCCATATGCAAAATAATATAATAGATGGCATTTCTCCCTCTGCTGTAGCTGAGTGTGGCTGTGAAGTGCCTGAAGACAGACCTGTTGGAACAGGAAGAAGGTTTAGATGACTTCATAAGGGAGGTTAACGCCATGCATTCCCTGGACCACCACAATCTTATTCGTCTCTATGGTGTTGTCCTCACACACCCCATGAAGATGGTAATTGAAGTACTTAAAATGGCATTCTGGGGTTGCAAAAAATGTTTAAAATACAACTAATCCACTTTTTTCAAGAACTTCTTTTAGAAACAACATTTTACAGACTGTTTAAACACTAGTGTACAGGATGTTCCTTTTGTGTGATCTTTTTAAAGCACTTTATCCATTTTTTTTGTGTGTGTTTCAGGTGACAGAACTTGCCCCATTGGGTTCATTGTTAGACCGCTTGAGGAAGCGTCAGGGTCATATTTTGATATCAGTACTGTGCCATTACACCGTTCAGATCGCCTGTGGCATGGCGTACCTGGAGTCCCGACGATTCATTCACAGAGACCTGGCTGCACGCAACATCCTTTTAGCCTCCAACGACCTTATCAAAATTGGTGACTTTGGCCTAATGAGGGCCTTGCCTAAAAACGATGATCATTATGTGATGCAGGAGCATCACAAAGTCCCTTTTGCCTGGTGAGAAGAGTACTTTACCAACTTCTACTCTTTAAAAATTCCCTGAGCCCATATCAAAGTGATCTGTGCTTTGCAGGTGTGCTCCAGAAAGCCTAAAGACCCGAACCTTCTCCCATGCCAGTGATACTTGGATGTTTGGAGTAACACTGTGGGAAATGTTCACTCATGGGCAGGAACCTTGGGTTGGACTCAATGGTAGCCAGGTACACCCTCATACCTGACCCTGAAATCGATTTTTTTCTGTAAGTCTGTGTGACATTTGTATGTGTGCCCTTCTGTATAGATTCTTCATAAGATCGATAGGGAGGGAGAGAGGCTTATCAAACCAGAGGACTGTCCACAGGACATTTATAACGTCATGCTGCAGTGCTGGTCACCCAAACCTGAAGACAGGCCAACATTTGTGTCCCTCAGGGACTTCCTTGTGGAGGTAAAATCTTAGATAGTAACAGCAGAGGGTGAATATCCTGAAGAGAACATGAATGTCAAAATATTTTTTTGTTGTTTTAATCAATGACATATTTCTAATTTGCTTTTAGACAATGCCCACTGACATGAGGGCGCTGCAGGACTTTGATGAGCCAGACAAACTTAAAATTCATGCTAACGACATCATCACCATAATTGAGGGAAGGTGAGGACTTATTTTGTCTCTTTGTTAGGTGTTAGATGTGGCTGTATTGTGTGGTCGCGATCAATCTACAGTCCAGGAAAGGATATATATATACAGGTGCTGGTCATATAATTAGAATATCATCAAAAAGTTTATTTATATCACTAATTCCATTCAAAAAGTGAAACTTGTATATTATATTCATTCATTACACACAGACTGATATATTTCAAATGGTTATGTCTTTTAATTTTTATAATTATAACTGACAACTAAGAAAAATCCCAAATTCAGTATATCAGAAAATTAGAATATAACTTAAGACCAATACAAGAAAGGATTTTTAAAAATCTAGGCCAACCTAAAAGTATGAGTATGTACAGCACTCAATACTTAGTTGGGGCTCCTTTTGCCTGAATTACTGCAGCAATGCGGCGTGGCATGAAGTCGATCAGTCAGGTGTTATGAGAGCCCAGGTTGCTCTGATAGTGGCCTTCAGCTCTTCTGCATTCTTGGGTCTGGCATATCGCATCTTCCTCTTCAAAACACCCCATAGATTTTCTATGGGGCTAAGGTCATGCGAGTTTGCTGGCCAATTAAGAACAGTGATACCATGGCCGTTAAACCAGGTACTGGTAGCTTGGGCACTGTGTGCAGGTGCTTAGTCCTGTTGGAAAATTAAATATGCATCTCCATAAAGTTGGTCAGCAGCAGGAAGGATGAATTGCTCTAAAACTTCCTGGTAAATGGCTGCGTTGACCTTGGACCTCAGAAAACACAGTGGACCAACACCAGCAGATGACATGGCACCCCAAACCATCACTGACTGTGGAAACTTTACACTGGACCTCAAGCAGACTCTGGGACCCTGATTTCCAAAGGAAATGCTAAATTTACTTTCATCAGAGAACATAACTTTGGACCACTCAGCAGCAGTCCAGTCCTTTTTGAAGCGAGACGTTTCTGACACTGTCTGTTGTCCAAGAGTGGCTTGACTCAAGGAATGCGACAGCTGAAACCCATGTCTCGCAACTCATCCAATGCCTCTTTTGCTAGTACCAAAACGTTGTTTTAAAGCTGGTAACGGAGGCTTGAGACGTTGATAGCATTCTAATGCAGTTAATAATGAAGTTATTAGAAAGAGAGCGAGAGCGACAGAGACACACGCGCACACACATACACACACACAGAAAGAGAGAGAGAGAGAGAGAGAGAGAGAGAGAGAGCTTGTGTGAATTAGGCAAACGAACCTATGTGTGTATCTAAACACTCTTCTGCTGCATTGCATCTAAACAGCGCTGTAACATCGCTAGTGAGAAATGTCATGTGTAGCCTTTAAGTTGCTACGCTATGCTAACAGATAATATCTTCAGGGCAATGCTCACAACACCTGGAACTACGTTCGCGGTGCGTTTCCCAGAAAATAATTGCACACCTCAGAACGTTTGTCAGCCAATCAGATTCAAGCATTCAACGGCCCCATAGTATAAATGAATAAAATATACAAGTTTAACTTTTTGAATGGAATTAGTGAAATAACTTTTTGATGATATTCTAATTATATGACCAGCACCTGTGTGTGTGTGTGTGTGTGTGTGTGTGTGTGTGTGTATATATATATATAAGAATGTCAACATAAGAAAGTTAAGATAAATTCATAAAAAATTTTATTCATAGTCATATTCAACTTGAAAATCATCATAAGATTAATTGCAATTATTTTTAATTTTTAAATCTACTTCTAAACCCGTTTTTCTGTGCTGCAGAGCAGAGAACTACTGGTGGAGGGGTCAGAACAGACAGACCCTGAAAGTAGGACAGTTCCCTAGGAATGTGGTGACCTCTGTGGCTGGTCTGTCTGCTCACGACATCAGCCGACCTCTCAAGCACAGTTTCATCCACACAGGCCATGGAGACACGGACCCACACCGTAGCTGGGGTGCCCCTGACAAGATTGATGAGTGAGATACCATGACCTTTTACGAGTGACCTCTTGTTAACAGCCTCTATTGAATTTTGATCTCTCAGGGAACAGACTGCTTTACTTGTTTTCACCAATAGAGAGCAGCAGTATATTATTCTAAACTAGCGATTCTCAACCTTTTTGACATCTGGAAGTTTTGATATATATTAATTAACTATGATTCATTTCGCAATTTCAAATGTTTCAAGCACTAAATGATCTTCAATTAATAAAAACAATTATTGAGGGGAGAAATATTTTCTTATTTGTTATTTTATGTAAGAAATAATTTTCCATCCATTAGATTAGAAGTCCACCAGTGGGCCCCTGGCTCCCTTGTAGAGAACCACTAGACAACTGTATCTTGTGAAAGTATGTAGAGGTGGATTTTGCTATTTACCCAGTGTACCTTGTGTTCAGTCTGTACCTTGGTAATCCCATGGATCCACCAGATGTTCTTGGGATGGATTTAAATGCAACAAAGCCCACTAAACTTCCAAACCGATCTAAAAGTAAGCAATCATTTGGTCTTGTTGTGTAGGGCAGTTCTGTTCTACTTCATATTGATCACATCTCTTTTTTACACTGCTTATCTTTTTTTAATTTCTGATCTTTTCTGCTTCCACTGTTATGTCAGAACAACCTCCTCCTAGACCTCCTAAACCAGCCGTTCTTCTTAAGAGTAAGAACCATTTCTCTTCTTCACTGCAATCATGCTGCATCACAAAAACACATTTCTAAGTTTTGCCTGATGACTTGTTTCCAGAACCATTTTATGACTCTGTGCTGGATGACGATGATGATTTGATAGTGACAGGTGTGAAGAAGCTCTCTCTTAAGACCTCCACATACCTGGGTTTGCGTCTCCGCCCTTGGGAAAGCACTAGTCTGAGTGACCGCCTTAGCGAAGTCTCACTCATTGACTTTGGAGATGATAGCTTCAGCTCATCATCACCCTCCCCCATTACCGAGACCCCCAATCCCATCACAGCAAAGCCACCTGCATCCTACGCTGCTTCCATCTTGGATATGGCGCCACCGCAGAGCCCCATTCGAGCGCTGCCCAACCCCATGCACCCAACTCCAGTGGCGGATTGGGAAATGTGGCCCCTGCCTCCTCTTCCGGCCTACGACGATGTGGCTGTGGAGTGTGCAGAGCAAGAAGACATGGAAGTGAGCTCCATAAATGCAACCGTGTCACAGGAAGACAATATATCTCAGTCAGAAGATGATGTTAAAATTGATAGTAAACACAACATGGAGGACAATCTCTTTCTTCCAACCAAGCATGGTGAGGAAACCCACTCCTTTACACAATCAGCAGACATCTTTAAGGAGCTACAAAGGGAGGTGATGGTGAAGCTTCGGGTCCCTCCGGCTGGACGTTCCCTCCCTTCTTCACCCCTCCCGACTCCTTCAGCTCTCGCCCCACACCGCCAGATCATCCTACCCTGCTCCTATGAGGACAAGCCTCAAATCCCTCCAAGAATCCCCATCCCACCCATGCGTCCATCTAAGCGGCCAGGGATATACGGCAGCAGTTTGTCAGTTTCCCTTGGAGACAATGAAGACAGGAGCCGATGTCCGCCTCAGATACCCCCGAGGGATCATGCTCTATCTCAACCCAACTCTCGGGCACCAAGCCCCATGGCGCCCCAAGGTGGCTCCCCTCAGCAAAGATCCAGCCTCTGTTGCGTTGGATCCTTGGGTTCCTGCCTGTCCCCATCGTCATATTCTTCCGCGCCATCCAGCTCCTCCGCCATGTCTTATACATCGACGGCCACCACTAAAAGTTCTCAGTACGGCTCTACTGAAGTGGCCCAGACTCCAGCTAAGAGTCCATGCATCGTTCCTATCGTGTACGGTGGTGTGAAGGCCAGCAGCACTCATTATTACTTGCTACCTGAGAAACCAGCATACCTGGACAAGTATGACAGGTTCTTAAAGGACTCTGACGGAAATGTGGAGAAAAAAACAACCAATATGGCCACTGTGAGACCCATGGTTCAACAGCAAGTTAACAAGGCCAACACTTCGCCTAGCTACACCAGTGGGCCATCCAACAGTGGGACCTCTAATAGTCTGGCCTGGTCCAGCAGCACCCTAGCAGGTGCCTACAACCGTGTCACACTCCAACAAGTAAGCAGGTTATCACCATATGCTCTCACCATTGGCTACTCAATGATGTAATGGCATTCGAAGACGACTGATTGGGTGTTTCTGTAGGTGCAGGAGGCAGTACATGGAGTGACTGTGGAGGAGTGTCAAACGGCCCTTCAGACACACGGCTGGAATGCTCAGGAGGCCGTGAAATATCTTAAGGTATTTGTGTGCTTCATTTCAGACTCAAAAGAGGGACATTATTTTTTGATAATTAAAGAGCATTTTCATATATATTGATTCCTGATGTAGGTGGAGCAGTTGTTTCGACTGGGTTTGAAGGCTCGGCCTGAATGTGTGGAAGCTCTGGAGAGATGTAGCTGGAATCTGGAGCAAGCCAGCACCCAAATGCTGGACTCCTACGGTCCATCTAGACATAGGTAGTAAATGATGATTAAATGGATTGTTAAAACAAAATTTTTAATTCTGTGGAACATAAAATTTTAATTATGTCTCAGGGTTTTTTATTCATACAATGAAAATCAATAGGGTGCAGTGTTGGTTTGGACCCCATTGACTTTAATTGCATCGGGGGGTAAAAAAAAAATACTAAAACTAATTCTTCAATTTTTTGATGCACTTTACATAATCTCATTGACATCTCTCTGATTTGTGTCAGGATCTAATGGCTGGAAGTAGAAGAACAGAGCTAATCTCCATTCCACTGCAGCTAATGAGAATTGAGTTTCATCTACTGCTCATTGACTGTAGACCAGTAGATATTTGCAGGTCATTTGAATATTCATTGCTTTATTGTTTATAATCAATGCAAGACAAATGCAAAATTCACTTACTTGAAGTACAGCAGTGCAATGTGAACAGCTGAACCATGTACTTAAGACTGTGTGTTATATAAGTTTTAAAATAGAAAAAGTTTGCTTTTCACTGCATTATGTGACTTTTCAGCATTGAGCCTGTGAAATGTTTGTAGTTTATTTATTCAGAATATTTTTCTGCAGTGGCATAGGGAAGATCTGAAAACTGGAGACATAATGTGAATCTTATCAGCACAGCCAATGAATATTATGAGATGACAAGAGTTGTAATTTTTCTTTGCCACTGGTTTTATGTAAATATATATATACAAGGGTATATTGTAGAGACACAATAAGCTTTTGAATGGATATATTGACCATTGAGGTGTTGTTACATTTACAGTTGTTAAGCTATTTTTCACAGGCAAAATCTGTCATTTTAATAGGAATCCACATGACCAGAAAGTTTGTATAATTGTGAATGTTTCCTCACAGATTTCACAGTGGGTTCAAGTTGGTCACTAGCAAATGACCAACAGAAAGCTGCTTTGTGTGAAAGTGACTTCTGCGTGAATTTCACAGAAACTTCGCTAATGTGACCGCAACTTTACGCTCCTGTTTTAGCATAATGCTCATACGTCTTTTAACTCTCATACATGATGTCGCATGCAGTTCACAGATGTTGTTCTTGCTTATTTAAACATTTACTAGTTTTTCATTAATTTAATACTATTCAGTGGTGTTCACATTAGTCACAGTCATGGACTACGACTGTCATATTTTAAAATAATTTTTAGATGGTCTCAGGATGGTCTCTTAGCCAAAATAATCTGGGATGAGAACGAGATACGTCAAAGACTTGTATAGTGAGGTAGATGTTAGAATACACCTATTTTCATGTGCCATGATGACTGCATACAACACTGCACCTAATGTTTTGTTAATTTATTAATTTCCTTGTTAGTTTGTTGGTCTTTATTGTATTTTTCATCACAAGACCACTTATGACATAATGTCATTAGGAAATCACCTTATCTGTTACATGAATGGAACTGAGTTACAGTTATTTCTTTTTTTATGTGCATTTTTCTTCTGTCAGAACTGTATGTCTCGCACATTACATCAATCACACACATCAGACATCTGGCTAAGTAATTTGAGGCTTCTGCTCTGTGCTTGTGATTTTATCTGCCTCTTGTCCAGATGTTCAGTATTCTAATTATAGTTATATGTATTTTACCTGCACTGGTTTTGTGTTCATGGCTATGCAATTTGCTGTTGCGGATCATTTTTTGGAATATAGCCTGTGTCAGTGCTCACCTCATGTAGGTTGCATCCCACTTTTTATAAAGTGAATGGCAGAATGCTGGGCTTAATGTAAAAGCTTTATAAATGTTTGTTGTATAATTATCAATCTGTATTTTTGTATGAAGTAAATATTTAAAGCTGCTGTGAATAATGACTGTAATTTTCATTAGTTCACCACCCTTTTTGTGTTTAAACAATTATGGCAGCAATTCAACATCAAAAACTGTGAGAAGAATGTAACATCCTTTTTAAATCAAGCAGGTCTCATTGAGCCTGGAGGTAGAGCTGGAAATAAGGACCCACTGAGCCTTGTAATGGAGCTTTGAAGAGGATGTGCATTATAAATGTCTATGAGTCATTGCAAGCCTTACAGAACAACCACTCAATGACAGAACGTACAGGCCAAAGTGGTGTCTAAAGAATATGTTTCGGAGAAAATAAAATAAAATAAATCACTTTCAATAAATTGAAATGAACTTCAAATCATTTAACTTTATTTATTTTCTAAAATATATTATTTTACAAGCCATCAGACGTTTACAAGCCATCAGAAAATATCTGAATATTGAATATTTGACGATTTCTCTAAACATTTAGAACTTTTCCTCAAATTCACCATTAGATGTCAGTATTATGCTAAAGAATGAAACATTTCTTTGCTTTCGAAATTCCTCATTTTATATTTCATACTCCCCGACTCTTTTGAGTCATGAATTTATTTTCCATTACACTATAAGCACATCTAGATCAAGCTTAAGAAATAACCCCAGTGCGAGAAACAATTCTGGTAAAATATATATATATATCTTACTTTATATGTATTAATATAAGACTTATTATGTCATAAATATGGCTTAGTATGTTTTCTTTTATGTCATAATTGATTTACCAAAGCATTATTATTATTATTATTATTATTATTAGGTGGCAAAAACGTACTTTCATAGTTGTCTTCTAGCAATCAGGCATGTTAAAACATTTAATGTAACATAAGTCCATAACTCCACGGCGTGCATATTTGAATGATTTTAAAATATTTTTATCTTATAGCAGGGCTCTCTCGGGGCTTAAGTGCACTATTGCAAATTTTTATATAATATAGAGGCATATAAGTGACCACAGCTTCAAAAACAAGCCCAGTATTATTTGACTATATATTATCATCAGTAATATTTACCAATAAATTACCTTCACCCTATTAAACTGAAAACACAAAAATGATCAAACAACAACCAAGCGGGGGCACGGACTGTCCACTCATCTTCAATCAAAATTATATATCCGAAACTGTTCGTATTGGTATAGGCTTACTTGTTTTTATTAGCCCGTGATAATTAATAGATTACAAAAACATTGTAAAATAATTTTAATAATATTTTTTTTAAAAATCACCTTATAAAATAAAGCCATCGCACTCATTTATTACGTCTACTACGTCGCTTGGTTTACAGTATCACACGCATAGACATCATATAGAGAGAAATTGTGTGTGTTACAAATCATTATACTTCAACTTATTAAAATATCTTATTTTACTGTAACTATCTGTTTCTGATTCTTTATTATATTTATAGTGTGTGATTTATAAATATCCTACCTCACATATTTTGATTTAGGACGTCTGGTCACTTTATATCTTATTATCAGGATATAATGTAGGCCTAACTGTTAAGCCTATTATGAATATTAAAATACGCTGAACCATGTGTCCTGTATCATAGCTGCATGAATGACCTTTGCAGCAAAAAACCCGCGTCAAAATCAGTTAGATATTCCGTGAGGTATGATTAATTAAATGCGCTGACAGCTCAATGCACCTGCCAAACAGGTTACACTGAGTGGAGCTGGCGACCGATCCAAGATGGCGTCTCCGCGACTTCATGTTGAATGTGGCGTAGAGGGGGCGGAATCGGAATGATTGACAAATTACGCAATAATTATATCATTGCAATGATTGGCTACTGTGAGCACACAGCGTGTCAATCAATGCATTGCAGAATACAGAGAGCATAAATGTAAAGAAACGAATTTGCTTGTCAGATTTTCCTAACGAGCTATTTTTAAATAAGACCCAAAAGACTGCAGCTCGGGATTTTTTTTCCACGCAATTTAACAAAAAATAAAAATAACTCAGGTTACAGGTGTTATTAGATGGGAAGAGTAAGACATGTTCTTACATTATTTAACCCCATAACTTGTCATGCTTAATGATGTCATTTATGGATTTAATTCCCGCCCTTAAATAATAAATGGCACTTATTCATTGGTCTGCTAAATCAATACTCATTCAGTAGTGAGATTGTGAAGGTGGGTAGGCTCTCAGCTTAATCAGTTTTTTTTTTTTTTTTCTGTTTTAGGGGCTGATTGATTAATTGAATTTGTGTGGATTTGTTACACAGATACAGCTACAATCAAAAAAAAAAAAAAGTTTTATTCAAATTGGATTGGTAAGAGCTCATTTTTTTCTTTATTGCAAACCAGTGCAAGTTAATATTACTTGAAGGTCAATCTTTTTATGCTTTCCTCTTATTTCAATATGTAGAAGCAAGTCATAAAGCCAATGAAAATTACAAAGTGTTTGTGAGAATGAGATTGATGTTGAGTTGTGACTTGTCACACTCATGCAGGTGTTAGTAATACGCCAGAGTTTCTTAATTAGAAGCTGCTGCTTACTCCTGCCAGTCCTGGAGGTGTTGGTGTGAATGTGTCTGTTTAGTTGAGGTGAACAATTTGGCAAAAACATCTGTGATTCTGAATGTGAATACATTCCTAACTTTGAAGTTTTCTCTGATTTTATTATCTTCATTCCTTTCTTGCCACGTGTCTTGCAACCCATTTTCATGAGAAAACGTACAAGGTGGCGAATTCACATGAATTTGCATGATTTTATTTGATTGTTTATTTATTTGTTTATTTTTTTAAAGCAAGAAGCTCCTCCACTGTCCCCACCTTAAAATCTAAACATCAGTTTGGGAGTAGGCATACAAATTTGCTGCAGTTGTCCACCAATCTGAATACATGATGAGGCTATTTTTTTTCTGTATAGGGTGATTTACACTCTCAGCAACTCTTGGGATGCATGATGTAAATTCATACAGTTAACAAATCCATATTAGAGTAATTTCTTCCTTTTTTTATTATAAAAATTTGCCAGTGTTTACTGATTTTGGCTAATTTGTGCAGGCTAATTTTTTTTCACATTTAGATTACTTTTGCTGTCATCTAATGCTCACTTAAAGTTAGTTTTTAAAACTGTAAATTACACTTGTAGCAAATTACTAATGAAAATGATTAATTTTAGTTTTAGTGTTTTGATTAATGTATTTAGACCAGTGCATCTGACCTTTTTATATGATTTCATTATTATATTGCACATCTTAATTTTTTGTGTTTCACAACATTGAAAATAATGATAATATTATGTAAATGTAAATCATTTATACATGTGTTGTGGACCCCAGGAAGTTTGCAGAAGCCGTCTTGCCCGAGTTGAGAATCACTGATTTAAACAAAGTTATGTAGAATTTTACTATTACCCATTTCTAGGTTTTTGGCTATAAAAATGAAAAAAATAAAAATATTATCTGCCATAGTTTCTCTGTGACTCTAAACGATCCCCCTTTAAATCTTAAAATGTACATTTTGGGGGACATTTTCTTTTTATTTATTATTATTATATGTTAAGATTTTTTATATATATTATATATATTAATTATGTTTTTATTTACATTTGCGTGACAAACTGTTTTGGTATCTATGTTGGGTCACCACTTGATTTCCTAAGTAAAGCCCTGAAGCACAACATGTTGAGAACAACCAATCTAGAATAAGGCATTAGAGTGGACTGTCCAATTAAAAATTTCCATTCTGTAATTTCTTTGTTTATTAAAACCCTGTGGCGCATAAAGCTCAGACTGAATATATTGAAATGGCCCTGATGCATATGACTGTAATAATTCAACTCAGAATTGAATCACTAAAGGAGACCTAAGACGCTTCTTTAAACTCTTATCTAAAAATACCCACAACGGTCATGTAATATCCGATGATTCTTGTTCATGCTGAGAATAGACATTAGAAGTAATGCCACAGGTCAGATCCGGGTTTCCTGCAATCTGGCTTCTGCAAACCACTATCACAGAAACATCTCAGACAGCTGAGATTGGGATCAATAACACTCCTGTTGTAAACAAAGCTGCTGTGCTTCCCATTGCCCATGAGTTGCCCTGCTATATCAAGGCAGCTGGGGATACTTCAAACCTTTATATACCGGTTTTTTCATCATCCTCTAAATCTCAGAAGGAAGATGACACAGTTGGATAAACTAAAAGGTGTGCATCTGTAAAGGGCTTGTGTTTTTTATTTATTTATTTTTATTACCAAGAGATCTGAAAGTGCTGTCTGCATTGGTTGTTTGTCCATACAGGAAAAGGGGACATATTCCCAGTCTTATTGTCTCTTGTTTGCTGGAGCATTAAAAGCTGTGACTCATTGCCAGACCTGAGTATATCGATCCCATCACACTCAGATGATGTGTGGCTCTTCCCCGAGCACCAGAAAGGTTCATTCAGAAGTGTTGAATCCAAGGGCTAAGATGCATAATGCGTATATTCAAGGTTATTTGTGCAGGCTGAACAATGCACTGAAATTAAAGTTAATTGCTGAAAAAAAAAAATCTGGACAAACAGTAGACTAAATATACATTTAAAAAAATATTAGGATTAAAAAAGCTTATTATTAATATTGTAATATTTTTCTTTTGTATAATATCATCCCATTTACACTGTAAACAAATGAGGATTATCTCATGAATTATACTTTTTGGCTCAGTCAGTTTTTCTGGATGTACATCAAAATACTAAAGATCTGTCTACTACTTTTATCATGACTTTATGTTTCTGTTTACCCATTGTTTCTGTTTTAGCCATTTTTTTTATTTCCAAAAATCTTTGGCAAATAATTTTGATGAGCCCCTAATTAAGTTTTATAAATGTTTTTTTTTTTTAAATAAACAAGAAATGGAAGTCATTGCTCCATTGTAAACACATTTTTTAAACACAATGTTTTATTTACTATTTTATCCACCTTCACATTAGAGCCTTAATTATTGTCTTCTTAATTATAAACTTAATTATAAGCACACTGGTGCAAACAGTTGTACTGTTTACTGCACTTTCACATTCTTCTTGTTATTTATTTAGTGGTTAATGAGATGGAAGTCTTGCACATTCACAGAAAACAGCTTACTTCACTTTAAAAATAAGGTGAAGCATGTAATTTTTTGCATTGTATTTTTTATTTTTTTGCCCCATTGGTTAGCCAAAATGAAGGCTCCGCCCCAAACTAACGGTATTGGTTTAGCCTATTGCTATATTAGGCTGATCAGAATGTTGAAACAAACCTGAGAAATGTTTTTGATAGACTCCTTTTTGGAGAAGTCAAAAAAAAAAAAAATTATGCCGTCAAACCATTTCATGAATTTATGATGTAACATTTGCACACCAGACATTAACGTTAGAGGGAGGGACTAATGTGAGTCTGCAGGTGGCTCGTCTTAAGATAAGACCATGACTGTAGTTCAAACAGCTTCACATTTATCAATTCCCAAACTGACGTTTTCATAGCGACAGATAACTACAGGTCACCAGACATCTTGCCGCTTCTCTGCTCCACTCCTGCCTTGATGAAAAGCCAACAGCAAATGAATTTACACCTTGATGAATAATATACAAAGCACCCATCAAAGTTCTTGTTTATCTCTGAAATGTGTGACGTAATGCATGTTTATCATTCAGTCTGTTTCTCTCACTTAGTCATCGTCTTCTTCTCTTTCTTCTCATTAAACAGAAGCCTTTGGTCCAAGCAGTGACTTTGGGTATAGACCGTGTTTGTTTTCTTCATTCTATGCTCTGTGGTGTGAAATTTTAAGTACTTTCTTTTTCACCTCTGCTCATCCCCGTCCACTGGGCTTTTTCAAAATTCATGTCGAAATAATTATGCTCTGTTCCTCGATGTGTGATTCTGTGTAACGCAAGTGTGAAAAGGGTTTTTTTTTCAGTATTTTTTAGGTTAATAAAAGATTGCCATATAAGCTACATCCTTCTTTAAACACACTCAGCAGGTGTGTACACATCTTTGTGTGTATTTGGGTCAGGTTTTGCCTGTGTAACAGACTGGCCAGAAAAACAGCTTTATAAACCCACAAAATAATGTCGTTGAAATTAAAAAAATTTAGGGGATAAAAAATATATGATATGATCTATATATCTATGTTCTTTCCATTTATCTGATATTATGTGTGTCTGTTGTTCTGTTTTTAGACAAACTTTGCTTTTGTACTAGTTACATAATTTTTATACTTCCTACAGTCCAGTTTTGAATTTTATAATTCTGTGTCCTTTTTTTATTATTTTTTACCTCAGTTCAATTCATTTTGAATAAATAAAAAAAATCAGTGCATTCTCAATTCAACTCTGAATGTAAAAATGCAGAAAGGTTTCTCTAAGGGATAATAGATTAAAAAACATATGATTAGCTCACTTTAAAACAATAGAAGTCACCCCTTGTTCTCTCTCTCTCTCTCTCTCTCTCTCTGTGGGGATTCTCTCTCATCTTGGTCATTAATGGAGACAGATGCCTGTAATGGGCTGTGGAAATGGACACAGATGCATCACTAAACAAAGTTGCACATCATAGTCATGAAAAAGCACAGAGGGACTTCTTTAAACATGAATAATGACTGCTGAGCACCCTCTCTTTTTGACCTCCAGTTTCTATAATACCATCGAGGACAGAGTGAATACAGTACATCCACCTTGTTCCCTGTTTCCCTCCTCAGTCATTATTAGGCATTAAAGTTCTTGAGGAGGTGACTAAGCAAGTGTGCGACTGGGACTTTGCGGTAAGGGTGGGATGTGTGTTTGTTGCGGGGGGCCTCCATGCTCCGGGTGAACTGATGATTAATGGTCCAGCGACTTAGACTGTTGTTGATGTTACTGTATTACCACACACCCTGCTCAGCTGAACATGAGAGCAACTCATCAAAACCTCTTAATGCCCCATCAAGTAATGATGGATTCATCTATGGATTTTCTGTCACTTAAATTTGAGCTATAAAATTAAGCTCAGCGTGTCTGAGTTATCTGAATATCGGATTCTTAAAGGGGTAGGATGAAGTTAAGATGTTCTGGGTAACACAAAAGCAGATATTTTAAATAATTTTTTATTAATAATTTCAAAAATAATCGATACCCTGGGACCACTATACATTTTCACTGAATGGAAAAGCAAGGTGAACATCGTCAAAATATTTCATTTTGTGTTCCACTGCAGAAAAAAAAACTTCAGCATGAGTTACAAAGAGTTCATTTTTCTTTTTATTTACCTTTTTTGATGAACTATCCCTTTAAGTTCAATTTTTCAGACTGGGAATGATTTCCCCCACAGTCGCAAGAGAGGAATTTGAAGTAGATCAAACTTTGATGTTTTGTGACTCATACTTTGGTGAGTCTGTGTCACCTCACCTTGGCCGCCTGTTTCCCGACCCTACTCATAATGGTGATTTATGTATGTGCTTACTCTTTTCTCCTACAATAATTGACAATGTGATGAATGGCTTTGGAAAAGAAGGCAAGGCGCTCCAGCAGAACGGTAGTTTGTTCTTCTTGACTAGGAAGCAGACTCCAATGTCCTTTAAAAAGTGAGTTGCATTCATTTGCAGATAGCTTAGAATGGACAATCAGTGGCTGACAGCACGGCAGATTTTTATTTAGTCAAATCAAAACTTAAAAGGCACATAAACCAAAAAAAAAAAGGAAAAAGGGACTGTTGAAATAATTAAGTCATTATAATTGAAAAAAACTGACACATAACACTTTAACTGTGACCTCCAAAAAGAACATTTTCTCAAAATGAACTAATTTAACTTTTCTAAATCATTTCTATGAGGTTCATGGCTAAAGAAAATGATAACCTTTCTACACAGAGGAAACTTTAATGCTTTTGAATGTAGCTTATTGGTGCCTGTTGAACCACATGTGTGAAGGATCACTCATTGCTGTCACTTTTGATCATTATTGAATTTTCTTCAAGGCTGGCACTGTCATTATAGGAAAATCGTTCCAGTATTTTTTTCTGGAGAGACCAGAACAAAAATGTATCAGTCACTTTGAATAAAAATGTCTGTAAAATGACAAGTATATATAAGAGAGCTGAGATTCAATGTCTGATGCCTCTGAAACATTTATTTTGCAGACACACACACTCACCATCTGTCTTGCCAGATATGTTGCAGTGCCATTAGACATAACATATTCACTGTCATATTAGTGTCATGTCTTCTTCATACCTTAGAAAGGTAGAATGGGCCACTGTTCTATATGTCTCTATATGAAAAATGAGCCTAAAGCATGCAGGAATGCTGCATTAAATGCTTTCTATATGGTAACAAATGGACATTTTCGAAAGTGACTGGCATGCTAAAACTCTCTGGAGCACATTCAATAGCACTTGTGCCACTTTGTATGCAGTATTTAAACTTAAAAACCTGCATTTTGTTTACTATCCACCAGCATTCCAGTTTAACCCTATGATAAATTACTGAAATAATGAATATTCCAGGTTAAGCTCCAGCTCAATAAACAGCATTTTTTTGCATTTTTTCTTTTTGAGCGCACATTTTGTTGTAGACATGATGGAAAATATGAGCTGAACACACTGGAGAGAACAGAGAAGTGTTTATCCGCTGAATGGCAGAATGTTTGACTGCACAGTTGTTCTTAGTTAAAATTGTCATGGCTGCACATGTTAATGTCAATGGCTACTTCTGTCTTTTCTCATGTCATGTCATTGACCTGTGAATTGGCAGAAGTGATTGTCTGTATGTCTAAAGAACGTTTGTCATACAGTACACTCCTGGTACGGATTAACTTGATTTCAGAAAAGAACAAATTAAGTTAACAAAAATTTAATTTAATACATCTTTCCTCACTGCCGTAGAGTATATTATGCTATATGTAAAGCATTATGTAATGTGTGGATTTGTCCACAATTTGTCATCTACAACAAACTCAGAAATCAGAAAAGATACCCCCACCCCCCAACACTTCGTTTTATTTTATTTTATTATTTTCAGATAAACATTGAGTGAGAACAATGTGAGGCATGACTTCTAGCTCAGTTTAGAGACACATTCAAGTAAACAAATCTTCAAGTTGCCTCCCCATATTAGTGTGTAAAAAGTCACAGTTAAACCCATATTCCCACACTGGAGATATTAACCCATCACCCATTTTACTATACACGCATACATGTACATTTCTTGACAAATGATACACTAAATCTGTAACACTTTATGAAGACAGACAGGGTGTAAAACAGGAGCTGAAGTGAAGGTATCAGCTGGTGCTGTGATTAATTCCCAATGGCTTTGGACAAGAGCGGCACCGACTGCATAGTTGACATAGCTGAGAAGAACATGATTAATGGTGCAAATGGCATCCTTTTGACCTCTCATACTTCTCTTTACCATTATTCCCCCAGTCAAATCTCCTCCGGTCCGGGCCCGTATACCCCCAGGGGAACCAGGGTAAATGGAAGCAGATGACTCCCTACTCTGTGCTGTAGGTTTGTGCCTGAAAGTGATTTCCTGTGTCTGGATGGAAGTGATAAGTATCTACACTGTAATTACACTGGCATTAGATCTGTGATTCATTCTGATTTCAGAAGTGAATTCTGTTGGAAATTCAGTTTTGATTCTGGTTATAAAAATGAACTCTGGTAGTATTGACTGGAGTTAGAATAGGAGTGACAACCCTATTTAGCTTCAGTGTGTATGTGGGACTTGTGGGGTTACCAGGTTCTTGGCCTTCTGAATGTCACATATAAACCTCATTAATTTTTTCCCCTATATATATATATATAGGGAGCTTTATTTTATGGTTCATGTCGAGTTGCCATCTATAGGTGATTGAGTGTGTTTTATCATAGCTGCAGACTCATGAACAAAGCTTTCATATCAGCCATAACACTCGACCTTTCCATTTCTTCAATTATAGCAATGCTATGTTTATGTCTGAGGGTGAATACAAAACAGAGGCAACCTGTAAAGCTGGCATGATGCTTATGTGTCATCTGTACATGTGTTCCGGTTAATGAGAGATGGAAGAAGATAGTCAAGATATATAAAACAAATCCCTCTCTGATTGTAAGGCCTCTTCACCTTTCTCATGTCCACCCATATGACCTAATCAGACCTCATTATCATGACTTTGGCCGACACACTCCACGCTGAGGAAACTCGATATACAGCAGGCTCCCAGCTGATAGCACACGAGATGGATTTCATATCACATTAGACAGAACAGTCCTGGCGTGATGAAAAAGTGAACGATTTTGGTGAAAATCAGGCAGTGTGAGGAGGGGACATGTCCCTCTGTTCTTCTTTGACTTGAACGGTTAGTTTTGCTTATTGACTATTAAAAAACATTGTTAATTTGCTCTCTCTGATTTTGAGAGCAAGTTTTTCATTGCTCTGGGCTGTTGTGCAATCAAGGATAAGCCTCTGGTGTTCTCATGTCGACACTGTCAAAAACATTTTTTGCTTGGTATCTAGTTGAAACCCTAACCTAACTAAATCCCATCTACTCCTGTTGGGTTTCTTATGGGTAATCTCTTCAGTTGATTTCCATCTTCTCTTTCTCTCCTTTCTCGTGGCCCTTTTTCTGCCCTGTTATTCTGAGCCTGTGCATGCAAAGGAACATTTCAGTGTACTTTGAAACCCTGTCACAATTCACTGAGGGACTACTGAAAGAGACCATCTTGAGATATAAAGCAGTGTTGATGGAAATTTGTTGCGACAGTCGCTATTCACACATACAATGCACTTAAGAAATGGAGACGTGGCTTGTTGGTTTGTTGCAAAGACCCATGGGATGATTGGCATACTGAAACATAGTTTAGAAAGATGATGTTTAGGCTTGTCATTGACCTTTGGCAGCAACTTCCTTAGTCTTCTCAAGGTTGTGGACAAGCTTTACCAGTCAGGAATCACTTTGATAGCACTGAAAAACATGTCAAATGTACTGAAAAATAGCTGATATTTTAAAATTCTATGCTATTTTGAATAATATAAATGATAAATAAATCAAACTTAAATCAGCGGTTTTAGATCCTATTGAATTCAGTTATCACAACATTACAATATGCAGTATGACAATGAAAATGGATACTGAATTGTGGATTACAGTTTACATTTAACAGTGTCACATGATCCTTCTGATATGCTGAATTGGTGCACAAGAAACATTTCTCATAAGTGTTGAAATTGTGATTTTTGAAGAATTGGAAATAGCAGTTATTAAGACTAAATGCTATACTGTATAAATAGAACACAAACTTAAAATAGCCTTTTTTAAATGCTGCAAGTGAATTCATGTGGCACTGTGCATTGACATGTGCACTGTGAAAAATGTATGTTCATTTGTAGATTATAGAATTACATTTAACAGTTTTGCTAAATTAGTTTTTAAAGATTAACATTAAGTGAGCATCAGATGATGGCATATGTAATCAACTGTAAAAATAAAATAAAATAATATAGAAAAAAGATAAAACTAAATTTATAAAATAATTAAATACATTTAAAACATCTGTAATATTGGACAATAACCAATGATACCAATACATTGTGCATTTCTAGCGATATCCATTTCCAGTCCATTCCTGTCTGTAGGTGCTTGGATGTTTTTTTTTTGTTTTCTCATACTTGTATCACTCTCATTATCAGGCTCCTGTGGATTTGATTTGTGCTTGAATGAATGTACACCATGTTCATGTGTGTGGAGAATAAGCTAATCAAGACGACAAGACCAAAGCAAATCCCACTCTATCCTGAGGACTCTTCACCTCACTCATGTCCACTCATATGAACTAATCAGACTTCATAATTATGACCTTGAACGGCGCACCGCACACAGAGCAAATTCAATAAACTGCAGCCTCCCAGCTGAGAGCCCACTGGAGGAATGGATTAGTTTTATAATGGTGTTGCCATCCCAGTATTATGAGAAAAAAATGTTTTGACTAGGACATTGTGGAAGGGACAAATGATGAAAACATATCCATATAATGACTGAGTAATTCCACTGCTTTTTACCCCAGTGTCACTGGTTCAGTCAAACTCTCTTTCAGCTGATATAGGCTGATGTTCAGTGGCAAGTAAGATCAGGATTAAATCTTTAGAGGTAAGGCTGAAATGTGTTTTGAAAATGAGTTTTACAACCTTTTCACTACCTTTCAAAAAACTGTAGTCAGTAAGATTTTGTGAAATATTATTACAGTTTTAAAATTTTAAATAACAGTTTTCTGATGTCCTATCATTCTGATATGCTGATTTGATGCTCAATTAACATTTCCTGTTATCAATGTTGAAAACAGATGTGCTGCTTATATTTTTGTGGAAAACATAATACATTTTTTAAAAGATTTTGCATTAATGTAAAAATTGTTACTGTCCCTTTTGATCAATTTAATGTATCCTCACAAAAAAAAAAAAAAAAAACAGTTTGAACGGTATACTGTTTATATGTTTGTATTTTTCATTAAAATATCTTTTGAATTAAGAAGCCCATAAACTGACCCCATAATTATATTACACAAACTGTACAATAAGAGTCCAGGTTCGGATGAAAATTAAACCAACACTGATTTTAGACGGTTGGATGTAGGTAATAAAGAGAAGTCATGGGCTTGACGAAAATCAAACTTTTGCTGATCAGCACTATGAAATGCTGTACACCACAAGTTATTCTTCCCTCAGGAAACCGTAAAAAGGAAAGCAGGGGAAAAAGCAGCACCCCCTCTGTGCTGCTCATGGGCCATTTTGAGCCCTGAACAATTCTTTTAATCAAGCATTCTTTTATCTTCCACCAGAGGAGCTAGAGATCTGGAATTTCACAATGGCATTATGGCAAGAAACCTGACTTTGCTTAAATCCTTTTTTAGGATTCAATTCAGAGCTTCAAAGGGATTCTTGATGTATCAGACACCATTAATTAAAGCAGGATACAGGGCATGTACCTCTTTTGTGTAGCACAGTCCACTTAGATGTTCTTCCACTTTTCTTGAAAACATTCCTGATGAATTTTGGCCCTCATAAGTGCTACAAGACACAATTAAGTCCCACATCAATAGAATTGATCGTGGAGCAATTCTCTGATGCCCCTTGTGTAGAAAGATAGATAAATATGGGAGAAAATTGCTTTCCTGACCTCTCACCTGTCAAAAAGAATCCATGTGAAGAGATAAATAGTCTTTTCCTTAATCCTCATTGACCAGATCGTTTTTAGTCAAATTTTAAAGATCGTGATGGTTCTACTAAAGTTGGATGAATGAGTATTGCTATTTTGAGTACTTGTTTAATGAAAATGAATAACTTTAATATCTCTTGACTATTATTGTGAGAACATCTTTGATTGCCAGAATTTCAGGTGTTTTATCTTTACTAGGAAATGGCTGAAAAAAAATTATTAATATTTTTCAGGTCCAAACTTACTGCAAGAGGTTTTTTTTTTTTTTTTGGTCTTTAGTATGCACATGTGAACATATTTTTTTATTTATATTTGTTTACTTTTCTACAGCCCAAAATAGTTTAACTGACATCTATGAATAAGATGAGAGACAATTAGTCAACCATTGGAGTGTATTTTTCAAGAGACTCTGACCTGACATTATTTATGTATTTATTTATTTAGTGTACTAGTTTCCATGGTGTAAAAAACTCTGTTAACCTATTCAAGTTATAAATATTAGCCTGACTTCATTAAGTATTTTAAGGTTACAAGAAGTAATAAATACCTCCTTATTTCTACATTTCTACTTTTTGTGTATAGATTCCAGTACCTACTTAGATTTAACCCTTAATTTGCATATCTGCATTTTGATGAATTAACAAGGAATCATTTTAAGGGTGAAAAACGAACTAGGAGAGAGTGCTGTGGTTTGAGACGTAGACGTCAGCTAGGCGGGGGGTAATAAAAACTCCCATTCATCCCGAGGAGGGGCATAATTGGCTTGACCACATCTTGAAACCTGTTCTAGAATATATGAGGCAATCATGTGTTTCTGCGTTATGCGTTTGGTAGACTCCAGTCCCACAGAAATAATGGGTTAGAAAACTCTACAAACCTGATGGATAACACTGACTTTACAAAGCACAGACTCTCGTTTCAAAACCAAACTGATTAAACCATAAACCATAATTAATGGTGCAATGATTGAGTCCAACGTGAGTCTGAGTTGCGCGTGGTGCGCTGGAGGAGATGACGGGAGCAGCGCGCACTCGGATGAGAATCACATAGAGCACAATCTGAGTCCGACCGGACACTTGGTGGTCGCCGTGTGCCTTGGATTCATCGGAACTTTCGGGTTTCTCAACAACACGCTCGTTCTCGTCCTGTTCTGTCGCTACAAGATGCTGCGCTCGCCCATGAACTATCTTCTGATGAGCATCTCAGTGAGTGATCTGCTGGTGTGCGTCCTCGGCACCCCGTTCAGCTTCGCCGCCAGCACGCAGGGCCGGTGGCTCATCGGACGCGCGGGATGCGTGTGGTATGGCTTTATCAATTCATTCCTCGGTAAGTCTGTATGTTAACAGCAGTGTCGTTAAACAATTGAAGTAGGCTTCGAAGGCACCTGTATTGGCACTTTTGAATCGCACCTCGCATGCGCAGCCACAATGTAAAACGTTTTTACCGGTTAAAATGTTGTTTGAGAGTTAGATGTGTAATAAGAACCTTAACGTTCTGCGTTCTGCTACTTGCAGCTCGTCGGACCTGTTATTACGCCGTCATCAAAACGTTTGTCTTTCAAAGTGAACAGATATCAGTATCATCAAACATTGATATAAAAAGAGAGATAAATATAATCTAAAAAATAACAGATAAAATATATTTTTTATATATTTCATCATACTAACTAGACATTAACTTTAATTGACTTCAGAATTAAGCACGTTGTTTGCACATTTAGATTTATCATTTAATTTTGAAAGCTTTGCAGTATATGTTGTTAACCCCCTAAATAAAAGTTGCCACAAACGATGCAGGTCGGGTTTTGTTAGCACAATATCCCAAAATGCACTGTACAGTTCACATGAACTATAAACCTCATAGGTGACTAATCCAACATATAGGCTTTGTTTACACATTATATGAAGGCAGGACTTTCATCAATCAGTTTGATGGATGTTGTCTTGTTGACATTTTAAACTCCTTGTCCTGGGTATGTTTTAGATTGTGAAACATGTGTTGTGTTTCTGGAAATGTGCCATAGTAAAATTAATGTATTCTTTGCTGACTACAGACCAAAGAGAGAGAGAGAGAGAGAGAGAGAGAGAGAGAAATGCTCAAATGTACACAAAAAGTCTAACCCACTAAAATTTTAAACTTGCCAAAGTTACTGCCTACAGAAATAAGTTAATCACACTTTTTAAGCCACTATGAATTTATTTACTGATGACAAAAATTAAGGTGTAACTAACTATTTAATGAAAACTCAATAAATAAATAAAAATGACAAATTATTGGAAACAAAGATAATGAAAACTTTTTTTTTTTTACAGTGTAAAATTGAAAATATCCGTATGTGCATAATCAGAAAGGTATTAAATAAACACACCAGGGCAGGGGTGTATTCTTCTCCTGATTAGGGTTTAGCGCTCAACCTGAAGGCAAGGAGAGCTGTGTAGGGAAATAAGATGTGTGCTGTCCTGTACTTGACCCATAACATCCACTCTGTAATGGGGCAGAGTGTAGTGTACAGGTGTAGTGTTTCCAGTGAGTAGAATAGCTGTTCTGTTGTTAATTAACAGGTGTTACTTTTCTGGTGCCAGCAGCCGTTAAGATCAAATGGGTCTTTGTGATTATATGACAACAGATTTTAACATCAATGCTTTAGAACTCTTATATAACCTAGTTGGTAAATAAAAAATGTTGTTGATGCATTATAATGGTCAAAACCTGAAATACTGGTCAGGGTCCCTTGCTGAACAAAGCTATAGGAATCACCATTGGTTCAATAAATCCATGCTTACAGGAGAACTAAGATTGCTTTTATGGAGAAAACCTCTGTAATTGGTTCCAGTCTGTGAAAGACGGATGGCAACTCATGTCATTCCTTTCAAAAGGCACATTACTTGCTTTCCTGTTTAGCTGTCATCAGGAACTGCCATGTACTTTACATGATATAAGTTGCTTCTTTACTCATTAACAATGTCTAAAGCCATTATGATGCTAATTGTAAGCTGTGGACTATACACTTGTTTCACTGATTACTGCTATCTCCCTCAAATGAATTACACCGATAAAGTGCTAACAATGCTGATATTTACAAGACAAAAAAAATGTAAGCCTTTATTCTTTGAACCAGCTGTGAATGGTACAGAACAGCTACATTGTCAGGCTCATTGAGATATAACTTCATCCAGACATGGTACACATTTTCAGTGCAGATTTTACATAAGCTACACACTCACATCAGGCATAGAAAGAGGTGATTGCCAGCATGGCAGGATTTTGGGAGATGGAAAATGCAAGCACATCCATTTTGTCTTTCTTTGCTTAAAGTTTAGGGATTTCTGATCTGCAAATTTAAATAGCCCAAAAAAAAAAAAACCTGAGGAGTCACAGATTGGCCTTTTAGCTTAATTTAAAAACTTTAACTTAAACCCTGTCTGGTTTGTAGTGTCGCACAGTCCCTATTTCACTGCTCAAAGCCCAATGTGACTGCATTTTTAGTTAATTATTAAATAAGGGAGCGTCATCATTTTTTTAATCTTTTTTTTTCAACTATTAAAAGACAGATTTACAGTCTTATGAGGACTGATTGGCAAACATCCTGAATGGTGAACTACACAATACACATGCAGAAACTGTTTGTGCATCTGGTAATGTGATTTTTTTGTGTCCTTGTGCATTTGGCAAAACCAAACAAACTCAGGGGAATATTAAAATACCACACCTGAAATTGAAGGCAGCTGTGTTTGACTGCAAGGTCTCTCAAATAACAAGGGATTGTGTATTAGTAAAATCATGCCAAAATATATTGCAAAATAGTGCCAAGTAAGGGTGTAAATGTGCTGTTATAAGAAACCAAGAGTTCAACTGTAAAAACTACTTTTAATATGTAAACACTAAAACAGGTTTTCTGAAGAGGAAGTGGGTTAGATGATTTGTAATAGTAGATTGAAAAGAATTGTTGTGGGATTAATTTAAAGGAATAGTTTATTCTCATTCTCACGGCACCCATTCACTCCAGAGGATCAATTGGTGAGCAAGTGATGTAATGCTAAATTTCTCCAAATCTGTTCAGATGAAGGAAAAAACTAATCTACATCTTGGATGGCATGAGGGTGAGTACATTTTCAGCATATTTTCATTTTTGGGTGAACTATTCCTTTAAAAAAAAAATCACTCAGAAAGAGCTAAATGTCACAATTACGAAGAAACAGAAAGTAGCACATTAAATTAAACATGACATTTTAAAGTATAAATACTTTCTCGTAAAAATGCTTCAATAATCTTTATTTACAACTTTGAAAAACATTTTCACAGTTTAGAAAAGCAGGTCCTTACTAATGGCACATATTATTGAATAAACATTTGGTGTAGGATTTAATTTGATACAATTTCCCTCAGAAACTGCTGGTAAATTTCACAAATAACTGCAAAGAAACCCAATTAACAGTTTGAATTAAACATGATGTTTTAAAGTAAAAAGACTCAACATTTTCTAGTAAAACGTTATCCAATTATCTTAATTTCCAACTTAGAAAAATATTTTTTTACAGTGTCAGAGTGTATCGAATTCGAAATTTAAGCAAGGTAAACCCACAGCACTGAGCATGCTGTATATTTACATTTATGCGTTAAGCAGATGCTTTTATCCAAAGCGACTTAAAGTGCATTCAAGCTACACATTTTTTTTGCCAGTATGTGTGTTTCCTGGGAATCGAACCCTCAACCTTTTGCGCTGCTAACACAATGCTACAGGAACACTTTTGCACTTCTGCAGTACATCCAATAAAACTGCAGATTTGGCCTTTTACTCAACGTAAACCAACCTTTATTACAAAGGTAATAAGATCTGTAAGCAACCCAGAAAGCAGCTATTACTCATAGCAGCACGTTGTGCTGTCTTTGTATCTCTCTTTGTTTGTACAGGCGTCGTGTCTCTAATCTCTCTGGCGGTGCTCTCATACGAGCGCTACTGCACCATGATGGGGGCTACGCAGGCCGACTCTACCAATTACAGAAAGGTGGCCATGGGTGTTGCCTTTGCCTGGATATATTCCATTATTTGGACTCTTCCACCACTGTTTGGATGGAGCTGCTATGGTCCGGAGGGCCCTGGCACCACCTGCAGCGTCAACTGGGCCGCCAGGACAGCCAACAACGTGTCTTACATCATCTGTCTATTTATCTTCTGCCTTATTCTCCCTTTTATGGTGATTGTCTACAGCTATGGCAGACTCCTTCAGGTTATCACACAGGTAGGTGTCACAACCACCACTGTCTACTACAGCTGATGAGTTATTGATTTCAGAGAAGCTTTATGCCTCATATTACAAACCATACGCCTGGTTTACTTGGCTTTGGATGCATTTCTTGAGTACTGGTTGCACAATAAATTAAATAAATTATGAATTAAGAGTTTTTTTCTTTGGTTGAACCCAAAAGAAGATATTTTGTAGAATATTGGTTATCAAACAGTTGATGGCAGCATTTACTTCCATAGCATATTGTTCCATAAATATTATTATTTTATTATATACATTGGACTTAATAAATATTGTGCCTAATTTACAAAAAATATAACATTTTCATAGTGAATTTCCCCCTTCTAGAAGCAACAGAAGCGTAGATCAAGGCACCATGAAATGTGTGCAATACAATACAATACAATAGCAGGGAAAAACTGTCCTTGACTCCCTCTCGTTACATTGCAGCTTGTTATTGTAACAGAAAATGCAGCAAATTATTTATGCAACCTGCCACAAGAGAAACAATTACCTGGACTTCAAATTCAACTTCAATTAGCTTAATATTCACAAATCATTATTCACAATGACCTTTTTGCACCATTAATTAACAAAACCACTCTGCAGTCCTCTCTCTACATGTGGTTCAAATTAAAAACAGTTTGAATAGGTTGGCTCACGGCAGTTTGTCTGTGTTCCTCTATCATTTCCACTTTACCAGAGGAAGCTAGTTTAATTCTTTTTCGAACGCTTGCTCCAGAGATGTCCTGTGCTGTCAGGTGATCAGCATCTGCAGTCAGCAACAATTAAAAAGTGTACTCAGTGTTTTGCACAAAACATTTTGCATGCAAATTAAGCACCGTATTATGTTGGGAATGGAGCAAATTGTGTCAAAATTTGCATGGAGATGAGAAGAAAACAACATTTCAATGGAGAAGTAGTTTTTATTTGATGTCCCCAGAGTGGGACAATCTTCTGGAGTAAACAAAACACAAATGCTCTCAAAGCTCCCACAATTCCTTTACTTCCTCCCACCCCTTTCAGTATGGGTGAGCTAACAGAGGCCATCAGCTGCTTACATTAAATCCTCTGACACAACAAATAACTTTGATTTGCAACCGAATTACTTTCAATAGCAACAATATCATCTCGCAAGCTCCATCTTCTCTGTGTCTGAACAGACTACAATGTATGAAATAGATGTTTCAGCACTTTTAATAGACTGTGATGTTCCGAGAGAGTTCGTAAATTAAAACATTCATGTTTATGTAAATTAGCCCTGCCTAAAATAGGCCATTGAGGCTTTCAGCACTGGCGGATTCACCTTTTCATTTCACTTCATTCAGCAGCAATTCATTGTCATTGCATTAACATAAGCACTCTCTTTATAAAGGTTTTTTTTTTTCTGTGAAAAAGGCCTGCTGAATCTCATTTTGGTCTGAAGGTCATCTGTAGATCCACAATGAACTGAATGTGATGTTGTGGTTATACTTTATCACGGTAGTGTATATAGGTCAAGACTTAGCGCTAGACATCAATGGTGTGATCTAACCCTCAAATCAAATCAAATCAAATACCCTGCTTCTCTGACACATCCATGCTTGTGTAAGCAGATAACTTTGAGCCTGGGCTTGTGTTGATAGAAGCAGGAACAAAGGGAGGTCTTCTTACCCTGAGTGGAAATCATTTTCAATTAATGGGTTACGATCTCACAAAGGCAGAGAAACGAAAATTAACCTTTAGTAAAGACACCTCACAGGGCTTATGACCTTGCAGTCTCTTTAAGCACATATATATATGAGATGCACTGATTGCAATTTTCCCATTTCTGATTAGTTTTATTTTAACTATTTATTTTTAACTAGTGTGACCTACCATTACAGATTTTTGCAGTACTATAACTGACAGCAAATGCCAACAAAAATTTTCAGTGCAAAAAAAAAAAAATGTACATAATACAATAAATTATTGAACATTACAATTCCCCGAATCTGGACTAAGTTACAGATGTTCTCTCATTTAAACAACTCTCAGCATAAAGTGCTCTGTGACTGAAAAGAGGTAGAAATAAGAAATGAACTGAAAATGAATTCCTGTATATAACAAAACAGATGTAATGAAAAGGGCCTTTTAAAAAAAACAACAACAGGGTTTCAGCACTTCACGTGTAACGGAGGCCAGCGAGTAGTGCTGTGCAGGTAAACATCACTCCCCGATCTCAAGAGACGCACTAGCGACAGACGCTAGTGGCTGTAGCCATTTAGCCTCCTTGTTAGTGCGTCCGCCTCCCATGCCGGAGACCCGAGTTCGAGCCCCGCTCGGAGCGAGTGCGAGGAGCGTCAGAGAGGACCCGGGTGAGAGGGGTTACACACGCTTGAGCTACTGATTAAAAAATAGTAATCATTCCTGTAAACATCCATCGGAGAGGAAAAAGACCACTTTTTGCACTTTCAAGTCATTTGTCATGATTTTATTTTATTTTTTTTACCTTTTCTTGTGTAGTAGCTTTTGTAGTGTAATTATCTAATATGGACCATCTCCATAAAAGTTTACATGCTTCTTTAGAATCAGGTGCATATGCTCAGCTAATGTTGTCAAGATAATTTCCTCGCATTTAAATCAGGCTTCTTTTCCAGTTGGGCAAGCAAAATACTCTCACTCGCCCCTTTAAAAAATCAACTTGTCCTAGACAAGCATTAATCAAACCCTGTGGTGCCCCCATGGTTTACTTTGGCCCTACACGTATTACAGATTGCAAACTTTGTCTTTTTCACTCAGAGTGATGAACTTCCACACCGATGACATATTTACATTCAGATGTGAGCATTGCCGTGATGTCAAAACAGACCGGCTCAGAGTTGGCAAACTTTAATGCAGGTTTGGAAAAAGCGCTACTCCATTGAGTGCTTAAGTGTTCAAGTTTTCTCAAACTTTGCATTTTTGAGCTCACATATACATTACATTAAACAATTTACGACCATTCAAGTAATTTAAACAATCATTAGAAACTTTATTGCCATTGTTACTTTACACTTCATACGATTCGTATGGTTTCTTAGAGAGTGGCATAATGATACCTCGCACAAAATAATTAGCATAATGGTGTCCTGAATATGATAAAATAATTTGATCAAAGGCATTTTTCCTAATCTGCTGCCTTCAATTTATTTGGATGTCATTTAATGCAAACCAATTATAGGCCAATCGTAGCGTGAGATCAGATAACTGAAGCGTTGTTTCCACTGTATTAGAGTGATTGTAGTTCCTCTTCACTGGTACTGAACCACGGGCGCAGAGGCGGAATGCTGATAAGCTTTGAGTATTTTAGACAATTAGCACCCTGTGTGTTTATACGAGATGCAACTCTGACTGTTCGGTGCGGTGGAGTCCTGGGGGGACAGGTGCCAGATATATTCCCCATCCACTCTGCTAAATCTCAAAGGGGTGATAAAAATGCCACATGATGTTATATTACATAGTAACCAGTTCCTCGATTAAGCTGAAGCCTCTTTTTATTTCGCATACATCACAAGCAGTCAATTAGATAATGATTCACACCTTTGTGATCAATAAGACTGCAAACCAGTGCTCAAGCTCTCACTGACATATGCTAGGGTGGATTTGGTAGGCTTTGTGCCTTCGTCCCCCAAAAGTGTCACAGTGTTATATAAATTTGAATGAAGATTTAACAGTTGCATATTTACAGTGCATAGGGCACATACAGTTATCCTCCCAGCTCCTGTCGCTCCACTCAGCCGTTGACTAACCCATCCAAAATGTCACCCAGCAGGGGATCCACTGCCTTCCCAAACACCAGCCTCATTTGCTCAGACACGGCCTGTCTCTTTCTGTAAACTCACACTGTTGGTGGACCGGAGAATACTGGGGAAACGTTGGGTGAAAAACCCAGAGGATTTGCCACAGTAGTTTCCACCATCCTTTGAGACCGAACCATCCGTTTGCACAGAGATCAGCTGGTTAGACGGAACGAGAGAGAGAAACGAAGTTTATATCTGCTGCAAGTCATGTTGCCAGCTCTGAAAAGTGTTGACCTCAAGTGAGGTTTCAAGGAAGAAGTTTTGCAGGTGAAGCATTTTGATTTAATGCAATTGGTTTGGATTAAAGGTTGGAGTTTGGGGCAAATTGGTTAGGATGGTTTTTGTTAGAGTTTACTACTTGCTATAAGTCCTTTCTTTTCTGGACGATATAAAAGTTTGAAAGTAAAAAATCAAAATGCTGCCAAAATCTGCAAACTGCTCTGACTTTCTGGAACTATAGCTTTGACTCACCCAGACTGTACATAGGGGAAAATATCTGTGCAAAATTTGTGTAGTGTATTTCAGCCTTTACTTTTCAAACTGCATGTCTTGAAAGGGATCATTCACCCAAAAAAGAAAATTCTGTCATTCATTTACCTAATTTATGATTATAACTTGATTAGGAGCCTTCAAATGACATTGACAGTCATGTTCAAGTCTTTTTGGAGAATTGCTATTCCAGGTTAAGTGGCCAGATATTGTGAAAGCTGCTTTCATACCCTAAATATGGAAGACATGAGCTTCAAAGACCAATGACAGCTTAATACTTACAGCACTAGTTGGTAGATCTCGACCAGGGGTGTCTAATTCTGCTCCTGGAGGGCCGATTTCCCACTGAGTTTAGCTCCATTCCTAATGAATCTGAACCAAATAATCAAGTTTTTCAGGATTACTGAAAACTTCCAGGCAAGTGTGTTGAGCCAGACTGAAGCTAGCCTCTGAAGGACATTAGCTCTCCAGGAGCAGGATTGGACACCCCTGGCTCTTAGCTAACCTTCTCTTTCCCGGTCTTTCCTCATCCCCTCATTTCAGACAGAACAGACAGCCCTCAAGATGTCAAAAAATTCAGCAAAACTCTGTTGTCACATGTCCCTATTACAGCTACTGCTGAAATGCTACTCTGCACTCCTGAAAGAGAAACTTATGAGGCATGTCTTAAAATGTGCTGCGTTGTCATATTCTATCTTGTGCTATTTAGAGCCGTTTTTGCTGTTGTTGTGGGAATTTTACAGCATTTTTTAAGGTTGGACAGGTGGAATGAATCCTTAGTCCTATAATAAGTCCTGGCGAATGGCCTATATAGAATTTTATGGAGTGGATCTGTGTTCTGGCATTTATTTGTACAATCACAACAGTGTATTTCTATACCACAAGACAATACTTTTCGGAGTTTTTAGAAGCAGAAGTTGTTGTAAACTTCTATAATGGTGAATGGAAATTACAACAAATATATTTTTGCATTCTGATTTGAACCTATAGCAAAAGAAAAACTCTAATATAGCATTTCTATGACATTCCAAAAGTGTGTGTGGGGAGGCTGGGGCAAGAGATTTTGGTGGTCAGAAGAGAAGCATGTAAAATTCATTGTCCCTCCCTCAGCCGTTATATTAGAAACACTCATAGCATTAGTTTTCTGAAATTCTATGTCAACGTTGTATAACACAAAGTGAAGTGTTCTAAATATAATATAAAGAAATTCAAGATTTACAATGTTCTAGAAATGTGACATCATAGTTTTTGAATAGGATCTCATAAGGTAACGGTATTAAATTTGAAAACAAATTGAAAACACTATTAAAAGATAGAAAATATATCTAAATGAATTGCAATTGTGTAAATATTCCACTACAAAAAAATTTAGTCGTTTTTGAATCGTTTTGAATTTTATTTAAATGACTCATCTGAATAAACTGATTCACTAAAATGTCAAAATGGTTTGACTTTCAGAAATGTTAAAAATGTTGACATGCGCTGTTCTTTCTGCTCAAACTTCACATATGAAATTTTTAGGTGGTCCTGGATTCAGGGAGATTAAAGATACTTACTGTAAATAATTTTAGAATTTATCCTTTTCTCAGGACCAGTCGCACACAAGTTGCTATCTAATTTGAGCCGCTTGCACAGTTCAAATAAAAATGATATATAATATATTATTATATAATTTGCATTTTCTTAGTCTATAATTAGTGGACACAAATTTTCATTAACATGTTATGACAAATAGAGGGATATAATTACACACAGAAAATGAGATTAGTGGAGGAAGGAGTGTTTGTATTACTCAACACACCCTCATTGCTGGTTTCCAGAGAATAGAGTGCAGACATGAATGAGATTAATTCATTTTGCAGGACTGTTTACTTAAAGGCACTGATTTATGCATGCTGTACAAGCAACAGTAGCTGCTTAAAGAATAGACGGAGACTGGGAGCAATAAAGAAAGGAAGGCATAGAGCAACAAACTCTCCTGGGAACTTTTTAGCAGCTATATTCACAACTGTTCTGCTCACCTGTCAGACAGAAGACATAATGATCTAGTCCACTGTATTTGTTTAGTGTAGGTGACGACAGATCAGGTTATGCCTCAAATCAATCAGGAGACATTCGTCAGGGCCTATTTGACTGAAATGGGTCGGACTAGAATGAAGTTTTATCTCTCCTTCTCTTTTCTGTCACTCAACCCTAACTCCTCATCCATATACTGTACCATCTCCTTTTTTCTCTCTCTCTGGACGACACTTTCTTTAAGTCTGTTTTAGACTTTGCTGTGTGTTTCCGACTCACTGTTCCATGTGTCAGTCCAGCCGACCATCTTTCAACTATCAGCTATCTTTCTCTACTTAATTATTGTCTCTCACTTATGTGTGTGTGAGAGAGAGAAAGATACATGGATTTTACTGGCAGCTATTTTAAATTCTGTTACTCCTATTACTTTACTTCATCTGAAGTCTGAGAACACATTGCAAATCCTACTACTGGTTGATGGATGGATGGATGGATGGATGGATGAATTGATTGATTTATTCATGGATGTTTTCTTTCTTTCTGTTTTATTTAGTATTGAAATATTACATTTATTTAAACGTATATTTAAATTATTTCAACTTTATTAATTGTATTACTTATTTACTTATGTATTATTTATTTACAATATTTTATTTATTTTTTAAATGTATAATTTTTTTAATATATAATTTTTCCCCTATTTATTTATTTACTGTTTTACTGATCCAGAAAAAACGGTGTTTCCTAAAGTTTGTCATTTTTAGTCATTTCTCTTTAAAAAAAAAATAAAAACTTTGGTACTTGCACTTCTCTATTCTTATTTATTATGTAAAATGTATAGGGTAGGTTCTTAAAGAGGGTCCTGTGCACAGGAAAATATTTGAAATGGCGTAGTAATAATAATAATAATAATTTTTAATGATCACAGAGAGTCAGGACCTTGGTTTTACATCTCATCCGTAGGACGGTGCTTGTTGACAGTATATTGTCCCCATCGCTACCCTGGGGCACTAGGACCCACACAGACCTCAGAGTGAGCACCCCCTGCTGGCCTCACTAGCACTTCTTCCAGCAGCAACCTAGTTCTCCCATGAGGTCTCCCATCCAGGTACTGACCAGGCTCAGCCCTGCTTAGCTTCAGTGGGAAACCGGTCTTGGGACCCAGGGTGATATGGCTGCTGGCTATGGCAATGTCATTAATGTTTGAAAATTTCCCATTATAGGCTTTAGTGATTAAAGGTGCTGTATGTAAGTTTTTGTCTACTAAAGCATGAAAATACCATAATATGTTTGCAGATATTTAATAAACATGCTAAGTTAACGTACTTTTTTATCTGAAAAACAATGCTACAGTCAGACATATTCCCTTGAAAATGTGCGTTCTGGTCTGGAATGTCAGTCTCTGTCAGGGTTGCCAGGTTTTCACAACAAAACCCGCCCAATTGCTACTCACGTTTCGAGCGGGATTGCCCTAGTAACATGCAAACATTCAGATTTTCTTTCTAAAATGTTTAGCTATTGTATCTTATACTGGTAGCAAGTAATAGCTTCTTGTATGAAATTAATATATTGTTTATGTGTGGACAGAATTCATTACCATTTATAAGGCTCAGTATTGATTAGGGTTGAAAAATGTCAGTGCAAGTCACCTAGTGGGCAGCACACCGACGTACAATGCCGTTGTGCTTTGGGTGTCCCAAGTTCAAGTCCCAGCTCACAGACCTTTTCCGGTCTTTTCCCCCTCTCTTTCTCCCACTTCGCTTCCTTTCCGAATATTGTCCTATCATCATAATAAAGGCAAAAATGCCCCCCCAAAAAATGCAGAAAATGTTCTAAACTTTCCAGAAATTTTGGAAACTTTCTGGAATTGTTTTAAAAACTTTCTGAAATTTTTAGGATTATTATTAGCTCATTATAACCATTTGTTTCAGAAATCAGTTTTCACTGTTTTTGCTTCAATAAAAAGAAGTGGCTCTTTTGTTTGAGAAATCATACTTACCTGGTTGTGTTTTATATTAGTTTTTTGCATGCTGTTCACAACTTGATAGAAAGACATTTCTAACCATTTTCCGGAACATTTTCATCACCATTTCATCACATTCAAAACTGATTACAAACTGATGATCACAACTCTTTACAGTGATGCTAAAAACTCAGCTGTGTAGATAAAACTTTTAAGGGTCGTCACCATCTTGCTTAAGTCTTTCAAATTTAACCCTACACCAGATCAGCAGAATATCAGGTTGACCGGAGAACTGAAAGATTGATCCATGTTCCCCTGAATGGCGACAGAAGTGTGTTTTTCCAAGATCAGAGAAGAAGTTTAGTTTAAAGCTCTCAGCTGTGATTGCAGCCACACGGTATTCAGAATCTTATAGCCACATGTTTCATGTCCACCTACCCACATAACCGAGGGATCCTCCCTGACCAAAGGCTCTCTGACAGCCACAGGAGCTGCCACATGCAATATCATCTCCTTCACAGCGCTCCATGCTGCTGGGTTTGCCAACTTCTGACTCCAGGGCTCACACGTGCACCCAGAGGGGAGAGTCTCATTACCACAACACCACCACAACATTGGGTTTAGATGTGTAATGCATGCCTGGATTTACATGTACTTGCCTGCTCTAATGATGCAACCAATGTGGAATCTTGGGGTTTGTGACTCTCCAGGCACATTTTAGAAGTTTGACAGCTCTGGATGTCATCAGATTTAGGTGTTTTTTAGTTTTTAATCTATTCAATCTAGTCTCCCAGAGGGGAAAATTTGTCTATTTATGCTAATAAGGTTTTGAATATTGACTGAGCCTATGCTTTCACACTTTGTGTGATCATTATAATGTTCTCAAAGCTTATTTTCTGTCCTAATTTTCCCTATTTCACAGTGTATTTGTTTAATCCATTTAGCATTTTGTAAATAACTGCTTATAGTTGCTATTCCCCAGCAATAAAGTTTCATCACAAGTTGTGCTGTAATTACTGGAATTCATTTGAGGATTATGGGAAGTGGACACACACCTACACACTGTCTCCTATTGTGATACACATCTGAGGTTGTCCGTCTTCAGTCATGGTATCCTGTGTTTAATGTGACCATGAAGTTTCCACCTGTCAATCAAACTTCAATTGGGTGGAAGTTGTGGATGTCTTGTGGAGTACAAACCGCCTTTTTTCATCCGCCAGTCACGTCTTCTCCTCACTCTTAATTGGTAGTGTGTCCACAGATGTGCCGCTGGCTGTGGCCTATGGGGATGACTTTACACCCCCACAGCCCTTCACACCTTACATGCTGTGTTATTCACAGCATGCACCCTTGAGTGTTGCCCTCTCTCTGCATATAGGACTAATTTTTAATGTTACCACTAAAAAAAGACCCAGAGAACTGTGGCACAATTCAATGGGGAGCCATTTAGCAACTTGACATTGATCTGACATTCTGCTAAGGAATAATTTGTCAAGTTGCGGCCTCTGCTCGAGGTGGAGGGTGGAAACGAAGGTGTCTTGTGAGGAAATGGCCGGACATGTTACACTCCATTGCTCTTAATTAGCTCTTAATCAAAGCACTATTATGTTGCTCTGGGTGCAGGGTTTCAGCCATTACATTGCAGAAGTACAGACCCATGTGTTCATGTTGTAATTTAAAGTATAATTCAAAGCACTGTATGACTCTGATCCTTAAATTATATGTGAGGAAATGTGGCTTAAAGTAGAGGTGAATTCTTCCAGTTTTAATGTGGTTACCTCCCATTGCAGACTTTCTGTCTTTTCCCATTCATATTCATTAATTTCACTAGTACAGTATAGTCACTTACTTAGGTGTGACAACACAGATCGGTCACTGACTCTTTCTGGTAATGTCTTGAAAACGGCAGTCATGTGAGAACCAGTGCTGTATTCACATCAGTGATGTTGACGTTATATTTTTAATCTGGACATGAATGCAGGAACAATGTGATTTGAGTATTTTTGCCTTGTTTTCCAGTAAAGAAAAAAAAAACCTTCTAGGAGAAATTTTCAATTTGGGTTGCATGATGGTTATTAATGTAATGCATAACATTAACCAGCTCAAAGGAGCACTGTTGTTTCAAGATCACAAAAAATTATATTTATATACATTACTGTTCAAACATTTGGGGTCTATAAGACTTTTAAGATGTTTTTAATGTGGAAACTGAAGAAGAATCTTTGACCAGTAAGTTCAAAATAATTCAATTAAAATGTATTCATTTATTTAAAATAATATATTTTGTCACTTCTGATAAATTAGTTGTGTCCTTGCTGAATAAGAGTATTAAGCTCTTTTTAAAGGGTGATGGGGGGTGTTGATAAAGAAAATGACTTTTTATTCTGCATCCACATTGGGGTCTGAGAGGAAATGACACTGCAGAGCACCACTGCACCAAACTTCAGGGACTGAAGCTCAAGCAAAGTAGCAACTGTCAGCTCTTGGGCGCCTTCACCAAAAGAGCACTTAGCAGCCAGACAAAGTGCTACAACACTGAGAAAATGGTGCTTCATGCTCAGTAGGCAATTCTACAACGTGTAACAGGCCTTTTGTTCACCCATTGTTTTGTATAAGGGTCTATTACAGACCAGAGTGATCGATTTCATGGCTATATCTATTTCTGCCCAGCTAAGCTACGCTAAACATTCATTGAGGCGTTTAATCTGTGAATGTCTGCATGTACAGTTTTAATACTTTAGCTAAAGAAGCAGTGACGCAGCTGCACAGTGTGATGTCATGTATCACTTATTTCTCTTTCCCCTCCTTTTCCTCTTCCTTCATCACAATGGCAAAGATGAGCAGGATCAATACAGCAGTGAGCCGTAAGCGGGAGCAGCGTGTTCTCTTCATGGTGGTCACCATGGTGGTGTGTTACCTGCTGTGCTGGCTGCCCTATGGGATCATGGCCCTGCTTGCCACGTTCGGGCGTCCCGGCCTGGTCACACCAGCAGCCAGCATCGTTCCTTCTCTGTTAGCCAAGAGCAGCACTGTCTTAAACCCTGTCATCTACATCTTCATGAACAAACAGGTGGGTAACAGATAAATGGTATTAATTGCTTATCAGTCAATGTGCAAAGATACTATGCTTGTTTTTCCCAGATATGTCCAGGCCGCGATTTCCAGATTGCCTAAAATGTCCAGGTTTTGGATTTGATTCATTGATCATGCCCTCTTTAGTGCTCAAACATTATATGTTCACGTAGTTTTGACCATTCTCTGTAGAACCCAACTCCTCAACACGATTGGTTGATTAGTACAATGTCTGCATGCTATTTGTCAAACTATCTTTCAGTCATTATTTTCAGGAAGTGGAAACACATTAGGAAAACAAAGCCAATATCGGTACATATTAGGCAATTTAGATATCCCGGCCTTGACATGTCTGGGAAAAAGATGACGTATGGTCAACCTAGTGGATGGCTATGATATTAATATTACATTACAAGTGATATTTGCTTTAGATTATTTGATTGTAAATGCAGCACATACTTTTACATATTTGAATGCTTTAATCACACTTAAAAATGGATGAATGTTATTGTAAGGAAACACATAGGCTACTTTTTTGATAAAACATTTTTGTGTTAAAAATTACCTATAGAATCACGAGTGGTTGTAAAAATAACTAAGAAAAGTAATGTCACATTAGACAAATTAGTTTAGTTGCTATTTTGTTAGCTAGCGTATGTAAACTCAATTTAAGCATGGCAATATGGCAAAAACCATCAAAACCTCCTTTGAATGTGAAATATAGAGACTGTTTTAAGCTGAGAATTTATTTTGGTCCAAAATGTGGGCTGAAGCGAATGAAAAGGAAAAATTGTTTGAATGTCTAGGTAGCTTAAGTTAGTTAAATAAGGGTTTGTAAGATTCTGTCAAGGCCACTCAGTTCATAGTCAAGCTATTATAGGTAAAATTATAACCTTTCATGAGTTATATATTGAAAACATACAAGGATATAATCTACATAACACGTTATTAAATTACCATTTTAACATTTCATTAATATGTAATATTAAAATCAAGTTAAATGGTTCAGTGTTGGGAACAGGAAATGAAAAAGGATTTGACTTTTTCTTTTACTAGTTTTGAATCTGAGTTTTGAATTGTATTCTGCTGTTAACCTCTCTCTATCTGCTCATCCTTTTCCTCTCATACTCTGCACTGTTAAAAAAATAATAATAATAATTTCCTACAATAATCAAGTAAATTATTGGTGGGGGTTTTTTCAGCATTATTTACTTTATTTAAAGATCTGTTTTTACAGAGTGCATTCTTTAGTAAAGCCTAGGCTTTTCAAATCCATCCTTTGATGTCTGATTTGTATTCCAGCTTTAATTTTAGGTTATGGATGGACAAAACAATCAAATAGTTATGCATGCAGTTATGTTCAAGTTTTTGGAAGAATGCACAAACCATTTAAGTGAAAAAAAATATATATGCTTTTGTTTTTGTTCAAGGATTGTGTGAGAGTTTGGTCGGCAAAAGTAGAAAGTTTGCAAATAAACTTTTCTTTCAGAGAAGCACTTCTTACATGATCAAACTGATACAAGATGCACATTTTATTATCATTTCTGAACTTGTGTACATGTGTTTGGGTTTGTAATATCTGTGCACTCCTCTTCTGTAAGGGTTTAAGCATTTGCTCCAAACAATTGCTTGGGATAAGACCGGAGATGAAGACTTGGAAAAACTAGTTTTGCCTGTTGGAGGAGACGCCAGTCACCTGTATGTCATTTTCAGTCTTCAATTCCTCCCAGCCCGTAACCATGGAAACTGTGAGTTGAGGCGAGTTGAAGACTTAAAGTGCTGTACAGATTCAAGTATCTGCTCGGCATGTGTCAATATGACCGGTGGAGATTGAAAGACGGCAGAAAATGGAAGCATACCAGAAAAAAAGTGGGTTTTGGAGTGCGAGAGAGCTGCGAAGTTCCTGAGCTCGTGAGTAAATAACAGTACTATTATACCGAATGGGTTCAGGAGCTGTCATGCTCTGTGGTAATTACATTTACTGCTTCCTCTTTCTCTTTTCTGGGACGTAAAGGAATTTTCTGGCAAATTTCAGATTAAGAGCACCATGGGCCCTATTTTAACGATCTGAAACGCAAGTGTCAAAGCGCGAAACGCAAGTAACTTTGTGGGCGGGTCTCTGCGCTGTTGCTATTTTCCCGGCGGGATAAATGGCTCTTGCGCCCGGCGCAAATCTAAAGTGGGTTGGTCTGAAGCAGCTTCATTATTCATAGGTGTGGTTTGGGCGTAACGTGAAATAAACCAATCAGAGAGTCATCCAACATTCCCTTTAAAAGCAGGTGCGCAAGTTCCATTATGGATTGCTATTATTATGGCGTATTTACCAGGCGCACGCCAGGAGCGGTTCACAGCCGAGGAGACTGATGTTCTTGTAAGAGCAGTGAAAGACAGAGAAGTTGTGTTGTATGGGGATGGGAGAATAATTAGCCTGAATAATTTGTAAGTTAGATTTATGCCTATTTTTTTCACATCTTCGTGGCACACCACAATGATTTCCGTCATCTCATGTGTTAATATTTTTTTAGTGTAACAATTTATGATTTGCAAAAATAACTGTTGCATCTGTGTAGATTACATGAGCAAAGTGTATGCGCGTTGTGCACGCTATATATTATGGTCAAGCATGCGCCCTTAAAATAGCAGAATGAACAACGCGCAACGCGTTGACGTTGACTTTAGACTAGGTTTTTTCTGGTCAGTGGCGCAATTGTTTAATGGAACAGCAAAATAGCACCAGGGATTGTTTGCGCCGGAACACGCCTCCTTTTTTGCGCTGAACCGCCCAGGGAGCGCAAGTTCATTCACTAGTTTAGCGACGTGCTTCTGTGGAGGGAAAAGCGCGCTTTGCGCGGGTGCAAAATAGGAATGACACATGCGTCGGTGTACAAAGTCAATTGCGCTGGGTGCAAGATAGGGCCCAATGTGTACTTAGGGGAAGCATTATTTTGCTGAAAACCTCCATTGTTCATTAATTGGCTTTAAGAGTCACAAGCACATGCAAACTGCACCACAACAACATTTTCAAAATGTTTTCCTTGGTTTCCAGTAAAAACTTTCTTAAAGCATTCTTAAAACAATACATACGTATTAATATATTAATATAACTGTCATTTATTAGTTTATTTTTCATACATTATTATTTTGTGTTATATATATATACAAGACAAAAAAAAATTGCTGAAAAAAATAACCCCACTCAAAAGTTTGGGAACCCTTGGCTCTTAATACTGTGTGCTGGGACCACACAGAGTATTAACAACTAAGGGTTCCCAAACTTTTGAATGGGGTTATTTTAATAATTTCAGCATTTTTTTTTTGTCTTGTGGACTAAATGTTAATATCTTTTATGTACAATATCTTACTCAGGACAGTACTAAATAAAAAATAACATGCATTTAGTATGATCTCTCTTATTTTTTGAAAATCACTCATATTTTCACAGATTCTGCAAAGGGTGCCCAAACTTTCGATCCCCACTGTATATATATATATATATATATATATATATATATATATATATATATATATATATATATATATATATATATATAATACATATGTTATGGCATCTTGTTTTCACCAGAGGATGGATGGATGGATGGATGAATAGATCCCATGGTGGAAACAAGTTTAGCTACACCATTTTTCTTCAGAGTATATTTTTTAGGAAATTTTATGTTTTTTTTGTTTTTTTTTTACTGCAAAACAAGAAAAAATATACAAGTAAATTACAATACGATTATTATTATATTTTTATTTATTATATTTATTTATTTGTTTTCTTGCCATGTGAAAAGTGACTGCAAATAGACATTATTATTCACACTGTGTCAAAAAAAAAACAAAAAAACACAACAAAAGTGGCAGCTTAATTAAGAGCTTTCCAGAGATACAGGCAGTTCATCCAAGCAGTGGGATCAGTTATTCTGGACCACCTGTGAACAGGTGTAACATAATTGGCAAGGAAGTTCTATCCTGCTCTCCCAAGCTTTTCAATACCCCGCAGAGAGTTAATCATCTCCATTCCACACCATCATCTGCTCAAAAGTGTGCTACCCAGCACTCCTCTCAGATCCGGACTGTACCCGGCCAACAGAACATTCATTGATCCAGCATGAGTTACACTGAAATTATTGCTTATTATCTGGCAGAGGTGGAAATGATTCTCTAAACCCTGACTGCTCACACCAAGTTCAGACTTATAGGAGATGGCGAAGATAATTAGCATTTTCCCACATGGAGATTTCAGATGTTCTCATCATGGGGAACATGCAAATCACATGTGTAAGAGTTATTTCAGGCCCGCACAGAATCTCTGCTCTTTACTTGACTTGCATCCTTAAAGGAGTTTTCTGTGTTTCGGCTATAAGTTGAAAAAAAAAAAAAACAGTTCACTCAAAAAATGAAAATTCTGTGAATATTTGCTTTTCCTTATCTGCTTCCAAACCCGTATACCTTTATTTCTTCTGTGCAACATGAAGGAAGCTATTTAAAAAAATATTGGTAATCAAACAATGTATGGAATATGTATGTATGTGAAAAGAAATTGTTTAGTTACCAACATTTTTCAAAATATCATTAAAGAAAAAAAATCAGTCATACAGGTTTTGAACAACATGAGGGTGAGTAAATCATGCCAGAAGTTTTGTTTGTGGGTAAACTTTTTTTAAGCTACACCAACAGCATTTGTAACATAATATAGAAATTTAAATCATCTTTCTTAATTTAAATAAAAAAAAATGCAAATGAAAAATAAAATAATGTGGTTAAGGTAAGGCGCTGACAATTAAAGTAAATGATGGCATCTTCCAAAAGCTTGCACATTTTGCAGCTTGCATTTCTGTCAATTCATTATCCTCCATAAAAATTTTATTATTTGATCTGTAAAGCTGTCTAAATAATTTTTGTGGGAGATGAACTAATTATTCACCAATGTAATATCAGCAGCTTTTCTTGTGACATGAAAATTAAGTTGAATTCTATGTTAACGTTTAATATAACATATTTTACAAGTGTCTAATAAGCTTTGTGGCCATACTTGTGGATATAAACATTGCATATTTTAATATTTACTGCCTGGCCCTGTGTACTTTAATTGCAGTTGCCTTATTGTAACTATGGGATGAGTCAAACGTATTTTCTATAGTAATTGCCACAAATACTGGCAACAGAGCTTAATTTGCTGTTAATCAAGAGCACTGATTTACCCATGAATGAATTACACATACTAATCATCAAAAATAATCTGATCTAATCCTAGTGAATTCAGTTAGTGGCCATGTTAAATCAATGAGCCACATGTGCTAAATCTGATTGGATGAAACACCAAGGCAGATAGTTGTGTTAACTGTCTTACAGCATGTCCAGATGCACAGCCACCTTCTGTGCCATCTTCGTCATCTCTGCAGGGTTCACTAGACCTCCTGTCAGCCCCTGTAATGAGTGTGTGGATCTGAATCCATTTATAGACTCATTCCTCCCACCTAAGACGCATCACATTTCTCACCTGTCTGCTGTACAAGAAAAAAAAAAAAACTTGCATGGCACACACCTGCAATGGCTGACAGCAATGTAAGCAATTTTCAGATTCAGACAGATTGATTACATTGCAGGTCAACTCTGTCAGTACAAACATTAAGGAGATGTTTGTCAGGACTAGCAGATTTGTGGTCGAGGCATGGAGAGCTTTTGTGAGGACTATCAGTGAATGTCATGGTCATGCATGATTGCGTCCCATCAGTGCTAGCAGAACACAGAATGGCCATTAACAGGCTGACTGGAGTCGATTGGCTTGGGGAAAGTCTACCATTAACTGTGAACCCTTGGCCCCAATCTATACCCCTCCAGTCGTCTATCTGTCTCTGTCTGTCTCTAGTTTTCCCTCAGATTCAAAGGCAATTATAATCAGTATCAAAAAAAAGCACTTATGTTTGAATACAGCAGTGTTTCTGGTATATAATATACAAAGAAACTGAGTTTACAAAACTTGATGGTTCTGCAGTGTTTGGCATCTTCTGAGGAAATGTAGTAGACTATAAGTATACAGTGAAAATGGACGTATACTAAGTATACTACGTTTTCTCAAGGGGTGAAATCTTACTCTGTGATTTGTGGATTGTTTGTGGACTGAAGTCTGCGTGGATAAATCAGGAACAGGTTTATAAAATGATGCATTTACTGTGTGTATGTAAGTATATATATATGTATATTAGTGGCCTAGAAATAGTACACAATTACATCTTCCTTGTTGATTTCATGTCATCCTTTTTCTGTGTTTGTCAAAAGCCCTAAACTTTGTTTGTTTCCAGATTGAATTGAAATTTTCAAATGCGTTTTTCAATGTGATTTTAGCCACTGTTCCTGAAACGGAGGATTTTGAAGGGGGGATTAGTTACACTGTCTTTCTGAGGGAACAATTCATGACTAGCCATTCATTTATTCAGCACTTGCATGAAATCTTGTTTCTATCTGTGTCATAGAAGAAGGCACAAAGACGATGAATAGCATTCCAACCCAGAATGTAGTTATAATCCACACGAGAGAAATCCAAGAAAGCTAAAGTAACACACATTAATGTAAACAGTGACCAGGCAAATGAGGAGGAATAACTGTCCATGATAACTGATGACTGGCAGGAGACTAAGACTACTGAAAACAATCTGAAAGCCCAAGAAAGCAAACTAACTGAACATAAATGTGACAATCTGATGGTTGTATAGAGCCAAGGCCACAAAAACATTCCCTTATTTCAGTCTGCTGCAAATGGGTTTGCTTGGAGCAAAATATATTGCTTTGTTATCGTTAAAGTTAAAAATAAGTGTTTCTGTTACAGAAATTGAGTTTCTGAACTTTTATGACTAACACTTGCACTTCTGTATTTTAGTATTCATAAAACTCCCTTCAAAGTGTAGACTGAATTTGTCAAAATTTCATGGTGAAAGTTGTTGTGTGAGGATGTGCTAAATCTCTCACACACAGACAAAACACCTTCTCTCAGAAAATGTGTTTAACTCCTCTGAGACCATTGCAGACAGTTATGATTAATTACAATAAACTTTTATCTGTTGCACTTTATTTTACAGTACGTGTACTAACATGTACTTATAGTGTACTTACAGTGTATTTATCTAAGAAAGTTCTGGTAATACAAGGTAACTACATGGGGTAGGGTTAGGTTTAGGGTTAGGTTCAGGGTTAGTGCCTAGTTATTACATAGTTATTGTAATTACTATAATAAGTACATAGTATGTACATGAGGAACAGGACTGAAAAATAAAGTGCTAACCTTTTATCTATAATGTAAAGTACATTGCAAGAACATAGCACGTACTTTGGACAACAGTGCATTTGTCACACTATGGTGATAACCCAAAAGGCAGAGAAGACTATGAAGAAGAGTCTTTTTAATTATACGTTTGTGATTCTGGATCAGACCTTAGTTTCAGTAGTCATGTCAAATCAGTAACTAAATCAGCACACTATCATCTCAAAAACATTGCAAGAATTGGATGTGGAGAAACTTGTTAATGCCTTCATCACCATCTGGGTGGACTATTGTAATAGGGTCCTCACCGGCCTTCCCAAAAAGACAATTAGACAGCTGCAGCTCATCCAGAACGCTGCTGCTAGGAAAATCTGAAAAAAATCTGAGCATATCACACCAGTCCTCAGGTCCTTACACTGGCTTCCAGTTACATTTAGGATTGATTTTAAAGTACTTATACTTGTTTATAAATTACTCAATGACCTAGGACTGAAATACATTGCATATATGCTCACTGAATATAAACCTAACAGACCACTCAGATCATTAGGTTTGAGTCAGTTAGAAATACCAAGGGTTCACACAAAACAAGAGGAATCTTCTTTTAGTTATTATGCCGCCGGCAGTTGGAATCAGCTTCCAGAAGAGATCAGATGTGCTAAAACATTAGCCACTTTTAAATGCAGACTCAAAACTCACCAGTTTAGCTGTGCATTTATTGAATGAGCACTGAGCTACGTCTGAACTGATTCAACTATAGTTTACGTATAATCATTTTCCATTTTTAACTTTTATAAATTCATTTTAAATCAATTTCTAAATAATTTTAAATGTTTTTAAGTTCCCTGTTTTATTTTTGTGATTTTTGTTTATGATTATTTTAATTCATTTTATGCAAAGAACTTTGAATTACCATTGTGTATGAAATGTGCTATATAAATAAACTTGCTTTGCCTATACTATTAACAGGGCAAAATCTACACATACAAACTAGCACAAACTGACAAGACCAGACATCAGACAGAGACAAAAAGGCAGAATAAATACACAGCAGGTGAAGGGTTTAATTGATGAAGGACAAATCAAATCAAGACACATGAAGAGAAACTAGGTCACAGATGACATGAACACGACAAAACTGTGACAGAACGCCCCCCTCTGGAAAGGCACATCTTTGTGCCTACAAAGAGTCTATAGTGAAAAACCAAAGACAAAACGATGAGAGGAGATGGCGAAGAAGATGAAAGATGGAGCAGGCAGGACCAGGAAGGCAACGATAGAGGAAGAAGCCAGCGACCAAACCGGAGAAGGGCGAGACAGATAATAAAAGACCACAGCACGGGGAGATGGGATGGAGAAGGCAGGAGGAACCAGGGCAGTGAAGATAAAGGGGGAGCGAAGGAGGCATGAGATGATTGTGAGCTAGATCAGGAGATACTCATCGATGGATCATCATAGCCCAGCCAAAACACAGGCCCATGGCAGAGTTGCAGGAGGGGGAAGCCATGGTGGAAGCCAAGGAGGAGGATCCGAAGAAACGGGCTCCTGTGAGGATGTCAGCAATGGTGACCTAGACGGAGCCAAGCAGACAAGGAGTCTGGTTCGACACTGAGGATACGAAAGGGCAAGATGGAGCAGTAGGCTCTGGCAACCAATGTGGAGTAGTGGTTCTGGAAGGCCACGGTGGAGCTGGAGTGAGTGAGGATGAAGGCGGAGCCAGGGGGAAGGAGGGGCCTGACAGAGCCAAAGGGCGGAATGATGAGGCAAAGGTTAAAGGAGCCCGGTGGAGCCGATGGGATGATAGGCCATGGTGGAAACGAGGGAGCTAGGAGCCAAGGCAGAGCTGATTGGTCAGAGGGCTGAGGTTGTGGTTAGACCTGCATAGGCGAGAGTAAGCTCAGGGTATGCTGAGGGGGTAACGGACAGCAGTAGAGCTGGGATTGAGTGCTTGGCTGGAATGAGATGAGGTGGCAGGCAGGTCCAACACTCAGGCTGAACTGAAGAAGCAAAAGATTCCAGCAGTGTGAGCATACGAGCAATCCACAGTAGAAAAATAATAATAATCGGCAAAGCTCCCTTGAGGACCTTGCTTGGACAATCTAGCCTTCAAAGTGTTGTTAAGTCCCATGTGATATAATGTGACAGGGCAGTCTTTTGGGTAACAAGAGTGTTAAGTGAGGTCTAAAAAGTCCTGTGTATGGTCCTCAAGGGAGGGTTCCCCCTTGTTCATTAGGATTTAGAAGAATGGCAGGTTTGTCCATAAGGCAAAAAAACAAACAAAAAAAATCCAACCAAAAATTCTAGTCCAGTCTTCTCCCACATTACAGTGTGTAATAAACCTCAAGGCAGAGAAGATGATGAAGAAGAGTTCAGTATCTTCTTTATGCACCAAGAGCTTGTAACAGTCCAAAGAGAATAGACAAATTTAAATTGCATCATATGACCCCTTTAATTCATGAAGGGCAGGTGAAACAAATCAAATCAAGACACGAGGAGAAACTAGATCACAGACGAGATGAACGCAACAAAACTGTGACAGCATGCCTTTGGATTCTTTTTTCTTTTTAAGGGGTGTCTCCTGCGTGTTGATTTGTTTTTCTCTTAAATCAGCCCACTTTGCTTCCATCTGTGATGACCTGATGGTCAAATCCTGCAAGCTTGTGATCGCATGCTGGGGAATGTAGAGCTATAAACACAGATGCTCAGTGAGCGATTGGCACCTTCAAACAAGCTTCTCCATCACTCTCAGATAGTCACTGCCAATGCTCCTGCTGAGAGGTCCTGCCTCAGTTAATGAATTTTGTGCATGTAGAGCTTTCAGTTTGCAAACAAGCCTGTATATATTAGAGACAAAGCATCAGCTATTGTTCCAAAGCTGTTCCAGAGCTTTATTTATATAGTGCATTATACAATATAGATTGTGTCAAAGGAGCTTTACTGTGTTAACCAGGAAAACATGTGCTGATAATGCAAGAGGATTGATCAAGGTTGTTTTTGTTTATATACAAAATCTCAATTGCCTGAATTTACTTTTTCGTAAAATGGAGCTACATTCGTGTCCAGCCCCTTATATTAAGTATTTCAGTAACATTTACAATAAGGCTCCATTAGTTTTATATTAGTATTAACAAGCACAATTTTTGATTTTAATAATGAATTAGTAAATGCTGAAATTAACTTTAGCTAAGATTAATAGAGGCTGTAGAAATAGTTAATGCTTAAAGCTGCGGTAGGGAACTTTTGACGCTCTAGCGGTTAATAAACAGAACTGCTTGCATCTTGCGGAAGAACATCGTAGCCGGAACTACTTCTCTCTGTTTATGTCTATGAAGAATCACAAAGGTACTGGGTTACTCCGCCGCGGTACCCCCGAAGCGATCTAAAATAGTCAGAATTTAAACACTTATTATAGGTGCACAATAGTGATTCAGGACAAGCCAAAAACACGGTTTGGAAAATGGATTCATGGTGTGTTCGCTTATTATATAAATTTTTCTACATTTTGAACACAAACAAAGTTACGGACCGCAGCTCTGATTGGTTATTTTTTACCGGGAGCGATGGAGTTTCTGCAAATGGCAATAGGAGCACTGGGAGGAGCCAGACGAGCTTGATTTTTTCACAGATTATCTGTCTCATATTCTACTGTCAGGACATAATGACAGGTTTAATAAATATGTAAAAAATATATTTTTACAAAAGTTCCCTACAGCACCTTTAATTAATGTTAACTAAAGTAGTTAACTAATGTAAACTATTGAACCTTACTGTAAAGTGTTACCAGTATTTCTATGTATATGTAGGGAAATGTATATCACAAATTGTAATGCTTGTATTGTCACAAAATGTAAATTATATTATTGGCCAGCTCTAATCTGCTAAATGTGCCTATAAATATTAAGATATTGCAGAAAAGTATGTTCTTACTCAGTATTTCTGTCTTTTTTCCCAGTAAAAATATCTTAACATTCTTAAATCAAGATCCATTTACATGAGATGCAAAATGACATGACATATCAAAATGAATTTTTGAAAGATTAAAAATATCCCCCAATGAGGTAAAAATAATAATGATTTCCCCTTTTAAATAGGTTCATTTTCTTAACCCACTTTCTTGACCCACAATTATTAAGTTGTGCTGTGAAATCAATTTTAGCTTGACTGGCCTTACTTTTAAAGAGGAACCACATGCCATTCCAAACCTGAATGTCTGACTGACTTCTGTGCAGCACTAAAGAACATTTTTGAAGAAATATCAGCCGTTTTGCCTTTAAAATCACAAGTTCCAAGGCTTTTGTGTTCCCGCAGAAGAAAGAAAGTCATACAGGTTTGGAACGACATATGGGTGAGTACATTATAACAGAATTTTAATTTTTACGTCAGCTATGCTTTAAGCTTTAGAAATGTAATCCCAGCTTTCTCAATCTGTCTTTATGTGTCAGTTTTGCAGATGTTTCCATGCGCTCGTCATGTGCACCACCCCAGTGAGAGGCTCCAGCTTTAAAATCTCCTCCAAAGTCACCAAAACTCTCAGGACAGTGCGACGTGCCAACGGCCAGAATGTGACCTTCGCGGTGGCCTCAGCTGGCCATCCTACTATCTTTGCTCCTAACAGCGGTGGGCAGAAAAGCTCCTCAGTGGGTGAGAAACCATCTCCTGCTGCGGGCCAGGGCACCAATAGACCTGTTGTCTCTCTTGTGGCCTATTACAATGATTGAGCTCATATGCTCAGGCCAAACCAACATTAATACAGTGGAATTAGAGGTTATAGAGGTCATGGATTGCGTAAAAGGAAAGTGGGCGTATCTTGCAGAGCAATGTGGAACTAGGACACGCCCCTCACTGACGATTATGTGATGTTGCATGCATGACCTTACTGGGGAAAATAAAATAGTAATGGATATTGAAAGTGGACCGCTGGAAAAAAGGAATGACACCCCAGAACAAGTTTGCAACATGCGGAAGGATCTAACTATTAATTTAGCTTATGCTTCTTATGAGTCCAGGATGTGCTCTCAGATTTGGGTGAATGGTCTCTCCCTTTTTTTTTTTTTTTTTTTATATTTATGGGGTACAATGGAGAGATGACAGTAAAGTATTGGAGTGGAGAGAGGGAAGCGGGATCAGCAAAGGACCTCAAGGCGGAATTCGAACTTGGGTCGCTGTGAGCACGGTTGCGCTATATGTCACACGCTAACCACGAGGCTATTGGCGCCTACATAGTAGCTCTCTTGAAAAAGTTTTTTTCCTCAATATTTTACTTTGACAAGAACACTTTTGCTACCAGTTTCTTACAGGTTTGGACAACCAGTGTAACTCAGATTGTTTAAAATGATACTTTTGTTACTCAATAATTCTGTTCATCATGTGGACATGTACAAGTAATCTAAGCACATGAGGACCTGTTTGTTAAAGGAATGGTTGACTCAAAAAAATTGTAATTTCTTCATCAGAACAGATTCAGAGAAATTTAGCTTTACATCACTTGCTCACCAGTGGATCCTCTGCAGTGAATGGGTGCCGTCAGAATGAGAGCTGATAAAAATGTCAAAGAAATCCACATGATTCCATCAATTAATGTCTTATGAAGTGGAAACCTGTCTATCTGTAATAAACAAATCCATCATTGAGATGTTTTTAACTTCAAATCATTGCTTCTGGCTGAACAGCTTAATTATAGCCTTGTTTCTTACAATCACAAAACTTTTGTACAGGTTAATTGATGGACTGGAGTCATGTGGATTATTTGTGGATTATTATGATGAAGAAAGAAACTCATCTACATCTTAGATGGCCTGAGTCCATTTACAGAAAATGTTCTTTTTTGGGTGAACTATTCCTTTATGGAATATATATTGCTCAAATTTAAAAGGGTTTTATTTTTTTCCTTGATGTTTGAAATACAGAAGTGTGATAACTTGCTCCTGGATCCTAAAATAAAATCTGTGAAACATAAAACCCCAATACATTTTGAACATTCACATATCCACTTCAATAATTCATTTTCATTGTCAAGTAATTCTGCCCTTGAGGTATCACTAGGAGAGTAATATATGAAGAATATCCACCAAACATTGTGCTTAGCTGTGGTTTAACTTCATTTTTATAATACAGTGTGACCCTGATCACATCAGTGAGTTTGTGCAGTTCATTTCAGCAAGACTTGTTTTATAAAAATCCTTAAAATGTTTGAGGACATAAAACACATTATGAGCAGTAAGAAACCTTGACTAACAACATTAATTGAACTCAGGGAAAAATGTGAAATGTTTCATATGACCCCTTTAATGATTAAAATGCAATAGTCTACATGAAATATATACTTTTACAAGTATTTAAATGTGAGATCTGAAGTTCTTTTTTAGCTTTCCTTGTATTGTAACAGATGTAGCTTAAAACTGCTGAGCATATGAGAACATTCTGAGAATAGCTCTCCAAAGCCTCGCCAATGTATTTCCAAGTTTAAATAAGCAAATTGTTCATTGGAAATACACAATTTTCTTGGCATGTAATGCGAAATTGGCTGCAGGCACCCATCGCATAAAATCTCTTTATCGTACTGTTTACACACAGAGAGAATAATAATTAATTTCTAAAAAGCTTTCATAAACTATAACATATCAGAAAGCAATGATGCCTTGAAGCCAAAACGTGGAACAGAATCTGTCGACAATGGAATTAATTTCAATGTATTAATTTATAGTGTTTGTATGTTTGTTTTTGGTTCATTTTGTTTTGATTCTGGTGTTTTGTAATCAATATTTAAATTTGTTTGCCATCAAAAGGCCAGGCTTCTCAGCGATGAGCAGAATGTTGACTCCTCAAGACTTGAATACTGTGATTGGCCCTGGGTCCCGAGTGGGACTGTGACTGTTTTTACCAGCTGATCTGTGTTTACTAATGCAGCAACATTTACAATCAAACAACAAAATTTCTATTATGACATCCTGGTAAATCACATATACTGTAGCTGAAACTTTGAAGAGAATTTGAATTATTTTTAATTTGAATTATTATACATATTTTATGACATCAAAAGCCTTTCTTACTGTGCGTGTTTTGTTTTAGTATCATATTTTTGCTGATCAATTTTAATTTATATTTTTGTGCATATATTTAGTACCATCTTGTTAAGGTAAACAAAAATAAATTAATAATAATTAATGGTCAAAAATGCAGTTTTATACTGTTAATCAAAAGTTTGGGGACAGTAAGGTTGTTGGTGGTTTTTTGTTTGTTTTTATTTTTTTGAACCGTAAAATTTCTAATAAATAATGTTCTTTGGAACTTTCTATTCATCAAAAACTCCGGAATTTTTTTTATGATTTCCACATAAATATTAAGCACCCCAACTGTTTTCAACATTGATAATAATAATAAACTGTTTCTTGAACGTCAAATCATCTCATTAGAATGATTTCTGAAAGATCATGTGACACTGTAGACTTTGCCACCACAGGAATAAATTGCATTTTAAAATATATAAAAATATTTATTTTTTTGTAAAAAAAAATATATTTCACAATATTACTGTTTTTACAGTTATTATTATTATTATTATTAAATAGTTGCAGTCTTGGTAAGCACAAGCCTTAAAAAAATTTATTAATTAATTAAGACCCAAAACCCTTGAGTAAAATATTTTACAAATGTATTTAAATTAAATGACCACTTTATGGCTAATATAATGGAGAATTCTATAACTGAACATTACATGAACACAAGCATTTGTATTAGAGCCACATATCTGTAAATATTTTTTTACAAGAGTTGGATTTGTGAAACAAAAATGATTACCACTACAGTGTTTATTTTGAGTTTTATTTGTATAATATGTTTTTTTTGTGATTTGTGTCAACATTAGTGAGTATTTTTATGGGGCCGTTTCTATATGAAGTGGTCTATGACCCATTTTTTATGAGTTGACATAGTAGTGCAAAGCTGACAATGTGCAAAACTCTGTACGTTAAGTGAGAATGCAGTCAATGATGTAGATATTGTGTCAGGATACAAATGGAAATGGAAGAGAACAGCACTTTGAAATGTGTAAAAATGCAGATCATGCAATTATTTCAGTTGTAAGATTTAAGCTTTTTTTATTCCAACTCACTTTGTAGATTCTAAATAAGATTACAATTTCTGATTTCTTTCTGATTTATTTTTCTGACATGCCCAAAATTAATCTAATACATCATAGTGATCTCCAAATCAGAGCTTTTGTTTTGTAGTTGTGTTGTGTTTGCACGTTTTAAAGGACTGAACTGTTTGTCTGATGGTCACTAATTTATTTGTGCATTTGTTTGTGTGTTTGTGTGTGCTAGCATTCGTCTCTATTATGTATTGCCAAAGCAATTTTGTTCTCTAAATGTTACATATGTTAATGATAATAATAAAAAATATCTGGATATAAAATATGTATGTGGCTTTTATAGAAGTTACTGTTTTTGTTTGATTGTAAAATGTCCACAATGCATATATACAATTTGTGCAACAGAGAAAAGCATATTTCTAGTTTGCTTTGGCGTTGTGCGATATGAGCTGTTAAAAAGATTTCTCAAGAATATCCTCTTTTCTGCAAAATGAGTAATGTTTCTAATTCTTTCATACCAAAGTGCAAAGGGTAAAGCTCCAACCTTATCCATCCTTGTGACCGATTTCTGCTTTTTTAGTTTCAGTCATAACAGTGTGATGTACTGGGTTCTGATTTGAGACTTGAAAATGGGAAAGTCACACCATAGTGTGATAAATCCCTCTCTGAGGGGATTAATCAATAGTTAGGGTAGTCGAGAGCTGGTGAGGGTGAGAGAAATGCTGGAAGACAGAAAGAGTACTCACGCCTCGGAAAAGAAGGGCCATCAGATGCAGCAGGTGCATGAGAAGAAATATGCAGAATTAATATCAGGGTTTTAAAAAACGGAGTTTCAGTTTGAGTAGTGTACTTTCCAGGTATGTATACTGTATATTTCCAGATAAGTTTGCCAAACAGCAAGAGAACTCACATAATGCATTCACACACACACACACACACACACACACACACACATATATATATATATATATATAATATTATATATAATATAATATACATTATAAAATATATTAAGTATTATAATTAAAATATATTGTAAATAACATCTAGCCTATGTAGATGTTTGTTTCTTTCAGTTTTCACTCATTTTGCAGAATTTCTTTGATACCTCTGGTCGAGATGCATCATGGCAGGTTTGACGTCAGTTACATCAGATAAAATTGATTTTTGAAAGGAGGGTAAGTGCATTTGGTCTGACCTTGCAACTGCTTTAAATGCATTACAAATGTTATAAAGATAAAGTATACATGCTGTGACGTCATGTGAACTCACCTTGTGTTTTTGTTGATATATGTTTAATACAGTTAACCAGACTAACACAATATATATGAGATAATCACAGAACAAAACACAGAGCAGTGTGTGTCTGCTATATAGAATAAAAACATCACACCTTGTAACCCATCATAATCAATTTCCCACAGAGACAGATGAATGTTCATTAATAAACATTTATCCTTCTGATTAGTAAAAGACTCACTTACTGTGAACTATCGCCAAAGTCCTCAGGCCTGGCCATAATCATTTTGTCAGTGTTAGTGTCACAGTGACATCTGTGAGGGATCTGCCTGTTTATCATGGGGAAAAGCATGTCACTTATTCACTTAAATGGAAATGAGGAACCTTTCTGTACAGAGAGTTCCTCTAATGCAGGGTCCTCTAAAATTGAATTGGCTATTTCAGAAGCTACCCTAAAATTCTAAATTGTGATCGGTTAGAGTTAAAGGAATAGTTAAACAAAAAAAAACTCTGTCATCATTTACTCACCTTCATGTCATTCCAAACCTGTATGAGTTGCTTTTCCTTATGCTGAACATAAAAGATGATATTTTGAAGATTGCTGAATTGGTGCAGTTGGTTGTGGCCATTGATTTCCATAGTATTTAGTTTTTATAATTTTTCTAATCTTTTATGTTCAACATAAGAAAGCAACTCATACAAGGTTCGGAATGACATGCTAATTATATAAGAATAGACAAACTCCTTATAAGCGGCAGACGACAAAACTGCAGTGCATTAAACAGAACCTTCTTTAACAGAACTTTTCAGTTGGTGTGGACCCTTATAGTATATATATATATATATATATATATATATATATATATATATATATAGTATATACTGTATATATAGTAATATAGTTCTCCTTATAGTCATCATTATTGGTGTGAACAGGCCTTTAGACTTTAGATTTTTAGTAATAAATAAATTATATATTACATTGAGCAAACATAAAAGCATTAAATACAGTGGGCTGAAAGTTAAAATATAATTTTTGAAAAATTATTTGAGGTATTTCACGTTTTGCAGTATTAATGTGTAATTCATTATATAATGACAATCAACTACAAGAAATTCAAGAAATTCTTTACATTGTTTTTTTTTTGTTTTTTTGGTCTTGTTAATTATAATTGTTAATTAGGATTTATTTACATCTATATTAATTAGATATCAATTTAATGAATGAATGAACATGCATTCAAAAACTCGAAAACTATTTCTCTGATTCCAGAAAATATTATTATTCTGAGCTTGTTTTGCAGTTTATGGATATCATCATCATATAACTTTTTGCCTGTTTTGTCTTTTTTTGTATTTGTGACAAAATATGCCCAACCCAATATCTTTTTGCTTTTCTCTCTCTCTCTCTCTCTCTCTAATACTGCCAGTTCATAGAGAGAACCATCTGCTGATGTGCTTCTCTGCGGCAGGAGCCAGATGCCCTCAGTGATGGATTAGACGCTAGTGACCTGCAGTGACTGGCTCCAGTCAGACCTACGCGATAGAGCAGCACTCACTTGCTGGGCTATCCTCTGTGACACACTGGCATCCTACCACCCTGCAGCTCAGGAAGCCCATCACAGCCCACCGATAATCTCCACCGTGCCACAGCATACAAAGACATGCAAACACCCAAAAGAACATTTAACCAAGTACAAATGCCACATGAAAGCACGATGTACAGTAGGGAAACATTCTATCCTGATTCTATGTTCACTGGAGGCTGCACACATTGCTGTGGTAATCCAAAAGAAAGATGTATTTTTTTGTTACAATTTCATAAAAATGCATCTCGCTGGTATAACTATATAAAGTCAAGATTAATTAATTTATCTTTTTTATATTTATTATAATTTTTTGTATAGGAAGTTTTTGGTTGAAGGATATGCTTACTATGCTATTAACAGTGCATTGTTGTCTGTGGATTTGATGCAATCATGAGTAAATACAATTTTAAAATAAAAATATAATATATAAAAATTCCATTTCAGTTTACTAATAAGTTATCTTATTTTTCAGGCAAACTCCTTTAACCACCAGTCATACTACTTTTCACTAGGTATGCACAATACGGTATTAACTAATATCTATGAAACCAGTTACAGTAAAATAATTATTGTTTACAAAAAAAAATCGTTACAATTAAATTATTACTGCTCTCTCCTCCTTTTTTACATTTAGATATTATTTGCTATAATCTAATGCTCTCTTAAAAACACAAATATAATATAATAACACTGTTAAATGTAATATAAAAAACATCAAAATATTTTTTAATTTTATTTCTATTTTTCCATTTACATATATTTACCATACACTAAATTCTCACTTTAAAAAAACACTAATAATTCAATAAAACTTTTAAATGTAATCTAAATAAATAACTTTTCATCCTGCATATACTTGTAAAATGTAAAATGGCTTTTTTTGTGTGCGTGTTTTATTTTTATTTGCTTATTAATTTATTTAGGATGCATCCATTCTTTTCACATCCATTCATTACCTATGGATAAAATAAAGTCCTACCCTATATTTATGTCTCATATTTATGTCTCTCAAAAATACACCACACTGAAGCAAAATGATAGCAAACATTGTGGTGTGTTGACTTTGCGTTATATAAAGTATATGCATAAATATTTATCCACAAAAATAAAACCCAAATAAAAAACTGCAAAATAAAACCAAAAAAATAGCTCTCTGCCCGGATTTGAACTTTCACGCTTATGTCTTCAGTGCCCTTTGGTGCCCTTTTTCAGTCCATTTGCACAGTAGTCTCCCAGAGCGCAGCGCTCTTGTAAGATTTCTGTCATCGAATGCTTTTCCTGTGCATCAGAGTACAACCTCTTCAGAGATTTCCCAATGAGCAGTCAAAACTGCTCCTAAATGGCTCTATTATGTCCGACCTCAGGTTCCTCAGTTGATAAGGTTTGAAACATTGCGAGTCAAACTGGGTCAGCACACCATTTCTCCTCAGTAGCTGTTCTTTTATAGTGTCTAAATGTTAATAAATAGTGTCTAATGTCATGTTTGAGAATGTATTCTAGGCTCTGGGATATGAAAAGGTTCAATTACATTAATCGCACAAACAGTGATTAAAATACATCTGTCAATTCAGGGGGTGGGAATGGAAAAATAATTTGAAGATCATTGTGATGCTAATTTGTTCCTCAGATGGATTTTTCTGCTTAATCTTATTTGTGAAATATTAGCTAAATTGAAAACCATAGTTCAGTCTCTGCATGTTTTTTATTTTTATTTATAACCATGATAATTTAACATCTTTTAATTTTTACTTTGATAAAGTTTACTTTTTATGTTTCCTTTTACAAATATATGAATACTCGAAGTAAAATCTATAGAAATAATTCCATTTTAAGACTTTTCAAACTTTGTTTTCAGGGGTCAGAGTAAAGATTTGGGTGTTTTTATTTAGGCTTTTATTACATAACTAAGCTGTAATTGTATTTTAAATATTCATACCCTAATTTTGTATATGCCGCAATCTCATTTGGCACTCAGAGATGCTTCATTGTTTTGTTTTTTGTTTTCATTGCCATTGTGAATTATAGATGTGTGACATTTCCTGTTCTCACAAGTTTTCATGTAATCCACTGATGTGTGAATTTTTTAATCAAAAAGTTTACTGTTTTAATTTTCTTCAAAACAAGAACATAATCATTCTCAGCTTAGTTTATTGCTCTTTTTTTCCAAAAAGAGTTACGTGTCCAATGCAACAGAAGATCATGGTAAATATTCCATACAGAGGTACTGTAACTGATGTTGTATGTATGTTGTCATAGACAAAAACATAAAAGACGGCATTTAGGCATGTAGTGTCAAAGGTCACTCTTGGTGGTCTAGATGAATCACTCTATGAATAGTTAACTTAGCTTTTAAAAATATTTTCACATTTTCACAAATATTTTCACATTTTCACAAATATTTTCACTTTTCACTGCAGCAGAAACCTCCCACCTTCCCCAGCTCCACCTGTATAGATCTGCTACAGGGTGATTGTTCCATAAAAATCAAATTGTTAAGAATTCATACAAAATCTTCTCCTGATAAAATAATAACATTTTCTCGATTGACCACACTGATGATATCAGGAATGTGATCATATAACAGCCAAGACAAATCAGAAATGTAATATATTTGCAGGAAATAAAAGTTTTTTGTCAAGCATGAAGAGAAATGACCGTGAAATGCTCTGCTGTGTGATTAAAGAACATAGACGCTGTCTGATGAATGTCCAGGCGGGGGAAGAAATTGAAGCAGTGAAGAAAAAGGTGTACATCAAACCCCTGCAACAGTCTGATAATTTAAAATCTGTGAATGTGTACTCCAGTCTAAACCCATGATTTATTCATACAGACAGCAAGCAAGGAGCAGGAAATGGTAATGGTGGGAGCTGACTGTTAAGCGGCTCTCAAGGACGCTGTTGTCTAGCACAGATCCAGAGACGAGTCTTCTACAGGGCCTCTCTGAATGCGTGATCTCGCTGTCGGCCTCTCATCAATTCACACGCAGCTCTCCCTTCACAAGCTGCATTTACACTGCAAATGGCCGTCTGGCCCTCAGGGACCCCGGCAGAAACACTGTGGCTTTTGAAGAGTTATTTTGGCTCAATTTGTGTCCTCAAAGTTGGGGTATATTAAACAGACTTCTGAATACTGAAAAGCAGGGGGGGGAAACCTCTCCAAGGTCCTCTATTGCTCACACATAGACTCAATCTGTGTGACTTAAGGGCCTTTCGGGATTCTTTAGTTCCAGAACTAAATGCATAGTACTAAAGTACTAGGACAATTTTGCACAAACTATTTCCCAGTATCATTTAAAAGGTTGCATCGCACCGACAGTGTGTACTAGGATGTGACGTGAGTCAGTCGACAACAATGTCATTTTTGCATGAAGAACAACGTAAACAACGTTAACGTCAACGTTATTGGAGCTGTGTTTTTGTTGTGTCTCGTGGGTTTCACAATAATGGACATGGAATGTCGACGTATACATAAAGCGATTGAAAGAACGGAAAGAAGGATTAAGAATCTGCAACGACAACTGGCAGTGTTATATTTGCTACAGGTGCCTGCACTTCAGCGTCCGTATATTTATTGCTGTTCATCATACCTGTGAAATAAGTTGACAATGTTTACATTATGTTAACACTGCGGGTGACGGCGTTTTCGAACGCATCTGGCTAAACAATGTCTACTTACTTCACGGTTAGTACCAGTTGTGCTGGTTAGACCCTGCTCCAGAGTAGGAGCTAATTTGGTTCTCAAAAAAGGCAGTGTTCCGGCGTTGTGAAAATGCCCAAAAGTGGGTAGGTCCACAACTAGTTCTGGTACTATGAAAAGGTTCCTGCGGTGTGAAAGGCCATTTACTGACTGTCGGATGGGTTTGATTTGACAGGATAATGGATCCGTGCCATGCTCGCATCATATCTTGGCTGTTGTTTGCTCGTTGGCATGTGTTCTGCTGTAGAGAAAACCAGGAAAACAATGAAGCGGTGGCAATTCCCCCGTCGCTGCTCTTGGTAATCAAAAGGATTATTCTCTTGCAGACAAACCCTCTGTGGTTGTAAACATCAAAAATATATGTCTTTGCTCAAGGGAAAGCCCCTTTACAGAACACTATTATGCAAATTGCTTTTGATAATATGTCAGATATTTTGATAATATGACAGATGCGCAATACTCCAGCAAAAGCAATGCACATTTGAGGCAAGAACAGAGAAGAGGGTGACTGCAGACATATTATTAGTGGAGATACCACCAGTGTGCTCAGCATATGAAGGTATTTTTGCCTTTTGTCTCAAAATCCAAATGTAATCCAGGTATTGTCAGGAAACCATGACTTACTAATAACATAATAAACATGAGACTGAACTTAGACTTGTTGTTTAATTTCTGAAATAAAATATCCATTTTATTTCTAAAAGGAATAATTCTTTCCTGTATGTTTCTGCATTTCCTTTTGTATTTATTTATTTTTATATGTATTAAAATATATTTGTTAAAGACCTAAAGATCTAATTTCCCACTAAGATGGGATAGAGTTTAATTAAATTAGAGCCCAGTCTGACATTATTATTAATTATGAGTCAATGCACTAAAAACTCAGAGGATCATATTCTTCACTGTTCTTGCCCTATTTTGAGAGGCTGATTCATTGATTAATTCGCTCCGATCAGATCACTGAATTAGTTACTAACTGTTGTAATCAGATTTCACAAAATTCAAATTCAAAAATAAATCATTTAATAAAGACACACCTTCAAATAGTTTCCAGAAACGTAGCGGGGCAAAAACTAATTTAAAGATTAGTGAAACACTTTGTAACTGCCCACCACTTAAAAATAGCATAACATTGCATTCTCACGAGAGCTGAAGACAGTTTAAAATAAACATTACATGAGTTTTGTTCAACTAATGTCAACAAACATATTTTGGTGGGGGATTTTGTGTAATATCAAACCATTGCTGTATTAGAATACAGAAGTATTCAGTGTTTGGTCCTCTCAATGTAAATTAAATTAAATTAAATTAATGCATTTAGCAGACGTTTTTATCCAAAGTGACTTACAGTGCATTCAGGATATCAATGTTTGATTACCTATCATTTGTTCCCAGGGAATCAAACCTCCAACCTTTCGCTTGATAAGGCAATGCTTTATCAATTGAGCTACAGGAACACTATGTAGGATATTGAATTCTCCCTTGTGCAAACTTACATAGTTTGACCCTGAGACGATACAACGGGTTAATTTTTGTGTGTTACCTTTCTGAAATTTAATGATTGTATCATGTCGCATTTGATCATTTACTGCAGCCTGATGTGAATTGCAGGTGTTGGTGGTGGAGATGTGACATTGGTGTGGGTACACTGCTGCTTTCCTATTAATCTGAGTGTCCATCTTTGTGTGGCTGTTCATTCTGACTCAGAGGAAAGGCAGAACATGATTAATAATTCTGCTTTGATAAATCTATTTTATATACATTCAGCCTGTCAGTCAGTCTGTTTTTTCTGTATTTGTTTTTTTGTAAGAATAATGTGTATTGAATACATACAGTGTTGCCATTGGTCCTGTGGTCACATGATTTATTGAGTGAGAAGACAGTGGTTTGAGGGGAGATGTTGAGAGTTACTGTAAAGATGAGTCTGTTCAATGATTTTAGATGATGACCCCCTTTGGATGCTGGAGGGCAAAAACCAACATATCGATCACTTTCCAGTTACCTTTGAGCAAGTTTTCTGAAAGGTTGTGAGGCCCAATATCTTTATAAAAGAACACAATAGGGTGATTTTATCACTAAAAGATGCCAGGTTACTGTTCTTTTAGATGTACCTAAACTACAAATTTGCAAATGTAAAAATTAAACTTCCTATGCACCCTCTTTAAAAAAAACAGCATTAGAACTGCTTGTTCTCAATTGTTCATAATAATTGCTTTCCATGTATGTGTTTTCTCATTATGTGACAAATATTTGTTTGTACGTATGCAGTAATACTGTTTGAATGGCTGTAGCAAAGGATTGAATGCTCTGCTGTCGCAGAAAGACCAAAGCTTGCCGTGTCCTTTCCTTCCACTGCAGTCCAGTAATAATGAGTCCAGATAAAGCTGGTAGACTGCGTGGTCAGCTGGGACCATAACTCATAACCTGATGTGACCAAACTGGACTTCTTAGACTGAACTCAGCACAATTTCTGCAGATTCAGCAGGCTTTACACCCCTTATTACTGTTTCTGTGTTAATTGATCGAACACAGTCAATAAGAGCGGGGGAGAGTGACAAAAAGAGGCAAATGGTGAGGTATGTTTTAGCATCATTTCAGCTGAAGAAGCAAAAAAATATTGTAACATTGCTGTTAGATTATTATTATGTAATGTTCCTAAAACGTAAATCTTGACAGTTCTGGACAGTTCTTTTTTTTCCATTTTCAGTAGATGAAGCTGTATTTCATAGAAAATAGCCTCTCATGTGTGTTATTCAAGATGAATGCAAAGAGAACTATAAAGAACTTTAAAGTACAATAAGGATTTTTATTTATTTGATAGCATATTTCACCACAATGGTAATTAAGAAATAATAATTACACATAAATGTCAGTTTTAAAAACATGAATAAAAGTTTTTTTATAAATTATAAATTAATTATAAATTAAGTAATAAATGGCAAATTATATCACTTGAGTGTAATTTGTTTCAGATAATCCCACTCCTAAATGGCACATAAAAATAAAACTGTGGTTGGTCACTTTAAATTTTGTCTAGACAGCCTTCACTTCTCTAAATGAGCAATAAATGCAGTCTGTGAACCAGACTTCAAAAATGTGGCTTTGCATGGAGATGAAGCGTGAAGTGGAGAGGTTAGCAAGACTCAACTCAACTAATGGATGTATAGACTTTCCCTCATTCCTCTTCTCTCTTGTCTCTCTCGCATCTCTCTATCAAATGACCTTCGGTTCATGTTTAACATGAGTGTAGTGAGCAGCAGATCATCTGGGGAATCCGCCCCTGGGTTCATCATTAAAAAGTTTCTCAGGCAGAGAATGCAGCAGCTGCGTCTCAGTGGTCCAACATCTGGGGTCTGTTGAGGAAGGAGGGGGTGAATGGTTGTGGGAAGAGAAAAGAAAATTCATTAGAGTCATTAAGTAATTAGCAAAACAGTATGCGAGGAAAAACGGGTAAATGAGATTTTCATTGGTACAAATGAGGCATGGAGGCTATTTCTGGATGTCAGTACCTGTGTTGATATCCAGTTAATAAACTCTTAGTGTCTCCGTGGTCTGCTGAGACCTTCTATGAATATTTGCAACATAAATGGAGCAATGTCAATGGAACAATCATTTGAAGGTTTGAAATAAAGAAGCACTGTTTGGGATCTTGGGAAACCTCGGTGACTGTTTGCATCATCTAAAATTCATCTTCAAATATGTTCATCAGAAAGAGAGGCCATTTTCATAACTTCATCCATAATTTGAACACAATGCAATCTAGATGTTGCATCGCTGAAGACACCATCCTGATGTGTGCAGGGTCATCATCATATTCATTTGCTCAGCCTTCATATGATATATGAATATAAACTTGCTTCCTGTTAGCAAACAATATCCATGACTCTCCTATCTTTTTTCTGAATTATTTGCTTTTGCTGAACTCTCATGGTATAGTCAGTCGTTTCTCATTTATACATGCACCCATTACCATCCCTTATTAATATTATTCATGATTTTTTCATGATCATGGTTTTTCTATGATATTCTTTTCCGTCTTTGCATAATTCAGTGAATACCTGCATGGAAATGTGACCTAACCCTAGGGCCTCCAACTTATCTCAGATTTTGCATGATCTCAACCTGAAAAAGCAGAAAAACTCACCCAGCTGCAAGAATTAGATGTAATCGATATGACCAGACTGCAGTTCCTTGCTCTCCATCTCTCCTGCACTAAATATTTATGAAGAAAGTCCACAGAGTGAAGCGGTGGCCAGGGAGTTCATCAGTCAACCCCTCACTGTGTATGTCCTGTCTATATGGGCCTAGATATTCCTCATGCAGTTCGGTCGAGTCCTCATTGGGGAATCGCTAATATGCGTATTAAAAAGTGATAAAAACAGGTATACCTGTGCAAGCCATTCTACAGCTCAATATTTCACTAGATTCCTCCGATAACAGTTGTCATAAGGGCAATGGCTCTAGGGAAATGGACCCTGAAAAAGTGGAATGGTGTCTACTTTCCTAAAACAGCCCCGGGGTAGAGAGAGAAAAAAATGGAGAGCTAGGGAAAGGTTAGAATGCATACCAAATAGAAAAGCTAACACCTCATTATTCCAGCTGTCACTAACTGAAGAAATGACATAACCGGGTCTCTATTCTGTTCACTGGCAATTTACAAAATGCATTTTTCTCATTTTTTTTTTCACCAGTCGTCAGTGTCTTGTTTGCATGCCTTGGCCTTTATAAAGTATTTTAAGCAGTTTATAAAGTCATCTATATTTTATAACAGCGTGACAGTAAATCTGCACTGACAGTCACTGGTTGTTTGAGTGAGTGCTTGGTCAGCTGCTGCAATTTCTACAGTTTCTCAAAATCTCTAGATGTTGTCAGAGAAAAATGCTGCAGTTTTCTGTAACTCAAGTTTAAGACTCAAGGTATCTATGGAAATAGATTTCATTGGATTGAGTTAGTAGACAAAAGACTCACACACAGAACCCTCTCAGACTGAAAATTGCTGAATAGCTCTATTGATCACTATATTTCTGGTCTATGTGCATGTATGAGGTTCAGCGTGGGATCTCTTTTTCTGAAAGGGAGCCACAAATCCCATTAAAGGAAGGAAATGAGAGAGAGAGGTGAAGGTGGTGGGAATGCTCATAAAAAGCAGAGAGGTCTACTGGGATGCATGGCCTCCCAGTGTTCATTAGCACAGCCCATGGAGTTAGGATGAATTACCTGTCCTGTATGATTCATTACACGTGCCCTTTATCCTTATCGCCCATTTCATTTTATTTTACTCGGCCCAGATATGTCCCAAACCCCATCCCTTGGCTATCATCTGTTTAATGGTGTAAATGGTATTGTTCCCAAAACATATTAGGGCTTGATTAGTACAATAAACTGTAGTTGCATTGTGCACCTGCTGCTGTGAGCTCTGGGCTCTTATAGTTGTTCTGTAATCAGAATCTCTAGAAGATTCCACTATACTCAGTTTGCTGCGGTTTGCTGGAGTAGGACTTCTATTTTGGTCATTCTTTTAAAGGGACAGCTGACCTAAAAAGGAGTCATTTAAACAAGTTTTCCGTATAACTATATTTTATACAGTAGTTACAATGGATACCGGGGGGGCACAGTGAAAGTGGTCAGTGCAAGAGCTATTAAAGTAATATCACACAGACAAGAGTGTTTTATCATTGTAAGGATCTTCAAAAGATGTGCGTAAGCCATAGAGACCTTTCACTCAGAACACGTTTTTATGTTTTGTGGAAAAAAGCAAGGTCTGGAGACCTTGTTGAACTAAGCACTGCATTTTTAGAACATCATGTCATGTTCATAACAACTGCAAAAGATGTGCAACATTCAAAATACAAGATGTGAAACTACTGTATTTTCCGGTCTATAAGTCGCACTTTTTTCATAGTTTGGCTGGTCCTGCGACTTATAGTCAGGTGTGACCACTGATCTATAATATATATAGATCAGTGGGTGCGACTTATTTATCAAAATTAATTTGACATGAACCGAGAGAAATGAACTAAGGGAAATGAACCAAGAGAAAACATTACCGTCTACAGCCACCAGAGGGCGCTCTATGCTGCTCAGTGCTCCTGTAGTCTACACTGAAGACATAGAGCGCCCTCTCGCGGCTGTAGACGGTAATGTTTTCTCTTGGTTCTAAATAAATGTGACTTATAGGCCAGTGCGACTAATATATGTTTTTTTCCTCATCATGACGTATTTTTGGACTAATGCGACTTATACTCAGGTGCGACTTATAGTCCGAAAAATACGGTACTGTGTAATATTGATTTTGTACAATAATTCCACAAACAAGCTAATATTGCTGAACTTCCATTTTAGACACAATATTGCCCATGTTTGTTTTTTCTCCACAAACGAAAATAGTTTCAAACAAAGCTACAGCAAATCGCTGTTCTTCTCGGAGCAACACAAGTGGTGTTTTGTTTTGGTTTTTGTTCTGTAAATTATTAAATAATTCAATCACAAAGAAAGTCAAGTTTCTTCCTGAATGAATCAGCTTTTTTAAACAAATCAAATAATAAAGTGTTCCTGTAGCTCAACTGGTAGAGCACTGCGCTAGCAAGCAAGCAAGCGCAAGGTTTGGGGTTTGATTCCCTGGGAACACATGATATGTAAAATTTGATAGCCTGAATGCACTGTAAGTGGCTTTGGATAAAAGTGTCTGCTAAATGCATTAATTTAAATCATTTAAGTGAATGATACAGTGACTCACTCAATAAATGGTTGTTCATGATGAATAAGTCAACCTTTTTTTAACTAATTGGTTGACTGGTTCCATATAACTCTCTCATAAAAATAGTCAGTCGCTTGTCGCCACCTACTGGTGTATTGGTGTAACTTGCAGAAAGAGTTACTGAAAAGTCCCCACCACTAATGCAAAGTCTATTTGAACAGATGCAAACAAACAAAGTTATAAAAACCTTGAAAAGTCCTGGCAGTGTTGGACTTTCATATTATTAACATTTTTCAATAGAAATAATGTGTTTGGAACAACATGAGGTTGAGTAAATAATGACGGAATTTTAATTTTCAAATGAAACTACGGCTTTTCATTTTTAAAGACCGTTATTTGTTACACTCACAATCTCAGGCTTCTGGTGTCCAGTGTTAATTGGCAGCTGGGTAAAATCTGTTCTTCTATCTATTCTGAGCTTCTACTTTATTTATATTTCATCGGTGACACATCAGCCCTGGCAGTGTCTGCCACATATGCTGTCAGACATGGCAGACATTGCCCAAAGGGAGAACACATGCTTTGACCGAGGCAGCTGTGAGCCTGTCCACCTGGACGCCCTGTTTCTGAAATAAATAATGGATTTTATTGTCATCCATCAACATTGTTCTGTAAATCCACAGATGTGTTTGCATAGATTTTATTTAATACATGTATTGAGCTGCCATCCTTGTTTAAGTACAGAGCCTGTCAGACAAATTGGGTTTAAATTGTATTATGCTACTAAAAAGTGTTTTCTTCCCAGCTCCGACTTTCATGTCTTCTTTAGATGAGAAAGTCATAATACGTTTTTTTTTAAAGGAAGTTTCTTTAGCATTCAAGCAGAATATTTGCTCAGCTTCAGTATCCTATATGCAGTCCACTGTCCCCTAGATGGCATAGATAGATCACAGCATCTGCTAAGAGCTTGACAGCATAGTTTTTTGTCATCGCTTCTTTATCCATTCATCACAATCAGCCACTGACCTTGCTGTAGGGATGGTCATGAAGATGGAGATAAGGGAGGATCATGCTCTTCCATTCTGAGCAGCTCTATCCTCTCTCTTGCTTATATATTTTTAAAGGTAAATCTCTGTAGTGCTGCTAGCAGTGCAGCAGGCCGTGGCTCTAGGGAAGACCTGTCAGCTCCCGCAACACCAGCAACTTCACCTGATAAATAGTCAGATGTAGGACTGCACAAGCAATCGAAAAAATAATCAAGATTACGATTGCAGCAACTGTGATTAACATATTGTGAGAAGGGCCGATTTAAGCATTCTGTGTCACTGCAGTGGTCATTGTAACTAATACAGGGCTGTGCTTCAGTCAGACATGAATTTAAAGTTCCTAAATTAACATTTCAATTTTGCTGAGGGAGTACGCAGAACTGCAATTTGAATGGTAAAAACTATAATTGAAATCAACTGAATTTCATTTAACTGTATTTTTTTTTATTAGAAAAGTTAAAAGTATGTGAATCATTTCAAATTACGGTCACATATGCAAAAAGTGTAAAAATAAATTGTTATTTAGGATTATTCATTAGTCAAATTTATTCATATTTTCATATTTTAATAAGTTTAATCATTTTAGTTTTTAAATTAAAATTAGAAATGTTGCCCTGACAGGTTTATTTTTATTTAGCTTATTTATAGTCTAAAATATATATATAACTAAAATAATATGTATGTATATATATATATATATATATATATATATATATATATATAAAGTTTAAGTTGTACTAAAATTACTTAAAAATGTTCTAAATAGAAAGTCACAAAATGACTCAAATTCAAGATTTTTTTAGCATGTTTTTTCCTTCTAATATTTACATGTATTTTATTTCAACTTTATTTCATGCAAAAATGTTTTTGTACCAGTGTTTTTAACTATAACACTGATTATATAATTGTGTGTATTTACATAAAATGCAAGCTATTGAAAAATGTGATTTCCAGTATATTACTTCAGTCATAAAATGACATTTATAGATATGCTGTACATATTCAACAGCTCTTGTTTTTGTCTTAATAAGATGTGTAATTCCACTGCAGAACTTCATCGAGAGAAGATTTAAAGGGACATTCTGCGCTATGATATTTACCCTACAGTTAATTTCCTCTAGGAGATCATCCGATCATGATGAATCAGCTAACAGTATTGTGCACAGATGTTCACGTTATCAAGGGAGGTTGTCCAATGAAAGATACTTTGCATTTATGTCACGCACTCATATGCTTCCCTTTGAGCCTGTGATTCCTGAGTGGCTTCTGGCGTCAAACCCATCTGTCGTCAGTTGCCAAAAGATTTAATTTGAAAGTTTACTTTTTAACTGAGCCAAAATCATGTAGTAGGCAATCAGTAATAAGAATTGTTAAACACTTCCTTCCCTTGGTGCTCAGTACTAAAGAAAATAGTTTAAGTGACAGGACTCCTGGGATATGGGTGAAACTATGCGCCTGAAGGCAGCTCTTGAGTTTCAGCTGTAAGGAAGCGCTGTTTGGCAGATCATCACCTAACGGTCAGCAAGCTTCTTGCTTTCTCCAGTAGAAATATAAAAGAAAGTGCACTCTTATGGGTGTTCAAAGGAGAATGGTGGTGGGATGACAGATGGACTGAGTGTGTGTCAAAGGTCAAGAAAGTCTGATAGCATCATCTGAAGAGAGTGTGCACTGCCCTAGGAGAGGATGCAGGGACTTGATTCATCTGTCAAAGAGGAAGTAGTCTCTTGAGACGCTGCTTTCCTCTCTTTCTCACACACTCTCAGACCTCAGGCATCTCCACTGACTATGAAGATTACAGCTGCTCACTATTTTATGTAACTTCTGACAAATTCGAATGATCAGAGATTGAGACAAATCCCTAGATATGTAATTTCCAACTAAATCAATGCAAACTGTGTCTTTGTGGATTAGATGGTTTAAAACCAATTAAAAACATGCATAATGATAAACGAGACTAGAATCTTTATGAGGTCGTCTTTTTGTTTTATAAAACTGAGGTAAAAAATAAATAAAAAAAATTCCACTTTTTTTCCATAAAGTTCTTGAAATGCAAACAAATATGGCTCAAATATATAATTCATTTTGGATTCTGTAGTAAATGTTCACTAGTGTTGACCTGAAATCTAAATATAGAATGAAATAAACATTAATTTATGTAAATTAATTCTACAAAAACATGCCTAAACATAAAAGATTTTAAATTTAATAATAAAAAAAAACATTTTAACTGGAAACTCTTAAAAAAAAAAAAAAGGTAATTAAAAATCATTATCTAATGAAATTATAAATGTGGTAGCTTAGATAAATGACAGTGTATCTGCAGAAGATAATAAGATAAACACCAAAATAGTTAAATGCTGACAGCAAAATAAAAGCCATCCATCAAGCGAAGTCTTCTTGGAAGGCCTGCTGTGGGAAGAGGAGGAGTGTCATGGACTGTCTGGACCTGTCCCATCTGTACACAGCCCAATGTTGTACATGCAAAAAAAAAACATCACAAAAAAAAATCTCTCTATGTGTGTGTGTGTGTGTGTGTGTGGCTTGTTTTAAGGTTGCAGTTTGACAGGAAAGTAAAAGTGTATTTGAAAATGTTCATGGGGCATCTTAAAAAATAATCTAATAATTTTCCGGCTTGTCAGTCAGACCTTCCCCTGTTACTCTCCTTTATGATGATTCATGTGCTTTAAGGCCAAAGGAAGATCTGCCCATGGCCTCTCATATCCCAGCAATAAAATCTATTGACCCAGCGGTGCTTTTAATGCAGCATCCACATCACAGTGTAGTCGTCTGATGTGTTAGTGAGTCCTGCACTCAAGACACCTCTCACCTAACGAACTGTAATAAACATCCCCTAAATACCAAGGAAGAATGCAGAGAATCATAGTGTATTCACTTTCTTCTGCTCTCCAGGGTTTGAATGATGTTTCTTCTGAATGTTTTTCACAAAAAACGTAATATCTGAACTTTGAGAAATGATCAGCCGTGCTGCCATAAATCTTCATTAAAAGCCAGCACAGTTGCAATCCTCATAGTCATATGTTAGGACGACCGGACATCTTTGTTTTCTGGAGACAGTTCCCATTTATTGTGACTCGTCCTCGTCTTCTAACAGAAAAAAATTGCAAATTATTAAGTTCATTGAGGCTGTTAGCTGTCTGTCAAGCTGCTAGCACATGGTAAAGACAGAACATACAGGGAGGAAAATAAGTTCAATTATATATTAGGTGCTGAACTAGTAATAGTGTATGCCTGGTTTTCATTTCTGAAATTTGGTCAGCTTATCTTGTGGCTAAGCCTCTCAGATGTATAGAGTTCAGAGGTGACTGTTTACAGAGGCTTTCATTAAGATTATTAGCGGTATGGAAGATGAACGTACAGAACAGGTTACTTGATCAAACGTTATGTTCACTGGCATAAAATGAAATTTCCTTAATTTTCATTATTTCATCCCCATTTGTGATTAAGGGGATTGAGGGGTCATTGGGCTATAATGTTTATCCAGTAGTGCACTCTGTTTGAGCTAACATCTTTGCCGAGCTGTCTTCAGTGAGAGAGAGTTGGACTTTGACAGGCTATAGGAGCTTTTCCTCAAACTTCAGCCAGACAACTTTCTACCTCCAACGATATTCATTCAAAGTTATGCATTCAAACCATTTATTTTGAAGCACGAGACGTCATGAAAACCCATTTTCAACTGTAACTGTATATTTTTCCCTCCTGAACGAAGCTGTCATAATAGTAATAAACCCCTCACGGTATTATTCCCCTATTACCTCTATAATCCAATTCCAGAGGTATCCTATTAGAGCTGCAAACAAGCAGCCACGAAATGACTCCAACTGTGCATATTGCAAAGCTCTGCAGTGGTAAGATAAGCCTATTTGGTTTGCCTTCTACCATTCAAGTTGTTCACAGGGCTTTTTCTTCGACTACCTTTTGAACCATTGGGCTGAAACCCAGATTCCTCATTTGTGTCCATGGTAACCTATGCATACTTGTTTACATTTTGACACTGATTAATGTGCATGTGCCCTGAATGATCTCATTGATGACTTTCCCTGCACATGCTTGCTACTTGTGCTTGCAGAAGCTGACTGGTTCAATAATGAATCTCCTTTAGGTCTCTGAACTTACTTCTTGTAAAGAAAAATAGGTTAATTACTTGGCATGTTACTTAACTTACATTTAATGCTCTAGAACATTAGAGTTTCCCTCTCTTTGTTTCACAAAATTAAACTTCTGTAGCATAAATGTTTCCTCTAACACTATTGCTTAGTTTATAGTCATTAAGGTTTAAAGGTTGTTGTATTTAAAACTGGAAATGATGTCAAATCAGCATATTTTGTATTTGGTTGCATTAATAAATTATGCAAATATATGCTTTTTTCATTCTTTTGTACAACATGGTCAACATGATAATGTATTGACTACAAAAAAAAAGGTTAAATCAAAGGACCTCCCTCTGTAAGAAAATGTTTTATGCAGAGTATTCGTAACTGAGCAAAAATATGCAATTTGTTGCATTTTCTGATTTTATATGACCAAATAGTACTTTTAACTGACTTTTTGGCCATGTAATGCAATACAATGTTGAATAGGGAATGTACAAATAAATGGTCTCCAAATGTATCATATGTGATACTCACATTTTTAGATAGATAGATTTACTTACTGAAAAAAGTATGAACTATCATTGAAATGACAGAAGACATCTGGTAGTTTGTGTACAAGTTTCTCAGCAAAGTTTTGATTATGTTCATAATGTAGAAGCCTTTAATGGGTTAATAGTTCCCCTGCATATGTATGACTCTAAATTAATAGTCTTTTTTTGCTCTCACAACACCTAATGTGTTCATTGTGCTCACACATGATATCCGCTTAAACAAACACAATAGTAGATCGATGGTGCTGATTCAAAGGTGAAATAGGAGGACGATAATTCATAGTCATGACATTTCAGCAAAACATCGTTTAACCAAAATAGGCATTTTATTATCGGTACAAGTAATACAATTATTCCAGTGAAGTGTCAGGTACAGCACAGGGAGCTGTGCGAGATGAACACTGACCTTTTACAGCAGAGGATAGAGAACTCCCTTCATATCTAATGGTTTCATGTTTTAATGAAGCGTCTAATTAACTCTGAGAGTCCTTATTAAGACCTGGAGAAATGTTGCAGTAACAACAGTATGCATTATTTTGATGAAATTGTCATGTCCAGTAAGCTCTATTGTGCTAACCTTATCAAAACATGAGGTAGCATTATGATTATAAACCAGCCTGCCTTGAGTGTGGTCCAAACAGCAGAATTACATTCAAAATGGATGTGTCAATGAACAGAAATAGTGAAGAAAAATGCCATTTAGCATTTATTTGAAATATTTTGTAATATTATATTTATATATTATATATTTATATGATATATGTAAATCATCTTTTGTGAATTAAAGGCCATTTATTTTACCCATTTTATCTTATTCATCTCTGCCTTTATGTGTCTGGAGCCCTTTGAGCTCTTGATACTACATTATTTGAACCACAAGATGGCGCCCCATGATTACGTTTAAGTTCCTCCTGCTCTTATGCTAGCAGGCAGCAGCTCTATTTTGCTAAATTGTATGAATAGAGCTCTGATTAAATGGGTCTTTCTAGGTTACTAGGCAGTAATTTAGTCCTTTACCTTCCGTAAATAAGCAGATATCTAACAAAGTTCAGAAAGCTTCTAGAGTTATCAGATAATAACATAGCTATTCACACAAAGTGCGCATTAAACTGACTAGCAGGCAGCAGCAGCAATGAATCATCAACAATAAATAAAAACTCTCATGATTTCTTATCTCAGTCTGATAGTGTGACACACAAAAGACTGTAATGACACACTATTTATGACCAGGTAGGACAAAACATGGTTGTTTACTCATAAAAATCTTTTTCTAATAGCTTTTTCGTTTTTACACAACAGATTGATCACATGGCTGTTACAGTGAAGACTGCACAGATAGATGTGCTTTATGTAGTAATGGCAGCCAGGACGGCAGGGAACCTTGTACCGGCTGGATGAGGGGTATTCCTGGGACCCCAGGTTTTGATGGCATCCCCGGGCAGGATGGATGTGATGGGTGTGAGGGAGAAAAGGGAGATATTGGAGATTCAGGTGATTTATTTACAGACTTTTTAATTGAGTATTGAGTGCCCAATGAAGGCATTTGGGCATTTAAACCACACTTTAATATCTAACAATAATATCTAAATGAACCCTAATTGGATTCAGTACAGCTGATCAAAATTCACACTATGATAAACAACAAAAAATCTGCTTAAAATAACAAAGAGTGGCTGACAAATGTATAAGTGTAAATTCACTCAGAGGATAATTGAAAAATTTACATAAAATGCCTCATAAAATGTTTCTATTTGACCTGCAAATATTGCAGTTATGGAAATTGTAAAAATGTTGTCCACTCATGTCAGCAGGCCTGTCCATGACCCGTAATTTTCAAGAAAAACATCACCAGTATTCCCAACAACTAAAAAACTAAATTAGTCAAACCGACCTGCTGAACCTGAAGAAACATTCTTTAAAAAAAATTATAAATAAAACTTACATTTAGATTTATGGATTCTTCTCAGTCAACAAAAGAAATGGTTTGTCTGCAAAAATCTTAATAAATTCAGTTATCCTTGTCAAGACCCCAAAGAACCGGATGGAGAGCCAGGTGAAGCAGGGGACATGGGACCTCTAAGAAAAAGAGGATTTCCTGGAAACCCCGGTCTGAAAGGAGAAAGAGGAGAGGGTTCCTTTTCTTACCGCTCTGCTTTTAGCATGGGGCTCAAAGGTAAAACCAGCCCAGCTAATTGGGCTCCCATCCGCTTCACTAAAACCTTCTACAATGACCAGCACCACTACGAAGACATATCTGGAAAGTTTCGTTGTGCCATCCCTGGGATCTTCTACTTTACATATCATCTTACCATCAATGAGAAGGACACCAAGGTAGCTAGGTATAAAAATGGCCGGACTGTGTCCAGTTCCACAACGGAAATCTGGATCAAGCCTCCGAAGGGGTAATTTTAAATCTGTCTGCTGGAGATGAGGTTTGGCTACAGTTGTATGATGACATATTTGATGCAGGGATTTATGCAGATACCAACAACGACTCCACCTTCACTGGCTTCATACTCGTAGATATTTTAATCAATGTTCAAGGTACAGTATATACCATCATACATGCTGACCTATTACCTTATAATTATATTTTAATTAGATTAGCGACTTGTGATCTTTCAGCATCTCTTTAATTGCCATTTGTAAGGCATAGTTTTTAATGAACCAAAATAGCATGACAGCTGTTGAATGTATATATTTATGAATGTGTATTTAAAGTATTCTGAGGCTAATGGAGGTATCTGTGTGCAAAACGGGCTGTGTCCTAGATTTTGAAGAAACATCCTTTTCATTGTGGAGAGTTTTAGCATCTCTCTAAACTCCCAAGACAGTTAACTGTAACATTATGCAAATTATGCCACATTAGTGACAATTTTTTTTTTAATGATTAAGTTTACCAACTGTGGAAGCAGTAAATGATGGGTGCTTGTCATTAAATATGTATTTTTATGCTGCTTTGGTGCAGATTATTTTGTGTGTGTTGAACAGAGAGATAATTAATCAGTTTTAGTATAGCATTGCTCTGTGAATGACAGTAGGATGGAATAATAATTATTTCATAATAATTAACTTGTCTGTGATAGTCCAATAAAATATGGGCAACAACAATTTCTACTAGCAGTTTTTTAAAATAATGTTACTTGATTGTAATTAGTAGAAAAACTGTTTATTAAATTAGCTAGTTTGTCAATAGTAATTATGCATTTGCAAATAAAAAGAGCTCAAGCTCTTTAAAGCTTTTATTTAGAACATTCCCAAAGAAAAACATCTTACAAATATGCAAACAAATCACAAAGCATCAATTTGGCGATTTAAAAAAGAATACAAATAAGCAAGGGTCCCAGAAGATCATTAAATATCCATTTGAAGGGAAACTTTTTGGTGAATTTACAAAGAAAAAGCCAAATGGGAGAATTTACAGTATATTTAAGTACACTTTTCACCTTTTACATACTTTGTTTTGTGTAATTGTCCCTCCACAATAATACAAAGAGTTATTTCAAGTGCTCCTCTAGTAGACTATCCCTCCTAGAGATGCTGCAACACACAACCAGGTTACATTGGTTAAAGGAATCAGAAAGAAATTATAAGAATCAAATATTTTATTCCTATACAAGTGCTGTCAAACTCCAGAGCTAGGACATTTTCAGCAGCTCTCGAAATATATTTTGAGCGAACCAAGTGAAATCCTGTGAAACTGATGTGTGCACCTTTTCTTCAAGTGTGCCTCTAGTATTCATCTACAAATAAAACACTTCAGTCCTGACCTACTATTCTTGGCATACATTGTCACAGGTATTTATTTCTTTCTGTAGTCTCCATTGTAGGCATGGTGGTCATCCTAGCCAGGATACCGACCACCGTATCCTCTTAGGACATCATGAAAACTAGTCGCTCCTGGTTCCTGGGGGCCAAATCCGGCATATGGATCCTCTTGTCCGCTCATGTATTGCTCGTATTGCTGCTGGTTGTAGCCTGGGGCCGCAGAGTAGGAGTCTTCTCTATACTGAGGGTCCTCCTCACGGTGGGATTCCTCCTGGGCTGGCTCCTCTTGAGGTGATGGACTGGCGGTTTCAGCCACCTCAGGTTCGTAGCGGCGCAAACGGCAGTTTCTGTCGTACTCCGGGTCGCAGTCAGGATCAGGTTCGATTACTCCATTTCTGGATCCATCGGCATTCAGGTGGGGCTCGTAGGCTTCGGTTGAGTCGGACGGCTGTCTGTGCACAGCAGGACGGTGCTCGTTTTGGGAACCCAGTGGGAAACACTCTTCATCATACCCGATGAAACAGTCATATCCCTCTTTGGTCTTCCCAGGAGGTCCCAAAGGATGTTGAGGTTCCTCCAGTTGGTGCCTTAGAGGCTGGAATTGTGTAGGCATGTGTCTTCGCAGGTCAGCCCCAGCATATGCATCTCGGTACATGGCATAAGGGTCTTGACGAGGGCTTGGAGGTGCCCTCATGGCACTGGCTACAGAGGTGTGCTTGTCCTTCAGATCTTCAGGAGCCAAGCTGCCGTACCTTGTGGCTGTCAGAGGGTTGCAGTTATCATCGTAGAGAGGGTTGCAGGGTCTCTCCAAGCCAGAAGATGGGGCTTTGAGATTTTGTGAGGATGCCAGAGCAGCAGCATAAGCACAGTATGGGTCAACTCGAGGGTCACAATGGGGATAACGCAGGTACAGACCAGATGGTGCCTTCTGGACCAAATGGGGGACGCAGTGAGGATCGGTCTTAGGGTCACAGCTGAGATGGGCGTAGGATGGGGCCGGGGCAACAGCAGGCTTGTATCCGTAAGCAGCACGGAGGTGGTACTGAAGACACTCGACATCCTCAGCGTCACAGATTCGCAACAGCTCAGCCCTTTGCTCAGCTGACAGGAAGGGTTGCACCAACGCAGAGTAGTAGTAGTAAGCAGAACGTGGATCTTTCGCCACAGGGGTGTGGATGTAGGCTGGGGCTTTAACTGGGGCAGGTACAGGTGCTTTGACAGAAGCTGGGCCCGGAGCCATGTATGGGTAATATGAGTATCCCTTCGAGTACAAGCAATATGGGTCTCTGTAAGGGTCACAAGCCTTGACTGGGGCAGGCACTGGTGCCTCAGCTTTAGGTTTGGGTCTGTTGGTGTACGAGGCCACACAGTTTGGGTCATCAGACTCGGCACAAGATTTGTAGATGTCGCTTAGGTGCTTCAGGTACAGCTTGTAGGAACGACCTGCCTCAGCACGATTCTTGTTCTGTAAGTACGCAAGATAGACACGATCCAGCTCTGCAACCTGAAAAGTGATGACAAATTATTTCGATTAAGTACTTGGGTTATACAGCCAACACAAAACACATATGTAACCTCAATCAAACTTACTGTCTCCTTGCGCTATCAAGTACAAGGTTTGGGGTTCGATTCCCCGGGAATACATAATAGGTAAAAACTGATAGCCCGAATGCACTGTAAGTCGCTTTGGATAAAAGCGTCTGCTAAATGCATAAATTAATCATCCACAAGAGATTTCCTGGTATTAAAGTTACGGGCCAACGTGTTACGGATATATTGTTCATCCTTAAGATTAACCTTTGCTAAAATTAACAATTCTTATAGATTCTTATAGATAATTCTTATAGTGTGCTATGTTGTCCTATTTGGTTCATAATACGCTGTACTCACTCCCTCTTGGTTCCCATTGTCAGTGAAGTATTTGTACCAGCTCCAGAAGTCAGAGTGCTGCTTGTACCAGCTGATGTTTCTCCTGTTGCGGATTAGTTTTGGGCCTGCTTCAATGCCTGCCCTTTCATCACTTCCTTCTGGCAGAAACACTATGTGTTACTTCATTGTGCATATCTAACATTCTGATTATATGGTAGCTATACAACAGATGAATGAATTGGGACTCCATAAAGAAGCTTACAAAACAGGTAAACAAGCCATACTTACTGTCTCCTTTTAAATGCCGGGTTACAGGGCCAGCCCAGAGAAAATCTGTTTGAGGAGAAGAGTAGAGAGAGAGAAAAATAGGGGTTTCAAGTCTCAACCAGATGTTGCATTTTGTCAAAGATAAGAGTAAAAACTGCTTACAGACAGTAAAAGGTCCAATGAGCTGAGAGCAGCAGGATGCAGTTTTACAAGTTTTGGGGGAAAGGGAAGGTGGTAATATAGAGGGTATTGTAGGAAATGAATCTTCAAACTGCACACATCAGCACTTTGATGCCTGGCAGCAGGGGGCCGCAAGAACCGTGCTCGTCTACAAGCAAACACTATGAAATCTACAAAGGAATGGATCCTCTGTAACTACAGGTGAACTTAATTATCCTAGTGTCAGAAAAATATATGACACTTTTTCCATTTTATCTCTTTGAAGGAGATGTGGAATGGGAACGAGTGGATCACGGATGGCTTCAGCTGAACGGAAGATCTCAGTGTCTTGTACGAGGGAGGTAAAGAAAATGTTGCTCTTTCAGAGTATCAGCAGGTTTACTTTTTGAACAGCTTGTAAACTGTTGCCACATCTGGAAACCTGGTGCACTCGAGTTCTGCTGACAACTGTTAATCATTTCACCAGTTGCAGAGCAAAAATCAAAGACCTGGCCCTCAGAAACTTGATACCCCCTTGTTTACAGGGCTTTTTGGGAAATTTAGCTCAGAAGATAAGAAAAACAATAATCTACAAGTCTCACCTGGTAATAATAATGTTGCTAGCAACACATGGAAGACAGAAGATCCTCTTAAACAAGCCATTCTTATTCTTCCTGATTCCTTTGGATAAACAAAATTATTTACAGAAATTATATATACAATATACAGTTCTGAGAGGAATTGGTCAAATTAGAAAAAAAATGCAAATTTTACATGTAGAAAGAATAGACAAGAAAATTCACTCTGTGTTTGATTACCTGCAAATTATTGCTTTTTACCTGTTACAGATGCCTGTTTACAAAGAAACATATAATTTACACATTCAACGTGTAATTTTATGCTTTTTACATGTTCTTGCCATGTTCCTGTCAATGTCAGTATTTTGCTTGTGCAGCTTGCAACTTTTTCAAACACAAAGAGTTTGAAATATTTTCTCAAATGTAGTACAATTTAAAAAATGATTTTATGATCATTTAATTGCTAAAAAAGGTTTTAGAACAGTTAACATAGTAACATTTGGGGCACGTCTGCATATTGTTAAAAGTAACTATATGGGTTTTTGAAATATAGAAATGTGCATTTGCTTTATGATCAGACAAAAGAAAGGACATACAAGAGGGTTTGAGCTCTGTCTTACCTGTGTTAGGATGTGATGATGTGAAGTTGAAGTTCAGCTCTACAGCTGACCGACTGGAAGAGGAAGGTGAGCCAATCCCCTCGTGTAGGCAAATACAGTCTCAACACACCCCTGTACACCAACTGGGCCACCGTTGAGAACCTGGCCACAATTTAAACCCTACCGTGATAATTAAAAACAAGAAAGGTGCATCCCATAGGGCTGAATAGATGCTGCTTCCGACTCTATGATTGGGCCTCTCTGGCCCAGCAAGACAGCCTATCAGTTGCAACTATAAACTGTTTAAAAGGTTTCAACATTTTTTTATTTTATTTTTTTTTGAGAAAATTAAATACAATTTAGATGTTTTCATCAGCTGTTTAGACTCTCATTCTGATGGCACCCATTCACTGCAGAGGATCCACTGGTGAGCAAGTGATGTAATGCTAAATTTTTCCAAATCTGTTCCAAAATTAAGAAACAAAAACTTAGCTACATCTTTGATGCCCTGAGACTTGAGAGTGGGTTTTATGTAATAACTTCAGGGTTGGGAATTTACTATACTTGTCTTTACATTGCTGAGTACATGGCCATTCTGTTATATTCAGAATAACAGAGATTTAACTAATCTAGTGGGTATTGTGTCTAAATGCACTGAACCGTCAACTGTAGCAAACAGGGCAAAACCGTTATGGAGAAGTATGTCATAAGAACATCTGCAAAGCACCAGCACAATCCATATTCCCACTGCGCAGAATTGTATAACAACTGATCGTTCACGAATAAAACCCTGTTTGAAATACAGCAATACAGATTAGGAATAAATGTATGTCTTTTTCTAATTACCTGACTTGAATTATAACAGATTATGAGGTCTGTTCAGATATATTTGCGAGAAAAATGTCGGAGCGTAAAACATCTGTGCTTCACGCAAACAGTGGATTGCATGTGTAATTATGCACCCTTACAGGTGTTCAGGAATGTGCAAAAACCTACAATCAGGACTAGAAACAGATTTCAGCCTTGGGAAAAATCGTTTAAAAATAGTTTACAATTATTCCAACTTTTGACATGGAATGTCTGGGGTTTTTTTTTTTACATGTGGAAACATCTGGAAAAAGGAAGACATTGTATTCCACAAAAAAGTTTATTATTGAACCGAGTTAACAATGCAACATCGCTCTTAAAGTGAAAAAGAAAAAACACTTCAATGTACAACATTTTATACAATGGAGGAATCCATTCTATTTGTGCTCTTCATCACTGAATATCATCGTCATCAAACAGATCTTCAAAATCTGTGGAGGAAAGAGAAGCACAAAACAATTATTTTTATTGTTTTCTTACTCACAATTAAGCTTAATAAACCAGAATATGTAGAAGAGCTTTTTTAAAATAATAAATAGCACAAAAACCTCATCTATGACATGCTGTTCTCAGTAAAATGAGGGTATGAGCTCTTATCGGGGTCTCTTTTCAGTAAACTTTTCAAAAGGGCACCCAGATAAAGATGCCCCTGAGTGACACGTGTTTAGCTACTTCAAGCGCTGCAGACAGATACAGAGCCTCTAAAGGGGGAAGACCTGCTGCGCTGGAGCCAATGAAGCCCAATAAAAGAGCTTTAAATGGGCTCAGCTTCATTTTCACCTTTACTCTTTAACTGCCTGTTTTTAGGTCATCCTGTGCTATTGCTCAAACAATCTTTACTATCACTAGAAGGCGGAAAAGGATAAAGAAAATTGTAGAGTAAGCATGTTAAAGAACTTTGCAATATTCTTTTGCCAACAAAACAATGGAAAGAATGTGATTAATAAATAATTAGCACAGAAATATTATATATATATATATATATATATATATATATATATATATATATATATACACACTGACAGTCAAAAGTTTGGAATAATAAATATTATTCATGTTTTTCAAAGAAGTCTTATGCTAACCAAGGCTCCGTTTATTTGATCAAAAATACTGTAAAAACAGTAACATTTTAAAATATTTTAATAATGTAAAATTAAAAATGCAATTTACTCTGTGTTGGCAAAGGTACATTTTAGCAGTCATTCAGTGTGGCATGATCCTTCACAAATCATTCTAATATGATGATTTAATGCACAAGAAGCATTTATTGTTATCAAGGTTGAAAACAGTTGTTCTGCTTCATACTTGTGTGGAAACTGTGATACATTTCCATTCAAAAGTTTGGAGCAAGAAAGATTAAAAAAAAAAAAAAAAAAAAAAAAAAAAGTTACAGTAAAGACATTTAAAATATATATACATAAATATATATATATACATAAATATATATATATATATATATATATATATATATATATATATAAATAAAACAACCTTGTTTAAAACAGGAATAATATTTCACAAAATCACTGGATTTACTGTATTTTTGAATGCAGCTTAATAAACAATATTTCAAAAACATTTAAAACCTTAATTAATCCAAGTATTAATCACTTAACTTAATTTTTCCATAATTTCAACATAGAATCCCTAGGCTTGGAAAAGTAAATAAATCGTAAAAAGGGTTGGAATTTGTTTGCTTTGCTGTATTCTAAAGTATGTCATCTGTACATAGCTACAACTTAAAATCTTTCCTAGGAATTTTCATAAAAATTATATTTAATAAAAAAAATGATAGTAATGGCAAACAATTGGAAAGGTCGAGGTCCGTAATTGATCGTACTGTACTTTATTATAATAATAAAGTTTCTGAGTCTCACCATTGAAAAAGTCTGAATGTACTGCCTTCTCATTGGCGGCCAGATCCATTAGCAGCCCACTGCTGCCCCCTGCCTGTCAACACACAGCACTACAGCATTAATACTCATTATTAACATCGACTTTATAAAAACTGATTATTACTCATTCCTTTATTTCAGCGAACAAAGCTATACTGATTTAGAAAAAAAACGATACTCTAAAGATTTATTTTTATTTTGTTGTTTTTATATATAAATACATTTATTGAATAAATACAATAATAATATATGTTAATAAAAAAAATGCGTTAAGCACTGTACAGAAAATTCAACTGTAGCGATTTGACACTTGATACATATATATATATATATATATATATATATATATATATATATATATATATAGTGTCAAATGGCTTAACGTTAACAGTAACGTGTTAAACCCTTACCTCATCCAGGTCCACGTACGGACCAGCTCCTTCAGGAAACATTTCATCAACTGCTGGCTTCATAACTTCGGAGTGAGAACTTAAAAACCAGCGATAAACAAACGTTTAAATTGTGTATTTTCAGCTCACTGTCACATTCACCCAAATAAACACTTCAGTGCGTCCCCTCTGTTTCCGGTTACGCGTAGATTCACGAAGTCCGATTCGTGGAAGAACGGTTCTTCTGAGTCGGATCTTTTTAAATGCGCGACTTCCTGTCGAACTGAATACTTGACGGTACGAACCGGTTCTTTACTATGAACTGTTTGAAAGAATCGATTCGCTTAGGCTTCGCATCCACTAGTGGTGTTACGTCAAAATGTAACCGGGAGGGAAACGGGTCCCACTGGCTCGGTTGGAGAACTGGTCCTCACGTTTTTTTTTGTTGCATTGATGCTAATTAAATAATTTATGTGCATCAGTATGACACTTTATTGTTTTATTTCTTACAGTTCATATATTTGCAACTGCAATAGTCGTATAATACATCACAACCATGCACCCTGAAGCTGTTAATCACAATACAATGAAAAATTTACTTATTCCTGTATGCTTTTTATACATTTAAGGATATAACACATCACTCATTATTGCAGGGCTATAAATGGTGTTTAGTTCTATTTAGTAAATTATCGTTAGTTTCTAATGACACAAACTAAACTATGAGTGATGAACTAATAACATCAATTTAGTGTCCATGTTGCTCTGGCACTTCATAACCCAGCGTGTCTCCAAGATGCTGATGGGCAAAGAATGTTCTGGCCATTTCATTGATCTGGTTGTAGGCCCCAATGCTGCGGAAGTATTCCACGTAGTTCCAGAAATCGGAGGTGGAATAAGACCAGTAGGGCAGAGCCGGGGGCTGTTCATAGGGCACTACGTGTGAGAGAGAAAAATAGAGCTTGTGTATTCCTGCTGAGTTCTTGCATTCCAGAATTGCTGATGTGTAACTGCATAAGTTAACTAGTTGTCTAAATGTGCCTCTTTGTGTCCTCAGGCAAACATAACAATGTAGTTAACATAGTCAATATAATTTTAAAACCAGCACCAAGGGTTAATTGTGCAGTTAGGATTTTTAAATGTTACTATATATACTAGCAAACAAAATGGTAAATAGTTTGTTTACCCCCTTCAGGAATGAATCTGGCACCTGTGGAAGGAGAGAGTAGAGGAAGAGTAAATGAAATCTGAAATCCTCCCTTACAAAGAGCTGATTCATACATGAGAACTGAGGATATCCCAAGGGATTCAAGAAATGTGTGAGTTTCCTTCACAAATGTTATTCCTAACTATATGCACACTTGTCCCGATGAACACCGCTCAAGGTTTTAATGTTTATAACATTAACATTGGATATACCACTGTTTTTCTTTTAACAAATGTTCCAGTTTATTTATTTGAGAAACATCAGCATCCTTTAATACAGAAATATTTACCATAAAATACATAAAATATATTCACATTCTGAAAATCTTGATCTATAGATTTTAAAGTAAATATCTAAAGTGCCCAAAGTAATGTGAGTAATGTACACTGCTTACCGCTTAGATTATTTGCAAGAAAGCATAGCAAGAAAACCCCCAAAACAATACTCCCCTTCATCATTTCCTAAAAATAAAAAAAATAATAATTACTTTAATTAAAATGTGTGGTCATTATAAACAAGCCTGAAAAAAAGATAACAGTTTGCTATATTATCTTCATGCATATTGCTAATTGCTTTGGATATGAATAACATTACCTTCTTTGCAGCAGTGGTTGTATGAGGTCTGTCCGTTTCTGAGATCTAAAAAGATTTTGTGTGTCACAGGTTCTGTGCAGACTGAACCCCAAGTTCAGAAAATATTTGTCCCCTCCCAAACTAGATCTACATCATCGAAACCCACCTCAAGACCATATATGAAATGTATTTAAAATTAAGCTGGTTAATGCATCATGCCATTATAAACATAGAATAAAAAAATATATAATAAATAAATAATATTATGCATTCCGAAAGCATTCCGTTTTTCAAATTCATTAATATTCCAATAGAAATCTAAACACTTTTAGCAACATGAAGTATCCATAAAGACATAGAATGTAACATTTTGAGGACATTTCAATGCACATCTCAAATTATGCAAAACAGATGGGACTCTATTCACACCCAATTAATAAAACCATTACTCGGGAATGACATGACAGAGAACAGCATAAACAAAACTTCAGAAGCAAACGGTAATGCTTTAATTTATTTATTTGAAGAAGTGCAAATATATGTAGATAGAGCAATATATGTGCCAGCTGGGTTCAGATGGTTTATGTCATATGAATAATAGACTAATAATGAATATTATTCTATAGCACATTATCAAAGCCAGAGATTGCTTTAGAAAATGAGTTAAGAGTAACAAAGACAAATACCAAACATTTATAACAAAGTACAACATAATATGAGTAGCTTTTGTGATAATTCAAACCGTTTTCAATCTTAATAGTAATATTGAGGCACCAAAAAATATATCTATATTTCAGTTAAAGTTTACTGGTTAAATAGGACCATCGCATCCGTGCTGATCTGTGGGAATCATTTTGCTCACATCGATGTTGTCACGTGAGAAGGTCTCTTTGGCATGATAGATGGCCTCTGGGGGCAGAATGCGTGAGCGGGACAAGATCCAAGCATAGTCCACATGGAAGAGCCGGAGAACATCAGTGCATGAATAAACAAGTGCTATGCTGCTGTAGTCAGTAGACAGGACCCAGTACGGAGTGTAGGGAGTGACTGAATATATATAAAAAACAAGCAGATGGTGAATTAACAAAAGAACTCTTCAAAAAGAGTGGCAGAAAAGATTCTACGACCTTTGCACACAAACACAGAACATTCATGGACTCACAGTAAGAGAAACTGAGTCCAAGCTTTGCTGGCTCCCTCAGGTCCTGAATGATCGCTGTGCCCTCTGCTTTTCTAATTTTTCCTTTGCTGTTTTATATAAACACACAATTTAGTTATGATTAAATGATAGTGACAAAACATTAATTCTATTTAACTGAAAGGATTGAATTACTCACTATGTCTGAACATTGACAACTTGGACAGTGTTGTCAGGTCTTAGGATGTAGTTTGCTTCAATGCACTTGCCTTTTGCAAAGGATGCTGGGAGCTTTTCAATTTCATACCACTTTCCAAGGTACTTGGAGTGAAAGGTAAATCTCATATAAGTGCACTGTACATAATTGTATAAAGGCACACTTCACCCAAAAATTTTAATTCCGTCATTATTTTTTTTCACCCTCACGCCATTCCGAACCAAACAAAATAACAGCATTTGGATTTAGAAAAAGAAGAGGTTGAATAAATAATAACAATGTTGTGGGGTTGAATTGTATCTTTAAGATTCATTATATTTGCATACCTTGTTTAATTCAAAGTTTGGCTGGACCATTGGTGTTGGGCAGGGGCCCCAACGAAATGTCTGAGCAGAGACCAAGGGAAGCAGAAGAGGTACGAGCAACACAATCACGGCCTTCATCCTGTCAAGAGCTGCTGTCTCAGCTGTGAGAGTCATGAGCTCAAGATGCATTAGTCATTTTAATAAGACAATATGTCACAGAGTCATACGGATATTTGTAAACTGCATTGTCTAATTACAATTAGAGATGGTTTACACAGAATGAATCTGGTGTTTTCCTTTTCACTGTGTGGAAACATTCGACTTTAAAAAGAAAATAAAAGTATTATTTTCCATTACACTGTGCTTTAGCTGTTGAAAACATGTTTTTTTTTCCCCCGGGGTCTTTTTTTAAAGTTAACAAGTTCCTTTAAAGACTTTTTATAAGCATGTTTTAAATTAGACTGTGCTACATAATATGTCTCTCTCTCTGTGTGTGAATGGATCCTAAATTCACTTAAAGTGAAATATTGTATGTGATGGGTTTTGAGATGAGATGCCTTTTGTTTTAATAGCCATGATTTCTTGCTGATATAAAGCTATCAGATCTGTTGGACCTGTTTGCATATGATTACCTCAAATCACTTTTGTACATCTGCACGTTATTTACAGTAGGCTATGAAACTATGTGGTGTTCTGAAATTTAATGCTGCTTATTAATGAAATGATCTTATTTTGAAAAACGTAATGTTTTTTTAATTATTAAAAATGATACATTGAACAAAAAAAATAACATAATTATAGTCTATATGTACTTATTTACTGTAAAATGTGTGTTAAATAATAAATTAGCATATAATAAAAAAAATTAAGTTAGAAATTTTTTTAGACCGGAATGTTACAACTAACACTACAGCTACACAATACAAGTATACCCAAAAAACTATAATAGATGATAGAATTATGATTTAGTATAATGTCACAAAACAGACTAAATAACAATTTAAAGTGAATCAATACCTGTTCCAAATGAACCAGTTGTTAAGCACAGAGCTGAAGATGCTGTGTTTGTGCTGGTCCAGTAACAAGAGAGACAAGAGAGAAGGATACGCTCAGAACAGACTGAGATTGTGTTGTAACAAAAAGCAGCTGATTATGTAAATGGATATCACGAGAGCAGTATTGCAGTGACAGGGTGTGTGCTGTTAAAGAAGATTGTGTCTCTTTATTTTCTCTTCTCTGCTGTCCAAGAAAATATTTCTTGGATACTGAAATATTTTCAATGCACTTTACTGTCCACTAGTGTAAATGATGTTTATATGTTCATAGTTTCTGCCTGTACACTTTTACATAATCCATCTGTATAGTATGTTCATAGTACACCTATCTGTATATCATGCTGATAATATTTAAAATCTGTAAATTATGTTCATAATACTGCCTTATCTGTATAGTTATTTTACATATTGTAGACTTTGTATATTCTGTACTTACTGCTTATTGCATTTCTGGTTAAATGCTAAACTGCATTTCGTTGCCTTGTACCTTACATGTGCAATTACAATAAAGTTGAATCTAATGTAATTTAGTCTAATTTAGTATTAAAACAGTGACAAAATGGTTCGGGTGACTACAATCAGTTTATGTGTGAAGATTATTTTCAGCAGATTTTATTAATAAAACTGACAATCAGACTTTCCCATGGGCTGCATAATGTCACAATGACCTCTAAGTGATTAAAAAAAAAAAACTTTTGCCTTGGAATTGTATTTGAATAAAAATGCCCACAGGTATTTTCCAAAGTACACATTCCCAAAATAACATTTAGTAATTTAATGAAGTACAGTTACTCCTGTCACTTACACTCAGGTTTCTAGAAATTTGTGTGTTTGGCTCCACCTAATGGTCACAGCTATCTTTTTGGTTCAAACACCGGAAAGAATTCAGATGGGAGGATATTACGTCACAGACCAAATCCCCTCGAAGACTTCGAAAATGGCCGTCAAAGCAAAGCGATTTTAATCTACTGTCGAAATAACGTGAGACTTGATTTCTTTATTAAAAATTCTAATTTAACTTTATATTTATTAATCACAGAATTTAGGTAATTATTGCACGACTCGGTGTTTTGTTTGTAATATGTAGACCGAGTCTGTAAATTTCGGCTCGCGCTCTACCGGATCGAGCATTTTCGAAATAAGAGCCCTTTGTTTTGCATGTCAAAATTATAAACATCCCCCTCTGTATGCATTCAGAGAGCAATGCATTAAGTCATTTTTAGTGCATATTTACGCCTAGAATTATTAGGTGCTGTATTATATTTAGAGTGGCCTTTAACGATGATAGTTTGTCAGCAAACTCGTTATTGTAGCCAACTTTGAGTAATGGGCGGGAACTTTAATTCTTCTCAACCTTGATGTTGTCAGGTCTAAACAATGGCTTATTTTTTATTGAGTTATTGGTTCATTTATGTATGCACACGTATTTTATTTTTACGTGCATGTCTGTTTCATTTAAACAGGTTTTTGGGTGTGGTTTAAACCATTATACATTTACTTGCGGTAAGTAAATTATTTTAGTTATTGCTTACAAATCTGTTGCATATAAAATACGGTCATTTTTTAAGTCTAGTTCACCCAAAATGGAAATTAATTCATAATTTTTTCATGTTGTTCATCATGTTGTTCCACACATTTTTATATGGAAGGAGGATGTAATGCAAATCAATAATAATGGCAGAATTTCTGTTTTATAATGTTTAGTAGTGGCTGATGATACAAGATGTTCTGGACATTGCAGGTTGCTCCTCTTCCACGTCATGCCACATATCACTCACAGTGAGTTTCTTCTGGAGCAGCTGAAGAGACAACGTGAGAGAAGCTTTCTGTGTGACTGCACAGTAACAATAGGACAGTCTCAATATCATGCACACCACAATGTTCTGGCAGCCTTTAGCGAGTATTTCTCTACGCAGTCTATTGATGCCGGAAAGGAGAATGCCACCATAGCTTTGGACGCAGAGTTGGTGAGCGGGGCTGTGTTTGAAAAACTGCTGACTTACATTTACACTGGGGACTTGAGTATGGACAGGTGAGCTCATGGAAATCTAATTCTGACGTTCAGTTTTATCTGTATGTAGTGTTATATTTATATGTACTGTTCCTAAAACCTGGAAATATTTAATTTTCTATATTTTTCATATAATTTTAGGCCCAGATTTTCTTGTATGCCAAAAATCATTAGGGCATTAAGATCAGGTTCCATAAATATGTTGTAAATTTCATACTGTAATTATTTCAAAACTTAATTTTTGATTAGTAATATGCATATTTAAGAACTTCATTTGGACATCTTTAAAGGTGATTTTCTCAGTATTTTATTTTTTTTCACCCTCAGATTCCAGATTGTCAAAATAGTTGTATCTCGGCCAAATATTGTCTTATCCTAACAAACCATACGTCAATGGAAAGCTTATTTATTCAGCTTTCATATGTGCATACATCTTAATTTAGAAAAAATTGACCCTTATGACTGGTTTTGTGGTCCAGGGTCACAAATGAAATATTCATATATAGATAACTGTTTAGCCAATTGAATATTTCATTGCAAGTTCATATTCACTACTGAAAATATTGCCATGCCTTTTTAAAATGTGTTTACTTGACTATATAGCCTATGTAAATATCCATATACATATAGTATGCACATGTATATTGGAAATCACAGAAGACATGGAAATAAAAAACATTTTTCAGTAGTGAATATGATTTTAATCTATTTAATTTTTACTGTGCTTTGAACTATTTAATTTGCTAAATGTTATTTTGGCTGAAATTTTACTTTTGTAGATTAGAATATATATATATATATATATATATATATATATATATATATAAGTGAATATAGTTGCATTTATATAATTATACATTAGAAATTCCTACGTTTTTTTTTTTTTTTTTTTGTCCTCAGAGAAGAAATCGAAAATGTTCAGAAAGCTGCATCTTATCTTGGGATGCCCGAGGTTGTGGCTCGTTGTACCCTAACTCAAGATGATATGAAAATTGATGGCTCGCCCACAAGACAAGCGGAGTACGAAGATCCACGGTCCCCCCTGAGCCCAGACGACTATGAACCTTTAGAGCCGATCGCAGAGGTGGAAGAGCGGGAGAGGTTGAAGGTAAAGAAAGAAGATAGGGTACAGGATGATGAAGCCCATTCGTCCAGCGAACAGACACCGCAGAGAAGCGGCAGCAAGAGAGGGAGGAAACCCAAAACTAGGCTGTATGAGGTTGAGAGGGAGACCATCACTGCTCACAGAGGCAGAGGAAGAGGTCAGGGGAGACCGAGAGGTCGCCCACGAGTGAGGCCGTTGACTTCTGATTCAACTGAACAATCTCCAGCGCAGCAAACCATGAGTCCAAATAGCAGCTCAGTAGGGAGAGGAACCGGAAGACCAAGAGGTCGTCCACGGGTTAGACCGCTGTCCACTGACAGAGACGATTCTGGAAACCCTGAAGATGAGTCTGTAGCAGCCAAGGATCAAGAAGAGAGCTCTGCCCACAAAAGAGGACGTCCACGAATTAGACCCCTGTCATCTGGTGCAGAAGGAGACAGTGGAGATGAAGAACAAGGAGACGCCCAGGAAACAGAGGTTGTTGAAGAAGATTCTGTGAATGCTAGTGAGGAAGATGATGGTCAGGTAAAGACTGATGTGGAAAACCCAGACAGGGGTCCTTTAAAACGAGGAAGAGGAAGACCACGTACTAAGCCGTTAACCACTGAGAACCAAACCACAAACGCTGAGAACGCAACTTCAAACACAGAAGACGGTTCAGAAGCTGCAAAGACAAAAGAGAATGAAGGGACCGGCCGTAAAAGAGGAAGGCCTCGATCCAAACCTCTTTCTTCTGAGGCACCTGAATCTTCAAATCCAACAGATAAGGTGGAGAACAGTGGAGAAGAAGCCAGTGGAGAAACAAACCAAGACTCTGAGAAGCACACTGAAGAAGGCTCATCTCAATGTACAGAAGATTCAGAGTCAAATCCTGCAAAGAAGGTCCGCACCAGCAACAGAAAGAGAAGCTTGAGTAGAAAGCTAAAAGAAAGCCAAGCTAGTGATGAGGAAGAAGAGGATGAAGAACTTGAGGATGATAATGAGGACTGGGGCGGAGAAGAGGAAGCGAAGCCCTTGCAGGACAAACAAAGGCCTATTTGTAATGTCTGCGGGAACTTCTTCTCAGAGATGAGCAGCTTGCGCAGACACATGCGCATACACAAGGGCCTCAAACCCTATCAGTGCCAGCTCTGTACTCGCTCCTTCAGACAGGGCAACCAGCTGAAGACCCACATGCGCATTCACACAGGTACGACTCATGTGTAGAAGATACACTATTCACTTGAATAAAAGAGTCTGTGCATAATGTTTGTTAATCACACACTACTGTTGTGAAAGCCATTGTGCTGCTTAATATTATTGTGGATTCTTTGTTGAATGGAGTTTGAAATAGCAGCATTTATTTGAAATCTAAACTTATAACTTTGCTGCTGGGTTTATGTGAAGTGATTCATGTAGTATTTGTTTTCAGGAGAGAAGCCCTTCAGTTGTACGTCTTGCGAGGCACGCTTTGCTCAGAAATGTCAACTGGTCTATCATTGCCGAATGCATCACGGAGAAGAAAAGCCGCATAAATGTGATTTCTGCGAAGCAGCTTTTGCCACATCGAGCAATCTGAAAATTCACATAAGGTATGTGCAGTGCAATTCATGAGCATAGTTCCAATTTAACTTAAGTGATAAAATTATAAAATTGCTGCCACAAAGCCTTTGATTCTCTAGAGATAGTCACACTTAAATGGCTATCAGTTTTTTTATATTATCATTATCATTATTATGAGTTCACACTTGGTTCTACATATCAACCAATTGGTTCTTTAATATTGGATTAAATTTTATTAGTAGTAATACCATTGATGATGATGTTGATGGCAATAATTATTGGAAAATATTTATGTTTTGTTTTAGTCTATGATTTATTTTTTAAATGTGGATTATGTTTATTATTATCATCACTATTATTAATGTGTAAATCACTTAGTTAAATACTGGTTCTCCATATCCATTTTTGGACACCTAAACATAAAAATAATGAGTTTAGTACCGGTCATAAAAACGTGATATTTGTTAATCTCCCATTAAAATAATTAAAATTAAATATCAATAATGAATTATAAAAAAATCTACATTTCCATTAACTCTGCATTAATTGCCGTTTGCTCTCAGGAAGCACAGTGGTGAGAAGCCGTATGAATGTGGAGAATGTGGGAAGCGCTTCACACAGGCCAGTACTCTGATGTACCACAAACGGCGACACACAGGGGAGAAACCGTACATCTGCGACACCTGCGGCATGGCATTCGCTGTGTCCAGCTCTCTCATCGCTCACAGCAGGAAACACACCGGTGGGTTTGTAATGCACGCATTACAGCTTTCAATATTTTCTGAAGCGATTTGCTTACATACTAATGCATATGAATAATTATTTTTTTTGCCTTCTATTTTAGGTGTGACCCCATATATATGCTTGGATTGCGGAAAACCTTGCTTAACCGCTGGTGAACTTCGAAAACATATGGACATCCACAATGGTACATTTTAGTTACTAAATTGAAGCAAATGATGCATTTTCTAAATGGGAACCTTGCAAGAATATGTCCAAATATGTGTTTCTCTGTCACTTTACCTGTAGGATCAAGAAAAGTGAGGTGTTTCCTGTGTGGGGACATGTTTTCAGACATGTATAGTTTGAAGAAGCACAGCGTTTTGGAGCATAACGGTGTGTTATATTCTAACAATTCCAGTTTGGAATGAAACTTTTTTTTTTTATAAATTTTTTATTTAAAGGAAAGAAATCTCTTAGGCTTACCTAGGCTGAATTCATTTAACCAAAACAATAATATTGTGAAATATAATTCCAATTTAAAAGAACAGCATCGTATCTAAAAATATTTTCAAATAGAATTTATTCCTGTGTTGACAGCTGAATTTTCAGCATCATAACTCATTTTAATATGATGATTTGCTGCTCAAAAATTAAGTCTTATTATCAGTGAACTCTAAGCAGTTGTGCTGCTTAATATTTTTTTGGAAACCTTGATACGTCACGATTCAAATGTTTGGATTAAGAAAGAATTACTTATTCAGCAGTTCAGTTACTGTTACAAGACATTTCGGTTTCAAATAAATGCTGTTCTTTTAAACTTTCTGTTTATTAAAGAAGCTTGAAAAAAACAATTCAACACCGTTTACACACAAAATATTAAGCAGCAAAAACGTTCCATCATTTGTATATTTATATCCATTCTATCCGTTTATCTAAATATCTATTTAAAACATTCTTTACAGCTCTTCCAAACCAAGAGCAGGCTCCTTTGGAAACTGACCCGACGCAGTGTCCTCTCAACATCCCCATTGACCACCAGGGCTTGATTGCACGCGTGCGCTCCGCCCTCGTCGATTCCCAAGACCATGAAATTCAGATGGAGTCCCCATTGCCAATTTTGTCCCCGGAAACCTCACTTATTATCCAGCAGTCAGCAGAGCCTCAGATGATCATACAGCATGCAGACGGCACAGAGCCCTCCATGATCTTCCAGCACGCTGATTCGTCCGAAGCACCGGTTCTCATCCAACACGGAGAATCTGGCGAGCAAGTGAGCTATGTAGTGGAACAGTACGAAATCCCCGGAAACGCTGAGATGGAGCACACGCAGATTGTCATCGTTCAAACCATTGATTAAAACACCAGCTTTTACTTCCATTTTAAGTGTATTTTCTCTATTAAGTGAAGACATGTCTCACAAACATCCCTTCCAAGCTTTTGAACTCTTAGCAAAAGCTTAACAAAGCTGTTGAGTGAATGTATGGGGCTTCTCCTCTTGTTTTTTTTTTTTTCTTAGTTAAATGTCACTTTCAGAGCAGAATCTGGATCATTAAAAGCATAAAGTATTTTCTGAAATGAAGGGAAGGCCAACCTTAGGTTTAGCTGTAATATAAAGCTGTGCTTAAAATGCATTTTGGTTCACTGGTATTTTGAACTATGCGTTTGTCTTTTAGAAGTATGACATGTATATATCTATGATGTTATATGACCCAGTCTCTGAGCAGTTTCATATATGATGTGAATTCATTTGAATCCTCTAACAATCTGGCCAACTTTTATAATAAATCATCTCCCGTCTGAATATTTGTTGTTGTTGTTTTTGATATATATTTTTGAGTAATGCTTACATAAAATGAATCTGGTGGAGACCACAGGCATATTTTCATCAGTACCCATGAATATCACTTGTAGTAGTTTTTATATTCAAGTGATTCTTCAACTAGGGGAAGGTTTCTGTCCTGGATGTCATCATTACCAAACAGTATTTGTGAATTTGAATTCAGAAACAGTCCCATTTCTTTTATATATATATATATATATATATATATATATATTTATATATATAAATGAATACATTTGACAAGTGGCTCGTTTTTTTATTATTAGTATTGTTATTATAGGTGCAACGCTTCTTTCAAAGCCCTTTCTGCAAAAGGTGAGTGTTTTTCCTCTCTTCCGTCTGAAGATGTCGTCATCGCGCAGAGTTGCAACTTCAAACGACTTCAAACGTTCTCTGTTACCATAGCAACTTCGTGCGTGAAACATGGAGGACTTAAAGAAACGATATTTATCTCTCTGCGTTGAAGTTCAGCAGCCTCCAAATACATGTGTTTGCGAAGCCTTGGAAAACAACATTAATAGGTTGGTTTGGAAGGTATATCATGTATAACGTATGAATTACTTTGAATTAATGTTGTTTTGTTTGATTCAGTGATGGCTCACTCAAACTAACTGGTAATGATCAACTGAAGCACGGAGATAGATTGACAGATGAAGATATGCTGATCTTGTCAAAAATATTTGTGGGAAATTCGGCTATAAAGGGTAAATATTAACTCGTCCTACCCTGAACACTTTTAGGCCACGCAAATCATAAACAACTGCACATATTTACAAGTTCATTGTTGCCTATTTCTGCATCAAGTACTTTAAAATGTGATTTTATAATGAACTGAAAATAATAAAACTTCATTGCAGGTTTAGATCTTCGATACAACAATATCACGGATAAAGGAGCTGTTTATGTTGCACACCTCATTCAGGTACTGTATGACAGAATGTTCCTAAAGACTCATTCGGGAGCTTTATTACGTTTATATCTTTAAGCTAACTAAAAATGTTAAAAATGAAACTTTAAAGGAATATTGTAATTTCAACAGGAGAGTGAGTCCCTTCAGTCTCTTGATCTGATGTGTAATAACATTGAGTCAGATGGTGCAGACGTGATAGCAAAAAGTCTTCATGTAAGTGTGACTCATTCACATTTATAATTAATGTTAAAATTCAAATCATACATCATAATTTTTGAGTGAATGCCAGTATCTATCATGATTTTAGCATGTACTTTGTTAATTTTACAGAAAAATATAAGTTTGAAGACGCTCAGAATGACGGGAAATAAGATTGGAAACAAAGGTGCCTTGCAACTGGCTGCTATGTTGCAGGTCAACGCTTCTTTAGAAGAAATAGATGTCTCCGACTGTGATCTGGTAAGTTTCTTGAACAGGAATGTAACCACAAAATAAAGGTAGTTTACATTTGAATGAAAGTATTGTGTTTATTTAATAGGCTACACAAAGTGTAATAGCATTTGCTATCGTCCTTAAGAACAACCGAAGAATCCGTGCTATAAATATTAGCAGACCTCTTCTTTTCAGTCTTCAGGTTTGTTTTCAGGAAAGTTGTTTTTGATATACCCACTTTATTAATAATTTATTTGGTTTATTTTGGTCTTTTTAATGGTTAAAAGTACATTTAACTTAAATGATAGGAGGAAACAACAGTCCACATGGCACAGATGCTGGTGGTGAATAAGACACTGAGGGAGCTGCACATGGCAAAGCATGACATGACTGATACTGGTGTGGAGAGACTGTGTGAAGCACTGAAGTTAAATGTCTCTCTACGCTACTTGGATCTTCGCTGGTATACACCCACTCACATAACTCTCATAATTCATGATCCTAAAGGGAAGGTTCACACAAAAAAATTACAATTCTTTTATTGTTTACTCACCCTCATGTCTTGTGAAATCTGTATGACCTACTTTCTTCTGTGGAAAGCAAAGGGAGTTTTTATAGTAATATCGTAGCTGTTTTTCATACAATGAAAGTGGAAGGGGACCACGGCTGGGTTTCCACTATCATTATTTGGCACAGAGCAACTCAGACATGACAGTTCTTTTGTGCTTCTCAGGAAATACTCGAGTCACCTTCATTTATAAAGCACTGTATACAGTACAGACTGTTTCAAAGCAGCTTCACAGTAATAAACAGGAAAATAACAGATCCAAACCGCATCAGATATGAGACAAATTCAATTTCTGCTGCAAAGCAGCTCTACAAAGACCAGTTTCATTATTCAGCTTAAATTGGGTGATTGTGTTGAGTCTTGATTTAGTTCAGTTCAATAACTGTGTAAAGTTAATCAGTTATGAAATTTGTTCAATTCATTAATAAGCAATATGACGATAAGATAGAGAAATGATCATTTCTGTATTTTTTTTATTTTTTTAACAGTAACAGAATTACACGGGATGGAGCCAAATTCTTATCAGAGGTTTTGAAACAAAATCCCTCTTTGGAGATTCTAGATCTTTCTTCCAATCGCATTGAAGATGACGGTGCGGTATATCTAAGTGAAGCTATCAAGCTGCCACACAGCAAACTCAAAGCGTTAGTGTACATAATTTATAAAACAATGCTATTATCTGTCTAAAATCTCAAGTTTATATTTGAAACTATTTCTCTTGTCCAATTTATCCCATTGTCTTTGCCTCCTAGATTGTCTGTTACCAGCAACAACATTGGAAAGAAAGGTCTTATGTCCTTCAACGAGGCAATGAAAGTGGATTCCTGTCTCACACACATGTACATCTGGGGGAACAAACTTGAGGAGCCAGTTTGCATTGTAAGATTCCACAAATCTCTAAATTATCAAATATTGCATTCAACTAGTGTACAAAAGTTCATTCAGATGTCTTGATGTTCTCTCTGCATGTTTAATCAGGCTTTCTCTCAGCTGATAAGCAGCGGGCGGCTGTTGGAGGAGCACACAGATGTTTCTCCCTATGAGGTGGATGGTCATGTTTTTTTAGCAGAAACATCTCATGGTTTACACAGGCATTACTATTTGACATCCATTAATGGGGGAGATGGAGACTCAAGTAGTTCAGCTCTGGCCCTGATGGCATCAGATTCATTGCAGATCTATCCAGACTTACATTCATGATTATTGGTTTTGTCCAAAAGTGTGTGTTGCTGCTTCAGTGTAAGACACATTAAGACTTAACTTGATTTAACGGGACTTTTTGTTGTTGTTGTTGAAATATTTCAGGAGCTTGCAAGCAAAATAATCCACAGCACAGTTGGTTATATTTGTATTTATTATAATTACTCACAAAGTTAGTGTTTTTGATTACAGCCTTTATGTCCATGTGTCCAGTGTTTGGAAATGTCACAGGCTGCCATGATGTCTGCAAAAAACACGTCATTTATGTAAACGATTTGCTCTGACACTTAGTCTTCGCTGTATTGGGTGTCACATGCAAATTGTTTTCACAGTTTTGACGGGACAGATAAAAGTCAGAGAGATTTTGATTTAGCAAGTTCAGTCAAAAACACTCTTTTTGTTTTATGTAAATGTTTTATGTAAAAGAAGCAAATGAATAAAATAAAGTGTAAATCCAAATACTTGTCCAACAAGAATAATCTCTACTGTATTGCAAACAATCAACACTTGAAGGTATATTCAACCAACAAATGAAAATGTATGAATCTTCATGCAGATCTAAGTAACTTTTGATAATAAAAATTGATAATAAAACATCTTCTTTTTCTATGATCAGTTGTGTGATATAAAATAAAATAAAAACATGTTTAAAAAAAGAAAATGGGTCAAAGGAAAGTACGTATTAGTCGAATGCTTTTCAATCAACACATTGTCAGTAACATCTTTGAAGCTTCAGTAACTTTCGAAGTGGATGAAATGCTTCTCATTAACCTGCTGCCTTCGGCCTGGCCGTGGCCAGCTTGTCACACTCCAGGATGACATTCTTCTTGCAAAGTATTTTTTCCAGCTTCTCTCTCTCAGCTGAACTCAGAGCCCAGTGCTGCAGAGACAGACGGGTGAGGGACGAGAGATGCGGAAGGGCCTCCAACAAGGCGGGCAGCCAGGGAGACACAGAGAGAGACGCAGAAGGTCGCAGACTGACATCCAGCTCCTCCAGTCCCTTTAGAGCAGCAGCCTTTCCAAAAAGAGCCATCCAACCACCATCCCCAACACTGCCATTATAAGACAAATCCAGCTGTTTTAGATGGGACAGAACTCCACGCTGGCAAGCGGATTCTGCAAGATTACAACAGTTTGCAAAAGTGTCATCAGATGGATGTTTAAAGTACTGTCGTCATGTATTCCAGCATTAATGTAATTAACTGAGCATCCTTTGACCAAAACTGACCTAGCTGTAGCACATCTTCAGTGGTTAAATTACAGCTGCTCAGTCTGAGTTCCTGTAGTTTGAAATCAGGCGACAAAGGCTCCAGAAATTGCTTCAGATTTTCCCCCACACACTTGTTCCATGACAAGTTCAAACTTTCAAGCTGTTTTAGCATCTGCATTGCAGTACCTTTGAGGAAACCCAGAAACACACATTTTTTTTTATTTTAAATCTCTCCATTAAAATATATATAATGTCATTAAACTGTATTGGTTTCATACCAAGAGCATGGCATGCATGTGTGCTCAAAGCACAGTTGTTTAATGGAAGTTTGGTTATCTGAGAAAGAGGGAGGGTTTGCAGAAGATTCTGGAGTGTCTCGCCAACACTTTTATTGGATGACAAATCCAGCTCCCTGAGCTCTTTGAGAGATGAAGCTACCTGGACTGAGAAAGCGAGTTAAAATAACAATACGAACAACTTCACTTCAGCTAGATTAACTATGACAACTAGTCTTACCTAAAGCTAACACATCCTCCTTTGTTAGACAGCACAGATGCATGTCCAAACTCCTCAGGTGTGTGAGGAGAGCTAGGTTAGTGGACAGCATGGTGAGACCTCCACCTGCTTCCTTATTACATGACAGATTGATGTGCTCTAGCGCAGGGACGGACCCGAGTGCCTGTCCTTTAAACATTAAAAAAAACTAATTCAATAAATCATTCTCCAAAATCATTAAGAGAACTTATTCAATTATTAAAATTACCGAGAACACTGATGCTGTCTTTACTGAGTCCACACTTGCTCAGATTTAGGGTCTTCAGTTGTGGAGTTGAGCCTAGAGAGGAGGTGAAGTTCTCCACTCCTTTGATTGACAGCTTATTATTGGACAGATCTAACTCCTCCAAACTAGACAACATGGGAAGAGCCTCACCTGAAGAAGAAAAAAAAACCTTTTAAAGAAAATAGATAACCAGCTCTTTATAGGCTTCTTCTGAATGAACTAAAGTTGCATTCACAGTTTATACACTTAAATGCAATGATGCACTTAAGTATTTTTACTGTTACTTGTCTCAGTCTGTGCTTTATCAGAGTCTATACATTTTGGAGGGGAAATGGATTACAAGAATAATAGCTTTTACTATACAACATTTTAGAACCAAAAGCAATTCCTAGTTGTTTTGAATGGGGGAAAAAAACAAGAATCAACTTTCCAATGAACTAAATTAACCAGTTCACAAACCTCTTCGAGTGGTTTATTTGTGATTGCATCAGTTAACAACTGATTCAATGATTTGGTAAGACAAAATCTCAAGTAAATCTGTCTAGTCTGACTCAAAATGAGCCAAGAACCATAACATGTTCCTCAGTTTGACTGACTGCATTATGATGTCAAACTGAGCTCGAACCTGACATTAGAACCCTCGCTCCTTGAATAGAAATTTTGAGCAGGAGGAATGATAAAAAAAAAAAAAAATGGCAGTAGAGACCTGCAAAGAAAGTTATTACAACCTAAAAGTAATTAGTTGCATTTTGCATAAAATAAATTATAGATTTCATAAAAATGTAATTATTAAAAACAATATATTTTTGTAATTGTATCATTACATTTACATTATGATTAAGCTAATTTCATGTCTAATTCTCATTAGTCTAATGTGTAAATACAAAACTTACTCGAGTAGAATTTTTTACTGGTATTATATTTCATCTAAGTATGTATAATTTAACTCAAATGCTGGATCTGTGTGCCTAGTTCACCACTACCCAAAAGAATTAAACTTCTAGTCTTCAGTGTCATAAGAAATCTTACCGTGGAGTAGTAGGAGGTTCTACTTCAATTAACATCATTATATGTGTTTTATACAAACGCATGTCTTACTCAGAGCTGTAATGTCTGTCTCAGAGAGCTGACAGTCCACCAGACGGAGTTCTTTCAGTGTGCTTTCAGGTTGGAGGTGTTCTGTGAAGTGTCTGAAATGTCCTCCACCCACACCAACGTTCCAGGACAAATCTAGCACCTCTATTAGAGGAATGGAGTCAAGAGCTTCACCTGGAATTCATTTTAGGAGAGTTTTTATTTAATTTATCTTAAATGAGACAAATTTCAAGAAATCAGGTTGGAATTTAAATTATTTTCCAAAGAAACGTGTGTATATTTAGCTTTTGATCTCATGTATGTGTTAAATGTTGCTTAATTTAGCATTTTTGTGAGGTCTTTTCAAATAAAAAGACCTAAAATGAAAAAAATGAAGATGCTGCCATTATTTACTCGTCCTTGTGTCATTTCAAACTTGTATTAGTCTTTCTTTCTTCAGCAGAACAAAAAAAAGAAGATATGTTTACCACAGATTTTGGTTCCCATTGACTTCCAGTATCTTTTTTGACCATGCAATCGAGGTCAATTAAACTTAAACTGTTTGCTCATCAACATTCTTCAAAATATATTTTTTTTGTGTTTTTTTGTGAAGAATGTTGGTAACATTCCCATTGACTTTCATTTCCATAGAGTTTTGGTTCCCAGTGACTTCCATTGTATGGTGAATAAATGATGGAAGTCAATTGGAAACTGTTTGGTTACCAACATTCTTCAAAATGTCTTCTGCAGAAGAAAGAATGTCACAGGCCTTCAGGTTTGGAATGACATCGAGAGTATCATGACAGAATAAAAAATTTTGGGTGAACTATCCCTTTAAGTCGTTATAATGAATACTTCCTGTACCAAGAGAAGTGAGGTCTTGATTTGTTAATCTGCAGCTACACAGCTTCAGCACTCTCAGTTTTCCTACATGATGCAGATGTGCAGTAAGTGCCTTCAGGGAGCCTCCAACCAAATCATTCCAGGACAGGTCCATCACCTCCAGCTGAGCCAGAAATGGCAGTAAGGTGGCTGAGGAAACGTCAAAACAATAATCGGAGATCCTGGCGTATGTACGATCTTGTGAATATTATTTTACAGTGGGGAAAAAAAGTGTCACAACACCCACCTAGTTCCACCACATCTGTAGCTGTAAGATCACAGTGGCTCAGGCTCAGATTCTGACTGTGAGGGGTTTTCCCAAGCTTCTGAGCGAACTGCTTCACCCGACCCCAGCCCACAACAGAGCCAGCCTCATCATCTGTGTCATTGATCTCTAAAGGAAAACAAGGGTTTGTTCATCTATATTTAAGTTGTTACGTCTTCTAAACAAACCTAATGCCCACCTTTCCCAGGCTCATTTTTTTCCTTTCCCTCACCGGCCTCTGATTCTTTCACTTCGGGGATGCCTACGTTTCTCTTGTCACTGCTCTCTGATGGGCGGAAGAGGCGGCCCACAGCCGGTTTCTTCCTTTCCGTGAAAGAGGCTTTCCTTCGGAGTTGGTTCATTATCAGATCCAGAGGAGATCTTTTCTGAACACTCTCCTTCCCTTTGGTAGACTCTGCATTGTGATGACAAAATGGATTTATAAACGACTCCAAATGTATTTTTAGATTAATAATCTCATTCAATCTCACACCAAATGAATACAAATAAAAATATATTTTGCATACAAATATATATATATATATATATATATATATATATATATATATATATATATATATATATATATATATATATATATATGAATTATTTTCAGAACAATATTCTTTGCTAATGTTTCACTTTTATTTATTTTTTTCTACAACAAATACTATATATATATATATATATATATATATATATATATTACTTAATAATGTATATAATGTATAATGTATGTACTTATGTTTCTATTTAATAATGCTTACCTTTCGGGTAAAATTAAGGAGGGGGTGGTAAATAAAAAATATATATATATATATTGTATAATTGTTTTATTGAATTGTGTCATGTTTTGGGGGTCAGTATGACCCAGACATGCTTTGACAGACTTCGCGGGACGCTTCCAGATAACATACCTGTTGAATCCATCGTTTTTCAAAGAAGCAGGTAAGTTTTTATATATGGTTATTCTGTCCGTTTTTCAATCTGAAAAATGAATACACCAATATTTCAAACAATATAAATGACAATCGATTTGTTTACTGCTTATCGGTGCGACGGAACCTGGTTTAAAATCATTCAGTCAGAATGACTCGAGTTTTTTCTTACCTTGAAATATTTCTTGAATCCTTTGTATATTATTCATTCATCAGTGCGCGATGACTGTAAACATTTTCAGTCCGCGTTTACACCTGTCAAGTTCATCTCATTCGCACCGGATCCCGGAAGTTAGGCTGAACTTTGGCTTTATAAAAACATAGTAAACAAGCGCCGTCACATGAATCCGGTCACTTTAAAAGCCTCATTAATTTAACATTTTTGTCACTCATTTATGAATGTTGCACAAGTGGACACCGTGAATTTGCTGAGTGGACACCAGAAATATGTGCCAGAAGACCTTTCTAAAAAAGGTTTACTTTGGTAACCAGTGAAATAGTTAACTTACTACAGTTAGTACTTTAAAATCATGAAAAATACATATGAAATCTCTTTCAGGCAGTCTAAGAAGCTTTTAGAGTACCTTTATTGTAATGTTTAGCACTAAATATCGTACCTCTGAAATTTTGATGTTAACTAATGTTACAAATGGGCTTTTTATTGATTACTAGTAGTAGCAACAGTAAATTCGCTTTTATACAAGCCTTTTAAAAGATATGTCAATGTATATAATTATATATAATATTTTTTATTATTTTCCCCAACAGCACATTAATATATCATTTCCCATGAGTGAATGTAGAAAGATGACATACAAAATTTGGAGGGTGAAACAAAGTGTCTCGATCACTGTGGAGGTAGGACAAAAGTGTCATGTTATATGATACACACAAAAGATGGCACTGGCAAAGATAATTCAGATTTTGTACTTGACAACATTTTTTGTGAAATCATGTTTGCCTTAAAAGTTAGGAAACAATACTCAGTATATCTGTATAATATATGCATCTTTAAATCATCTGGAAACTGAAAAAAAGGAAGAAAATCATTTAAACAAATGTCATAGCAGCAGCACAGAGGTATTTATCAGTCATACACCTGACTACTCCATCCATTCACTTCTATACATAAATATACATCCCGTATTTTACGTTTTTCTATGTATATATCTGTAAGTGTTCGACTGAGGTAGCAACTATTTAATTAATCTTAACTGTTCAGTTTTGGATATAAAAGCAATTACAGATAAACACGGTGATTGTCAGTTACAGCAAACAATATCGATACATAATTCTCACACATATAAGAATAACACATTTTTCTCTGAGCAAAGTACATACAGACCTGGTTGTCTAGACAATTTATGGAATATAAAGTACAAGGACCATGTCATATACTTAAACTGTACTTAAAGTTGAGGCAATGAGCGTTTTAACATTTATCATCACTTTTAAAATATATAATTATCTTAGTTTTTTTTCTCAAAATGGGAGAATAAAATTGGTGGTCATTAAAAGAGGCGAACATTCACTGTAAATGGCATAGAAAACATTTTCTTTCATTGACTTCATACCACAGTGTAAACATAGTATATATATCCATATTTTATGAAAGTACACATGCATATATTTTGTACATTCATAATGAGCGTAACCTGCATACAATATAAACAAAAATATGGCAAAAAAGAAAGTAAAATATGTATAATTTGACATAAGAATATATTTACATAACTTTTATTCATAAACAATAAATATTTTTTTAAACAATAACAGTTGCGATATATTTTTAAACAATTCCAATACTTAAAAAAAAGAATAAAAAAATTATTTGATATTAGTAGTCCTAGCATTAAATCAAAATGGATGGTGTTGATTGTAAGCTTGCAGGGTTAGTGGTTTGCATAATAATTGTAACTACTTAAGTTGTATCAAAACAACAAAAATCCTTACTCAAATGTCAACAAAACTCAACAAATTCACAGCATTGAGCCCAAACCCAACCCAAATTGTATAATTCATCCGTAGGACTGCAATTAAAACAACTTTGGCATCCAATTCCAAAAAGGACACACCAAAATGAATCTTGTTCACAGAAATCAGGTTGCGGTGACCGTAGACCACGCTAAGCTGTCGGGTACATGTGTGTGTCACTGGAGACTGAAGACACCCAGTCCACTGAAGCAGGGTGGCTGCTGTCCCTCATCTGATGTTTGAGCTCAGAGATGGTGCGCTCCAGTCTCTCTCTGGCTTCTCGCTCTCTGCGTAGCTCTTCCTGCAGCTCCTCACGGTCTTCCTCAGCGTGGTCCAGCCTCTCACGCAGTTCTGATAACTAAGCACAGGATGCCTTTGGTCAGTTAAAGTGAATTATACAACAAAAAAACAGGGCTTGATTTTTTTAAAGTTCTTTTAATAATTATATACACACACACAAACATATATATATATTTGTGTGTGTGTGTGTATAATATATATATATATATATATATATTTATTTATTTATTTATTTTTTTACTGTTCGAAAGTTGTTGTTTTTTTTTATTTTTTTTTTTTAGAAATTAATACTTTAGTTCAGCATGTATGCATTAAATATATAAAAATATATAAAAAATATATATATTGTCATCAGAATAAAGAAAATATATGCCATACAATTTATATATATATATATATATATATATATATATATATATATATATATATTGTATGTCATATATTTTCTTTTTTCTTTTTAAGAAATTACTTATTCTGCAAGTGTACATTGTGTCAGTAAAGACAGTTATAATGCTTTTTTTTTTTTTAAATGCTGTACCTTTGAACTTTCTATTTGTTGAAGAATATCATGACTTCTACAAAAATATTAAGTTTTTAACATTGATAATTATAAGAACTGTTTCTTAAGCAGCAAATCAGATTATTGGAATGATTTCTGAAGGATCGTGTGACTGGAGTAATGATGCTGAAAATTCAGCTTTGCCATCACAGGAATAAATTATATTTTAAAATATATTGAAATACAAAATAGCTATTTTAAATAGTAATAATATTTCACGATATTACTATTTTAACAGTATTTTTGATCAAATAAATGCAGCCTTAGTGTGCATAAGAAACTTCTTTACAATTGAAATGAAACTTTAAAATACAATTTTATCCTAAAACAAATTATAAAAAGAAAGCATGACAGATTATGAACCTGACATGGTGTTGTGTGGATGTGTATGATCGGCCTCTACCTGTTTGGCATAGATGGTTTCCTGGTGCGGCTCAGTACCAAGTTCTTTGCATCTGCAGCCTTGCTGCCTCAGCTGTTCGAGTCGGGACTTTAACTTTCTCTGTTCCTGCTGGACTTCACCGAGCCTCTGAGCGTGTTCAGTCTGAACCGCCTCCAGCTCCCCGTGTAGGTCACAGCGGTCTGTGGCTTCACCTTGACGCAGAGCCTGCAGCTGCTGTTCACAAGTATCAGAGTGAGAAAGAGTCATCAGATACTCATGCGCACCTTCTGGCACATGAAAAGAAGGTGCTAAAAACACATTATGTGTGCTATATTGTAATCTAGTCAGGTAGGTAAAAACCTTTTCAAGCTGTTTCTGTCTGCGTAGTGTTGACTGAAGTTTGTTGTGTTGAGCACTGTACATCTGAAGGAGCTCCATCACCATGCCATCCTTACTGTGCTCCACAGTCACAGCAACCGACCGCTTATAAGCTGCTGTATCTACCTTCTGCAATTCATCTGGACTGGCATCTTCGTACTGGCCATGTTTTTCTTGCTCTATATCAGTTAGATCTCTTGTTAAGAAACATGTACATTTTGGTAGTGCAATGTGACTTATGATGAAAGCAAGCTGACCTGCAAAGGTGGGCGTCTTTGGGTCGGTGTTGTGTTCTTCCTGATTCTTCACATTCGGAGTATCACCTAGCATCTCTTTTCCTGTAGACCCCATTTCCTTTCCAGGCACATACTCAGGGTGTTGTGCCAAGCCATTATCTTCCAACTTGTCAGGCATGTACTGGTACCAGCTGGAGAGGAATACAATAAAGGAAATTACTTACTGTTTTGTACTAAACTACTTCTAGCTCTATGTATATATATTTGTGTGCATGTATATATATATATGTGTGTGTGTGTTTATATATGTTTATTTTAATTGTGTATTATTATCAGTACCCTGAGATCTGAGTGTTTAACATTGTGCTTTAGTCCACAATGTGTGTTTAAAGTCAAAAGACTAAACACACACACACACACAAAAAGAAAAATAAAATAAAATATAAAAACCTATATTTTAACCTTATTTTATTTTAAAAAATCTATTAAAAATTTAATGTAAAACAAAATGTCCAAATAAATTCTAATTCAAAATATAAAAAAACATTATAATAACATCTCGATGCTAAAATGGCACTGCTTTTAAGAACATGTCCAGATCTTTTTTCACCTCAAAATCAACTGAAAGAAATACTAAATTATATTTTAGAACAGAAGTATGATTATTTACATTGTGACATTATTTTCATTACAGTTAAGCATATTAACCCAAATTATACAATATTTATATCATAATAGCAATTATTTATTCATTCATTATTAATTCACATTCATTTATACTTTTAAATCTCAGTTAAACTATTTTAATTTAATTTAATAAAAAATATATATTTGTATTTTTTTATTTGATAATTATGACCACTGCGAACAATAAACCTTTAAATGTTTGATTTGCATTTATTATGTTAATGAATAGGTTTTTTTTTAAATCATTATGAGATAATGAGAATGATTAATGAGAACAATAAAAATTAAGTATTTACAAAAAATAAATATTTGTCCTTTTTTTATCTGCGATTTTTGGGAAGAAATTTGTCCAGGATCAGATAATCTATACATATTATTGAATAATGTATATCTGTAAATGAATTGAACCTTTGCCACATCAAGTCAGCTTGGCCAGGGTCCTCCTTAAGACTGGCAAGCAAACGTGAGTCGAACACAAATGCAGGTGAAGATACTCCCTGTAAGAGAGAGATAAAAAGAACTCGTTAGCCTGGTTTCACTAACAAAAAAAGGGATTGATTATCCATTGTGTGTTAACGCTGATTGCTCTTAACGTATTAGCAGTCCCATTGAGTTGTATTACTTATTGAACATTGATTTAATCCCTTCACATGCCAAGCAGCCTCCTAAAGCACACGAGTATGAACAGTGTCACTTCTGCACGTCTTCATGCACACACACATTTAGTTCTTATGATTCATTCTATTCCAGTAGAGAAGCCAGATCTAGAACTATGTAAACAAGACTTTATATCATTGTGAAAGCTCACACTGATTAATACTCTCATTCTGACATGTTTTACAGGCCGTGTGATGATGTTGCACTCCCTAATATAGGACAGAAACGTGAATCTGAACACTGGAGGAAATATGGACGTTTCTCCCATCAACAGCCTGTGACGTAAGCCGCTTTAATGTAAATAGGCCATCTGATCTGTCATAAAGCCTCAGCAACCAGCTTGCACACCACACGCACGTTCAAAGCATGTGGACCCTAAAAAAAATAGAAACCACACACCCACACGATGCAGAGTCAAAAATTTCCTTTATGGTCATAAAGTGACAATTCGCACATACTCAAAAGTCCCTCCACTGTGGTTATGAAGCACTCGATGCGTGGTTCTTCTGGAAATCGAGTCTTTCTAAGTATACTCTTGAAACTGTTTATCAGTGGTAGGAACGGTTTGGTGTATATGTCTCTTAGAAACAAAACAAGTAATACAGGTTTATTAAAAAACACACACTAATACCGTCTTTCATACATTTACATGTGAAGTGCATGAACTCAGAACGTCTCTGGTTGGGGGAAGGGTGTGCTGTCTGGGGGCCATCACGTGGCACTCATGGCACGAGGACTAATCTACACTGCTATTTATGAAGTGACATGAGCAGGACGGTCACTTTTAATGCACTACATTGATATGATTCATTTGTGACTTTTGACTAGAGATGTTCCGATACCCTTTTTCTCTTCCCGATACCGATTCCGATACCTGGGCTCAGGGTATCGGCCGATACCGAGTACTGATCCGATACCTGGGTGTATATCTGTATATACAGCTGTATATACTACTAGCCCTGTGTAAATTGCTAGAATTTTTTTATGGTGTGCTTCAGACAGATCCCTCAATAAAACATGAACAAATACATGGTGAACTACTGTATTTATTACAGTATTTTTATTATCTAACATGAATTTGACAGTATTATTTATTTTCTTATGCAAAAAAGAACTTCAAATGCAGCCAAAAATCTAACACCGCAAACTAAAAAAGGTATTTAAGTTTTACAATATAACTGTATAAAAAAACTGCAACAAATAAGTCTAGGAATATAAAAAAAGATCTATTAATCAGATAATCTCTAACAAGTAAAAAACAAGTAAAAAACAAGCAACCATCTAGGCATAATTATTATTATTATAGAGATGTATTATTATTACTGTAGGCTACAACAGTAGCTTTATATATTGTCAATTTACTCATGTAAACCAAACATTTATTTTAATGGGCTGCCATGAAGATCTTTGAGTGTCTGTGTTTATGATATGACAGTATTCTCAAATGAAACGGTAAATTCTCATGAAGTGACGGTTTATGCGTTCGTGTCCTCATGACACACAGCAGAGACTACAAAACAGCGAGCTCTCGCGCATCTGTGCCAGTCACCCACAGAGATGTAGATTTTGCGGGAGTAATATTTAAATAGTATTTTGCAGTTTAATATTCACAGACACTAGTATATATTCGGCTACTGTCTGGAGCCCTGCGTTTTGACTTACACGGAAGCGACTGAACGCAGTTGCCGGTACTGAATATACTCGAGAGTCTTTAACTACCGGTACTACAGAGACATACTGCTAACCACTGATCTATAATATAGTAGCGGCTTCACTGTCTTTTGGCAGTTTAGAATGTGATGAGTGATCCAGTCATATATAGATAAGGGCTGCTAACGCGTTTTCATTTCTTCTTCGCTGCTCTAAACAGGGGTTGCTTGTGGCAACACAGCACAACTTCCTGTGTTTTCAATGCATTTTGAGCAGCGAAGAAGAACCGTGCAGCGGTTAGGCAAAGCTTGCGGTCATAACTAGGTCTTTTTTAAGAAAATGGTATCGGATCGGTATATGGGTTCATGTACTCGCCGATGCCGATGCCAGAATTTGTTGTGGTATCGGAGATATTTCCGATACTAGTATCGGAATCGGAACAACTCTACTTTTGACCAAATTTGACTACAAGGTTTAATTACAGTCAAATTCGTTTTCCTGCCTTGACCTGAACATTGTTATTTATGTGCACATTACAGGGTGTTAATGTGCATTTGGTTTCATATATGTGACTCTGGACCACAAAAAAAAAAAGTCTTAAGTCACTGGGGTATATTTTTAGCAATAGCCAAAAAAACACTTGTAGGGGTCAAAATTATTGATTTTTATTTTATGCCAACAATCATTAGGATATTAAGTAAAGAAAGATCATGTTCCATGAAGATATTTTGTAAATTTTATACCGTAAATACATCTTAACTTAATTTTTGATTAGTAATATGCATTGCTAAGAATTAATTTGGACAACTTCAAAGACAGTTTTTTCAGTATTTTGATTTTTTTGCACCCTCAGATTCCAGATTTTCAAATAGTTGTATCTCGGCCAAATATTGTCCAATTCTAATAAACAATACATAAATAGGAAACCTTATTTATTGCACTTTTTTATTGTCTCTAGAAGTATATCTAATAAGTAGTCATATTATATATTAAATGTAAACAGAATGTCTGTATCTGGGAAAACTGCTGGGGATGTTGTTGAGTCTCTGGCTAAGCATTATTTGATGAGATGGGAATTCACTGAATGCGCTGAGATTTGATTGGCTGAGAGGGAGGCTGGGGCCAGGGGTTCGCTCTCTGATTGGTTGGTGATGGAGGTCCTGCAGTGTGAGTGCTAAGCCTGTAAAGGGGGAGCAATATACTGCAGGCACATGTAACAGAATGTCCCAGCCACTCTCTTTCACTCCCTCTCTCAATCTTCTTGCTCTTTCTTTACTCAACTGTCTGTTCTCTCTCTCTCTCTCTTCCCTCCCGCCCACTCCTCCTCTGTTTCTCTCCCCTGTTGCTGTGGCTCCCGCTGTTTGTGCAGACTCTGTCAGAAGGAGTTTGAGAGTCTAGTGACCCGGTCTGAACCAAATTCAGCCATTTCCTTCGGAGGGAAACATCTGGTGCAGCATGAGAGCTAGATTCAGCTGACCCAACATTAGATTTGCTGTTTACTTTCCACTCAAAAAATTTAAACAAACTTGGACGCAGACAACTATGGTCTTTCAAGCTTTCTCGGCTGCAAACGCCTTAGTACTATATATATATATATATATATATATATATATATATATATATTTTTTTTTTTTTTTTTTTTTTTTATGTCACAAAACTTGCAGGAAAAATTAACCGTATAGCTTATTAAGTTTTTTTTTTACATTCATCTTTATTACGATTAAAAATCATATTATTCATATGGATGTAATGCAAGAAAAGAAAATGCAATAGTAAATTTAATTTATACATTATGGAATAAAGTAATTATAAACTGTAAAGAAACAAGATTCACTGTAAAGGTTCAAGATAGCACATTTTAAAACAACATTAATTTATCTTATCTGATAAATACAAATGGTGCCATTACCAATTATTTCCCCATCTTTGTTCATATTTTGCTACACTACAATACATTAACAGCTTAATTTCTGAATTACTATTGATTAAAAATAAGAGATACTCACTACACGCGGCTGCCTCTTCTCTTCCTGGAACTTCATCTTCATATCCTCCAGAGATTTCTTTAGCATCTCTTCATCCGCTGTTCCCAGGTGTTTTTGTGCCAGCTGCAGATAGCAGAACCACTTGGCTGAATCGAAGCCCCAGTGACATGTGCGTTTGTCTGGCTCTCGGTGGGAGTGCATGACAAAGCGCTCTGGGCAGAAGAGCATCCGACATTGGGAACAACGGATACAGTGCGCATCTGGACTGGAGTAAAGCTGGGGTACAAACAGGCCTTGACACTTGCCCAGACATTGGTGTTCCACCCAAAATCCTCCAGATTCCTCACCATCTTTCTCTTCCTCCTCTCTGTCACCATTCCCTTTGTGTGAATCACGAGAGGGCTCCTCGCCTGGATGCAGCAGTGTGTTGCAGAGACGCTGGGAATCGGTCAGTGTGATGAGGCCGCAGGACGGAGTCCCTGGAGGAAGGATGCCCAGCATTTTAAGGATGTGTAACTGTGTGGCATCACAGCGGGAACAGTACAAATACAACTGGTCACACACAGAGTTGATCTGTTGCAATGAAAAGTCCCGCAGGATGGTGTTAAGCAGCTGGGGCAAACAAAGACGCAGTTCGCCTCCCACAGAGAAGCAGGAGATGGATTCGCCCTCCAGACAGCAGAGGCCAAGGTCTGTTGAGCTGTCAGGAGGGACTAGTACGGGTCCCACTGCCATACCTCCCTGAGCCAGAGGGGGCGCCATCTTATACTGACCATGTTGACCTGTGAATGCAGCTGGGCCACCGAGGGAACACTGGCTGCTCAGAGAGAACTGCGCTAGAGTGTGCTTCAAACCAGGGCTCAGATCCGGATTGGCATCCATTTTGCTAGTTGCCTTTGAGACCTGATAGCCAAGAGAGGTTTTTGGGATCTTTTTGCAGGATAAATTGAGAGCAGCCATCACACGTTTCTTTATGGGTGTGCCTTGTACAGCTTTGTCTCGCATCAACCTCTTTAATGGGACTTTTAGAAGTGCCTGTTCCTTGGGGAGGTCTCGGCGCTTATTCTTAGTAGTCTCCATAATGTTGTTTATGGATATCGCCAAGTTGTCTTCAGGGACCAGAAGATACACAGAGGAAGTGTCAGGAATGCAGTGCTTTTTATATGTGGATCATAGTAAGTCTTCAACACTTCCCAGAAGGCTGAAAAGTCCAAACAAGCATCATAGATTATTAATAATAATAAAGGTTTTGATAATAATCAAAAATAAAGGTCAAAAATAATTCATTACTTTGATATTTTATTTTAAAAAAGACATAAGATGGCAACTGAGGGAACCACTTTTATTATATTAACTAAACCTAAGACCATTAAAAAGATAAAAAAAATTTGAACTTAAAACAAAATATATATAAAAACATTGTTTTTCAGAATTTTAAGGCAGCATTTCCCCTTTTTTATTTAGTTTAATTTGATGTACTAAAATTAATAAAACTAAACTGAAATAAGAATTAACAAAAACTATACAGACATTCAACCAGCAAACAGACATTTAGTTATAACTAAAACTGAAACTAAAATTAAAACAATTAAAAAGCAATTGAAATGAAATAAACATGAACTGAAATAAAATAAAATTAAACATAATAAACTTTCTATTTCAGCTATTTGTACTGATGAAATAAAAAATAAATAAGCAATTATATATATATATGTGTGTGTGTGTGTGTGTGTGTATAACAAAAATGCATTAATAAAAAAAAATTATAAACATTTAAATTAGTAATAAAAAAAAAATACAAAAACACAACAAAATTGCTAAAACCTTAACTAAAATAAAAAACATTAAATGTAAAATATGAATAGAAAGTATGATAGTATCTCAATGATATTAAAAAAAACTCATGGTCATTTGTCATGTCTGGGAAATTAGATTCATTCATCTTTTAAATAATTATAAACAGTCTAAACTCATTTCCAGGAAGGGTTTATAGTATTAGTATCATTATAGCGCAATCATCTAAAAAATGAATCATATCTGTAATGTGTTGTGTCTGCATATAATAGACTTTACACCCCCTCTTACAGCGAGAGGCCCCGCCCTCTTCACAAAGCCACTCCCCCTGACCGGTCTTAGAGCTCCGCCCCTCCCCCCTCTGCCTTGGTAATGACATTCACTCGTGCCAGAGACCTCTGCGGGACTACCCCCATATGTTCCCACACTTATGACACTTTCACATTTCACAACAAACTGTGAAGGCACCACTCGAAAAGATTTCACTGCGGGGAAAAAAAGATTCTCTAACGTTAGATCTAGTGGTGATAGAAATATTTAGGTTCTGCTTGTGTGAAATATGATCAAAGCGATGGTGAAAAAATCATACATTGTAATTATTTTCTAACAACACTTGAAGGAAATAAACTATAACCGTCTCTTATTACTGTCGATTATCAAAATACATATGTATGAGTAATCTTAGATAGACCACATTCAAAAGTCAACCGAAACAATCGAAGATAATTATTTAATATTTAATACGCTAAAGAAGGCATTTAATGTAACGTTAAAGGCACGGGAAGCAATCATATAATGAGGTACTGAATATATGAATGATCAAATATTGAAATATTAAATATTGGAAATACTTGCTTTCGTTGTAGAAAATGTTACCCAAAAAAAACAATGTTTATTCAAGCTTACCTTTAAATCTGAAGTATCATTTAACGTTGTTCTGACGAGAAGAAGACGAAAGGAAAAGACGAGAAGAAAGCGCGTGAAATAATTGTATTTTTATATCACGGGATTCCGTCGCGGAGTTCACAGTCGAACGAACGAGCTGACACCGATAACACTGCTGCGGACTTCATACAACGTCAATCCACAACCCAACAACCTACGTCACCCGACGGGTGCCACGGCTAGACGGCGAGATTAGCGGAGGAAGTCTGTCTCGCGATCTGGGGGCGTTACCCGCACTCCTATTAGTCCCGCCCATAAACTAATCACCGATTGGGGAAGTTTTCTGAATTACTTTTTCAACTGTCCAATCGCTGATTGCCATTCGGTCTCTTCTACCGACCACAGCCATAGCAACCGTAGCAAGAGTAGGAAGTCTATACGTGCGGTAAACATGCACGAATTATTGTGAACCGTGGTAAAGGTGTGTCTGTGTGCAGACAACTGATTTTCTCTTGGTTGTCTTGTTGCTTAATAAACACAGGTTAACTGCGCAAAATATTATCAAATTACGATATTAAGTCATTTTAAAATGAAGAAAACACCAGTAGGGGACCATGGATAATAGTCACACCTAGTTATTTACTTTATGGAGTATTTTACAGAGTGGCTTTATAAAAAATTAAAATAAATTGTAACATTATATTTGGTGTATAGCTATTATCAGTGTTTCAGCAAAATATAATAATAAATGTAATCATAAAATTAATATAATTGTTTTGAGTAACTGGAGTAGTGATATTATTGTGTAGATATAATTTGCATAGTAGTCTACTTTCGCTTGAATGTACACCCAAGAGTGTAGTACAATAATTATGCTACTGAAATTTTAGTTTGGAAGACACAATTCTCAGACATTAATCTATTTTAAGATAGTTTTTAACTGAATCGGACTTTTGACTCTAAACCTTATAATTACTAAGATAGCCTTTGTGATAGCATTCAAGTCTGATAACTAACCCTATAGTCTCCTTATGTGAATAATATTCTAGATTGCTAATATATATGTATATTTTTTCAATACAAGATAGTTGTGTTAATGGAGGTAGTGGTCGCATAATCACGCAATATATTGTATTTTAGCATGAATATTTCTTTACTTTCTATTAACATTTTGTGTAATGACACCTTCAGACATCCATTTGCATTGTCTTTCTTCTTTTTGTCCTTTTCCATGCATAAATTAGCATAAGGCAAATGGCTCTAATTTGACTTTCATTTGTGTCATGGTTTGCATTTTTGTAGTTTAGCTGCTAACATGTTGTTCACACCCTGACCTATATGCCTGGATTACTCAATTCAGAGGAAACACCCTCATGGTTAGACTTTTGTACAACCGTGTGTTAGAAAGAAAGAATAAAAAGCATCATAAAATTATATTCCTGTACTAAATCATTGTTATTTAAACAAAAATACAATTTAAGGGTATTTAAAGGCAATCTGAAAGTAACACTGGTTGGCCACTGTGCATGTTTTCCGGGAAAGCTATTTTGTGTTTGTTTTTTGTTCAGTCTGAGACTAATTTAATGTCCTTTAGGGGCCTTTGGCTTTTTACTTTTCATTACTTACAGACTCTCAGAGGAGCCCTTTTAAGTGTGTTTCAATGCATGGTAATAAACAACAACAGTTTCTCTGCTATTTTCAAAGTGAATTGTAAAGGTGCAAAGGTTTGAAAAGCAATAGGTCAAGCAGCAGAACTAGAGGCAAAACGAGTGATTCAACTCACCTAGAAAGAGAATCAAGAGAATTTTTTTTTTAATATATTGGTATATATTTACCTTTTACCCTTAACGCAATACAGTCAAGTTTTGAGAATTATGTGCAGTGTAAACAAGTTATTAAATGTTTTCTATAAACAACATAGCTGAACAGTACTTATATCCTCAGAGTGAGGAGAAGAACTGCATTGTTCTGCAACTGATGGCAGATGAAGGGACTGAGACTCACTTAGAGGAATAGTTCCCCTAAAATTAAAATTGGCTCAAATTTACTCACCCTCAAACTTTTTGAGATTTAGATGAGTTTATTTTTCATTGTAACAGATTTGGAGAAATTCAACATTGCATCATCTGCTCACCTATGAACCCTCTGTCACTGGATGAAGTGTTATTATGGATTATGGTCTGGTATTTTGTCCAGTTAAAACACATTAATGAATAATTTGTTTATTACAAGCTTGCAGCTTTCCACTTCACAAGACGTTAACTGATGGATTGGAGTCATGTGGATAATTTGTGGATTATTGTGATGTCTTAATCAGCTGTTTGGACTCTCATTCTGACGGCACCCATTCACTGATCCATTGGTGAGCAAGTTCTGCTAAATTTCTCAAAATCTGCTCCAATGAAAAAACAAACTAATCAACATTGTATGACCTGAGGGTTTGTACATTTTCAGCAAATTTTCATTGAGTGAACTATTCCTTTAATATACCAGGGAAGAGTTGAGCTCCATAATGCCCAATTGAATAATTTATTTTATTATTATTTTGTCATCACCTATCTACTTTTCATTACACTGTCACTCTCCTCTTGCCAGGCAACAGGACCCTGGTTCATATTTTTGGAACCTTCAAAGCAGACAGCTCCCAGAATATACACAGAGGACAAAACAAAGAGAGAAAGATCCTTGTTGCTAAGAAACAGAGAAAAAAAAACAGATCACTAGGAGGACTGTTTGCATGAAATAATAGACCAAATTAAGATGAATTACTAAACAATTGCTTCACAGTTGTAATAACACAATGTGTTTTTGTCACTTAAAATTTTATAAGAAAGAGGAAGCATTTTAAACTGTTTTCAAAACATTTTTAAACATTTTAGTAGCTTGTGCGCACTAAATATAACAAACACACGGTCATTATATTCTGTATATTATTCTTTAATTTTAATATAAAACCTATACTGTCTATTGATGAGTATTTGCATTTCACATCAAGTATGTCAAAAATTCTTGAATATTGAATGAATATAGATTTAGAACATAACGTCACATTAGTAAGTCCATGTAGCTGCACTTAAAAACAAAAACAAAAAACAAAACTAGATAATGCTCATCTGTTGTTGGCAGTATTCCAACCGTTATTTGTGCAAAATTTAAGGAGTTTCTAAAACACGTTTTTAACCTGAAAGGGAAAAAGACATTCACCAGATCACTGTGCTTATTATATATGGAGAAGTTTTGGTTCACTGGTTATCATTTTATGGTCTTACCTGCTTTTGTCTTCTCTTGATTTGCATTTCTTGTTGTTGTTTGGCCCAACCTCCTCCAGATATAAGCACCCACCTGGAAGAGTAGCAGGTAATCTATTTGAAGAACACATGTAGAAACAGTTGATCAAATGCGGTGACACAGGGATCATAATGTAAAGTACTGATCAGTTTCACACTCATTGCTTTGACATTTGTCCCAGACTTATCCAGATATTCATGTATAAAAGGAACTTTAACTCCCCCTAGTGGTCATAACATAATTTATTTTAATTTGCTTCTGCCTCTGTTATTAAATACCAAAGCATTCAGTCAGTGAGCACTATACTTAACCTTCTGTAACTTCCTTTTAAACGTTAACAACTGAAAAATATCACATATTATAATATGTACAGAAAAAAATTAAATGCATTGAGTGATATAGGCTAATATATAGGCTACTGTGCTCTTGTCACTTGCATTGACTATATATTTATTTGACATTGACTATATACATCTTTTAAATAATGTTTTTTTTTTTTTTAAATGAGTAAAGACTGAGAACAGCTGAGTCTTTACTCATTTTCAAAAAACATCTAAGATTCACCTTTTTCTCCAGCACTTGACCGACTAATAGCACATACCTTTTCTTGTCTATTCTATTCTTGGGGGAAAAAACACACATAGCTATGTGTTTTGTGCTAGACTAGCCTAACTGAGACTTGTCATGGTACTTGTATACTGTTGTTGTCTCTTGTTGGTCTGATTGCTTCTACTGTTCTCATTTGTAAGTCGCTTTGAATAAAAGCGTCTGCTAAATGATTAAATGTTAAAATGTTAAATAGTATTTAAAGAGACAATTTAGGAGAGATGCAATTAAATATTTCATTTAAAACATTTTCTTTAAAATAATCGGTAAGAATCTTAAGGTCTAAGTGTGATTCTGCAGCACCTACTTAGATGAATATCTTGTTTTTTCTTTGGGTTTGGTGCAAATACTGTAAATGCCTTTTGACTGTCACACTAAATAGGAACGTGTCAGTGATCAGAAATAATTATTTGAGTGAACAAAATAAGCTCTAACTGATTTTCTATGGCAAATAGTAACTACACAGTTTACTGCTGAAAGCATCAGCAGTAAACTGTTACTAGTTGCTACAGAAAACCCGTTAGAGCTTCTTTTAAACATTTTAAACAGAACTTTTTGGCACTGGCACCACTGGCACTCTCCTACCTGTGGATTTCAGAAAGCGCACGCGAATATGTTTTTGGCATTGGTCGTTCCTTCGGTGCATATTTTGAATGTTTGACCTCGGTGAAGGCTCGAACGGTTTCGTCTGTATTTCTTTATTGCTCCTCTCCATTGTTTTGTGTTTGTATTCGGTCTCACGGGTGCATCTTGGGCAGCTTGATGCCCTGTTTTTGCGGTGACCGACATCTCTCTGGTCCTGACTGCAGGTGTGCTTTCAGCTCTACTGGCTTTCTTGTTCAGATGCTTAGGTTTAGTTGCAACAGGATTCGGCTTTATAAGTCTCGTGTCCGGAATTTTTGCAATTATAGATTAACACTGAGACATTAAACCTCTCACCGATTTTCAAATCCCTTATTCAATTTATGAAACCTAATGCACCGGTTTTAACCAGCAAGATAAAAAAAAAAAAAAACAGATGTTTTACTTTTGATGTCTTGCATTAGTAAAGTTTAACGGATATCAACCGCGTGTCTGATCCGATTACTGAGCACGAAAGACACACTGCTGTAGTAACCAGGCATAGTAACCGGTAGCCTGCTGCAACAACAGCTACTGCTACCGATTAAATAATAATAAAGATAATATAAAGGTGCATGCATTTTATTTTTAGATATTTCTGTCATTTCTGCGTCGCAGGCTGCTGCGACCGAGCCTACTGTTGCTATGGTTACTACCTCATTCGCAAACGATACATTTTTTGAAGACAATTAATGTTTTCTAAATATTCTAAATATCTAAATATTTTACTTTTTTTCTAAATTGATTCTATGTAATACTAAATATTCTATGGTCTATTCTATAAAAGAAAGATAATATTCTAAATTAAATCATGTTAAAAGTAGGCTAATCTAAAAAAAAATGCTGGGTTGTTTCAACTCAACTTTGGGATAAATATGTAAAATGTAAAAAAAATATGTAAATATATAAAAAAAAATATTTAAAAATGTAACCCAATAGTTGTGTTAGTCCATATAAAATATACATGCAAAGGCCTAATGGATAATGCTCGGTTCACTAAGGGTTAAGTAGCGTTATGTAGCCTAGCTGTACAGTAGTATTTCCAAAGAGAGCTCTGTGTTCATTTACTCAGCCTCTCAGTAATCGATTCAATAAGCTTTATTAAAAGAATGGTTATTATTAGCTTCACAATGCACAAGCGACAATATAAAATATACATGCACACGTGCACACAACAAATCTCAAATTTAGGTGATGGTAAGAGCACAAATATAAGCATTTTTTGCCTTCTGCTAAGTGTAGGCACGTTCCCTCATATTTTTCAATGACAGAAGCATGGTCCTCCTACACTGTGAGCGGTGCTGTAACATTCACCGCCCTGATGAATCTCTATCGGTCTCTACTTTTACCTTTGACGCATTAGGACATGACGGGATCGTAGCAGTCGCTGGAAACGGTCAGTGTGTGATGGGAGAGCTACTCCGTTGACTTCGGACAGGTAGGATTAGCTTGAACGGTCATAAATCAGTCGTAATAAGATGGATGTTTAGGAAAGGTCCGCGACCGGCTCGGGTGGAAAGGGAGGAGCGCACGCTCGCGCACAGGGTATCATCGTTTTCCCTTTTGACTTTCATTTTGAGTGTTTCGATTCGCAGTAAGTTACGGTGATTTGTCGCCGTATGCATTTCGTGTGCTCGATCAAATGTGTCTGCTTGGAAATGCATCACGCCTCGGCATAATTTAGGGAAGTGCAGTTCTCCAGGGACGGACAGAGGGCTCTAGCTGTCACTGCACGAACACACGCCCATTTTCAATGTATGATCAAAATAATGACCCGCGGAATGAGCACAAGACGTGAATGCACCGACTCTGCAAGGCGCCGTCGTATTCAGCGGGCGTTATTTAGGACCTGTGTTTTTCTCTTTTTCAAGATTTCAGATGCTCCGTTACAGGCCGTCGAAATGTTATGATAAATACGGGAATGTTTTTGTGGATCGCCGTGGGTGTTTATTCACAAATGACTGCGGCTCGCGCATAAACATTGAAAACACGCGTGGCATTCTGGCACCTGTGCGCGAGGCGCTTCCTGGTATGTGTCCATTAATGTCGTTCAGGTTTCACAGTTATTGCACGGAGAGAGGGTTAAAACCTTGATGTTCAATAACTCTACAAATGCTTCTTTCACACTCGGGTTTTTATTTTTGTGGCTCGTATGAAACAAAGGGCATCGCATTATTCGTCTTCGTTGCCCAGGCATGGCGCAACATCACTTATTATTATAATGTAGTTTTGCTTGTTTTAAGCAGAAATGCTCAGATGTGTGAGTTATAATAATAATAAAATACTGTATATTTTTGGTCAAATTCACGGTAAAATAAACAACTGGGAGCTGTGGTTTGCAGAACTTTACCGTAAAATACAGTGATGATATTACAAACATTACGGGAGGTGTTTTGGTGAACTGTAGGCCTACATATTATTAAATGATGTACTGTTAATATACCAATATATTTGAGTTATTTATCTTTTCAAGCATCTGTGGCCACTAATATCATAAAGCCCAGTTACTCACAGAAACACATAACACCAGTTACATGATTATTATATATTAATAAACTGCCAAATAAATCACTAAAATGTACATGACTAGAAATGTTAACAGTATTTCACTGTAATATATACTTACTGTTTTGTAAAAAAAAAATATATATATATATATATATTATATTCATATTATACTGTATCATATCATACTGTACACAATCAACATATTGTTTAATCCACAAATCCCATAAAATTTAAATATTTGTTCTGGGTTTTGTTTTATTTGGAGCAGTGCATTTGTTCATTAATTATTTAACATGCAGAGCTGTCATATCTAGAAAAGGAAGGACCACTTTCTTTATATAGTGTAGGTATATATAGGTATAGTGATCAAATGTATGTATATTTATGGAACTTTATGTAGCTTTATGCATGCAAATGTACTTATTAAAACACAATTATGATTGCTCTCTCTTCTCTCATTGATTAATTATGTTCAAAAGACCTTTCTGCAAAGTTGTTATTTTCCATTCTTGTGCAAAGTTTATTTCAAACTGTTTGGTTGACTTAAGTTTCACCTTACATCAGAAGACAGGCCCTGTAAGCAAATAAAAGAAAACTGTTGGAAATTTGCATGTTCATCTTGAGTCTCTAGACAAATGGCCTGCCTCTGGTTGACATATGCAGAGGTTTAGGATATGTATAGGTTGCTATAGTCAGTTGCACTGGGAAGTGGATTTTACAAATTAAACTTCAAGGATGATATTTTAGACTTGAGGTTTAGTAAACATACATATTTACAGTCAATTGTATTTCAGTTTCTTGTGTCCAGATTCTGTGGAACAATGGACAAGGACCCCCAAACTAAAGCAGAACCTGCAAAGAGCACAGTCAACACCATGACCACCACAGCGGTGAACCCTTCCCATCAGGCCAATGGCGGACCGAAAACTCCTCCTGTGCTCACAACTGTAACCACCTTCCACAATCAACCCACCCCCACCAACAGAAAAGTAGTGCAGGTATGTTTGCCTGAAACATGTTCATTTTTGCATAATTTCTTGCCCTTTTCAAAGAGTTGACCCTTTTGTGGCCTAATGGTTAGAGATTCAGACTTGTGTGTGTGTGTGTGTTGAATACTCACTGCTGTGTGTGTGTAATTGGATTTTTGTAATGCAGTGCACAAATTCCGAGTATGGGACACCAAGCTTGGCCACATGTCCCTTTCACTTACACTTTCAAATGTTTTAATTACCATTCTGTGCATTTTGCACTATTGTAAATTACATGTTTGTATCTAAATTCTTCTTAAATATTCAGTATAGTATATTATAGTATTTCTGCTGTATATATTTACAGGAACAAATCAGATAATTCATGTTCATGCATAGAACATTATTTAAATCAACTTTGTATTATCTGCGTAAATAAAAAATTAATTATCTGCGTTCTAAAGAGTAACTAGTTGCACTGAATGCTTTAACCGGAAACTGTTTTGAGTAGAATGTTGAAATAGTTGTGAAAGTAGTCCGTAATGTGTAAAATGTAATATTATAATATATTTAATATATTTAGATATATTCAATTTTTGTATATTTATGCACCTTATGCTGTTTGTTACTATTGTTTTTCATCTTACAACATCTTTTAATCATTTAAACTTCCATTTCTACCTCCAGGTGAATCTGTCTGGAGACCGACTGGCACCTTCTTTTTCACCAAGTGAGAGAGTCAACCAAGCTTCATCTTCACTGCAGAGCCCAAAAACGGTGTGTTTGCCACAACATAGAAGAAATTATATATATATAATTTTTTTTTTTTTTTTTTTTGGTGTTATCATAACATTTTTTAATTTCTCTTTTGCGCCCTCCACTGATTTGATCAATTTCTTGACGGTCAGATTTCTCTACCCAACGCTCCTGGATCAACACCCCTTGTAAGAGGATGTCAGAATCCAAGCACTGCTACCGCCGTGCGTAAAATCTCCCCTCAAGCACTGCTTCTGGGGAAGAGCCCAAGTACAAGTCAGGCTCAGATGCTCCTGAGGGCCCAGATGGTGAGACAACTTGTCATGTCCTGTTCTGCAGGATTTTTAAACACTTTATCATTTTAGATTTCAGTTCCTTACATGCAATTTACACTTTTTACCCACAATGCAACGGAAGCTGTCCCCCCTTTGATACTCAAATGGAAACTTTTCTGGTTTCTCAACTCTTAGTAATGGCAGATCTAAACGGCTGTCATGTGACCTACTGCACTGCTTACTTGCATTCCTTGTCAATTGTGTATTTATTGCAGGTATCTACATCAGAGTGATGTACCATTTTTTGTGTTTTTAAAAGAAATCTCTTGTATTCACCAAGGCAGTAGTTTATATGATAAAAAAAAAAGTAATACTGTGAAATATAAAGATTTTAAAGAAATGATTTCTTTTTAATGTGTTTTCAAATGTAATTCATCCCTGTGATGTAATGCTAAATTTTCAGCATCATTACTCCAGTCTTCAGTGTCACATGATCCTTCAGAAATCATGCTAATATACCGATTTGGTGCTCAATTAATACTAATAGCTCCTTTTAGTGCATAATTCTTTTGTGGAAACCATGATACCTTTTTATCAGGATTCTTTGATGAATAGAAAGTTCAAAAGCACAGCATTTATTTGAAATAAAAACTGTTGTACTAATATATTTTAGAATCAATTTAATGTGTCCTTGCTGAATAAAAGTGATCATTTCTTTATTTCTTATTAAAATCTTACTTACTCCAAACCTTTGAATGGTGGTTTTCCACAAAAATATTGAGCAGCACAACTATTTCTCATAATTGATAATAATAACAACAGTTTATTGAGCACCAAATCAGCATTTTAGAATAATTCAATTAGAATAAACGGATCATGCGACACTGAAGTCTGGGTTAATGATGCCGAAAATTCAGCTTTGCCATCATAAATAAATTACATTTAAAATTACATGTAAAAACAGAAAACAGTCATTTAGAATTGTAATAATATTTCACAATACTACTGCAGTTTTGATTAAACTAATTGCAGTCTTGGTGAGCAAAAGAGACTTTCAAAAAAACTGTAATTATTCCAAACTTTTGACCGGTAGTGTACATGCTGTGCACACATTACTGGTGTCTACAGGTTGTATTTCTTCTCGGCTCATGGTCTAGTGTGTCCAGCAGGCATATTAACTAAAAAAAAAAAAAAGGAGGATTAGTGTCTAGCGGTCTGCACAGTGTTCATGCTTGCATATCTCTAATGAGGACAGATTTTACTCGACCACATCAAAAGCTTTTTTGCTGTGAATTTCACCATCACACCCTCACAGCAAAAGCACAACAGGCAGGAAATAACAGCCTACTATTTTGCACCACTGACACTTTTTCTTTATCTTTTTACCTTCTCTCTTTTTCTTTCTCTCTTTCTCTGTGCTTGCCGTCTGGCAGTTGATTCTAACGTCTGCTGTGCGGCCTGATGTACCTGCCCTCTCCTCCTCCTCTTCCTCCTACCCCTCCTCCTCTTCCTCACCTCGATTTCCCTCCACACAGGTGAGCTTGTTTGTGGCTGGTCATGTGATAAATACATCCGTGCTTCTGAATCTAAAGGGAAAGTTCACTCCAAAATGAAATTTTGTCATCATTTACTCTCCCTCACTCTGAACTTACTTTCCTTCATATAACACAAAATGAGAAGTTCAGCAGAATCTCTACACAGTAAAAATGAATGGGGACTGATGGTGTTTTTATTATTTGGTGAAAATCATCTTCTCCGCATCAGTTCTCAAATCACATTACCATTAACATTAAAAAGAAGCAATGTGTTGTTTCAGGTTTGACGTCAATGATTTCGGATGGTTTCGTATACAAACCTAACATATGACTTCTGAAATTTTCAGAAGAATATCATGGATAAGTGGTATGAGCTTTTGTTTGTGTGTGCATTTTTATCTTTTTTTTTTAATATGGAAAAAGCAGCTCAGATTTTCTGCTTAATATCTTCTCACATTTAAAAAAGAAAGTTATGCAGGTTTGTAATGACATGTGAGTAAACGATGACAGATTTTTCATTTTTATTCTATGCAACTTTATCACATAACAGTAACCTTTTTTTTTTCTGAAGTTTTAAATCTGTGTATATCTGGTTTCTATTACATGTGGTGTTTTTCCAAAACCAGAATTTATGACATCAATATCTTTCATTCTGTCTCTCTTCAGCTCCAGAGTCTGACTCTCCGTCCACCTCCACCTGGCACCCTTACCATCCCTCCGAACTTACCACTAAAACCCACAACGTCAAGCCAGCCCCCTCCTCTTTCATGCCCAAGATTACAGACCTTCCATCTGAGACCCAGCCAGCCAGTGAATGCTCCAGGGAAGGATGGAGCTACTAAGACAGAAAGCCCAGCATCTCAAACAGCTCTAACGAAATCACCCGTTCGCCATCTTACAGTTCCACCTCCATGTAAGTGACCACATACATATCCCACTCTTCAAAAGATATTCAAAATGCAAATGTTTTGATCAAATTTAGAAACAGACTACTGTTCATAAGTTTGGGGTCGGTAAGATTTTTTTATTTTTCTGAAAGAAATCTCTTATGCAAAGGCTGCATTTACCGTATTTTCCAGACTATAAGTCACACTTTTCTTCATAGTTTGGTTGGTCCTGCGACTTATCAAAATTAATTTTGATAGGTGCGACTTATCAAAATTAATTTGACATGAACCAAGAGAAATGAACCAAGAGAAAACATTACCGTCTACAGCCGCAAGAGGGCGCTCTGTGTTTTCAGTGTAGACTACAGGAGCACTGAGCAGCATAGAGCGCCCTCTTGCGGCTGTAGACGGTAATGTTTTCTCCTGGTTCTTGTTTCTAAATAAATGAGACTTATAGTCCAGTGTGACTTACATATGTTTTTTTTCCTCGTCATGAAGTAGTTTTGGACTGATGCGACTTATACTTAGTTGCGACTTATAGTCCGGAAAATACGGTATTTGATCAAAAATGCAATAAAAACAGTAATATTGTGAAATATTATTACAACTACAACTGCTTTGCAGTTTAGTATCATTTATTCTTGTGATGGCTTATTCTTGCTTGTGTCTCCAGCCCTGTATGCACCTGCACAGGCCCATGCCTTAGCGAAGCAAAAGCTGAACAGCAGCATTCTCAAGAGACCCCACAGCCAGATCAGCATCCCCCAGCACCCCTTCAGTCAGAGGCATACGCCCCCCAACTCTCCCCCTGCAACACCAAAGAAGCCTCTTCCAGAGTTAAAGCGCTGCCCATCCACCCTGCCATCCCAAAGCGTGTCAGCACAGAGCGCTTCAGTGTCCATCACTGTTCCTTCTCCCACAAGGTCTCATCTCTCACCCCCTACCCTGACTTTGCCCTTGAGGTCTTCCCCAACCGGTGGGTCCTTACTGGCTACAAAACAGCTGCTGAGGATTGCGTTGTCTTCTGCATCCCAGTGCACCAACGGCCAATCAAAAACAACCACTGTGTCCCCGCCCCATGATCTCATCCAATCAAAGCCGCTTGTCTCGTCAGTGCTCGCTAAACCAGAGTGCCCCACCCAGCCGCTACGGACTCCAAACCCATGCCCACAGCTGGTGCAGCTGTCGCCCTCCAGACAAACCACAGCGGCCACACCTCTCATCACCACCCCGACACTGGCGTCTCCTCAACGGGCGTCCCCTCCGTCTCCAGTGCTGCCCCTGGTGTCCACCAGCAGCATTCTCGCACCGCTGCAGTCCCCTTTGACCTCACAGAGTCCAAGAAAATCGGCCGAGGCATCAAAAGACCCAAAAGATAGAAAGCAAGAGCAAAAGGAGGGAGACGTACCAGAACAGATTCCTGAAGATCTGAAATGTGCAGCACCCGAAGAGAAAATCACCCAGGCTGTCGCCGTCGATCAGCCGTCAGTTGAAACTTCAGAGAAGGTTATTAAAAACAGTGCAAACATCAAACCTCTTTTTTTTAATAACGTTTTTAGGCAATCAATATGGATTTTTAAGTGGCTGATACTATGATTGCAGTATGGCTGATATAATGCTCAAAAGACAATTTAATTTACATTTAGTAATTTAGCAGACGTTTTTAATGATGAGAAATGTTTCATTGATGAATTGCTGAAGTGAAACAAACACAATTTTTTTTCAAAATTGGCTGATCAGGCAATTCTCATCTAAAGCCCATAGTCTCATAATGGACAAATATCATCCGATTAATACTGATGGCAGTCTATCATTACTGCTCAACTTACATAACTTTTTTTTCTCAACAGGGTTATTATAGTTAATTGAAAATAAAACCATAAAAATAATTTTTGTTACATTTTCATTATTTAATTATAAAATAAACGTTAACTGAAATTAAATATTTAAAAAATAATGTATTTAATTTAAGTTGCATTTATAATTTAGTTTTTGTTTTGCTTGTACTAAAATAAAACTAAAATAAAAATGAATAAAAACTACAGAGACCTCTAAAAATAAACTAAAAATAATAAAGTGACAAAAAAACACAAAAAAACTAAATAAGATTAAATTTAAAATGGGAAATCTATAAATAAAAACTAATTATAAATATTAATATAGATATAATAGCATCTCAATGATACTGTAATAACACTATTTTACAGTAATGCCTTAGTAAGTATATGTTGCATTTCAGGTCTTGGACAAGATGACAGTCTTCACAGAGGATTCAAGGATAGACAGCCAGATGAAGACTTTACAGAAGAATGAGCCCCTCTCGTCCTCAGTCGCACCATGGCCAGCTGAGAAAGATGACCAGTGTGAGGAAACGTCCACGCAGTCAGACAATCACTCAGGTATATATCAGTCATTATCAGCAATAAAAAGTTACAAATTTCAATATGAACGCAAACATTTCTCATCAAATGTATCCAATTTATTTGAATGTTCTAGGAGAAACATCTGAGATAGCTGATGCCTTAATATATAACTGAGAACAAAGTCTTCTGAGATCTGAAGCAGCATTTATCGAATCTGTCTTCATCTTTGCAGCAATCTCCAGCCTCTCCTCTGACATGTCACCCATCCAGTCCTCCATCACTCAGCCATTAGATATGTCCCCTGTGGACAGCTGCTTTCCTCCAAAGTTTCATCCTGTGCTAGAAAGGCCACCAGTTCAGCCTCCCACCGTCAGTCAGATGAAGGCCACAGAGGCTCAGCAACCATCAGGAGCGGTCAAACCTTTGGTTCTGACACACCTGGTGGAAGGATTTATCATACAGGAGGGACTGGAGCCATTTCCGGTAAACAAATTATTTATCAACCATTGCCTAAAATGTATTTTTGTGGTCATGTACTGTATAATCCTGGAAAATCTGTATAACTGTTTCCGCAAAAAATATTAAGGAGTACAACCATTTTTTACATTGATAAAAATAGGAAATGTTTTTTTTTTAGCAAAACCAAATCAGCGTATTAGAATGATTTCTGAAGGACCATGTGAGACTGAAGACTGGTGTAATTATACAGAAAATTTAGCTTTTCCATCACAGGAATAAATTATATTTTAAAACATATTAAAATAGAAAACATTTATTTTATGCATAATATTTCACAATAATCCCACAGGTGAGCAGGTCATCTCTGATGGTGGGTCCTGTCCTGGAATCTGGGGTGAATGGGGTGATGGAAGCAGAACTCATCCCTTCTAGTTCAGAACCTCCAGAGGACTCCACAGACTCAGATGATGGAGTTACAAACAGTGAGTAAAACACCCGTCTACTTTTGCGAGTTAGGGGTTGAAAATTAGCAAAGCTATTAAGGATCACATTCCATGCAAGACACAATTGGTCTACTCCAAATCTCTCATTCAAAACTGAAAAGAACTAAAGATTGACTGTTTAATCTAGTATGTGTGTGTATTTGCTATTTGTGTGTGTCTGTCTGTCTAGCTATAATCTTATCTTTCTATCTTTGTTTTAATATTTCCCACTGTAGATGGTGTCGGACGCTCCCACAAGCTTGTTCTGCAGTGCCAGTTTTGCAAGAGGAAAGGCACCGCCCAAACATTCCCACGTTCAAAACGCTTCTGCTCCAAATCCTGTGCCAAAAGGTACACCTACCTTACGTGACGTAAAAAAATACATTGACAGAGTAAAACAAACTAATTGTTAGTGAATGGGTGCCTAACTTTTATTCTAGCACGTACAAATGCTCCATCAACACCACTGCAAATGTCTCTCTTGCTTAGTGGAGTGTGAAACCACAACTGGAAGGGTCCGAGCATGATTTCCTGCATGTATTTAGAGTACTCTTCAAGAATAACAGCAGAATGCATGGTGTTGGAAAGGGTATTTCCATCCACAGCTTAACAAATAAAAATGCATTTTTACAGTGGCCACAAAAAGTGCTCGGACAAAACTATAAATGTATGAATGCTATTGCATTATACAACAATTATCAAACCAAGTAGAGTCTATTTTATATAATACAGAACAAAAATACTTTCTTTTTAACACCTTTTGAAGACTTTCAAGGGAAATTTTCACAAAATGAGGGTCTGTTTGGTGTTGAACTAAATCAATAGATATATAGCACAAATTGAACACAAAACAAGTTCTGGATGTCAAACTGTAGTGGAGCAGGTTCTTAGTAAATGTGGTGAACTACACCTGTGGTTACTGGTCACCTATCTCAACTTGACTTAAAATTACACAAATTGGTCATTGCAAAATGACTAAGTGAAGTTAGTTAAGAGAAGCGGAATCATTTGTTTGCAGATGCCACCTAGCTTGATTTTTTGCATCTAATGCAATGACTTTCACACATTTTTAACTGTATCAAAGTGTTCATTTACTTTTTTAGGAGCACTGTATTGAAGAATGGTTGATTAGTGAATCAAGCACTGAAAACTAGTCACTAGCTTTGTCTGAATAAGACTCACACACACACATACACACTCTTGACAGGATGTGGTCATGGTTTGTGATCAAGATCAACCCTTGACACACATAACAAGCTGCAAGGCTGATTTTGGTCAGTGTGTTAAATTGACTATAAAGACAACCTATGTTTACCTCCTCAATCTTTTTGCAGGTTCAGTTACACCAAACGTTTCCGCACACTCAGACGCTGTGTAAGTGAGGGGGGCCATCGATCTGAGCTCAATGGTGCCGAAGAAAATTTCCACCAGGTTTGTCCATGTTTTGTAAATCAATGTTTGTGTTTGAGATATGCGTGCTATACTAAACTCTGTTACCGTCTAGGCCAAACATGGCACCACAGAGCAGTGGAGAATCCTTCAACGGCCGCCACATGAGGGGGAAGATGGGACGGCTGCTCCGATGAAGACCAGGCTCCGCAGACATACGGAACAGGAACAGGAGCGAGAGATTAGAGTCAGGCAAACGGTGGAGGAGACGAGAAGTGCTCCAACTTCACCCACAGATCCTATGTCTCCCACTGATGTCTCCCCCTACCCCAAACCAGCTCAGTGGTCAGTGGACCAAGTGTCAAGCTTCATATCCAATTTACCAGGTACAAAGAACCCCATCTATATCTATCTATCTATCTATCTATCTATCTATCTATCTATCTATCTATCTATCTATCTATCTATCTATGTATCTATCTATGTATCTATCTATCCGTCCGTCCGTCCGTCCTACTGTCCATTCGACTTTGTGCTGTCTTCTGTCTGTCTGTCTGTCTGTCTCCTGTCTCTGTCTATCGGTCTCCTGTCTATCTGTCTCTGTATATATCTGTCTGTCTCCTGTCTCTGTCTCCTGTCTGTCTGTCTCCTTTCTCTGTCTATTTGTCTGTCTGTCTATCTATATATTTGTCATCTGTCTGTCTCATGTCTGTCTGTCTATTTATATATTTGTCTCCTGTCTCCTGTGTCTGTCTGTCTGTCTCTGGCTATCTGTCTTTCTGTCTCCTGTCTCCTGTCTCCTGTCTCCTGTCTATGTCTACTGTCTATCTGTCTTTCTGTCTCCTGTCTCTGTCTACTGTCTATCTATCTGTCTCCTGTCTCTGTCTATCTATCTATCTATCTGTCTATCTGTCTGTCTCCTTTCTCTGTCTGTCTTTCTTATCTCCTGTCTCTGTCTATCTGTCTCCTGCCTCTGTCTATCTATCTGTCTGTCTGTCTGTCTGTCTATCTATATATTTGTCGTCTGTCTGTCTCCTTCCTCTGTCTGTCTGTCTATCTATATATTTGTCATCTGTCTGTCTCATGTCTGTCTATCTGTCTGTCTGTCTATCTATATATTTGTCGTCTGTCTGTCTCCTTTCTCTGTCTATCTGTCTGTCTGTCTATCTATATATTTGTCATCTGTATGTCTCATGTCTGTCTGTCTGTCTGTCTATCTATATATTTGTCGTCTGTCTGTCTCCTTTCTCTGTCTATCTGTCTGTCTGTCTATCTATATATTTGTCATCTGTCTTTCTCATGTCTGTCTATCTGTCTGTCTATCTATTTATATATTTGTCGTCTGTCTGTCTGTCTTTCCGTCTATCTATATATTTGTCATCTGTCTGTCTGTCTATCTCCTGTCTATGTCTATCTGTCTGTCTGTCTATCTATATATATATTTGTCATCTTTTGTCTCATGTCTCTGTCTGTCTGTCTATCTATATTTGCCGCCTGTCTGTCTCCTGTCTCTGTCTATCTGTCTGTCTATCTATATATTTATCATCTGTCTGTCTGTCTCATGTCTCTGTCTGTCTGTCTGTCTGTCTGTCTGTCTGTCTGTCTGTCTGTCTGTCTATCTATCTATCTATCTATCTAAATATTTGTTGTCTGTCTGTCTATCTATTGGCCAGGCTTTCTCAGGCTAACATAAAATTTGTTTTTGTCAACAAATTTTGTCAACATTAGCACTACTGTGTATTAACCCACCTCAATTGTCTCAGGGTGTCAAGACATTGCAGAATCCTTCAGAGCCCAAGAGATTGACGGGCAGGCCTTGCTTCTGCTGACTGAAGACCATTTGATGAGCGCCATGAATGTCAAACTCGGCCCCGCTCTCAAAATATGCGCCCGCATCAACTCCTTGAAAGAAGGTGGAAGATAAAGAGAATGAAACAGAGACACAAAAGAAGCTAGGTATATCCTTGTGGACCATAAGAGCACTTGCCAATAGAATAGAGCCATTTTGTGCACTTTAATCTTCAGAGATTTATGCGATAATTTCATTGTTATGAGAAAGCTTACATGTATTTGCTTGAGCTAAACTAGCAAAACCTTACAGTTCTTGTAAACTTAGCCTCTGTCTGAAAGCATGGTAGCAATATAATGGTCTCAGTCTGTGAGCATTTTACAGGATGTATATTTAATCGCAGTAGGAGGGAACTGTTAGCGTCTCCTTTTTTAGTATGGGTAATCATGATCAGGGTCAGTGATTTTATATTTTTGGCTGAGAGCAAAGGAGATCACTTCCTGTGTCAGTGGGGAGAGTTTTGACAAAAACGGAAGTGCTGTTATTGTGTGCATGTCCCATTGTATATATTTTCCTATCGTATTCCATATGTATACATGTATAACAATGCAGTGTTCTGTGTGTATAAATTAAACATGTTTTGTGAAGGATTTGTAATATTAATATATTTCTCTTCTAAGGCTCTAGAAAGTACAAAAGCGAATCATTTCAAGTTTATAAACATTTTTAAATGACGTTTGAGATACTGACATAAATGACATTTTGTGAAATCTCCGCAGTGGTACTGTGTAAATCAGACAGACTGTCCAAGAATAAGACAAGAAGAAGGTACCCAAAGGCAATTGTTTTAAATCAAGGCAGTGAAAAGGTGCCTTTTTTATGAGACCTTATGAAACTACTGTAGGCATTTTGCTGAGGCGAACTATGTACTAGATTGTGTCATCAATTGTTGTTTCTCATTGTTATATAACCTTTCTTGTGCCACTTTTGATTATTTAATTAAACCAACTACATTTTGTTACGGAACTTTGAATTAGCCATTTATTGTACCTATTTCTTTGTCAATTTTGTATTTATATATTTTATATTTTTTGTCCTTTTACAGGTGTTAATGTGGATAACCAAGCTTTTTGAGATACTGTGGTAAATAGATAACCATTCAAAAGTTTGGGGTCATTTTTTATTTTTATTCCACAAGAATACATTAAATTGATCAAAAGCCAGAGTAAAGACTTTCACAATGTTATATATATAAAAAAACACAATTAAAAATGATCAAAGAATCATTAAAAAAAACAAATACCAGTTTCCAGAAAAATATTAAGCAACACATCTGTTTATTACATTAGTAATAAATGTTTCTTGAGCACTAAGTGCGCATATTGGAATGATTATCATGTGACACTGAATGGCTGTTAAAAATCAGCTTTCTCATCCAGGAATAAATTACATAAAAATAAAAAATAAATCATACCAAACCCAAACTTTTGAACAGTAGTGTATGTATGTGGTATTATAGATACATTTGTTTTTTTGTCCTTTAGTAAGGGTGGGTTCTCTGAGCTTGGTATGAGTCATAAGCGTCCATATATGTTTAAAATGTCAAAAATTGGTCTTGGACAGCGTATTATCATCTAACCCACTAGATGGCATTCACACCAAAAAAATGGTAACTTCATAGCTCCTAAGAGAGCATCTTTCGAAATTGTTATGGTTGACACAAAGTTCTTTTGTAAAATACTATCACGATTATTTGATTTGGGAAAAATCCGAAAACCAAAACACTGAAGAAAAAAGAGAAATAAAAACAAAGACTTATTAATGCTATAATAATTCAAAAGATGTTTTGGATTCTCCAGGCTCTGAGGGAAGGCAGCTGTGACGTATATGGCTGTGCTTCCTTCTGATTGGCTTAAAGTTATGTTGGGCACGTCCACTATAAAAAGTAAATTTACCAAACGGATTGTTTTACAGTTCATACTCAAACTCGTTGTATCCTAATCTAATCCAGCATGCGTTTTTTTTAGGATCTTTTTTTTTGTGTGTATGTTTTCGTATTAGTTTTTTACTTGAATAGGCTACCATATAACGTTAGTAGTAAACATTTTCTTTGTTCATATTCAGTCAGAATGTCTCATAGCTGTCGTCTGCTCTGTGGTTTTTTAATGAGCTGCATCGGCTGGAGTGGTATTATAATAGCGACCTCAACCAACGACTGGGTGCTGAGCTGTAAGTACGGCATGCACACCTGCAGGAAGATGGATGAGCTGGAGACCAAGGGCTTGTGGACCGAGTGTGTCATCTCTACTGCTGGATATCACTGCATCTCACTCAACCAGATCCTCGATATACCAGGTGAGAAATATGCTTTGTTTTATTTGTAGGCATCCTTTTTTCTTTTGGAAAAAGAAATGGAATTATGGAATTAAACCCCTTTTATAAATCACATAATACCCCTGTGGGAGTGGGACCCAGTCATAGAAAGGTTTTAGTGAATTTCTGAGACCCTACATGCCACAGTCTGGATGTCATGTATTAGAGCACATTCAGAGATTTTTTGAGATATCAAATGTTTGGAGGTTTAATCATAAACAAATAAACACTCCCTCTCCTTGATTTTTAAATATGTCTTTAAATATGACTAATATTGACAGAATGAGCAGATTTAGCACTCTTATGGAAATATGATAATGTTTTGTAGTTATTTAAATCTGGCTTATTTTCTAATTGTTTGTCGTAAATAAACATCTCAGAAAAATGTTATGGGGACTTTTTTTTATGAAACGGCATAATTCTCATTATGTCTTCTGAAGAGGACACTAGGACAAAGGGCATGTAAATCTGACATTTTGGGGAGACGCAAAAAGTCAGTAGGGAAATAAATTATAGATATTCCTATAAAATATGAAAATGTTGGCAATTTATTACTCCCATTATAATACTTCTTTTTTATTATGGTTTGCCACAAAAGCATGTGTATGCAAATTAGATGCAATGTAAGCTATTAATAGATTGTATAAATTTTACAACCAATAATGACATAAAAAACACACACAAAACCTTTTTTTTTTAAGTTGAACAGTTAGCCTATACCGTATATATACATTCCCTTGTTATAACATATATTTTATACTTTTTTTCTGTGCAAATGGTGGGTTGCATGTATTTATTTTTTGTTTTGTTTTGTTTTGTTTTTTGTTTGAAGCTTACATCCAGACGTCGCGCGCTCTGATGGTCTCCGCCTCTTTACTCGGACTTCCCGCTCTGGCGCTCGTGCTGCTCGCGATGCCATGCGTCAAACTGAGCCAAGAGAGCGAAGAGTCCAAACACAGACGCGCAGTCCTGGGAGGACTCCTTATACTGTTCATATGTGAGTTATTGCTGACTGGGTGAAATATACCAGTGTCATTTAGGTCTCAGGAAAGGGTGTCATTTACATCTCGACAAAATGGATATTTCGATGGTCATTTCTTAAAGGGATAGTTCACCCCAAAATTAAAACACTCATTTTTTTCACCCAAATGTTGTTCCAACATCTGTTCACTTTCTTTGTTCCAAAACACGAAAGGAGTTTTCCTAGATAGCACACATAAAGATTGCTGCATCTGGAAAGCATGTGCTGTGAACAAACATTTGATAGACATCAAATAAATATGTGGATTCAACAGTTTAAAGTAGCACATAACAGTATAAAAAATAAAGGCTATCTTCTTTGGTTTCATGAAGAACCTTCAACATGCATGGAACATTGCATATTGGTAAAACATGCTTCATATTATTAAAATGTTCTACACACTAAGAAATGGTTCTTTTAGAACCGTTCACTGAAAGTTTCTTTGGGGAATTAAAAAAGGTTCTACTTTGACATCGAGGCAAAACCCCCTTTTGGAACCTTTTTAAGAGTGTTAAGTGCTACACTTATTAAATCCCATCATAGTAAACTTGTTTTCTACCAAAACCCATTTAACTAATAACATTGGAGTACCTTTCCTAGAACAGTCATGGTGCTATTTCCTGCAAAAGACCCTTTGATATATTACTCATGAACTTAAAATAAACCAATTTGTTAAATTGTTCAAATTTTGCAGTTCTAAGCAAAATGCTAGATGTTGTCATCTAGTTGTTCATATCCTCTCTAAAGTCAAGCTTTCAACATACAGGACTGAAAATGTCCTTGGCTGAATTAAAACATCCAGAGATTTCCTACATCCTGTTAGAGTGGGAAGAGCCAGTCATGGTCAACTGTCCGAACCATTTTTGCAGGTGGCTAGTTTGTTCAGTAAACAACACAAATAAAACTCCCAGTCTTAAAGGGATAGTTCACCCAAAAATGAAAATTCTGGCATCATTTACAAACCCTCATGTCATTCCAAACCATTATGAGTTGCTTTCCTATGTTGAACATAAAATAATATATTTTAAAATGGTTTGGAATGACATGAGGGTTTGTAAATGATGACAGAATTTTCATTTTTGGGTGAACTATCCCTTTAAGGTGTGGTCACATTTACCATTGCTCAGCGAATTTTCATAGCCAGAATGCATTAATTTAAATGGGAATCTACAATTTCTGTAATTCGAGTGAGGGTGAAATTTCACATCATGTTCAAATTTGCCATGTTGACACTGCTTGGTTTAAAGCTGACTTCTCTCATACATCGCTTCATCACATTTTTTCACTAATGTGACTGCTTGGAAGTCAGTTTGCTAATTCTCTATGATTATGGTATGCCATTATAGCACCCTTCCTCTTGTTTTCAGCTCTGTGTGGGATGGTGTCCACGGTGTGGTTCCCTATTGGTGTGCTTCACGAAGATGGCCTGATGTCGTTCGGATTCTCTCTGTATGCTGGCTGGATCGGTTCAGCCCTTTGTTTTTTTGGCAGCTCGGTGATGATTTGTTGCTCAAGGGGTGATGACCCAGGTCAAAATCTTGAAAACCGCTACTACTACTCAAAACACAGTGGGGTTACTAACTCCGGCCCTCCTATAAACAGTCACGCCAAGAGCGCACATGTGTGAGAGTGAAGACACCCTGGATGAGACCGCAGGCGCCTTACCTCAAGATTTGAACACGCGCCAATGAACTATGCGAAGAATTTGTTTTCTACTGCCATGGTTTGACTGCAAACATGTGAAGATTCGGCGGGAACAAAGAATTCAGTGGAAACTGTTCTTTGTTTTTTTGTGCTAAAACTCAGACGTTTGAACATTTAAAGGCTTTGTTTGAACAGACGTTGAAATGAATCCAAAGGGAAACAGCTCTCTTCTCCCTAGGCATTCATTTTTCATTGACTTTACAGTATTTACACAGTATTCATTTTGCTCCTATATTTCTTATTTTTACCAGTGACTTTTATTTTATCTTGTGTAAAAGTTGTGAATATAAGCTTATTAGCTCATGCCAACATTTAGGAAAGTATGTACACCCAGACAGACAGATAAATAGATAGATAGGCGGACAGGAAAGCTGTGTGGTTGAATGACCAGATGTCTTTTGCACTGTTTTCCTGGAGATCTCCTCACAGCTTCCTGCACACAACCTCCTAGGAAATCAGCATTTGAAATTTGACATTTGAAATATCTGTAACAGGAAAACCGCTCATTTTATCTGGTCTCATATGGTCGGTGATTGATTTATTGTTGTAATGCATTTTTTTTTTGTGCTGTTTGGGAGATGGTGGGCATAATCATATACCGTCTACTTTGTTTGTTATGCATATTACTTTTTTCAAAATCATCACGCCATCTCATAATACACAAATTGAATGTGCCTGAATGAAAACATGAACCTACAATATACAAACATACATACATATATATAATATATAATATTGTTATAGTTGATGACACAAAAAAGACACCATTTATGATTGTAAAATATATACATTTTAATATGTCATTTGAAATATATTTGTATATTCTTTTCAAACATGTAACTCTTGATCTCAGTGAATATAAGTGTGTTCTGAATCGAAATGATTTTTCGCGCAAAGCTGTAAGTAAGAAATGTAAATATCCTTGTGCAAACCTAAACAAGGGTGAAACCACAAGACATTTCTACAAACCAACAGAGAAAGAATTTGATATCAACGTCGCAAAATATTTTGAGAACTATTGAGCTTTCACAGGAAGCCAATCATAATATTTCCTCCCTTAAAATTCAAGGGAGAGCTTGAGACTTTAGATCAAACACAGCTGTGGAGATGATGTAAGGTGAAAAGTCAGCTCAGTGCATCTTCAGAGGGTTTCTGCTCATGTAGTGACAACTTGCATTGGTTTTTGCTTTAAAGAGGTATCTTGAGTTTTTATATGGAAAAGACAAGGGCATTGCTTTTAGGATCTTTATAATGGAAAAAAAGATTACTGTTTGAAGTAAAACCAACACTGAAACAGCAGCTCATATCAGAAAGAAATACAAATTCTGTTCCAAATCTAAAGACATATTTGATTTTAGTAGAATAACATTAAGGAGGGGTTATTTAAAGGCACTTTTGAAGCCTTGATAAAAAAAAACTGGGATAAACATCCCTCTAGATAAGTCACAAGGTGCCAATGGATTTACCAAGCACTTGTTCAAGAACAAAACCTTTTTTAAATTCACTAAGAAATACAATAAAAAATGTTTTAATAAAAAATGTTTGAATAATTAGGGAGACATGATTAACAACATCAGCGACTGATTTTGTATGGTAGAATGTGTTCCTGGATTAATGTTTGTAAATCAAACGAGTACAGTACTAACCTTAACCATTAACTACCCATGAGGTCTTAATTCAAATAAAAGTGTTCATTTTAATAATGAACTTTGTTTTAGTCATAGTTTTTGTGTTTTGACAAAAATATTGTTTAATTTCAATTTGTCATGTCACGCTAATTTTGATCATATATGTTTAATTTATATCATTTAAATATAATACATAATATATATATATATTATACATTTAAAAAAAGCTTATTTTAAAGTCAGCATGAAATGAAAATATTTTATAAATGCATGTTAATGATCTTATTGTGAAAAAATGTTTCAGTGTATCATATGTTTAATTTAAAAAAAAAAACAATTTACTCGGATGTGCATCATAATACGGAAGAAAAGATAAGTCGTTTCCATTTCATTGTGACTTCAATAATAACCCTACTTTAAAATATATATATAAAATGTTACATTTATCAATAGACTTCATTTTTATTTATACTTAACTCATATTTATAGTTTGTGTTGGTAAGTTAATTAACCTTCTAAAGTTTTTTATTTACATTAAATATATAGATCCTTACTAATATAAATGTGTCTATTAATCCAGTGGTGTTATTATATTAATTTTTTTCTATGTATTATCAACAGTATGTTTTAATTAAAATTGTAATGATACGCATTTTCCTTTTGTCTTCATTACTTATTATGGTTTTGTGGCATTGATCTAGGAACATATTCTGTTCGCCAAAATCAAGGTCACCCAAATCCATCCTCTACTGCGACAGTAGTTTAGTGTTTATTGTTCACTCAGGTGAATACTCCTCATTGACCAGCTCCTCAAAGCCTTTATTGGTGACTGTTAATTGTGACTATTGGAAGGTCTCTGTTCATCATGGTGCTGCTGGGACTGGTAGTGTTTCTGGTGTTGATAACTGTGCTCCTCAGCCGCCCAGCCCTGGTACTGTCCCTCTTGTTCGTCCTGCTGAGGAGGAAGGTCTTCATCAATATTGAAGCTGTCATCCACCTCTGTCTCACACCTCTGGTAGGAGCTGGCTTGAGCCACTTCCTGTCTAGCGCTGAGTTCCAGCGAGCTGTTCCACATCCCATAGCTAAAATAGATGAGCACACCTGTAGGATCAGTTACGGCCTGTTCACACCATAAATGATTAAGTTTTACAGTGCACAGCATAAATGAGTACACCCCCATATAGTATCAGCAATTACTATTTACTTAAAAGACATGTTAGGGTTTTTTGGAGATGTAATGTTCTAACAAGCCTGCTTGATCAATTACAAAAGAAGAATGCCAAAATTATTAAACAAAAGGAGATTTTCTAATCAAAGTGATACAATTTTGTTGCAAAAGTGAGTATACCCTCCTAAAAGTTACTAAAAGAAAAAAAGTGTATAGTTTTAAGGCTATTTTTGATCAACAGGTAAGTATATTGAACATAAGCTTTTAAAGACAAGTAATTTCCTGACAATTGAAAGAGTTATAGCCCGCTGAATCATACTCAGACTTAATACTGGCTTGGAACCACTTGGGAGAGAACTGCAAGGTGACTTATTTTTTTAGCATGGTACAAAATTGGCTAGTTTACTTATCTTACAGAAAATATGGCATATTTTGTTGTTTTTATTTAGTATATGTTAATATGTTTCAATTTTGCCATATTTCCATTAATTATATTAGTGATCATTAAGAAAATACATCTTTTATTATTATTCAGAGGGGGTGTAATTTATGCTGTGCACTGTATAATCATTCTATTTAAATATGAGAATATGGAAGTCCACACCACAACTATAACAATAACGATGAAAGATATCATTGGAATCACTTTCTGAACAATTTTTTCCAACTGATGAACGGAAAAAAATACTAATAGCAAATCAGAAAGAGCTTGAGCATTTAACACGGCACTAATGTAGTTATTATTCTTGGTGTAAATGGGATTTTGTTATATATCAATATGACTAAAAATAATAATACTATATTTTATTTTACAGTGACATTACAATAGTAAACGTTCTTATTTTATTTTAATTTAGAAGATATTAAATAATATAATTAACATATTAAATAATATTGCAAATAATACAATATATAAATAAATTAAATATAAGTAAAATAAATATCTTCAAATTAATTATTTTAAAAAGTTATATTTCGCTGTAAAAATTACTAAATAATATTTTAGGATTTAGTAATAATAATGATAATTATTATTATTATTATTATTATTATTATTATTACTAAATGCCAAAATATTTAATATTATACATTTTTTTATTAAAATAATATATTTATAATAAAAGTATATCTAACTAATGTAATATTTCATTGTAGAACCAAAGCCACACTTTCTTTTTTGATAATGATATCACAGTCTTTGCAATTTTATAATTTCATTAATCGCACAACTCTAAAATGGAGTGCATGTAGGAGAAGATCTGCCCTACCTGGTGAGCACCACACCACAAAGTGCACCCAGGTGATGCTGGATAGTTTGAGCATGAGGTAAATGTTCACCAGCATGGCAGCGGTGGGAACAAAAGGCACACAGGGCACCATGTAAGGCAGCTTTTTAGGGTTCTCAGGCTGCCGGAGAATAGTAATAACCAAAGTAACCATGAGGACAATTACAGTCATTATAAAAGGTAACATTGCCCAGCGAGCTCCACCTGAGACCCGGTCGAAGCCATAGATGACAAGGAATCCAGATAAAGAAGGTCAAGATGAAGAAAAGTAGGACAGGAACAGTGCGTCCTGTGGCAGGAGTGGGCCTATCGCCTAAGTTCGGCAGGCCCAAACGCCTCTGAATAGTGTAATAATGGGACCCCAATATGCGTTTCAAGAAACTATCATCCACCTCAATGCCAATCTCTCCAATGCCGTAGCCGGAACTAACCGACTGGTAGCCCCGAGAAACTTTTCAAACAGTGTCATCTCCTTTGGAGGGGAGGTTCTTGGCTCCACAGGGGTTGTTGGCGTATTCTTCTCCACCAGGTGAGTTCATGTCCTTCTCACTAGCTGCAATCATTTCCTCCTCTTCCTCTTTGGTGAGGAAACTGGTAAAGCCATCTCTATCTGGCTGATATCACAGAAGCAGCACACACACCGACACCAGTGTGTAGGCCAGCAGCGTGCCGATGGACATCATCTCGATCAGGTCCCTCAGACTCACCAGGAGAGCCAACAGAGCAGCCTGAGAGCCTGATACAGCACAGGAGTCTCTGTGTGCGGACTCACAAAGGAAAGGAACCTGGTGCACACTGAAACTAAAATCAATAAAAAACATTATTGCTACTCGAAATAAAATAATCATTAAATGAAATAAAATATTTCAAAAATCTTTATTTTAGCTAGTTGCCAAGTCAACATTTCTTTTCTTCAGTTTACTTTAATTAAAAGTACTAATAATAAACAAATAAAAACTAATTTATAGAAACTAATAAAATAAATAATAATAAAAACAAACATGGAGACATATAAAAAAAAACTTTTTTTTCACAAAAAACATACAACACAATTACCAAAATTGTAACCACAAAAACATAATTGCATACATAATATAAAACGTGATTGCAATTTAAAATGTGATTTTATTATTTAAAAAGATGTCCATGTATTCTGTGTTTGTTTGCAAGACTGCACAATTAGGCCAAAAGTTTGTAATTAAAAACTATATAAATAAATAAATGGATAAAAATTACTAATGCTTTTAAAATTTAAAATAGAACAATAATTTTTTTTTTTAAACGTACCTGAAGAGCAGACCATCTCCGGCCATGGCATAGATGTCTTTGGGCATAGGGAACAGAGATCCCAGCAGGATGCCAGTGAGTCCTGCGACAGCACCCATGGCTACAATATACTTCCCTGACAAGAAGCCATGAACGGCAAACATCTCCATAAGCGAGGCATCGCCATCAATCAGGGTAAATGGCACCATGTCAGAATCACACTCACCTAAGCCGTGTAAACAGGTAAAACGCTTATTATCTGGCAGTTTGTTCAATTCAATTCAATTCAAGTTTATTTGTATAGCGCTTTTTACAAAATAAATCGTTACAAAGCAACTTTACAGAAAATTATGTTTCTACAATATTTAGTAGTAGCTAGTAGTTTGTGCACATTTGACAGGATTTTAGAAAAAATAAAAATAATAATAATAATACAAGACGTAGTCAGCTAGACGATGAACTATCAATATTATTAATTAAGTTATTATATGATTCAGTCACACATTTAGCAATAATTGTTAGTTCTGTTTGTTGATTCAAGGTAGCATCATCTGGGGTCCTCTGAGGGTCAGCATCATCTCTTCTCAGGTGTTCTGGATCCAGACTGGAGCTTGTTTAAATCCTAGTTACCACGGGATGTAAATCCCGTGGCGAAACATAGAAACAAAATACAGACATCATTAGCATAGCTGCTGATCCAACAAAGTAAAATTAGTTTAACCCAAGTTAATGAATAAAAATGCACCTTTGAACAGATGCAACTACACTCACAATTAAAAAGATACATTATTCGAATGCTTGGTGAAAGAGATGTGTTTTTAATCTAGATTTAAACAGAGAGAGTGTGTCTGAACCCCGAACATTATCAGGAAGGCTATTCCAGAGTTTTGGAGCCAAATGTGAGAAAGCTCTACCTCCTTTAGTGGACTTTGCTATCCTAGGAACGACCAAAAGTCCAGCGTTTTGTGACCTTAGGGTGCGTGATGGGTTGTAACGTGGTAGAAGGCTAGTTAGGTACGCTGGAGCTAAACCATTTAGGGCCTTATAGGTAAGTAATGATAATTTGTAACTGATACGGAACTTAATAGGTAGCCAGTGCAGAGACTGTAAAATTGGGGTAATATGATCATATTTTCTTGACCTGGTAAGGACTCTAGCTGCTGCATTTTGGACTACCTGTAGCTTGTTTATTGACGAAGCAGGACAACCACCTAGAAGTGCATTACAATAGTCCAGTCTAGAGGTCATGAATGCATGAACTAGCTTTTCTGCATCAGAAACAGATAACATGTTTCGTAGCTTGGCAATGTTTCTAAGATGGAAGAATGCAGTTTTTGTAACATTGGAAATATGATTTTCAAAAGACAAATTGCTGTCTAATATAACACCCAGATTTCTGACTGTAGAGGAAGTAACAGTACATCCGTCTAGTTGCAGATTGTAATCTACAAGATTCTGTGTAGTGTTTTTTGGTCCAATAATTAGTATCTCTGTCTTATCCGAATTTAATTGGAGAAAATTGTGTGTCATCCAATCTTTTACATTTTTAACACACTCTGTTAGCTTAGATAATTGGGAAGTTTCATCTGGTCTCGTTGAGATATATAGCTGAGTATCATCAGCATAACAGTGGAAGCTAATTCCGTATTTTCTAATAATATTACCAAGGGGCAACATATATATTGAAAATAGAAGGGGACCTAGGACGGATCCTTGTGGCACTCCATATTTTACTGATGATAAATGAGATGACTCCCCATTTAAATAAACAAAATGGTAGCGATCGGACAGGTAGGATCTAAACCATCTTAGAGCCTGCCCTTGAATACCTGTATAGTTTTGTAATCGATCTATGAGTATGTCATGATCTATGGTGTCGAACGCAGAACTAAGCACTAAGCACTAAGTGCTTAGTTTGTCACAACAGTTTTAAATATATGGCAGCTTGAGTGAGAATGTGACACAATCTCATTCCTGATCCCATTTCTAGGTGTGCCAGTGGATGGATGCTGTAGGATGATTCGTCCAATTACATTGCACAGTTAGGAAACTCATGATGCATTTAATCTGTCTCAGGAGAGTAAAAGCAAATCGCTTTCAGATTAATATTTAAAAAAAGAATGAGCAGAGGTCTTCAGCTCTAGGGATCAGGATGGGGCTTAAATAAATTGCAATCCAACTCTGAAGTGCTTGAATAATTCATTAAATTGTCTGAATATGCAATTTAGGCTGGAATACTTGCATATCTTGTACACATCTATATTTTTATTTCATTTCATTTAATTATTCAATATTAAAATTAGGTAAACAGTTTAATTCCAGTTTAATGTTAGGTTACAGATATAGAGTCCATGTTTAATATATCTTAGGCTATCTTAGGCAATCAATGTACTAATTTCATTTTTATATATAGTCTCATGTTCTTCTTCTGTTTATTAGGAAAATGTATCTCTTATACACATATCTCTCTTATGTGTAATTGATAGTTAAAGCTTACCGTTTTTAAAGTTTTATTGCCAATATAAAATTATTTTTAGGTAGAAACTATAATTTTTGTTGTTAATATGCTTATTGTTTTTTCAATTTATATAGTTTTATGTTTTCATTTCCTGTTCATTAGGAAAAAGCAATTGACAATTAAATTTCACCATTATTGTCATTGTAAATTTATATATGTAATTTATCTAGAAATATATTATTATTATTTACTTTTTTTACATGTATGTATTTATATATATATATATATATATATATATATATTATAATAATATAGTTTTTTATGTTGTAAAAAAAATTATATATTGGAAACAAGTTGAAAACTTGATTGTTGGGTGTTTAGAATTCAATAATATCAGCATTTTATTTATTTTTGTAGTATTATTATTATTATTATTATTATTATTTGATTTTATTACTCTATTTCAATTTATTCAGATGAAAAGTCTGGTTCTTGCACTGACAGGTCTCTCAGTCTTGTGGATCTTGGTCTAGAAATGGGTCTTGGTGGGTCATGTCTTGGTCTGGTAGAGTGAGCTAAGAGACCCCATAAGGCATAGATTATTGCTGTGGTTTTGTGAACTTTAGACTTAAATTTGAAGAATTTGATCTAAATAAAGCAAAGAAAACCTCAGCACAGCTGGCCATGATTACAAAGAGGTGGGGTTATCTTGCAGTCTCAAGGTCACATTAAAAAATATATAACATGCAATTGTGAAGCGGATTAGATGCCTATTTACACCAGAGCACCAGCAGTGATTTCTGACACTATGTAAACATAATTGCAAACTGTTCATAAAAGACAAAGTCTCACCAGACAGAATGGATGCCACAGCTGCAATGATAAAGGACAAGATCACTCCAGGTCCTGCAATTTCCTTAGAAACAAGCCCGGCGACCACATACATGCCAGTGCCCATGCAGCTGCCCACCCCAAGTGACACCAGATCAACCGTAGTGAGCACACAGGCGAGTCTGGTGCCATGCAAGTCATCTGAGGCCTCCTGCATGGACTCCACAGGTTTAGTGCGCAGGATTCGAGAGTGGAGCCCATACCAGGACGACTCCCACTCAACTCTCCTGGGGTCCAGTTTAGCAAAGACAGCGCTCATCCTCCAGCACAGGAAGACTCGGATAAAAAAAAAAAAGGGTGAGGTTTGTCCTCTCTTATGTGTCAATGGCTCATTCCAGGTGTTTCCTCTAAACTGGTGTTGTATGAGTGTCTCCTATGTATTTGCTCCCTCCTCTCTTTCTTACTCTCTCTCTCTCTCTCTCTCTCTCTCTCTCTCTCTCTCAGACACACACAAACACACACACACAAACTCACACACACTGTCTCAGAGAGGATCCATGTGCTGATTAATCATCATGGTGCTCTATACTGAATCCGCAATAATGTCCTACAAAAAGAGAAAAGCATGTAAATCACACATCATCCACAGATAATGAAAAACCATTCAACATCAGGCTGGGTTTAATACTGCAGAGCAACATGTTACACTAGTCAAACAACAGAAAGTGTGCCTTCGTTCACTTAGGTGAAATGTTGCTATGGTGGCACGTCTCATTAAACTTACAGATTAGGAAATGGAGAGCATCAGATGTCCATTGGACACTGATATAATAATAGAGAAAATAATATGAATAGAATGCATATTTCAACCTGGAGAAACAGTGCTGAGGTCTGTAAACAGAACAAAATTGGTGCATTCATTACATGTAATACACTGCGTGTTAACAGTCAAACAATATTGCTATTGCATGTATTATATATGTGGAAAAAGTCTCACACCTTCTCCTGCTTTGAACATTTATACCAATAACTTATTTTAGGAGAAAATTTTTAAGTCCAGTTGTATTTTAGTATCACTAAGATACTCTTATAATTTTGGCAAATGTTATTTTTATGTCTTCTTGCATCATGTTCATTTTAGTCAAAAATTTAAGTAATTTTGTAAAGTGTTTTTTTCCTCAATTTTAATTCATTTTTGCTCTTTTAAAATATGGCAAATTTGTTTTAAGACATTTTCATTTCAGTTTTATTTTAGTCATTGTGGCACTTTAAGTCAAATCTTAAAATCTAAAATAAAATTAGAAATGCTGCCTATTTATTTATAATGTTTATCTATAATGTTGCCTATATATTTATAATTGTATTTTATTTCAGTTAACCTTACATTTATTTAAAGTATTTTCGTGGTCTTATTTTTTGTTCACACTGTTTAAGACAATTCATTTCCATAAGTTCCAAAACAACAGTCTTTCCTTACATTTCCAGGTTTTGCATAATTGTGGAAACCCTGATTCACAACTTTTTACATTTTCTGTCATCATTTCACTATACTTTTTACTGCCTATCTGCATGAGGCCCATTTATGAACGGTCATCTTCTATGTCAGTCTCCATCTGCTTCAATCCACCCTGTACCCTGCAGCCTTCTTTTGTTTTTCCCTTCACAGATAACATCACCACACATTGCTATCTTGTTTCCTTCAATCTAATGCAGGCCTGCCGTTCACCAAGACAAGCTGTGGTTGCGTCACAGACCTAAGATCTGTTGGTAATTACCAGTCCCATGGCTCTGTCAGTGCCTGCAGGCTCTGTTTCATACAACCTGACAATATCTCTTCTGTTATCAAAACAGGGTGAATTGAAGCATGGCTGACAGCGATTTACCAGAAGATGTCACATACAGGGGGAAGTTATATCTGCAGTATCTATGGAGTTTGAAAGAGGGAGAGAATGAGAGCAAGAAACCAGATGCCAAAAGCACTCTCAGGTGTCTCCATAATAATGCTGTAATATAAACATCATAATTACATTGTGGTCTGAGTAACCCATTCACTTTCCTGCTTCTCATTTCACCTGCAGGAATCAAGTGAATAACTGGAAATGGAAAAAGTATTTACATATAAAACGACAAAGAACATCATGCATGTCACATAAAAACTGATATGACCTATCTGTGTTTGTGTTAGAATTCCTAATGCAAATAAGCTAAAATATGTTAACAAGGTAAACATACCCTATATGTCCACAGTAAATACTCTAAATATTTTATCGACAAATACATAAGATAAAAGTCAGCTTTGATCTTCCATGTGTAGAAATGATTCATGAAGCCTTGAAAACTATTACATTTGCTCCTGACTAAAGAACTGATGTCGTCAGGATCCAGTGCAAAGGAAACAGATTATAAGGAAGAGAGATGAATGGCATGTATATATTAAGAGAGAAGCCAGACATCAATAGAGTTACAATTCCACAGAGCTCCAGCAAAATGCTGTGTGAATTGCCTATACAATTTTGTAGTCAAATTCAATAGACCCATTTAGATCAGATAATGATATCTGAAAAGATAAACTTAAAAAATATATATATATATATTAAAATGTTAAGGGAATAGCAAAATAATGATAACGATATGAGGAACAATATCGTTGGAATTATTTTCCGAACAATTTTTCCTGCTGATGAACGAAAAAAAGAAAAAAACATCAGGATACACCAAACTTTAAAGAACTAGTTTAAAGCAGCAGACAACACACCAGCCGCTGGTGTATAATAAACAGAACATTATATTTCATTCAAGTGGACGCTAAGTTATTGCTATATTTATTTTTATAGTTATCATCCTGGTGTGTACAGGCCTTTAGTATGAATGGACCAAATGAACGGTGCAGACTTTAAAGGTCATTTATAATGAACAGCAGATGTACTTTTTTGAAAAAAAAAACAACTTGGTAATATTATGGTATTTTACTGGGTTTATGTAAGTGGCTAATGACTCTTATAACCACTATGTATAAAAACATTATAGTATAAACAATACAGATTTTGAGAAACAAACCATTTAAATTAGTACTTATAGAGCAAATATCCATGAGCAGCTAGATTATTAAATAATGTTAGAAAGAAATTAACATTGTTAATGCAATTTGTGTAAATATAATGCAAGAAAGCAGACCAACCGTATTTCAATATGAAAATATTGATGATGGTGATGGATGACAGTTAGATTTTAAGTTGTAACAATGTCACATGTGCAAAGAGATTTTAAAGCTTGTAAAAGATTAAATTAATCACAAAACATTTACATGCACATTAAGTATTTGAGATGAATTTAATGTAGAAAGCGCTGCCTTGTAAACACTGTTATTATATATTTTTTTATCCTGAACAATTTTTCAGGACCTTGGTCAGTTCCATTGTCATACAGATAATTTGACAACATGCAATAATGCTCCTTAAGATGAGAAAGAATGCTATTCCTATACTATCCTAAATAGTTTACTAAGCTCTGGGATAGTGTACTAAAAGTTTAGAATGAACATAAGCATTTTCCACTCCACTTCTGCATTTAATCCAAATATCTGTAGTATGTGCGAAATCAAAAAGGGATGCAATAAGTAATTTAAATTGTGCAACTTGTAACCTTTCCATATATAATATTAATGAAGATATTCTGTGGCTTGTCAAGGGAGAGCTGAAGTCAAACTAAGGAGTACTATACTGACCTGAGCCATGAATTAATGGCTTTTAAAACAGACATAGCAAGTACAATTTTTCTCCAACCTGAGCCAAAGTAAAGCCCACTGCTCTATCCACTTTGGTAAAACAAACATTTCTGCGAAACAGAAATAGAAGTGTCCAGTTTCAAATCAAAAACATTATTCCTTGGCAGAAAAGGAGCAAAAAAAACTCACCATTAGGGATTTTACACTTTATACTCCATTATGTCCAGCGGTGCAGGAGGAAACCAGGCAAAAGCTTGTAGAATCAGCAGGGGACATGATGCAGAGACATTATCAATTATTTTTTTCTTCAAGTGACCATAGGAGAGTTCATTATTAAAAGATGTGTCCGCCTTTCAACAGCTGCCCAGGATGATGCTTCCTGGACTGTTTTAAGATCGTCATACTCTGTAAGGTCAATGTAGGCTACATGCTTTTCATTCCGCTGGTGAAACTGATGATATTGGATTAAAGCTAATAATCTACCAAAACAAATATATAAGATAAATTCCAATGGCAGCAGACTGAAGCCTCCCAAAAAAGACATTTGCTGTAGAGACACAAAAGCATCAGTTTCATGATTATTCATGATTATTGTAGTCATTCTTGTTTATGGCATTTCATTCATTTTTAATTACCCTGTCATTCAACTTCAGTGGCTGAGACTCGAGTAGATCTCAGGTTTCGCAGGAAACAGAAGTTCCATTATGGTGATTGAAAGCCAGAATGTAGTAAGTGTTCTCAATGGTCACAGCTCTCACTGCAATAGTGAACATTCTTAATCTGCTTATTCTGCTAAAAAACAACTTTTTTTTTCTCCAACAACTACAATATACAATACAATATAGGTCAATTGCATTTCAACTGCAAGACCAAACACTTCTCACATATTTTCCCATGCATCATGACAATCTTTGTTTTTATCGTTCAAATCGTTTAAATGTCACCAGTGACGCCTGCAATAAAATTCAATGAATTTGCTATGTAACTCCTTGATTTTAATGAAAAATTAGTTGGTTTACATGATTTATACATGTACATAGGTTTAACATGAATCAGTAAAGTTACGTCATATGTATATATATATTTTTTTTCTAGATTTATTTCAGATCAGTTTTTTTTTTTATTCAAAAACTATTGGTTAAGAAATTTGATTTACGTGATTTAAACAAAGGCTACAAAATTGGAGTAAGCTACATTTCACATTCACATTTAAAGAGTCTTAAAGAGTTTAAAGAATATATTTCCACCTGATTAGAATGAAATATATCTTTTGAATTTCATTCTTAAATTAAAAAAATTTGGCTTTGGTACGAAATAAAAATAGAAATCAAAGAAAGCTAGAGATAAAGAAAAAAGAGATAACTTATTGTGTGTAGAAGGTGACCCATTGAGATGGAGGGAATAAAAAGTAAGCATGACACTGTCAAATTTGTCAGACACATGTATCACAATACAGAATATTGGCGTTAATATATCATACTCAAAAAAAAATAATAATAATAATAAAAGTAATGTAATGTGTAATGTATAACAAAATTGGTTTTGGCAATGATATATTTTCTTTCAAATATTTCCTTTAAATGGCCTTGACTCCCACATCCAAACCCAGTCAGACACATTTTTATAGCTTCTGCGCTCTGACCTGTTGAACACACAGCGGTTTCTGTTATCCCACAATTTCTGTGAAAACAGCAGTATAACAGAGATTATATTTTTTTTAGTGACTGGAATTTTTCCCCCTTAGTCAAAGTTCAGAAGAAATAGCTCCTGCCTGGCATTTCTTTAGAGCAAACCTGAATCTTGGCCAACTAGGCTAGGTCAGTGGAACAATGTTTTTTCGTAAATAACTAAAGCTGTCAAAGTTAATTTGACTTAAAAAGTAGACAAAAGGTTTAAACGTCTGTTTGTGGTTCTTGTTAGAAATGCAGTAAGAATGACCAAAACAGTGGGTAACAGAATATTTAAAATAGCATATTTACATGTGCACATTTGTACAGACAAATAGTTTTCTGCTGACATCTGGTGGATATTAATGGAAGATAACGAAGCTGACGAGACTTGAATCATGAACAGATTACATGACTCGATAGTTTCATATCCACGTCATCATTGGCTGATTAATATTCATGCACTGCTGTACATTTCTGAATAAATTAATTAAAACCGGTCTGAGGAATATGCAAGGTAATGAGTGATTTTTTTAGGGTGCACCTGACGTAGCTTAGTGTTTTCAGATTTTTTTGTCCTAACTAATTTTAACCTACATTATGAGCTTTCTCAAAAAGAGAATATACGAAAACATGCATTTCACATAACAATTATTTAATCACAGAGGTAGACTTGCAATGTTACAGGTAGATTTATCACTGCAATCCAATCCAATCTCTTAGACAGCACTGGCAACAAGTTTGTTAATGAATCTTATTTAACTCTTTTACCCTTGTACCATCTTAATTATAAATCAACCCCACAGAGCATTTACAACCACTGAACACATGACACTTAATTTCCGTTTGTATCTTTTTATATACAAGCACAAATTAAAAAGTGTAGCCCTGCATTTGAAGAGGTGACAACTTCTGCAGGACCCTGATACACCCATTCATTCATCAGCATCAGATTCTTCATCATCTTGGCTGATCTGGAAGTAGCGCAGCTCATAGCTTTCCTTATCCGACGCCACCACCCTCAGCCAGTCTCGCAGGTTGTTCTTCTTCAGGTACTTCTTCGTGAGGTACTTAAGATACCTGAGGTACATGGGGTGGTTAGTATATGCACAAAGCCTATAAAAAGAACACGTATGATTAAAAGCAGCCTGCTGACGTAACAAATCTCACCTTTTAGAGAACTGCTTCTCTGATGTGATGCTGATTTTGTTCTTCTGACGCACAATTTGCACTACATTTCCCAAGTTGCCTGTTTTGCCATTAACCTTCACCTTCTCTTTCAGAAAGGTTTCCTGTTAGTAATAAAAGAGCATGACCACTAGGGAAGAGAACCCTAGGCGTTTAACTAGGGAAGAGAACCCTAGTTATGGCACAGTGTTAGTGATGTGACTACCTGAACATAAAATGCAAAGTGAGTTAAAAAGGATACTTTGTTGTTTTTACATTTGAACATGTTTTTGGATCAGAAATTAATAGCTTTAAAAGGAACTTAAATGTAATGTATTGATATTTCTGACAGGAACAAATAAAACATTCATTTGATTTCTAGCCAATGCAAACGTTGTTTTTTTTCAGTACATAAATGTTCATGATTTTATGTCTGGAAATGAAATTCTCATAACGTTTTCAGGCTTACTATGCCCACAAGAACCCTGATCATGAATAGAAACCATGTTTCTATAAATCACACAACTTACAAAGTTGGCAGAGTCAAGGATCCCATCCTCCACAGGGTGAGTACAATCAAGGGTGAATTTCCAGGAAGCACCCTTTTTGTTCCTTTTCACAACAGTATGCCTTTTCTAAAGAAACAAATATATATACTAAATTAAGCATCTACTTGTTCAGAATAATACTTCACTCGCAATTTGTATATCCTTATAAGCACAAAATTTAACGCACTACTGTAAAGTTATTCTCTCTACTTTAACCAAATAACGATAATGATAACCAGTTTTTTTTTTTAATAACCAGTTGTAATGATAGCCAATTGGAATGGTTACGTCATGCTAAAAATGCTCATCCACGTGTCTCCCAGCAGCAAGCAGAGGCAAGTCAAACTAAATGGTTAATATATTATTCCATTTGCAAAAAAAACTCTCTCTATGTAACGTAGTAGATATACATGTAATATGGCAGATATTTTAATCACATACAACAAAAACTAAAATACATTTAACCATAAAGGCCATTCACCGGGCTACACATACCGGTGCCATCTTGACGAGGTTGACGTAAAAGAGAAAGTGGCGTATGTCCGCACAAGAGTTCACAAAATGTTCTCATCATTTGATTGGCTGCCGGTTAGGGAGGGCTCTGGGGAGGAGTCTTGTGGATCTTTTGGTTTAGTTTAGTTCAGCGACGGCCGATTTGTGAATGAATCGTTCTATTGAATGAGTCGGATCTTTTGAATTAAATCAGTTGAACGCAACATAACCGATCTGAACAATGAATTCGCGCCGTAGATTTGACTGACGGCGCAGCGGAGAAGTAAGTTACTTTAATAACTACATAGGATAAAGTTACAATAAAACGCATTGGGAATTTAATTGTTAGATTTTATCAAAACATACGAAACGGAGCATTTTCGGTCACGAGATTAAAATGAATTCGTTTGATGTGAATACAAATTATATTTAATTTCATAAATGGATTAATGTTTCAAAATCAGAGCTGCAGGAACTAAACTCCCTAGTTAATAATGTTTTAAGTACCATCAAAATGTACCCACATGTGAATATATTATTGTGACATATGCCACCTTAGGGAAAAGTATTTAAAATAATATTTACAGTATTTAAAACGGATTGAAAAGAATCAGCTTTTTGAACCGATTCTTTAAACCGAGCTGATCCAAAGAACCGATTCACGGAAATTGTTCGGTTTGGATGGAGTTATATTTGTATAACATTAGAAAAAAAAAAAAAAAAAAAATATATATATATATATATATATATATATATATATATATATGTAAAATATAAAAAAATGAAATATAAAATGCTATATAATTTCCGTTACACCCTTATACAGTCTATGGTTTCACCATAAATTCGAGCATTTAACGTTATGCATTTCAAATCCACATCCCTTTGTCACACGAACTTAATCTGTCATTTTATTTCGGTTTATATTTTGTGCGGTCTTTGGTATTGATTACATGATAGCCCTGCTGCATGGCTCTGTAGTAATTACTGTAAAAGGATGTAGCTGGCTTAACATTCAGTTTTCATGAAAATAACCCCAAACAGGCTATTCAAGTATTCACGTCTACACACACTCAATAGTTACAAGGGAGAGACTGGGCTCTGTTCACCTACTAGGGAAGCATGACTCATCCTAACATCATTGTGCAGTCATACCAAGACAAAACTGGGTGAGGCTTCAGCAAGCACATGGGCACAACCTGATTTGCCACTTATTGGACAGATTTAACTCTTGAACAAATTTAAACAGGCAGATCTTCCTGTTTAAATACAATCTTCAGTTTAGTATCACTCAGCAACACAACAGCAAAACTGGAAACTAATCCATTTTAATTATTGACACAAAGACATGACTCAACATTCAGTTCACTTGGAAAATGCATGCAGTAGGAGCCAGTTATATGAAGTTTATGTTTGAATAGACTGCAGTGCATATGTCTCCAATAATGAACTGCAATACTTTAATTCAGTCTGTGTTGTCTGGGCACCCATCCACAAATGGGAAATGAGCGTTTGGCTCCACCCATGCAGACGACTTGGCAGCCCAACCCAACACAACTTTCATTCTTTCCCAGTTACTCTCCTCAATTTCTAAAATTATGTGCCATGTCATTTTGCCCACTTATGTCTTTAACATTTAAAAGCATACAATAGATGTTAAAGAAACATTTTATGCACTAGTAATATAAAAATGTATACATTATTTTACTTTGTTAGATTCAGAACAAACACTGCTATGACCAACAACAAAATCACACCATCAAAACAGACACTTATTTATATAATAATGAGCACCTTTTTCCAAATCTAAAATTTTAACTTGATCAGTCAAGTTACACTAGGTAATTTTTCCTGAATTTTAACAAGTAGGACATTCATTCACCATAGTGTGATAAATTCTCACGTGTTGAATTTTGCCAGATGAAAATCTGCTGTAACTATGAAGAAACACCTTTAACCAGCCTTCTGAATCTATTAAGTTTTTATTTTTTGCTCTCTCCAGTCAAGGTGACAAAGGCCTCGAGTGAACAAAGGGAGATTAGAATTCACAAAGATTTAGTCCTCAAGCTCATTCTGGAGCAGCACTGATAAGAGCCTACCTGGAGACAAATACAGGCTTCAACACTTTATTTAAGGTCATCAATGACAGCCAAAATCAAGCTGGCTGCTATTGTGTTACAGAGGTATTCGCACATGGCCATCACATCCTTTCCACTTCTGAACAATTAAAGACTGGCATTTAAGGGGACATTTTGCTGGAGTTTATTTCTCTGTCATAGCGGTTTTACTTGAGAAGGTACTTTTAAAGTACTGCAGGTACAAGGAAGTGCCAACTACCAGTGTGCATCTCACTTTGGGGGGAAAGGCATTCAATTGAGAGGAATTAACTATAGTGCCAGCGTGGCATAGATTATGTAAGGAGAAAAAGTAAAAGTATGGCACCCAGAGAGGGAGAAGGAAAAAAAAAAAAGTTCAGTGTCAGTTGGGGGTTTCCTCTCTTCGCAGCACCTTGCGTAAATCCTGCACACTAATTACTTTTAAGAAAATCAAGAATACAAAAAGGATAAATGGATCCCATCATTTAACATTCAGGAATGTAAGTGGTAACAACTTAATGGGGGGGAAAGGGGGTAGTTGAGGGGATAAACACACTGACATTATTAAACTTCCTACCCGAGAGAATGCCAACTGACCCAACAAGTCCAGCACAGTATTGGAAGAAGAAAAAAGGAATACAATCACAACAAAAAAATTTGAGGTTGCTTGTGAAGGCCATAGCTTTGGTGACAAATAAAACCAAAAAAACAAATGCGAGAGATTTGTTAAAGTGTAGCATGTTGCAGCCTGAGCAGCCCAGTCTCTCTTCCTATTTGGTCATGGGTTTGACAGCCACTGCAGATTCTTCGCCCATAGCTGAAAGCACAGTAACCTGCCAAACAAAGAAAAATATGAGTGGGTTCCAATGTCAAAAAGCAGCTCAAGGACTAAATGCATTCGTTCAAACAGGTGCACGTACCAACATCTCTTCACCAGCCGCAAATTTGCTTTCGATTTCTTTGCCCAGGTCACCTTCCGGCACACGCAAGTCCTCACGCACGTCACCATTGTCCATCATAAGAGAGAGGAACCCCTCACTTATGTCAACCAGCTAGGAGATAAAAGACATTTTAAAGAACAAGAAATGAAATAAATATCTAGCTATAGACGTGAAGACTAATGAATAGCTGAAGTATCCTTGCTTTATTGCCCTGGTGGAAAAGATTCTCCTTAGACAACCAATTAAGTTGAATTAATATACTACGAAGTACAAGATAATGTCTATACAAGGTGTGCTTCTGTGTGTGTGTGTGTGTGTGTGTGTGTGTATATATATATATATATATATATATATATATATATATACACACACACACACACGCGCGTGTATTTACTCCCACAAGAAAGCTTAAATCTTGCATTTCACAAAGCCATGCACATCTCACCTGGTAGTCATTTCTTTTGGTGTTAGGCACATCCATGTTGTGGGTGGAAGGGCAGATATCTTCATACTTCTTATTTGTGAAAATGTCAATTCCAACCATGTGAACCTGCAAAGAAAAGCTGGAGCACTTAACACTAAAAACTAACACTAGGTGGTTAAAATCTGCCATGCAAAAGAGAGACATCAAAATATTACCTTTGCATGACCATGCTTGCCAGTTTTAGAAGTGGACATTTCGACAATTTTGCAGGGACGACCCTTCAGGACCACGAACCCGTTCTTGCGCAGGGCGCTGCACTGCATGGGGTAAGTGGTCGAAGCCCCGGCATCTCCGCTGGTGAAATCAAGATCTGGATCTGCCATGATGGGGATCTAAACAAGGGGCACTGGAGGGGGACATGTGGCGAATTAGTACGTTTACACAGGAAAAAGTCTTCATCACATAAGATCATAGTTAAGTTGCGTGCAAATTAGATCAAATCAGATAAAACGCAGTTTACTATAAATTGATTCATTTTTGTTTGCATTAGCACCCAAACCTGCCGCATCATGCTACCCTTATTCTACCACATAACGGATCCGATCCAAATAAACGATCGAACTTCATCTAACAGTTGTTTGGGTTATCAAATGTGTGGTTAAAACACTAAACTAGTCTAAAATGACACTTTACAGCCGATATTTAACACTCCATGAACACAAAGACCACGCCGAACCAGGCCAGGTGGACTCTCATTGGGCTAGGTACGTTATGCTAACGTAAGTTACATCGCCTTAATCAGAAACACTCCTTTAAAAGCGGGTTAACGCGTCAATTCAACATCACCGTTTGACAGTAAACCGCTTGAAATCGGTCTAATTTACGTGGCGCACATCAACGTGGTTGCGCTGCCGATAAATGTCTCGGCTAAGAGGCTAACGCCCCATTCTTCCGTTGAACTAAATATTTGAAAGACACAACATAACAACGACCACGACTGATAAACTTTAACGTAACAAAGCGGGGAAAAGGGTTTCCTACGGTTTAGCAAAAGTTTCTCACGTGGCGCTTTTCAGTCTAGTCACTGCGCGCGGGGAAAGGCCTCCCGCGTGCGGCGCTGTACAGTGCGTGCGCGCGGCCTGCAAACTAGAGAGCCGCTCCACGAGCCGCCATAAATAACCACCGCAATACGCTTTCTCAAGACAACTCGGTTCAACAGCAAGACTCACGCGTTCAAGCCCGACAGCGTTTTAAAGACAACACCGAAACAGGAAAGTTAGGTATACTTTTTCGTCACAGATTAAACACACTGCATGCAGCACTTACTTCCAAGAAAAAAAAGGAACGTCAACGCGCATGCGCGGCCAATTTTAATGCGGCATCCGTACTGTGGGCGGGATTCCTCTTCTTCTGCGGACACGAGGAGAGACTGTGCCTGAAGTTTGTGTTTAGTGCCTCACAGCGCTTAGGCTCGTCATAGTGCCGCTTTAATTTCAAATGATATTTCGTAAGAATAATCAACTTCGTGCTTGCAAAATTATTACTGAAGAGCTATGCTGAAGAGTCATGTTACACTGTAGACTGGAACAATGGCTGCTGAAAATTCAACTTTGCCATCACAAAAAATAAATTATATTTTAAAATATATTAAAATACTTAAAACTGTAACTGTATTTCAAAAAAATAATATTTTAAATAACTGCAACCATAGTACAGAATTATTAAAAAAAAAACTAGAGAGAGAGAATGTTTTTAAGGATAATCAAGTAATAAGAAATATACAATATAACATAATTTATAGAGCCTAAATAAGTCAAAACTCGTTACACAACGACTTTTGAGCAGTGGTCTTGTTTGGAATCAAACAACTAGTTAAAAAATGTCAATGTGGTATACATTTTGTGAATTTTGACCCATTAATGAACATCTTAAAGATTGCACTGGTTAAAAAGTATTGTATAACACAAACATCCAAAATGCATGACAAAACAATATATGCATGATTATTATTATAAAATAATATTACAGAAAAAAAAAGTACAACAGTACACATGGTCTGGTTTGATGTGTCAGTTTATTTAAAAAAAAAAAAGCAAATAAATTGTCTGTTTTAGGTGACAAGTGAACACAATGGACGAGTTTCCAAAATCTGAAATATTTCCATTTATCCATTTCACATTCATCTCATTCAGAAACCATTATCTGAATAAGATCAAAAACTAGAATTTCAGTCAAAGTAGAAAAGGGTCTAACATGAAGACTGACAAAATCAGTAATGCTCATTATTGCTAATAACTTTTCTAGATTTATCCACCAACCTGCTTTACCATCATCTGATATGCAGTCTTCTCTCTGTGATTTTCCTCTTTGCATAAACATGTTGAATATTGATTAAAAAGACTAGAATAGATCCTCAAACAACCCTATATTAAAAAAACATTTTTGCAGTTATCAGGGGTGAATTTATTACTGAGCAATACTGCATTAAAATAAGGCAACAAATCCAACAATTTATAATTAAAAAAAACTAATATTAAAGCATCTCTGAAATTATAATATAGATTTCATAGTTCTGTCAAACTAATCCAGAATACATCCAAAGAAAACAATCCCTTAAAAAAGAAACGGCAATAATACTGCTGCTTTCTAAATACAATTAGGTAAAGCACTGTACAAAATGATAAATAAAACTCATTAGAATGTCTAGAAAACTGGATTGTAAAAAGTTTTGCGACCGTTAAATATTCGGTTTCGAAGATTCAGCTCCTTCATGGATGACACAAAAAGGGGACTTGAGTGACTTTGTTGTTTGATTTAATAAATTGTAAGCAATAAAATATAACACCAACTACATGGACTAGGCACAGATTAGATGAGATCACCATCTCTTAAGAGTCTAGGCTACATTTAAAGTTCTATTTGGAACAAATCTCTAGTTTAATAGCCTTAAAAATCTATTTATAAATGACTACATCCTGCATATTTTGTGTATGCGCCCAGTTGCAGCTTCAGATATAACAGAGAGATTGTAATCCTGAAACCTCACCATTTCTCATTTTAGTGTCAAAATGCCTGTTTTACGTCTTTAACTGGTGGTTTCATGGGCACAAAAATGCTATGTTTAATCACACACACACTGGAAAAAAAAAAAAAAAAAAAACTGCCAATACCCAGAATGATCGATTGAGCTATAAATCTCAAAGTTTAATACACGAAAAATAAGAGAAATACAGAAATTAAACAACTCACTCGGCCTGAATATAAAGGTGTTAATGTCCATATTAAAAAAGAACATGTCAAGCACACATCAAAAGTCTTTCCACCTCTGAAGGTGGTGCATGAGAGATGAAGAAATCAACCGACTTCACATTTGTGTTGAAAAAATGAATGGGAAGATCAAAAAAGTACTTCACACACACGCTCTCAGTTTACAGTTAGATGGACAAAAACATGAAGCCTCAAAAGATCCTGTGTCAAGTGAATTTCACACTCTTTTGCCTTTACAGAACTATAAAAGAAAATATATTAAAGTATGTAAAAGACTGTTATTTCATGATTCCACCTATTTGAATAAAATGCCACATCATCTGGAAGGTCTTCAATGCATTTATGATTGTATGCAATCCTAAAAATGCAATGGCATTTAACGGTTTCATATAAATTACAATATATAAACGGTATTTTTTAAACTTTCAAGTGGAATTTGAAATAATGTGATAGTTGTGTGCTTGGTCAAAAAAAAAAAAAAAAAAAAATCACAATAATCTAAAGTAAAAATCAGAAAATGTGATTCTTGGCATGGTGTTGATGAGAGTAGTATTGGATTAAAAACTTTTTTTTATTTTTTATATATTTTCCTTTTAAAATCATCCTTGGGTATACTGAAAAAGTTGCCCTAATTGAAGAATCACCCAAATAGGAAATCGACAGGCTTGATTTGGCTGTTGCACAAGACACTGCACCAAGACTTTTTATTTATTTATTTATTAAAGCATCCATTTCGGAATATTTCTATCTGGCACTCTACACTCAAATCACCTCTGAATCTACATGGAACGACACCTCTCATTGTGTCACTTACAAAGGTTTGATTTACAGCATCAAGAATCATTACCCACACAGAAAACTGAACCGGTCCAACAGGTGAACAGAAACGAGGTAGCCTAAAAGGAAGCTCTACTCACGAAACACTACCCTTCGTTCACTGATTCATGTGATTCACACAGAGGAGGAGGAGGTGGATCTTACATTATTCGGTCACATCCTCACAGTTCCTATGCATTAGATTTGGAGGCAGGACTGGATATTTACAGAAGGTGGTAGTGAACGTCCCTCTAGAAACAGCTGAAGATTCATCTTAAGGAGTGGTGAGCAATCGACTCACCAGGCTCTATTCCCTTTGCCTTTATTGCACTTTACTGAAAGTCAAGAGAAAACAAACAAAAGATACAAAACTGCAGCACACTCTTATCCTAAAAACACATTACTCCTGATATGAAAAACAATTGAGATTGCTGGTATGTTAACGGTAACATATCTACTTTTTTGTATCATTGGTGGAAAGCATTACATTTTATCATTCATTCACATACACACACTTTTACAAAGAAACAGTGATGCTCTAAACAGAATCTTAACGTCCTTTTTTATGTTTCAATAGAAAGCTCTGTAGTATTTACCAATCAGTTGAAGTATTCAGATGCTTTCTTAGCACTGTGATTCAAGAATAATCTCTGCAGCATCCTCAAAGAAAACCAATGAATCTTGTCCAATCCATGTGGAAATGCATGTTCTCACAGGGCCGGTAAAAACAGTTAAAGGAATAACTCACCCAAAAAATGACTCACCTTATTGTCTAAGTTATTTGTGACCAGATTTATCAAGTAGGATTTTCAACAACTTTTTTGAGCCTGATCCTCACACAAAACATCGCATGGCTTCAGAAACTAGAAATATAGTGCAGTGCACATTGACTACTTTTATGATGTTTTTTGTCTGTTTTGGAGCTTGACAGCTTTTGGTCAGAAGAAGGAATGAAGATCATACGGTTTCGGAACAACATGAGGGTGAGTATATAAGAAAACAATTTTAATTTTAGAGTGAACTATCCTTTTAATTGTCAAAATACCCATAACATAATTTGTGAAGACAATGAAAATGAATGAAAAAAGATCTACAGCACCATCTCCCTGAGCACAAGGAGAACAGTGCCAAACCACAGGCTCCAAATGTGAATACTATAGAGCTTTGGGCTAAAACTAGGAATGCACAGTATGAATATTCAGGATCATTTATATTTCCATTATACGTCCATATCAGCAGGCATCAATTTCCATCCAAAAAAGTAGCATTTTCCTTTCCTTACAGAAATATGCATGAACATTGATATATCATGGACTTAAAAAATAAAAACGAGCAGCTTTGCGAATTCATATTTAAGGCATTCTGTGGACAGCCCAAAAGTGTGTCTGCTCCAACATAATGTGGCGAAGTATCATACAAGTCTTAAATGTCAGACATTAGAGTGATATCCACATGACACAAACATCTGTGTGCATTCCAAGCTGAAACATAAAAAAAGAATAAGCGTTGATCACACGAACCAGCCTCAGTGGATTCATCCCACAAGAGAGGTTTACTGACGTTCAGCGCAACCGTGATAAATTGTCAAAAAGTGTCTTAACAGTACAAATATTCACTCTACTCTGTGGGCCTTATTCCCCATATTTCCAGTCTTGACCTCCAGAAGAATCTAGATACAGATTTTTAAAGACAAAAACACCAGAACCCCACGCATGTTAATGAAAGAGCCATAAAAAAGAATGCAGAGCGCTGTTTTTTCTTGTCTGGCGCCCATTTTTGGTGGAGGGGATGTGAGGATTTTGGGTTCGTCTATTGACTCTTTTGACAAGGTCCCAGTAAGGTTTGGTCTTTTTGCCAGATTATCCAGCGCACCTAGATTTTCCTGTCTTTCAGTTTTTCACACTTTTCAATAAAGTAGAAAAGGTCCACAGATACAATGCAGGGAAGGGCAGGGATGAATTACCAATTCATCATGGAATTTCTGTTCAAGGTCATGAAGAAAACTTGGCTGCTGCCTCCTGATCTGACTGAGGCAAAGAACACCTGCAAAAAAAAAAAAAATTAATAAATAAAAGTCCACATGGAGGAATACCATATTTTCTGCACTATAAGACACACCGGATTATAAGGCGCACCTTCAATGATTGACCTATTTTAGAACTGTTTTCATATATAGTGCGCACCGGATTATAAAGCGCATCGAATAGTAGATACTGCAGTCAAACGTTTGACTGGGTTTGCGTTATGCATCCACTAGATGGAGCTGTGCTAAAGGGAATGCCAACATTTTGACAGAGCGCCTTAATCCATATATAAGGCGCTCCGGATCATAAGGTGCACTGTCATTTTTTGAGAAAATTAAAGGCTTTTAAGTGTGCCTTATAGTGCGAAAAATACGGTAGACTTTATTATATTGACTATTATTCACATTCAAATGACCAAACCGTTACAATTTAGTGCCTTAGGTGACTGACTACTTTCAGTTTCCATTCAGGCTTACTTTCATGCATTAAATGTTTTACTTCGTTGTCAAGGCAATATTTCTCATTTTTTAAACTTGATGTACTATCTCTAATAAAATGAGAAAAAAACAACAACTTTAAAATCAAGTGTTAAATATAAAAATAAGAACTAATTTGAAATATGAATAAAATTCTAACAGAATATCAATGATACTATAGCAGCTAAAATGTTTCGTGTCATGGTAGTATAAAAATCAAGAAAAACTTAACACTTTCCTTAAATTATTTGGGATTTTAAATGTTAATTACATTACAACGTTATGTGAATGCACATATCTAGATCATTATTTTCAAAAAAGTCTCAAGCATTCAAGGTAAAAAAAAAAAAAAAAATTTAAAGATTTTTAAATAATGAATATTATATAAATAAAAAATATAAGATTCTAGAAGCGTTTATTAAATATTGTAAAATATTAGAAAAAATTAAAGTACTGAAATAATGAATAAATTAAGCAAAATGAGCATCTTGTCACTGACTCATAAAGACTCACATAATTTAAAGGTGAAGTGTTTACATTTTAAATACTGTTAACTGTACCAAAAAAAAGAGAGAAAAGTAATTCAATTAAATAAATAATACAATAAAATGAGCATTGTGTCATTCACCCATATAAAGACTAGCATAATTAAAAAAGATGAAGTGTTTCATTTTTAAATATTGTTAATTGTAAAAAAAAGAAAATTAGAGAAAAAAAAATATCAAGTTCGTGGTAACATACTTTATCGTTTCTTTCCGAAAGGAACTTCAGTCGCTGTGCTCGCTTGTGCATGAAAACTCCATCGAGGTGTCCCGTTTCCACGGAGCGGATCTCAATGGCTTTCTCTCCCCAGCCCATGATCTGGCTGGAGTGGATGTAGGCTGCAGAACGGGAAGGGGAAGCAAATAGATAGAAATGACAAAAAAAGAAAACGTGATAGGAGAGCACTTGAACCAAATGCAGTATGTCATCAGAACACCCCGTTCCTCAACGACTTCTGACGTCCAACAGCAACTCCAAACTAGCCCAGATCCAATGAAAACAAGCCTGCCAAAGCCACCCCACATCAGGAGGTCATTATTGCAGCAGTTTCTGAGCATCACGTATTAAAATCATTATTTAAGTACCAGTAAATTATGCTTTTGCCATGTTCTTTGGATCCTAATGAACTAACATGAACTTTCTCAGAGGATTTTCTGTGGCAGATTTAGAGCCCTTCATAGAGATAATAATGATCTGGTTGTTTTGACTTTCTTTTTCTGCTGATATCTTGCATAGAAAATGTTATGAATTTGACTTGGTTATGAGTGCAGAATCACTGAAGAGTTGAACATAATTTGGCTGAAACATTAATTTGTTCAGAACTGAGGGTGTGGGCGGCTGCTGGTCTACATCTGAACCCAAAGACATGTAAATTATAACATTAACATTCATCACTGATGAGAGATGAAAACACATATACAAACAAACATTAAAGCTGGAAATTAATTTAAGAGACACATGGCACAATATCTGATGCATGATTGTTGTAAAGCAAGAGTTAAAAGACACTATAATTAACATCTAAAATGACAACAATAATTACACTGAAACTGATGATGGTCTCTTTGTCCTGGTAAAGTGTGTGTGTGTGTGTGTGTGTATGTATGCATGTATATATATATATATATATATATATATATATATATATATATATATAGAAAATTTACATTTTGGGTAAATCTAATGAAAACAGGTCACGTTCCACCCCAAAATCAAGAGAAAACATTGGAAATTATCTTATAAATTATATTCTTGCATGAAGAAAAATCAAGCATATTTTAAGACCTAGATTTTTTGCATCGTGAAAGTATTTTTTTGATGATGATTAAACACATCTGTCCAATTGTATAAGGACATGAGAATGCAAGCAATCTCAAGGGTCCTAAAAACGGATCTAATAATTTTCTTCAATCAGAATCAATTGAAAAAATTAGTAGAAAAAATATATAGTTTTAAGTAAATCTTATGAATACCGGTCACATTGCACCCCAAAATCAAAAAGGAAAAAAAATAGTTTTGCATAAAAAAAATAAATAAAAAAAAGAGCAAATTTTAGGACTTCTAAAACTTTCTATTTGCATATGCATATTTAAATGACAATAACAAAACATTGTAATGTCTTAAAACAGACTCTAACAATTTTCTTAAAGCAAAGACTAGAAAATATTTAGTTTTGTATAAACCAAGAAACAGATCGCATTTCACATTAAAATAAGAAAAGCCAAAAACACATTTTTCCAATTGCACCTGTAAACGATAATAGCAAAACAGTCCTTAAATGGGCTTAAAATGTTCTTTATTCTGATGTTAAGGTGGAATATGACCCAGACATGTTTTGTGAGATTCACCCAAGTATGTTATGAAACAAAATAGGATCCAAGGTCAAATCTTGGCCATTTCTTGGGCTTTTGCTCATAAAGGAAATTATTTAATTGTTATTACAAACAAAGAATACAATACTGGGTTAACAAAACAGTGCACAAGATGTGCTAGACATACACAAACATTTCACTCTCTGTCAGGGTTTAGTGTAGGTGGGCCGGGGTGGGGTGAAGTGGGGCAGTTAAATGAGAGACAGAAAAGATAGACAGAGTTATTGAGTGGACAAAGACATGCGTGTTTGTGTGAGAGGAGCGATTCAGATTCAGAGGGGTGTCGGGAACGCCATCAGGGCTCTAGAAGGAGAACAGGAGCGTTTTGTGTGAAATAAACAACTATAACCTACCAACAGAGGTGGGCATCTCTCCCCACTGGAGCACCACGTCTTTAGTGATTCTGCCGTATGTGTTCACATAGACTCCCTCATCTTCATAACACAGAAGCATCTCCATGCCGTCAGTCTTGGGAAGCACCACAATGGCGTGAGGGGTAACACTGCCCTGAATCTGAGAAGGGAGGGGTGGGCGCAGATGAGCCTTGGGGGTGACAAAAACGAGCCGTAGTGCAAAACATTCCCCACTAGGTGTCGCTCTCCCCCCCTCCCCGGGCAGCCCGGTCAGTCATGTCTCGTGCTGTGGGTGGCCAGAGCTTCTCCCTTCGAGAAACTGCTGCAACAATCGAGACTCCTGCCCTCTGCTTGACCACTCGATGCCGGAGCCCAAAAGCGCCCTGCTAATGGACTACTATGGGGCATTGGAACGATTTTGCTACTTTGGTTCATGTAGGTGTTTGGTTTGTCAAAGGTCGGAGATCGGGGACATGTTTTCTTCTTAAAGTAGAGATACTTTTCTATCACACTTGGTAAGGCTAGAGCAATAATATCATGCAGTGTAATGAAATTGTTTAAGTCAACTTCAAAACCATACTGCACACAGAACATTTAATGTAAGATCATTAAACTACATTTTGAATTGTTTTTATTACTAATATATATTTAATGTATTTATTCTTATTTATATTTAAAATAAATTTTGCATAAAGAAATACAGCTAAAAAAAATTTTTAACGTAAAAACACATAGTATTGTGATTTCCTGAAGTTATTGTTGTTATAAGTTCAGCTTTTAGCAGTTATTAGCATTTTAATAATATATATTAAAATAGAAATCGAAATTGTATATTTCACAATTGTATTTTTTTTTTTTTTACACCGTTTTTATTTCTTTTTTTTTTATCAAATAAATGCAGCCTTGGTGAGCATAAGAGACATTTCAAAAACAATAAAAGTTCTTAATTATTCCAAACTTCTGACAGGTAATGCATATTTTAGACATTTTTCTTTATATACATTTTTGGATAAATGCACAAAATGTATACCTTCAATGTACTTTAATAAGCTAATTAAAAGTTAATAAGATACATTTATTATAATAAAATATAGAAACGTATGATTTTTTTGTGTGGAAAATGTTAAAAGTCAATTGGTTACTATATATATATATATATATATATATATATATATATATATATATATATATATATATACACACACATACTGTATATATTTACATTTATTCATTTAGCAGACGCTTTGATCCAAAGCGATTTACAAATGTATATATATATATATATATATATATATATATATATATATATATATATATATATATATATATGTATATATATATATATATATATATATATATATATATATATATATATATATATATATATATATATATATATATATATATATATATATATATATATATGTATGTATAATTAAATAAATAACTATTTAACTATACACACACATACATATACAGTCCTTAAAAAGTTACCACCCAACTTGGAAGAATTTTATTTTTCTCATCAAAGCCAGGTTTTACTTGCTTTTGGTTTTAGTGTTAAATTTGGACCCTTGTCTGTAATTAAAAGGCACATATGTGATACAGACATCAACACTACAGTGCCTCGCAGTGTCCCCGGAGAGGAGTCGTCCTATTTAAAGTCCCTTAGGATCAGGGTAAGGAGGGGAGAGCTGCCTCCGCTCGGCCTGTCATCACTTACGTGGGACGGAATGTAGATATCGTACGGATTCCCAGTGTCCACATCTATCACATGAAAACCAACGCTGGAGCCGTAGATAACCTTTAACCTCTGACCCTCTTCCACTGTCAGGTCCACGAGCAGAGGCTTGTGCTGAAGATCTGTGAAAGACTTTGGAGAGACAGAAAAAGAGACATTGAAAGCATGATATATTGCCAAAGAAATATTCTTTGTGCAGGTGTTCTCTGACACAATCATAGCACAGAAGGACCAAAATAGCTACTTAATTTGCAAATTTTTTTTTGCCCTGCCAAGTTAGGTTCTAAGGCCTATTTTCTCATGAAGTAATGCAGTTTATTTAAAATGAACACACAAATGCTCTTTTTTAAAGGGGGTAAAGGGGGTTTCCCTGGACCGAACATCTGTCTCACCTTGAAAGCCATGAATTTGTGGTAGGGTTTGGGAGCCCAGGCATAAATCTCCACTGCATTCTTCAATGCAATCACCAAGAACTTAATCCTCTCATATTTGACTGTTAAATAACAAAGACAGGTAAAAATATTACTAGTTTTTAAGAAACCATATTCTCTATTTATCTATATCTTTCTCGAAATAAATATAGATATTTGTCATACATAAAATATAAAAAAAAGTGAAATAAAAACATTAATAATAACATTAATATGTATATATATGTATATATATATATATATATACACACACACACACACACACACACACACACCTCATGTATTTGATATTCAACTATGTTTACAATAATAAATAATAAAATAATAATAAAAACCCATTAGTCACTATATATTTAGATATTTTTTATGTAGTTAATTAGGCATTAAAAAAATTATTTGGCCAAATAGACCAAAGGACATACCGACTTTATAATGGACACAACCCTCCAGGTCACCAACAGTAATCCACCCTTGTTTTTTTTCTACCTCAGGGTCATTGTGAAGTATCCTGTTTCTAAGCCATGACAGATAGTAGACCCTCAGTTTATTCTTTTTTCCTGCATAAGAGAAGGAGGACGCATGCACCACTCGTTATAAAAAGATAACACACAGATCTAACAAAACCAACAACATAAACCAGATCTTTGTACAGACCACTGATGATGAACTCACCTGATATGGTCACCAGGACATTGAGTCCCTCCAGAACTTCCATCTGCTGAAAGCGCCTGCGGTTGATCAGATTGTAGACTTTGCCCTGTCCGCTGCGATCTAGTAACATCAGTCCATTTTCTGTTCCCACCAACAGATTCACTCCTACAGCAAACAAACAATGTGGAAAAAAACGATTTGTAGATTATAATATGGATCTGAAGTGATATGAAGGCATCTATGCTACTTTCATTTAGGAATATTCTAATAGCTGTTGAGTACAAAGTCAGAAAAGGCTCTGTAAACCAGCTTGAGTTTCGACTCACCCCATAGTGCCGCACACAGGATCTCAGAGTTGAAGCGCTTCTTGTATTTGCGGATCTCCGGTGTGTCGCTGTGTGGCCGGATATTGGTGGGATTGACATTAACCACAGATATTTTCCTAGCCTCATTTAGTCGAGCTTGTTCCTGTTCCTGTTGTAGGAGTTCATCTGCAAAATGAGCTGCATGTCCAAACCAATGTCAAAATCATTATTTTCCAGCACCGGCTCTATTTCAATGGACAAGGAGGATAAGAGGGAAATTAGTCACCTGAGGTAGGGTTGTCCTCGTCGTCCTCTGTCTGATACACTCGTGGGTCCACGAAAGCAGTGAAGGAGGCTTTGGATCCGCTCCCCATCCCAAACTGCTAATGTGGAGAATTAGGATGTGAGAGAAAAAAAGCATCTACATATCATACAAATTGCCTTTTCTATTAACTGATGTAGGCAGCCAGCAAATTGAAGCATTTATAGTATGAAGCAAGTTTTGTCTTCAGTTAGTACAGTCCAGGAAAAGCAAGCACTGCAAGTCTTTTCTGCAACCAGTATTTTGTGTTGTTTTCTAACACACACACACACACACACATATATATATGTATGTGTGTGTTAGAAAAAGAAAAAAAAAGAAAAAAATTAATAATATACGTGTGAGTATGTATATATATATATATATATATATATATATATATATATATATATATAGTACATTTGTTTTAATTCATTTTGTTAAAATTATTTTTTGAAAAGTTTATAAAAAAATATATATATAAAAAATACTGATTATTTTTATTATTTGCAATCAGAGCATAAAATCAGGGCACTTACAAGAAGGAAAATTGGGGCAAAAGGGAAGAAAACTTATTATTGACTGTATGCTGTCCTAAGTTAAAATGTAAAAAAAAAAAAAAAAATGTTCGAAATTAATTTTAAAATGATAGTAAATAAAGTAAACAGAATAAATAAGAACCAAACATAAAAAAAGGTAAAACCAAGAAAAGCAATGGGAGTTATGAAGAGATCTGGGCTTCTGTGAATCTACAGCCAGATAAAAAGGTGCATTTGATTCGAATGGAGATCGGGTTAGAAATTTGAGGGTTGGAGTGCAGAGTGGCTCTAACAGGCTTGTCTATCACCTACTTTAGCCACAGAGTCCAGGTCCAGCCCACTAGAAAGCCTCCCAGGGCCCTCGCCAGGCGAGTGGCTTTGCTGCACTAGATCAGGCAGATTGGAGTTACCAGGGAAACCATTGCTCTCGGCATGACCGAGCTTTCTTTCCCCAAACGTCTGCAGAGAGGAACAGAGAGAGGTGTAGGGCTACACTACTGCAGGCCCGTTGCGCGGCTAAGCCATCTTACAGAGATATTTGGGAAACGCACAGAGCGTGTCTCTGTCAGCAAGTGTGCAGCGAGCTCGATCAGAGATTTTGATGGAGAATTCAGAAGCAAAAGAGGTGAAAGAAACAACAAAATATAACCCAATAAAATAAGGCTTAACCAAGGCAAAAACAAACATGAGCTGGTAAACTTAAAGAGAAATAAAACTGTGACACTAGAGGAATGAGTGTAGGAGTTTTTGCAATCCGGGAAAGGAACCTGTCTAGGTAGGTGCACCTACCTCCCGCATCATCAGGGTGCTGTCTTGTGAATTTTTGCCAAATGGATCACTGGCATGAGAATCCTCCTGGTTGACCAATGAGTCAGTGCCACCCTGGACATCAGAAGGCCTGTTAGAAGAATAGGGAAAAATATAAATGATTCTATAAATGACGAAGCTTTCTATAAGACATCTTAATTACCAACACAATTGAACTTTTCTGTTTAAATTATTTAGCTGACAATGCATCTATTTTCAATACTAATATGCTATATAAACTATTTCTGCAGTACATAGTATTTAAACAGTGTACGGTACACAAATTTTCTGCATGTATAGATACTAATAACCTACTACATTTGGCAAACGTAGCACTATGCATTCTGCTATGGGTACTGTATCCCACAATACAATGCGCTTGATTTTACCTGATATATTTACCTTATACATAATACCATCTATACAGTATAATGGTTTGTGTATGTTCCGTTCATTCTTTTTTTAATTTAATATTTAAAACAGAAACATGAGAAAATGGTACCTTTTGCATTTTAAAAAAAATGAATAAATACATTTTGTGCAACAGAATAATGGTCCTCCATTGCAAATACATTTAATCTCGCTCGCATCAAACAACAAGACTAACAAATGGCTTGACACGAATGAATGCAATGTACATGGACCTGCAATAGTTCTATAATCTTTGATCTTTGACTTCTTTCTGATCATTTGTTAAGACTCCCAAAAGTTAAACATTTTTCTTACGTGAATGTACATTAAAAATGCATTTGCATAAAATTTAAAGAACCTTATTTATTACTACGATTACAAATGAATACCACTTGCTGATATTTAATATTAAACCTGATATGATAATGTGCAAACATTAATTTATACAAAAAAAAAAAAGTTTGTTACATGTTTCACGTACTACTTTATAAATATAATAGGCAGCACAGTATTTATAATGAGAAGTAAGTATTCAAATACAAAATAATTTGATTAAAACTTTTTTTTAATAAATCTAAAATAAAATATAAGTATTAGGTGAAAAAATTCTAACAAACAAAAATGAGAAATGTTGCTGAATCCAAGTTAGTTGAAGTTGAAGTACTAAACTTACTAAAAAAATTGAAATATGTATGAAAAAAGAATAAAAGCAACAATACCACATACAATTATGAAAACGTACTAAAATTTTAATAAACTGAAAATATAAAAAAATCCAATTAGAGACATGTATAATACTATTTATCATTTATTCAAGTAATAAAATAAAATGATCTGGCAGACTAAAAGCCACAGAAAAAAAAAAAAAAATCAAGATTTTTAATTTGTGAAAACACTCACATAATGCGTGGAATATCACTAACTGGCACGGTTCCATCATGAGCACCGCCTTCTCCATCCTCCTCCTCACTGCTGTCTGATTCCTCACTGGACGAGGAATAATCCGTCACTTTCCTGGGAGGCCGGTTGTTTTCCTCATTGGGTCGCAGCTCACGGAGTTCTTTGGCCAAAGCAGTGAGGTCCTTTAGGGCAGGGGATGACAGGTCAGGTCAGAAGGGAGAGATGGACACAAAGATGATGTGTAAGATTTCTTTCATGCCTTGATCTGCTTGATTACGTCTCCATAGTGAACAATTAATTCAGTAAAATGTGAACAGCATTTCATGTTTTAAGCCTGCAAAGAGTATACACTAGAGCAAGTTATCTGTAAATGGATGAAATCATGACAATAAACTTCGTTTTGCACATTTAGGTCACATAAATGGCACCGAAGAATTTTCCGGGAACAAAAACATGGGCAATACATCACAGATATGTAAATTAACTGGAATATTTTATAAAGTTTTAGAAATCAACTCTGAAAGTGGGATAAAAACATCCGCCATCATTTCAAAGAATGATGCACAACTGTATAAACCATCACGTGCAAGAGTCAGAGAAATAATAGACCAGAACATTGAATAACTGAAGCAGAACTAGGGTTCGTTCCTGAGGCCTGTGCCCTGCATGCAGAAGGTTAGCAGGAATCAGTAGTTCCTGCTCTGGTTCTGTCTTACCAGCTCCTCCTGTTGACAAGCCACCAGGCAGCCAGATAGAAAGAAAACGTCATTGAGAAACCCGAAGTCAAATCTTATATTTATCTTATATAGCTCTTATATTTAAACACTGATGCTTTAATGAGATGTGAATTTCCATTTTTTAATTAAATTTACAACCGAACACCTGGAGTGAGGTGCTGTGAACAATCTAGAGTGAAATGCAATTTTATGTTCAACGACACAATCTTGTCTTTTTTATGCTTAAAACATAATCGCATCATAATTGATACAAATTAAAAAGTTGTGAGGAACAGAAGTACAGTACATTTAATATGTCATACTGTCGACCACCTGGGTGTCAGTTGACGAAAATGTCTTTCCGCACACTTTGCGAAAAAACTGTTTGTGAAAAATTTGAACTAAAACCAAAACGATTTTGTGTCTGATGTAACATGCTGAATTTCTTCAATAAACTGTTCGCTAAATTCTCACGAAAACTGATGGATTAAACAGAATGTGACTATATTCGTAAAACACAGAAAATACAAATAACTCACACAGAAATTAGTTTATTGATCATCTGCTCACACTGATCTGAACATAATTTACGAAAGAATAGTTTACGAAACTATTTAAACAAGCTCATTTGCTCATCTTAGGTTGATGCAACACATAGAAAACATTTTCACAATTGCGAATGGCTTGTCCGCTCACAATGACTATATTGCGACAATTTACGCAAAAAATATTCTATGAATGAATATTCTACACAGAATTTCGTAGTGCTTTACAGCTCACACTGACTTTCTGCATCAATTTACGTAATAACTGCTTGCCAAAAGATTTTAAGTAAATATAATTCACGTTGAATGAAATAAAAGGTCTGCTGATTAAATTGTGTTAAATAAATGCAAGGCCCTTCTTTGACCCCTAAACCTTAGTTCTAAACAAAATCCCCTTTCCATGGCCTAAGACAGATGTTGTCTAGGTAACTGTGAAAACTGAAACGTTGTCAAGGATTCCTGACACTGTGAACGAATGTAACAAATTGGTGCGATGGAGAAATGTGCAGCTAACGATGGTGACTGAGACGGCGTCTGAAGCTGTGAAAGAGAGCGACAGACAAAAAAGATTGTTGGGGAGTTAAGGAATGAGAGATGGCGTGAAATATTGATGAGAGAACGATTGAAGACGAGAGGGTGTGTGACAGAAATAGATGAGACAGACAACGAACGAGTGCTTAAATCTGTGGAGCATGAACATGAAGTGAGGAGATGTCACTAACCTCAGCTACGGCTTTCTTATAACTCTGGAGAAAGAGAATTGACAACAGAACCACGCATGGAGGAACATTTGAGCGGATTAGACAAAATGTTAAATGAGGAAATGGTTAGTAACACAAAGCGACACACAAACTTTTCAACTTCGAGCCAAGTGAGAATATCTACACATCTAAGCTAGCTAAAGGTTATGGAAAGGTTATGTGTAGGTTAGCTCTAATGAGACTTGATTTACTTGTGATATAGTAAAGACCCCATGAAATCACTGCATTGACATAGGTGGAGCATATTGAAGGACTTGAACATTTTATAAAACACATCTCACATATAGGTGTTAAAAGCTAAAAGATATTAACTGAAAGCCACAAAACCCTATTTTTTATTTAATGGGGTATTCAATTGATGGTTGACATCATGTTGAGAAAGAACATCAACAACTGTGCAGATCTTAAAAAGAAGTTAGTTTAGGGTTAGATGTTTTCATTTTAGGCTTATCCTGGTCTCAGAAACCAGCCCTGTGAGAGCTGAAACATTTATACAGTTATACTGTGATCTCAGTGGATTCTGGGAAATGTGTTTCTCACCGCTGGTCGGCTAGGTCTGGTCACCTCCCTGTTCTCCTCTTGGGTTTTAGTCTTGGATTCTTGGGACACTGCTGGGGATCCCTCAGGATTACCGGAGCCTGTGGAGACAGTCGAACGTCAAGACTCAGTGTGCGGAGCTCTAGTTCAGGTGCTCAGACTGAGAGAATATTGCAGAGGCTCTCTCACCTCCCACCCTATTTCTCTCGCTGGAGCCGCCCTGAGAGCTGGGCGTGCTAGAACTGGAAGAACTCCCACTGCTGGCTATCTGGAGAGCCGACTCCATGGGAATCCGCAGGTCTGGGTTACTGTGCCAACGGTAGGACACAAGGAAGGAGACTGTCATTTCTTATTCACTTACTACTAGCAACCAAATTACTAGATGAAATAACAGGAAGCCACAAAAAAAGAAAATAAAATCTTATATTATATATATAAAAATGATAGTATAATTATATACAAAAAATATATTTATGTGTGCGTAAATGTGTTTTAATTTACTTTTTTTTTTTTTTTACATATTTTGTCAAGCTCTATATTATTTTATTGCGAGTAAAAATAATAAAAAGGATTTTAATTATTTATATTAAAATTATTTTAAAATAAAGACAATTTAATAAAAAGTGTAAAATACCTGGCTCGAATCAGATGTGCTCCGGTTCTTGGTCCCAGTCCACCCGGTCCATTCCCTGGAGAATTTTTTCTCACCAGCGCAGGGGAAATGGAAGTAGTCCTTTGAGGCACCTGAACCATGGTAACACATGTGAAAATGTTACTTTGTGTAGATTAAAAAAATTGCTGCATAAGAAAAAATGCAAAAAAAAAAAAAATATATATATTATATATATAAAATTCACGGTTCGGTACGATACACTGAAAAAAAATATATATATATTATATATATAAAATTCATGGTTCGGTACGATACACTGATGTCACGGTTCGGTTCGGTACGTTTTAGATACAGCAAAATGTAAAAACATCTCAACTTTTCAGAATGCCGCAAGCGCACCGCGGGTCATGTGACAAGAACTAATCAATCAGCTTCATCCTTTCCCGTAACAACGTTGAAAGCTCAGCCAAATGAAGGAACAGCTGATCATAGTTGCATATGGATTGCAATTTTGAAATAAATTTAGTAGCAGAGCTACTGTAAGCGATTTTTAGAGCTGCAAATCCATTTATCCTTTGCTGAAATTTCTGCGTCTCATGGAGAGAGCATGTCATCGATGCTTAGCAACAGGTCTGGTATTTGAGTGCACTTTGGATTCCCTGTAAGCTATAATGGTGATGACAGAATGAATGGTAAATAGTAAGGTCTCATATCCGCGGCTATAACGTAAATGAAGCCTACCAATCGCCGCAATGTCTTTTGCCCTGTTTGAATCAGTTGGAAATGTCAGTCTAAATGCTGCAGGGATAGTTTGTTGCGTGTAGGTTTCTTCTTTTTTTCGTCTTTTCCCAGATACTGACATAATAAGGTGATGTCGGCGTAAATGAGTTGACATGTTTCAATTATTCCCGCTGGTGTACCCTATTGTCATTTAGCAGATGCGACATACCGTTGTTTTTTATCCACCACTCTCTTGCCATCACCATTATAGCTTAAAGGGAATCCAAAGTGCACCCAAACACGAGACCTGTTGTTTATTGGAGGATCTTCTATTTCTGGTCTGTTAAACGCATTGGCCATTTTGCAGCGAGCCTTCAGCGGGCGCTGAGTGAGCGAGTGCCTGACTGAGTAGCCTAACATAAACATAAGTGGGTGTTTTTTTCTTCTTCAGGGGTGTCAGGGGCGTTGCCTGTTACGTCGTTTGGGTTATTGGGCTACCTTGTTGAACGCATATCATTATATTTCTCTTTTTTTTTCCAAATATAATTAAAGGGGGGGGTGAAATGCTATTTCATGCATACTGAGTTTTTTACACTGTTAAAGAGTTGGATTCCCATGCTAAACATGGACAAAGTTTCAAAAATTAAGTTGTACGTTTGAAGGAGTATTTCTGTTCCAAAAATACTCCTTCCGGTTTGTCAAGTTTCTGAAAGTTTTTTTCGAGTATGGGTCTGTGTGACGTTAGATGGAGCGGAATTTCCTCATATGGGTCCTAGGGCACTTCTGCCGGAAGAGCGCGCGCTCCCGTATAGCACAGCACTGAGAGGCTGAGCACAGCCTGATCAGTGCGAGAGCGTCGCGTGTTTTTGGTTGCCAGGGCAAGACAACCCTGCACAGATTACCAAAGGAGTAACAGCATTAAGGGACCAGTGGATGGAGTTTATTTTTACAGAGCATCAACGGAGTTATGCAAGTGTTTGTGTTTGTTCCCTGCATTTCGAAGATGCCTTTTTTACAAACAAGGCCCAGTTTGACGCCGGATTTGCACATCGTTTATTTCTTAAGGATAATGCAGTCCCAACGAAAAAGGGTCACGATCATGTGTTGGAACCGCAGGTGGTGAGTAAAACTGCTTCAAATATCTCTGTGTTGTTAACTTAGCTATCGGCGCGTTAGCACATCAAGTAAACAACATGCGATGTTGTCATCAAACTGCACTTTCCACATCTTACAGCTTAAAAAAAAAAAAAAAAAAAAAAGACGACAAAGTGGAACTTAGTCATTTTCCAAAACCGCTAAGCAAATATATACAGTTTCAGTACATACCACATAGAAACGTTGTTGCTGATGCTGCTCTTGTTAAATTTCAGCCTCTGGATCTGTGTCACAGCTTCCACATGCTCTCAACTCAAAAGCCTACTCGCGCTCGTGATTCTTTAGCTCCGCCCACACGTCACGCCTCCAGCCGGTCGTGTTTTTCCGGGAAAAATCGGTACAGACTATCTTTCTCTCATGAATATAATAAAACTAAAGACTTTTTGGAGTTATGAAGGAAGCAGTACTACTCTATAGGTACTCAAGATTAACAGGATATTGAGTGAAAACAAGCATTTCACCCCCCCCTTTAATTAGTCCAATGAACTGTTCGGTATACATAATGCGTACCGTGTACCGAACCGAAAGCCTCGTACCGAACACATTTATGAATGAATTGCACTCTATAGCATTGGATCTCAACCAGTTTTGGTTCAAGAAAAAGATTTAACCTTTGACATCAAATTACAATCCAATACAGTATTAAGATTGTTAATTGTACAATAGTATATAAATAGTAAATAAAATAAAACACTGACATTAAACTGTGCTAATAATTATTTAAATGAGATGAATGATTATGACAGAAAAAAATTAAATAATTAAACCTTTGTTTCAAATGAATCCCTATTTAATGTAGTGCGAGTCATATTTCTTACACTTTGTATAGTTATATTTAGAGGTTTAAGAATGAGTTTGACTAGGCTAGGCTCGACAAAGTGACAAATAAATTTGTGCCAAAATTTTGTAGAGTTTATAGGATGCACAGCCTTTGACAAAAAATTGAAACAGAATAGAAAAAAAATATCATGGCTATTATTAAGTGGTCTTAACTTATATGGTCAGTTACATATTATGAATCAGAAAAAACTTGTGATCCACCAGTTGAAAACCACGACTCCAAATTAAATACTATTTATGTCATTAAAATATAAGGACAACACATTTTATCCCAGATCATCACCTTTGGAGGGACATCATTTTCCTGTCTCAGCCAAGAGCTGTGGTCAAACTTGTCGTCTCGGCTGGAGATGCGAGGTGGTGGGGCCGGGGTTTCTGACGTGGGGTCAGAGTTCTGCCGAGGCATTGGAGGTCGGTGAGGTGACATACCCTCTTGGAAGGCTGAGACGCCCTGAGAGGACTGATCATGCAGCGACTGGGATCCTGTCATGGAAGAGCCATGGGACTTTACAGAAACCAGGTGCGCCATCTGAAAGGAGAACTCTGAGGTCAGTGTATTTCACAACACATCTGTCACTCTTTAGACAGATCGGGAGGTCAGGAAGTACCTGAGGCTCTACCGGGCGGTGCATGGGAGGCGTCCGGGCCTGCTGTATGCCTCCACTGCTGAAGGACTCTGAGCGGGGAGGCAGGGAGGGATCAGAAATACGATTGGCCACTTTGTTCTGGAGAGCCGGAGAGCTCTGGCGGTTCAGCTTGGAGCGTTCCTCAACCTGACAGACAGAGAGGATGTTAGTGTCCATGCAACTCTTCACAATCAATCGGTTTCCCCTTTGCTTGAGAGTCAGAATGGACTGCGAAACAAGTAAAGTGGCTGACAAGTGACACTGTAGGACAGGGGTCACCAAAGGGTCGGTTTTCTGCAAAGTTTAGCTCCAACTTTCCCCAACACACCTGCCTGGAAGTATGACGTATACAAGGTAAGACCCTGATTAGCTGATTCAGGTTTGTTTGATTAGGGTTAAAGCTAAACTCTGCAGGACAGGACCGAGTTTGGTGACCCCTGCTGTAGGATATACACAAGGGTTGCACAACATACTAATTTACCATAGTAAAAATCAAACTTGGAGACGGCCTCATTACGAGACCTTTTAGATATTTTTAGACCCTTGGCTTAACTGAAGATGATCATTTAGTCACTTCTGCAGACCTCAAATGACTCAATAAGCAAAGATGAAACATACAACCCAACTACAGAAAAAGAAATATCATCAGGTTAAAAACAGAAAGGAAACATTAAGTCGATTATGTCCAGTATGTTAAAGGAGTTAAAGGAGATGCTGTGCATTTTCAAATTCAAACAACAAGCCTCAAAACTCGCATGCACCATTCACAAGCATTTTTTTAGACAAGAAAATAATCACTTATGGCCATCGTTAAAGTCAGGTGACCAATGGGACAGAAAGACTCATTAGTGAGAAAACCATGTGTATTTCTTCTCTAAGAATGGAGGGATGTTTGGATCTGAAATGACACACTATCTTCAGAGCACAATCTGTGCCTTCAAGTAACACATGACCCCTAAACAACACCCCTTTTATTACTGTAATCAATGTGTCTACGTAATTTTATCAAAAAAGTAAAAAAAAAAGTGGTTCTCAAACAGGGCCAGGACCCACTAAGAGGCCTCAGCAAACTTCCAACTGGGCTGGCAAGAGGAGTTAAAAATTTCAAAAATTGGCAAAAACAAGGTTTAAAATTACCTAAAATGGCAAAAAATAAAAATAAAATCTATGTGTGAACATATTTCTTGTTTTAATTTTTTTTTTTTTTTTGAAGCTATGATATTATATTGGGTATAGTAAAATACATTTAAAAACTGTATTTGTACATTGGTAATAAAAAAAGATTTGTAAACATGACCATTCAGATACTGGGATTATGGAATGTAATGATTTTAATTATACTGATTTTATTTTAACATTTTGCCAATTCTAGTTTTCTGTAAATAAAACTTAAATGAAAATTAGCAGCTTTGACATTATAATAAAAGCATCAAAAATATCTTGGTCTTCAAATATACATTTTGATAAATGTCAAAGATTAAGAATCACTGGTCTAAAGATTTTGTGCCCCAACACATCCAAACCTCTCTCATTTTAGCCCAACAATCCCATGCTCCTCAGTCATTAGCTTTCTGTAATGAGGAGCGATAGGTGAGATCAAAGAGAAAGTGACAGAAAATTAGAACAAGACAACAGCGAGAGCGGAAGCTGTGAGAAGAAAATCCACCAAACCAACTGGGAGACAGAACCTCAGGAATACTTTCACCCAGAGAACCAGAGGAAAAGAGAAACAAGGCATTCCAAAAGAGATCATCCAAATGCCCCGATAGAAATTTGGAAAAAAGGTATTTTTCCAGCATTAATTCTTTGAATACGTTCCATGAGCGGATTGGTAGGCGTCTAGGTCATGGTGAAAAAGGAGACATGAATAAGTCATGCTAGCGGAGGCAGACCTTTGAGACGTTTAAGTCTCTCTCGTTTTCAGCCCCTTTGCTGGAGTGTCCGGGACTGCGGGCCCGCAAATCTTGTTCAAGATGCTGCTGGACCATCCTGGCCAGCTGGGATGGATCTGGCTCGCAAGACAGACGGATTCTAGGAACGTTTGGCCCACTGATTATCCTGGGAGGAGGCTCGACCAGCTCCATTTCTTTCTGGTGGGAGGCTGCTGGGTAGGAGGGGGGCCTCGTGGGCTGATTAGAGGAGCTCTTTTCAAGAGGAAGGAGTTGGCCAACACGTTTTTCTCCAGGACTGTTAAAAGAATGGTGCTTCTTGGGAGGGATTCGAGGAGAGTTACTCTGAGCTCTATCCATCACCTGTATTCAGATAAGCACAATAAAACCATTCAGATTATGGCCCACAAAACTGAAGACAGGGGAGGCCGCTTCAGAGTGTGAGAATCAAACATCATCCAGTGGATTCTGAAACTAACGGATAAGTTATTTACAGGAAGTGAGAATCATCATATGTGGGCACCAAAGCTGAAGAATTTGATCAAATAAGGCCATTAGCAAGGGCAAATTAGATAATTGACATATAATGTCTGCAATCAGTGATTGGAGATTCTTGATAATGAGCACTAGGACTGGGTATCAATACAGATTCCTGATTCAATTTGATTCTGATTCATAAGCTCTTGATTCAGTGTTAAATTTGATTCGATTCGAAGTAATTTGGATTTATTTCAATTATACTGTTCATTTTGCTTACTTACAATGCTGTAAATTATACAGGGTAATGTTTCAGATTCAAACTAACAGTAGCTCACCTTTCTGACTGATTCATTAAAAGAACCAATTTAACAAGTAATTTGTCATAAATCAGGCTATACTAATGTGGTGTATATTTTTGATTCACTAAAAAGAACCATATCACTTGTTTACAGAATCTAAGTTTTGTTTCATTAAAAAGAACCAACACATAAGAATCATTTGCTTTGTTATTCAGGCTTTTCTAATGCGTCTTGAATCACTAAAGAACTAAATCATAGGGGATGTTTATTTTGTGAATCGGCCTACTTTAATGCGGCGTAATTTTCGGATTCATTAAAAAGAAGACATTGGTTCATGAATTGGACCATGTGCGGTGTGTTGTAGGTTTTTGCATGCTGCCCTGAAAGAAAGACATTTTTCGCAATTATTTCAGTAGTACACAGTTGAACTCACATTCAGGATTTTATGGATAAATACTGGTATTGTTTAAAGGAAGATTGAAAAGATCCTTTCACCCAACCCTAGATAGTACTAATCATGTAAGAGCCCTAACCAGATCTTTCTGTACCTCTTTGGCCCAGGCCGGTTTGTCACTGGGGTTAACGGATTCTTTGTAGTGGTATAGTTGTTTTTTGTCTGCAGGTCGTGGCTCTTGTTGCTGTTGCTGCAGTGAGACCAGGTAGGCCCTTTCCTGCTGCAGCTGTCGCTGTAACCTCTCAGCCTGCCGCTGCTCCTCTATCTGCTTCCGTTTGTATTCCTAGACACACCGAAGAACCAGAATGAGGTGAAAAGAGCAAGATTTGAGGCACATATGGAGCAGATGACCACGAGACAAAATAATGCTAACAGATTTGGACTTTTGTATTCCTGAAAATAACTGAAGGCTATCAGAAGTTTGAAAGAACTTCAAACTCGACAGCTCTATAAGCTAATCCAATCGATGGCCTGATGGCCGTGGATCCTGAATCTAATTTCCCAGAGAACTGAGCAATAACAAACAGAGCTGCCACGAATCCCAAACGCCCCAGATCAATTCACACAATCGATACTCATCGCAGAAGGGACAGGCAGCTGGCATGAGCGCAGTAGATGAAAAAGAAACAAAGTGCAAGGTGGAAGTCGAAATGATAGTTTACCAGGAGAAGAGCTTGTTCTTGGAGAAGCTGCTGTTGAAGAATCTCCAGCTGCCTTTGTTCTTCTTCTAACTGCCGGCGGATATATTCCTAACCCCATAGCACAGTGCATCAGAACAAGAGTGAGAAAGAGAGAGAAGATAAAGAGATGGCAGGGCCTTCAAAGAGGTTAAAAATGAAAGAATGAAAGATTAATCAAGCAAATCTAAAGGTAAGAAACCTTGATAATAACTTGCTACCCTGCCTAGATCCCATGTGGCCTTATGCGTGATGAGCTCAGTACCCAAAGGTCACTGGTTCAAACTGTGGAATGAGCCATCCATGCACTAGGGAGTCACTTAGGACCCTACTTTCCTGAAGCAGGGCAATTAACCGCATACTGCTCCAGGGGAATGTCACCCCAAAGAAAAATTAATTAAAATTAAGTTGGTTTGTATTAAAACCATTTTTTCAAAATGACAAAAAAAGTGTGATAGGTACAGCACAGAATTAGGTGTCCCAAAATATCACACTGGTCTTAGAGGATCATTACAAAATGCAAAAAAATGCCTGCATAAAAACAGTGAGATCGGCTTCATCTATGATTACAGCTGTTTCACCAGTAATTTTAAAGGGCGGAGTTTTGAGGGAAGGGGGCATGTCTAATTTAAATTAAATTTCAGAATAGCTAAAATCCCTTAATTTTTGGCATAAGTGAGGACTGGAGAACCTTTACTCTCATTAATGGCTCAGTCTTTCTTATTTGTCTCTGCATAGAATCCCGTGAGACGTCCTCATTTACTATTGGGAAGGGCTGCATTTGAAAAGGTGGGTGGGTGCTTTAAATATGCATACCATCCAACAGAACATCTCAGTCTCTGGAGGAAGTGAGTCATAGACTGAAGAGAAGGCTTTAAAACAAGGGATCAAGGCATGTGAGAGTCTGATATGCATATCTGAGAGGACAGTTACAGCTGTGAGTGAAGTACACATGTGATTAACAAAGGGTTTTAAAAACGAGTGCATGGACGCACGTTCTCTTAATGCTCATCAAGTGTGCATATGCCCTGACAGATTCCTAGTGATAATGTTTGCGTTGATGTTTACATAGAGAGACAAATTGACAGTTCTTTTTTCTTAACCAACATTCATTCTTTCCAAAAGGGTTTCTCATGGCCTGTTCATCAACAATGATACGGTTATAACTATTTTTAGTTTAGAGGAGAAAATGGCAATGCTGGTAAAAAATGTTACCATTACTGAATGCCAGAACACTGAAATAACTGGTATGTCAAAAAAAAACAAAAAAACTGTGATCGATCTCTAAATATATGTGCTCCAGATAGTACATCTCGTCTCTATCTCTGTAGTGGTGAATCAGTGGAAGTCTGTTAGCATGGTGTGTGTGTGAGTGTGTGTGAGTGTGTGAAGTTGTCATTTCTGGCATGGTTTAGCTTCCCTATTTCTTTTTGTACAGTGAATTATGGGTTAGTTTGTAGTCATGGATCAATTTATAACAGGTCGCACAATTATATGTATTTTCAGTCCTGAAATAACTGTAACCATCCCTCATTGTGCACTTGTGTGTACTTCTGTACCTGTTCCCTCTCAGCATGCCTCCTCTCCTCCTCTCTCCGCAGCTGCTCCATCTCCTCATAACGCCTCCTCTGCTCTCTCTCCTGCTGTTTCCGGAGCTCTCTCTCCCGTCGCTGTTGCTGTGAGATTACAAACACAAGTTCTCATTAATGAACATCCCATTCTTACAAATATATCTGAGTGCTGACCCCAACTACTAGCACATGCAGTTCCTTCAAGTTTAAAAGACATGTATTTCGAGCAGGTGGCCATACTGAATGGCCTTTCCCCAGCAGAGGCTGCTGACAGGAGCTGTGCTGAAATGAGGCGGCCTGACAGTGGACCAGCGGGAGACTGACGGGTTGAACGAGAGGTTGACGCCCAGCTGGGCCCCCTGATTCATCTCCAAAGGTTTTGTGCTCCCTCCCCTACCGAGAAAACCCAACATTACATAACTCCGGAATATCTCTACTGGCTTAATGATCATTGTCTTTCTTTATCTCCCGTTTGAAGAATTCCCAAGATGTTGGGTAACCTTCCTGTGGACTGATCATAGCTCAGTGTCTCCAATCTCATGAGCCATCACACAGGCAAAATAGAGTACGGGAAGTGTGCGACCGGAATAAGAGCAAATCATACGGTCTTTGTTCTAAGGAAAAACAATGCTAATGCAAACAATAAAATGCAACTAAGCATATAATCATGCATGAAAGCAGAAGAAAATGCTTCCCATTTCTTTTGTTGTTGATGCCAGAGGCTGTGTGAGATTTTGGCTAAAATGCACGTGTTAATTGGTAATATGGTGAATACTAATAACTTTTTTGATGCATATGTCTGCTTTTGTTGTTGTTAATTTAGCATATGATCATTTTACATTTCAATTTATTTTTTGATTCCGAACAACTTTGATTCTTTTAATGGGTCATAACTTAATATTTAATGTAAAATCTGAGTCTCAAAGCAAACTCAGATGCTGGAATAAGAATAAAATCAAATCAAATGTGCTTTAAGTAATATAATATAAACATTTTATTACAATTAATTAAAAGCAATATATAAATGGATTCAATATTTTGTATATATTCAGGCAAAATATATAAAAAAAAAATGTGCTTCATATTAAAAATTAAATATAAATCACCCTTGATATTACTTATATATTTATATTAATATAAACAAATAAAATATAGCATGAAATAATTCTAAACTATATAAATCAATACAACATTATAAATATATTTAGATTAAATATTTAGGTTTAAAGATATTTATACACCTCTCTAATGCTGAAGATTTCAGAAACCTGGTAGCACACCCGGTCTTTAAACAGAATCTTGTCCCTCTCCTCATACCTCCTCTAGTCTCCTCCTTTGCTCCTTCTGCTCCTCGATGCGTTTCTGCCTCTCTGCCAGTAGTTGGCGCTTGTGCTCCTCATTCTGTTGCTGTTCCAGCTGCTGTCTCCTCAGGGCTTCGGAGCGCTCCTTATTGGCCAACTGCAGACGCAGGAAGTCCCGCCTCAGGGTCGATTCCCCCGGGACGTTTATGATGGAGCTGTAAGGAAGATGTTAAATCATCTTTAAGTCAATCAGGTCTCCACTATACCAACATGTGTGTGTGTGTGTGTGTGTGTGTGTGTTTGAGCGGAACAAGGTCTATGTACCTCGGCTCTCCTATGTCTCGCTCTTCCTCCTCCTCTTCACTTCCACTGTACTCGTATTCAGTCTCGTCTGAAAAAAAAACAGACAATCGTGCAGTATTGTAATACACTGGTTTTTAAGAATAAAACTTTTAAGGACATAAAGAATAAAACTTTAAAGATTAAGGACAGATTCAGATATGGAATGTGACAGCAACATGAGTACCATTGATAAAAAAAATTGCATTTTTAAGTAATTTTTTTTTTAAAGCTATTAAATAGTTGTCAAATCTCACAAAAAATAATATTAAATTAAGAAATAAAATGAATATGAATATAATAATAACAAATAGCATATATAAGTTGAACAATGGAATTATAATTCTTATTCACAAAATATAGGGCCATATCAACAGATTTTATTAATCAGAGTTCAAATTCACAAAACTTGCTTCAATTTGATTTCAATATTGATATTAATTAATTTTGTTATAAACCAAGTACAGTACATGTCAATATTATCTCTAACAAAAGCTGTAAACTGGGGAACCCTCAATTGGTACATTATTGTAATATTAAAGGTTAAAATCAAAAGTCCAAATTATAACTTTTTTTCTTTTCTTTTTTAGATATAACATAATAAAATTAACAACCCTTATTGTGTTTAATTGGATGGTAGGCATGCTACAAATAATGTTTCATGAAGTTGTGTTCACACATCAACAGAAAACATAAATCAAGCTTAGGGTTTAAGAATCAATATTGGCTCATCAAAATGAAGAATGATTAAAACGGAGTAATTGATATCATCAACCCAGCCCTAAGAGAGAGCACGTTTACATGCACAATCCTAAAACAATTATGCTTAAGCAGAAAACGCACTTGATCATGTAAACGTGGTGAGCCGTTTTCTTTTATAGGAGTAAGTTCATAAGCATAACCCTGTCACAGCAGGTCATTTTTTTTCATCTTACTCTGATTTCGCATGGTATGTAAATGCAATAACCCGCTTTCTGTCAGCTTATTGAAGTGCACGCTTGATACGTGACCGAATCGCATCGTTAGTGCAGATTTAAGCGCATCTACCCCGAGCAAAAGTCTTGCAGTAAAGAAAGAAGGAAATATATCACAAAAGTAGACTTTTTCATTACTCAGAAAATCATAAAAATGTGTTCTCATCTCGTGCAGCAGAAGTATAGAAGTGGCATTTATAACAGCAAGAAAGGATAATATACGAGCTGTAAGTTTCCCAACATGTTGCAAGTTGACATTGCAAGCTTAATTTAACATCACAACTGACAAATGTATAGAATATTCTGAGTCAGATATGCAAATTATTCTATTTTGACGTAACTACAGGGAAATAACCTGATTTATTAATGAAGTAAGCTCACCCTTCTCTCCTCTCTTCTTTTTGGTCCGGTCAATGTGGTCTTTGAGCTGGATTCGGATCTGTTTCTCGTTGGGAAGATCTTTGATGAAGGGATGCTTGATGAGCTGTTCAGTACTGGGTCTCTGGTTGTGATTCTTCACCAAACAGCTCTCAATGAATAACTGGAACTTTTTAGACCTGCGGAGAACAACAAACCGATCAGCTTTGACTCTCAGGTCCTGTTCATTACCATCAGTTGTAGTTTTGAAGTGCATATCCAATATGATGAGACGTTTGACATACCATTTTTTGGACTTTAGACGGGGAGCTGAATTTCTGGGTATGAGGAAAAGTGCTCGCATGGGATGCATATCGCACAGCGCTGAGAAAACAAACAGGTTTTTGTGATGAGCAATCACAGTGTTCATATAAATACATTCTCATGTGTTTAACATCATAATGCATTGCGTTGGACTTACGAGGGGCTCCTTCTGCCATTTCAATAGCTGTAATTCCCAGCGACCACAGATCACTCTGTAACAAAACGGTGCTGTTAGGATCTCTGCCTGAAGCCAAACGGGACCCTCACACAAAAGCAATCAGTGAGCGTAATTAGGAATCTCTTGAAATACCTTGAAGTCATATGTGGCGTCTGGGTTCTCATCACAGGCTATGACCTCTGGAGCCATCCAATATGGCGTGCCAATAAAAGTGTTCCTCCTACCGACGGTACGGTCCAACTGTGCACTCACACCAAAATCAACTGTTTTGAAAACACACGCAATCACACACACACACACACACGTTATGCGTGCAGTAACACGAGGAGAGGTCTTTGATGAAGTGCATGCTGCCATCTGCCTCTGTGCCACTCTTCCCTCGTCACCGCAGGCAGTTATCAAATCAACCAGCCAGAACTGTCTCGCAAACTCAAACAACTTGATGACAAGCCCTAATAACTCCAGAGGAGGGTCACAGGTTCCACAAGACTCAATATGAATATACTGAATATGATTTTTGAACAGGTCCTTGGAAATTAAACCTTCCTCTCAATTCATTTAATTAAAATGAACTATTTTATCTGTTTGATTAGTGCTTTAGCTCAACTGTAAACCTCTGATGTAAAATAGAATGAGTAATGCTATATTTCCTCATGGGATATACTGCTACTTACTGAAAGAAAGCCTGTTTCTAGATATTAGAGCCTTGGAAATACTTGGAAATTGTAACTTTTAGATAGATTGACCTCAACCCTGATTCATACAAATTTGCAGAAGCTTCTTCTAAAGTAAGTGTGTCATAACAGACTGTACATTGTGTTATTGATGTCAGGGGTGTGAACTCACCTAGTTTGACTTCCGCATTTTCTGTGAGCAAAACGTTCTGACCTTTGATATCACGATGAATGACCTTGTGTTGATGCAAGTGGGTCAGACCCTATCAAAACCAAATGAATAGGTTAGACTCAACTGGAGAGGGTCAGATGAGGAAACACTCTTCAAAAATAACACTTCTGTGAGCTAATAATGGCTTCTGGTGGCCCACACTACACACATACTCACCCTGAGGATCTCTCTGCAGATGTACGCCGTCCACTCCTCCTTCAGAGAGTTTCCTTTGGTGTTCTTTATCAGGTCTGTCACTGAACCAGCACCACAAAACTCCATCACCAACTACAGACACATCGCGTCAACAAAATTAGGACAAAAAAACAATTATGAAAAATCTAATTTAGTGGAGAACTACACTTATATACTCATGATATATATAAAGTGGGATTACCGGCCACTTTATTAGGTACACCTGTTCAATTGTTTGGTAACACAAATTGCTAATAAGCCAATCACATGGCAGAAGCTCGATGCATTTAGGCAACTAGATGTGGTGAAGACGACTCGCTGAAGTTCAAAGCAAGCATCAGAATGGGGAAGAAAGGGGATTTAAGTGACTTTGAACGTGGAATGGTTGTTGGTGCCAGACAGGCTGGTCTGAGTATTTCAAAAACTGCTGATCTACTGAGATTTTCACACACAACCATCTCTAGGGTTTACAGAGAATGGTCCAAAAAAGAGAAAATATCCAGTGAGCGGCAGTTGTGTGAAAAAAATGCCTCGATGTTGTCAGAGGAAAATGGGCAGACTGGTTAGAGATGATAGAAAGGCAACAGTTACTCAAATGACCACTCGTTACAACCAAGGTATGCAGAATACCATCTCTGAACGCACAACACGTTGAACCCTGAAGCAGATGGGCTACAGCAGCAGAAGACCACACTGAGTGTCTGCTAAGAACAGGAAACGAAGGTTACAATTCACACAGGTTCACCAAAACTGGACAAAAGAAGATTGGGAAAACGTTGCCTGGTCTGATGACTCTCGATTTCTGCTGCGACATTCAGATGGTAGGGTGAGAATTTGGCGTAAAGAACATGAAAGCATGGAAAGGAGGGTGATGGTGCATGCTCCAGTGCAAATAAATGTCTTCAGTGTGTCAATATCTTTCTGTTGCTGGGCAAAGACAGCGGCAAAGCTCACCACAGAGGAAATGAGGTTGGCAGTTCTCTCTCTCTATGTTTAATGCATAGAGATGAAAGCAACAAGGCCTAGGCACCTCTGTGCAAAGTGTTAACTATTTTTAAATCAATAAATACCAGGAAGACTTGGATTATTAAAGTAAAACAGACAGCAAATTATGTTATGCTACAGTCAAACTTATGTTTCATGTGCCGGCAAATCTGTGTTTGAGATATAACATGAAAAAAAAAATAAATAAAATAAAATAAATAAAATAATAATAATAATAATAATATTATATAGTAAAATATTGACATGCTACACTACCTCTCTAACTGAAAAAAGCTACATGGTTCTGAAAACAGCTAAACCACTAGCATACTATTGAAAAACTCCTATTGTACTACACACACTAACAATGAAAAATTTGCCAACTAAAATAACCCTGATACTTTCTGCCAACAACTAATGAGGACTGACCCAGAGCTGGTCATCCACGCCGGGTGGGTTCTTCTTGACGAAGGCACCATAGTAGGTGGCGATGTTTCGATGGTGGGAGTATTTTTTCAGCATGTTGATCTCAGCTTTGATCTCCTCCTCCTCATCCTGTCAAATAAAACGGACAACACTTGAGACAGAGCAGAAAAATACTATGTTAGTTGGTCTGTGCGTGAGTCATTGTGAGGAAACTATTATACAGTATGATTTACTACTGCACATAATTAACAGTATAAGTATGTATTACTTAGTGAATTAATTATGTCACTGTTATTTTTCCAAGTTAAGTGTGTAATTTCTGTGCCACTAGCAACAAAAAATTGGGGGGAAAATTGTTGTTTTCAAACAGGTTTCTTTAAAAACACTCCATCCATTTGTTACTGGTCGGGCCTTACAGATTGCCCCACCCCAAACAGTGTCTCGGGCCACATGCGGGGAACACCCTGAATGGATGGCCTTTCCATCACAGGCCTCACACAAAGGGAATTTATAGTATCAAATTAACTTATGCTACATGTGTTTGGATTGTTGGGGAACCCGGATCACCCGGAAAACACCCACTCAGACGCAAGGAGAACATACAAACTCCTCACAGGAAGGTTTTCTGGCTCAGCTGGGACTCCAACCATGGACCTTCATTTCGTGAGGCGACAGTACATGGTGCTTTGTTTGCCACAAATTACATTTACATTGTTGGCTTTTAAACAACATCATGCAAAAAGAGAAGAGTGAACGTGTAAAAGTGAAACAGACATTGAGAGAATCTCACCCCTGTGACATCCATGACCTTGATTGCAGCAAGCTGGCCAGTCTTGACATGACGTCCCTGAAGAGAGGAAGATAAGAGCGAAGAAATATTATTCAAGAGTATCATACAAACATCATACTAGCATTATAGAACATGTGGTCATGAGATCTATCTGTAGCAGAAGAACAGGTGGACGTAAGCCTCCCTGGCATGCGGCATCATTACGTAACAGCATAGAAAGACACACACACACACACACACACACCTCCTAGAATGATTGAAACAGACCCAAAAACCTGTGTGAATGATCTCGGGCTCTTGGCTGTACCATTTTGTTTTTTGTGAATGTGTGTGTGTGTGTGTTACGGTGCCACCAGATGACAACTCTGTTTGGGTTGGACGGATCTCCAAAAGCGTTATGCAACCGAAGGAATGTGGAAATGGAAATCACTGTCCTGGGTCTCCCTCAATTCCCTCCTGTTTACCTGTCAAGTTCCTCACTTCCCCCGAGCTCAATTTTATTTCAGAACCAGAAACGAGAGAAACAGACGCTGCGGATGCAGATCATCTGTGCGCTCAGCAGGTCCCGTGTTTCAGGACAATAACGGGAGATGCGGCAGCAGATCGGAGCAGAAGTGCGTTCATCTGAACGGCAGAATCACCCAGTGTGTGCTCTTCAGAATGAATTATGCACACTTCATCTCCTCACCCAACACGCTCCCACTGCTTTGATTCGAGCAGAAGAGATGTTTCAGAGAGAGAAGAAGGAGACCGAAAAAAGGTGGAAAGAGAAAAGGACATGATGAAAGAGTCCCATCAGTGCTCATTACCAACTTCCACTGCTACTGGAAAGTATTAACAAGATATTAAACATATTATTAAACACAGAGATGTGTAAGAACCATGAAGTTCAAGTAGGGCTCACATAATTTGATCCAATTTTGAGCATCTAATAACTATTTTGGGCACCTCATATCTAATTTTTACTAGTGGTCAACCAAATATATCGACCAAAATGCCAATGTTTGTCTTTTATTATTGGCATCACCTGATTCGTGTTGGAAGCAAACTCCATCATATTATTAAATATTAATTTATAGCAGCAGGTTTTATTTCCTGTAATGGGGGTGTAATGCTATTTCATGCATACTGAGTTTTTTACACTGTTAAAGAGTTGGATTCCCATGCTAAACATGGACCAAGTTTCAAAAATTAAGTTGTACATTTGAAGGAGTATTTTTGTTCCCAAAATACTCCTTCCGGTTTGTCACAAGTTTTCTCAAGACGTTAGATGGAGCGGAATTTCCTTATATGGGTCCTGAGGGCACTTCTCCCGGAAGAGCGCGCGCTCCCGTATAGCAGAGCACTGAGAGCACAACAGACGTTCACTGATCAGAGCGAGAGCGTCGCGAAAAGTCACAAAAGGAGTGTGTTTTTGGTTGCCAGGGCAAGACAACCCTGCACAGATTACCAAAAAAAAAAAAACAGCATTAAGGGACCAGTGGATGGAGTTTATTTTTACAGAGCATCAACGGAGTTGTGCAAGTGTTTGCGTTTGTTCCCTGCATTTCGAAGATGCTTGTTTTACAAACAAGGCCCAGTTTGACGACGGATTTGCGTATCGTTTATTTCTTAAGGATGATGCAATCCCAATGAAAAAGGGTCACGATCGTGTGTTGGAACCTCAGGCGGTGAGTAAAACTGCTTCAAATATCTCTGCCTCCTTGTTAGTGCGTCCGCCTCCCATGCCAGAGACCCGGGTTCGAGCCCCGCTCGGAGCGAGTTGTTGCTGCTGCTCTTGTTAAGTTTCAGCCTCGGGATCTGATTCTGGATCATAAATAAACGACTGAATCTGACTGTTAGCCATGGTTTGTTTTGGATGATGGTTTTTCCCTCACGGTAATGTCACAGTTTCCACATGCTCTCAACACAAAAGCCTACTCGCGCTCGTGATTCTTTAGCTCCGCCCACACGTCACGCCTCTAGCCGGTCCTGTTTTTCCGGGAAAAATCAGTACAGACTATCTTTCTCTTATGAATATAATAAAACTAAAGACTTTTCGGAGTTATGAAGGATGCAGTACTACTCTATAGGTACTCAAGATTAACAGGATATTGAGTGAAAACGAGCATTTCACCCCCCCCCCCTTTAAATATAATTTATACCTGCTTTACATCAGCCCTCCAGCTCAAAGACAGAGGTTCCCAAACCTTTCTTGTCAGATAAATCCTTTGGACATAAAATATTTACTTATCGTACCCCAAGATTAATAAAAAAAGTTAATATTTCAATAATTTAACAAAAATGAAAAGCTGTATACTTTTGTCCACAAAAAAGTAGGAAATTATGCAAACTGCAAAAAAAAAAAAAAAATGCATGTTAAACAGTGGAGCCACTCTGAAAACAAAGCATTACAAGCTGTACCTGTGAATTTCAGCTTTATTTTGACATCGTGCATTGCTATTTTTTTTTTATTTTAATGTTACATTCGATTTAGCTAATTATTAGCTATTCATCATCAATTCACAAACACCATGCAGTTCCCTCATAGATCTTGTTTGAGAAACCAAAACGATACCGGCATCGGCCATAAATCCAAATCCACAATAATTGTTTTATTATTTTGAAGAATCTGTCAGTGGTTCTTGCCATGCTATGTGCTGTGGTGGCTATGCAGTTTCCAAGGTGGTCTAAGTGAATTTACAAGGGTGTTCTGAGTGGTTGCTTTCGGTCACTTTATATGGGTTGGTAGTTTTGACGCTTGAACCGGAAAAACATGCTGACTGGTTAAAAATGTTTGCTAATTTGAATACATCTGACAGAACACATGAGCAAATCATCATCATCATAATACATCCAAGTAATCGTAATAAAGTATGCTGGCATATAAGTGAATCAGATGTGTGAATGTGATGAATGTGTGCATGTGTGATAGATTTGTTCCCTACATTTCCACGTCTCTCCTGATGAGGAGATTCGCAGGGCAGACTGCTAACTGGAAAAACCATCTGGCACCTTGACAGAGATTAACTGAAAAGTTCTGGAGCGTTGACGTATAAGAGAAGACTGTCCCCAATTGCCATAAGCCATGAAAAAAGCAAGTAAAAAGTGCAGACTGTGCAGTATTAATGATAAATATTACTATACTCACAATGGAAAAAACTAAGATTTAAAAATGTAATAAAATGTACTTTTTAAATTTAAACTTTTTTTGTTTTTAAATATGCATATGAAAAACATTCTCAAACATTTTTTTCTGTTAAGTCCCTTATAATAATTTAGGTAATGAATACAGAAGGAGATATTAAAAATGGAAATGAATGATTAAGTTGAGTGCTATGCATCATGGGATACAGTATCCCATAAAGTGCACTCTGCTACAAAACCATTTCACGATTTCAACATTACATGATTTCAACAAAGCTTTGTCGTAGTCATCATCTTCACTAAACAGATAAGCACACTATGCAGTCACAGAGCCCTTCTAATCTAGACTGGCAGCTGAAATGCATACGGAGTTCTGTTCCCATTATATCTGAAATGACTGTAAATGGCTATCGGAGAGCTTGCAGTAGTAATGCATTGTAACTGTAGCCGCAAAATGCAGTAAGGAAGACTGTGTGGTTGCTGTGTGGTTTCATCATCACGGCTGCTATTGGTTATACTCAACTCTCCAATCATGAGAAAATAAGACCGCATCTGCTGGAGGGAAGGGAAACCAAACAACGGTGAAGACAGACGCATATAAATATATATATGTCTTTGTAGAAGTCATGAAAACGGAACAGTTATTATCTCACAATCAGGATCAGGAAGTCATTTGTCACTGCAAGCCTGGTGTATGTTTGTACCGCTTAACGGTAGACACAGGGTGCCAGTGCGAGAAAAAAAAAAAGTGCACAACACACCACTTCCTCCTCTGTAGCCTAGCAACAAGTCTGGAAGGCGGAGGAGGTTTGTGATTTTCACACTCTTTTACAGACAGCTCCTCTTGTTCCTGAGACATGTGACCTAGGGTGACCCTCTCAGCTCAGTCTCTGAGAGAGCTTTGGAGGGGCCAGAATCTCTTTACTCATCTTCCATTCAGAGAACAGCCTTCAAAAGACCACATCCCCTGCAGTCACTTATGGAATGCAGGAAGTTGGGGTTTTATTTAGAACCTCGTTGTGGAAACTTCCTTATTTAACTAATATATATATCACTTTAGTTTCAGAACTTAAATGTACAGTACCAAAGTACTAAGCCGATTTTGCGCGAACTATTTCCCAGTACCATTTATAGGGTTGCATTTGCACCGAACACGTGTACTATGACGTGACGTGAGCCATGCCGACAACATTGTTAACGTTGTTGAACGTTGTACTCAAATGACAAAGAAGAACAACGTTAACAACAGGAGGATGGAGGACGCTGAGATCGGAGCTGTGTTTTTGTTGTGTCTCGCGGGTTTCACAATAATGGACATGGAATGTCGACATACACAAAGCGACTGAAAGAACAGAAAGGAGGATTAAAAATCTCCAACGATAACTAGCAGTGCTGAATTTATTTATATTGATATTATATAATGTATTTATTGCTGTTCATCATACTTACGAAATAAGTTGATACAATGTTAACGTTTTAGAATGCGTCTGGCCAATAAGTGTCTACTTACGTCATGGTTAGTATTAGACCCTGCTCCAGAGTAGGAGCTAATTCGGTTCTCGAAAATGGCAGTCTGGTATTAAAACCGCACCTAGATTCTGCGTTGCGAAAATGCCCAAAAGTGTGTAGTTCCACAATAAGTTCTGGTACTATGAAAAGGTTCCTGCTATGCCAAAGGCCCTATTTATAGTTTGGTTATTCTGTTATGTGTCTTTTGTCATTTAGCCATTGTTTTGTCTATATAGTTTTTATAATTTAGTTATGTATTTTTTGTAGTTTTAGTTATTTTAGTAAGTTAAACTAACTTACAACTAGCTGAAATAAAAGTTAACTTAAAATCATGCTTATTTCATTTCAAGTAACAATTAATTTTTTTATTTTTTGGTTTTAACCTAAATCTAAATTGTGCCATTAATAACTCACCCTCATGTCGTTCCAAACCTGTGAGACCTCCATTTATCTTCAGAACACAGTTTAAGATATTTTAGATTTAGTCCGAGAGCTCTCTGTCCCTCCATTGAAGCTGTGTGAACGGTCTACTGTCCATGTCCAGAAAGGTAAGAAAAACATCATCAAAGTAGTCCATGTGACATCAGAGGGGCAGTTAGAATTTTTTAAGGCATCGAAAATACATTTTGGTCCAAAAATAGCAAAAACTACGACTTTACTCAGCATTGTCTTCTCTTCCGTGTCTCAGTTTGTGATAAGCAGTTGGTAATCATTTTGAACCAGTTCACCAAATCAAACTGAATCGTTTTAAACTGTTTGCGTCTCCAATATGCATTAATCCACAAATGACTTAAGCTGTTAACTTTTTTAATGTGGCTGACACTTCCTCTGAGTTACAACAAACCAATATCCCGGAGTAATGCATGCACTCAAACAGTACACTGACTGAACTGCTGTGAAGAGAGAACTGAAGATGAACACCGAGCCGAGCCAGATCTGGCAAAAGTTGTATAATATTTCAGCCTGAAACAGTGTTCAACAAAATCGCACAGAATCCTGGGGTCTTGAGTCAGATCTCAAAAATGCAATGCTCAAAGGCCAAAAATGTCTGTCTGAATGTGTGTGGCTGTAGTGATGGTGCTTTAAAGGGGATGAAACACTGCTGTTATATATATATATATATATATATATATATATATATATATATATATATATATATATATATATATATATATATATATATATATATATATATATATATATATATATATATATATATATGAGAGAGAGAGAGAGAAAGAGAGAAAGAGAGGGAGAATTCTCAAACTTGTTTACTCACACACCTAACAAACAAACACATAATTTTTCTCAGGTATAATTCAAGTACAGGAAGTTACATGACAGAATTCCAAATCACAGAACAAGAAAAATCTGTCAAAATGTACACATTATCCAGTTTATTCCATGGAAAACAAAAGGAGATATTTACAACAGGGTGTCTCAGCTACATTACAAATGCCTATGACTGTGAAGCAAAATCATTAAATAATACACCTGTCATACGGACCAATATTGATCGTTTACAGAAGCGTGAACATTTTTCAAAAGTCTCCCTTTTTTTTTTTGTTCTACAAAAAGTCAGACTGATGTGGACTGAGTAAATGACAATTAAATTTTTTTGTGAACTACTGTATCCATTTATAATTTAATGTTAAGAGTTGGTTGAAACAGTCATGCTTTCCTAAAATATTTAAAAGTGCCTGAAAAGAAAACTCACAAGCTTTGATAAAAGTGCCTACATTACTATCTTTCTCCTTCATAGCACATTTCTCTCAAAAGCAGTGTCATGTGAGTGGGAGAGGAGCGGTCCCAACGCAGCACATCCTGACCCAGAACCTATTTCTTCTAATACGGGGCATGTTTTAATGGCTTTCTGGATCTCCAAAGATGAAAGCTGTGTGGGATTTTCTGCAGGGACTCAGAGCAAATCAAACTCCTGAATTTCCTTGAAGTCAGCATGAAATGAAATTTCACCAAATATATTTTCTAAATGCATGTTATAGATCTTTTTGTGAACAATTTATTTGTGCAATTTATTTGCTTAATTTTCGTTGAAAAAGTTGTAACCTACGACTTTTGGACTAATTAAACTGGCTTGCAGCAAAGCAGGAGTCCGAGAATTCACAGAATGAAGCAGAAGACATCTTTTTAACAAGACTGACTCCAAAACAAAAAAAAAGGTTTTGCTACGGACCAGCACATTTTATCTTTTACGCAACTTACTTTTAACTTGAAATTAACTTTGGTTAGCGCTGTTGATTTAGCCAACTAATGCAGCACTAATAGAGGCCTGAGACTTCTGATGACCTTTTCTGTAGTATTTTGCATTGTTTAGTAATTGAAAAATGTGCTTTGTTTATTAACATTAAGTCGATACAGTAAAATACGTTTTTAAAATTCATTGTAGTTAAAAACACCTAATAAAAAGAAGTCTTACATTCACAGAGGCTGCATTTATTTGATCAAAATACAGTAAAAACAATAATATTGTCGAATATTACTACAATTAAAAATAAGTGTTTTATTAAAATAAAATTTCAAAATGTACTTTATTCCTGTGATGGCAAAGCTGACACGATCATTCAGAAATCATTTTAATAACATTCATGCTAATTTGATGCTCAAGAAACATTTATTTTCATCAATGTTGAAAACATGTTAGCTGCTTAATATTTTTGTGGAAACTCTGATACGTTGTTTTTTTCAGGATTCTTTTATAATGGGTGACTTAATGGAATAAAAATGAAAGAAATGCGTCATCAATAATCAATGTTCATTCTCTGAGACAGACAAAGCAAAACAATTATCTGAAATGACATTACAAATCCACTCGTTGACTGAATAGATAACAGATGAATACAAAAGTTGCATTCCACTTAGCCCACATATTTCATAGATAAATAGTGACTAATGATTACACATTAACAAGAAAACAAATAAGAGGAATTATATATATATGAAAGAACTCATAATGAAGCAACTGAAATCAAAGTCTGCATGTTATCTCATACCAAAAGTCAGGAAAAAAGCCACTGGTGTCAACAGAAAAACTATTCATCAATACATAAAAACCATGATTCATAATTTCCTTGCCTCTATTATTTCGTTCACACTAATTCAGTCAATCATGGCTGATTGCGACCTGAATGCAGCTTCACCAAAGCCACCAGAATGTCATCGACAAAATGGTTCAAAAACTGCTCAGCTTCCATATGATATTAAATGAATGCCTGCTGTTTTAAATAATATCAGAATTCTGAAAGATGTCAGGCGCTTGTGCTTTAGAAAAACTCCTACACGTAAATGAGCAAGTGTGTTTTATATTCATTTTTATATATATATTTGAACTGATTAGCCCACGCAAATCCGGTGCACAAACACAACAGACTGTTCTCACCAACAGACACAGAAATGTACTTTTACAATGTAAAATAAAAACTAAATGTTGCAACCTGCTACTTGTTTAACCAAACCTTGATACCAATAGGCAGGACAAAGGGAATGTCTGGAAAATATGTTTGCAAGGAAATCATGACTATTAGTATTGCTCACACTTGCTCATTCTATTGCGAAGCGTTAAACTTCGGTGAGTAACTCATCCTGCTCAGTTTGTTATGGATTCAAATGGTTTTGCTTGTTAGGTAAAAATCTGTGTAGTGCAGGATGAGTAATCAATATTTTTGTCTCCAGGAGAAAAGGATTAGACATTCAAAATACCTTTATCAGCAAACAGAGCAGGGTAGATTGCTTAAAATTGTAGTCCATTACTGAATCCAAATTACATGACAAAAATTGTAGTTAGTAACGTAATCCATTACATTACACATTTTCGGTAATGTAATCAGACTAATTTAGGGCGGCAACAAATTATTATTTTGATAATTGATTAATCTAAAATTTATTACAATGATTAATCGACTAATCGTCGATTATTTCACCAGATAATCACTAGATTATTATTCTGCTTTTACAATTAGTTAAAATACTGAGTTCTAACTAATAAATAAAAAAGTTATTACCAGCTTTGAAGTGAATGCTGGTTCACTTCAAATATTTTTTGTTGTTGACTCAGTCAATAATGTCGACTTTCGATTTCAAAATAATCAAAAATAAAACATTCAAAAAAATGTAATTTATTTGTTTACCTGCATGTCATGCAAGCATTTTAAAAAAGAAAATTTAAAAGTTTAAGGAAGAATCAATAAATCATGAAGAATTTATTGCTTGTGTGTAAATTTATGTAATCATGTTATAAATAAAAACTAGTCCGATTACGAGTATTAAAAATGTAATATACTCTAATTATGAGTACTTGATTTTTAGGCTCTAATTATGTAATCCAGATCGCCTGAAATCAGTAACTACAAAGCTCTGTCAGCTAAAAGTATCAGTGTTTATGAGTAAAATAGCATATAAATGGCATTTAAGCTAACATACATGTCACAAAACCAGTTAAAGAACACTATTCTATAACAACTCGGACTGCAATCAGAAAACATTGTAAAGAGTGGAGAAATTCTTGGTTATGGTATGAGCACACAAGTCAGTGATAAGAAATGACAAGTCAATAATAAGAAGTGACAGCACAGTTATGCACCGATTCAGCTGACAAATTATCAAATTCCACTGTCGCACATGATTTTTCAGCTATCTCCCTTCTTCACACCGTTTCTATTTCATTCTCATTAACACATGCTAACTATACACGAAGGGTGCCCGTTTGATTAAAAGAGTTCATCTTTTGCTGTGATGCATCAGTCTCATTTTCCATAAAAAGGAGATAAACTCTATCACAACATTCTCATGATGTGAGACTGAGGGAAACAAAATCTAGCACCTTATAAGACATGACCCCTCCATACACCTTCACAAGTGTGCGACACCTCAGGATCACACCTCCTACTGGTTTTATCAGTATACTGACTGCACCTGCACAGAGACCTTTATACCAAACCCAAATACTTCTGCAAACTGCGGCTTTTTCTGAGGACTTTAAAGCGACAATCACAACCACATCCTCTTTCACTTCTTAATTTGTCTAATAATTCTGTATGTATGTACAATACATTCTTACTCAAATGTTAAAAGGTTAGTTCATCCAGAATTGAAATATCTAACATCATTTACTCATTCTCCTAATATCTCATACCTGTATGACTTCAGGGGAACACAACAGGAGCTGTCGGGTAGAATATTCTACTATAAAGTTTGGGGTTGGTGTTTGTTTTTCCAAGAAACTGAAAATTGTATTCAGCAAGGATGCATTGAATTTATTCAAGTCGACAAAAAAAAAAAAGTCATTTTGAACTTCCTTTTGATAAAAAAATTAATAAATTTGAGCACCAAATCAGCATATTAGAATGATTTCTAAAAGATTATACTGTATGACCCTGAAGACTGGAGTAATGATGCTGAAAATTCAGCTTTGCCATCAAAAGAATACACATTATATTAAAATAGAAAATAGTCATTTAAAAAAGAAATCTAATTGACTCTTAACTTTTGAACAGTAGCACTCAAACACAGTCAAGCCCTGCAATACATCGGAAGTCTTCTGAAGAAATATTATTGCTTAAAGAGTGAAATATCTACTGAAAATGACTCAGCCATCAAAATGTTAAACCATATTTGAATAAATCCAGATGCAACTGAAATGTCACAGGTGCAGTAGTGGGGATGGCACAATTTGAATTAACTTGAATTTCTTTCTGTTAACTATCATATGACTTACGACATATGAAATGGGGATTTTAAATTTAGCATACAAGTTGTATGGACTAGTTTTACAGTGCTTATTTGTCAATTTAAGGAGGATTATTTTTTTTGTACAGAAAAGAGCGGTATAATATTGTACCATTTCCTCGTTTCTCACAGAAAAAAATTGTCATATGGTTTCGGAATGACATGAGGATGAGTAAATGGCATTAAATGACAGGATTTTCATTATTTTTTTGGTGGGAACTAATTTTTTTAACATATTGCATGATGACGGGCGTTTAGACTGACAGACTGTTTAACTGCTCCTGCATCTCCGCTCGTGGCTTCAGTCTCCAAGCGTCATATCTGACACTTTGATTGGTGATCTCTACATTTAAATAGATAAAGAGCTCAATAATATCCTCCTCGTGGCAGCGCACACAGTCTGATCTGGGCTTTGGCTTCGGTCCAGAGACAGCATTTATTAAAAACCTTTACAACTGCACAACCTCAGCATGATGGCTGTCAAATGCAGCTTTTACTCGATATACTCGATATGTCCCACCCTCGCTTCCTGTTTCATTTGAAATTACGTCACCACATTGAATAACACTGCCTGTTTCAAGGCACTTCAGGAGACCTTGTAATATGTTTTCAACTGAAAAATCTGACTCACACACACCAGTTTCTAAACAGGAAACGGAAGAGGACGAATGATCTTTCAGATAAATGAGTCTTGACACGTCTGAACATACCACACGTATAACGCAAGAGCTGCTGAGACACTAACAGGTAAGTGCACATCTTTCAGGAAAGGAGAGGGGATAAACATTGAAGCAAACAGCCGAGGGAAATGTTTCTAAAACTGAACTGGATAGACCCAACCAATCATGCATTTGACTTATCGTAGACCATCATTTACCTTATATACTTGTCCGTAGGTCCCATTTCCCACAAGCTCCACCAGCTCGAATATGCCAGCAGGGTCCTGAGGGGAGAAAATAATAGAAGAAGAGATTAGCTTGCATTATCCTGTCATTGAACATCAAGGAGAACCAAACATATACTGTATACACTGAGGTCATCATAAAAGCTGACACTGCAGTTATTAGACCTAACAAAGCGTGTAAATTAAAGTTAAATCTGTTTGCACACTGAACATTAAACCCTATTAGGGTATCCAGTGAGCCAAAGCCAGAAAATTAATTTTGAAACAAACACTGAGGCTAAATAAGGTCCTATATCCTGCAAATTAAAACAACCGAACAAATCATGTTCGTTATTTTCATAATCAGTTCACGGTGTACTATTACACCGAAAACTCTGCCTTACTGGATGCAATCATGTCTGACGTTGAAATTATGAAAGATATTTTTAGCACAAGAATCAATAATATCTACCTGGCTGTGCAGTTTCTATTTAAAAGTGCCTGCAAACCACATTATGTGTTGGTGGGAATATAAGTCCAGCAAGCCTGAAATCAGATCACGCTTACTTGTCATTTTCATTGAATAAAACTAAAGCAGTTTCCAGAAATGTCAGAGTCCAATTCAGCTCCAACAAGCATGATGCTCGTGAAAATAAGCACGACCAATAAATAATGCAATACACCTGGAACAATAAGCAAGACATGTTGCCATGGTAATCCGACAATAGCTGCCAATTCATGTCGCCAGAGGGGTAATTTATGAAATATGGTTCAGTGAATTCACAAAAACAAACATAATGGCTTAAAACGAAACAAGGAATGAAGCTGGTGGAAAATTAAGGATGGATTCAGGTTTATTTAGGTGAATATAAATTTACTGAATGAGATGTTCAGAAAAAACAAGGTGTGCGTAACTAAAAATACAGTGGTGATACTATGAGTTTTGGATATTACCATAATTGGTATCTTGGAAAAGGTGTAATTTTTTTCTTTATAGACGGCCCTGTCTTGAAGTGCACCTACACTCTTCAAATCAGCATATTAGAATGATTCCTGAAGGATCATGTGACACTGAAGACGAGTTATAATACTGAAAATCCAGCTTTGTCATAACAGGAATGAATTTCATTTTAAAATAGAAAACAGTTATTCTAAATTATGATACTTCACAATATTACTGTTTTGACTATTTTTGATCAAATGATGCCCTATTAAGCATTTTCTTTCAAAACATTATAAACATTACCAACCCCAAACATTTGAACAGTAGTGTATGAAGTACTATTTGATTACTTTGGATATGCTCGAAAAAATCATTTTCACATTTGAAAACTGAACCGAATTGAATTTAGTATTTATATTGTTTTCCAGAAACAATATCTAATAGCGTGACACCCCCCTAAAGTACTTTTTGGAATTATTTCTTCACTTATATCTGCAGACTCAAGAATCAAAATAAACCAACTGACAAATACATTATAAATTGCAGCCAGAAGGAAGTATGCTGCCTTGGAACAGCCGGAAACAAACATGAGTTCACAGTAAATTAAAGTGAAATCACACAAGAGTCAGTTATAGTCAGCACAGATTCTTTAAACCAAGCGTGACTTAACACCCAGCCAGACAGTCAGCGTGGGAAGAAATAGGTCAGCACAGCACTCGGTGTTCGGACAGAGACCTTACTCTCAACGTCACCGCTGCCGGCTGTGAGTGGAAACCCCATCAATCTCTAGGCTGCTAAGAGACCCGACGGAACATGAGCTTCCCTAAATTACACACCTGCACCATCACCATACCAGCAGGAACATCATCTTCCTGTGAAGGTTTTTTTTTTTTTTTTAACACTCACGTATCTATCTTACATAACTCATGCATGTGCCTGAACCTGCATGACACTTTGTTCCTGAAATAAGAGTGTGAAAACCTACAGTTCTTTATAGAGAAACACACTAGAGAAAGGAACGGTGTACAGTATATAGCCATGCTTAACATCTATTTCAGGAATGCTTTGAGACGTTTGCCCTCTCCAACAGAATGTTTTGTCTGCAAAACACACTCCTACAGATGGACAGGCATGGGGAAAAACTGTCGACCTGACCAAAATGAGACCACCACATTCTGCGTACGAATGTAAAGATAAGAAGATCCTTAAAGTGCTGCATGTTTCTCCAGGCATTCAGCAGCTTTAAATGATACACCATTACTTCAACGGTTCAACGGTTACAGGAAATTAACACAATGAGTCAGACTATTTTTCAAGCAAGTTCACATTTCTCATGTAGAGACACCTCAGGCATCGGGCTAACATTGACGGAGTACACCAGCCGTCCACATCAGTGCAAATGAAGCACCCCCGGCATTTTTATTTTTATTTTTTTAAATCCTCAATAAGCTAAGCTATGAACCAAAGCAGACAACTTTGAGATGATTCACAATATTGATGATGATTCTCAAAAAGAAAAAAAAGAAAAAAAGAAAACAAACAACTAAAAATATGAGAAAGGGACAATAATATATCTGAATAAAACACAAATTATATTTTAAAAATACAATATATTTGAAGTTTTATAATATATATTCTTTATTAGTTTAATATAAAACAAAATATGTCATATTTTAATGTTTTTGAAAGAATGCAGCTTACCAAATTTGATCATATAGTCAATAAGTAAAAAATACAATTTTTCAAAAATATGCAAAAATACAGTAAAAACTCCTAAAATGTTATAAAAAAAATTATTACTTATCACAGGTAGGATGCAAATGATATTATACTGCTTCATGACTTCTACTGGAGCGTACATCATTTATTAACATTGGAGTTCATAGAAGGTCTCTCTCAAAAGGTTTAAGTGTTATTTTTAAAAAGGAATTCCCTATGGTTAAAAGGAATAGGAATTTACTAGGATTTGCACTCTATTTCTGGGTATAAACTCACATGTGTGAGATACAGTACATGAATTACAGTGTCTAAGAATTTAACCAACAAGATATTATGAGGAAATAGATTCTACACAAATGCAGACATGAGGGCTTGGCTCATGCACTGCGGGCGTGCAGTTTTGTTCTATATGCTTCATGTGAATTCTTCCATTACTGTCACAATAACGGTTATTCAACCAAGTTCAAATGCTATTAAATCAGTATTTAGGTTATTCAAATAGATTCTATAAGCACAAATATTTTAACTCGGTTAGCTACTTTTTAAACTGTTGCTCTGCCATAAAAGTTGTACTCTACTGAAGTGATGAATGTTAAACTTTTAATTAGAAGTTCTGTTTTTGTTTTTTGGGATTTGTATGAACGTAATGAAACTAAAAAATAACAGGCCAAAAAAAAAAAATCACTCATTATTAAATATAAACTAGAACAAAGCCCTGAACCGAAAATCTTTAGTATTAGTGCAGAGTCGATGTAAGCTGAACTAAACTAATCTGAGCTCTCCAATGGAGAAGTTGCATGTAAACAAACCTCTATAAGTGTAGAACCATGTGACCGAGCTGTTTGTATTAGAAAACGCTCTTAAAAGGATCTTCTGAAAGACCATTGGATGTTAGAGCATGTTTAGACATGCCATGTTGAATGACAGCATTGCAGCTCTGCACAGCCAAGAACAGAAGGCCCAATAAACAATAAAATACCTGAGAAGGGACCATTGACCGGGGCAATGCAGTAATCCAACACTAGTGATTACATTTCTTGTTAATCACCACACAATTAATCACCAGCTGTAAGAAAAGCCAGCCTTAAAGGAATAGTTCAGCCAAGTCATCATTTCCTCACTCTCATCTCTTTCCAAAACCGTATTCCTTTCTTTTATTACATTAAACTATATAATGAAAGATCAGGGCTCAAAAAAAGACCATAGTTGTCAATGAAGCTATGCACTATCAAGTCACAAACATCAGCGTTTTGAGAGGAAGAAAGTGAACTTCAAGGCAAGGCAGGGCAGGTTTATTTATATAGCACATTTCATACACAATGGTAATTCAAAGAGCTTTACATAAAAGAGAATCTGACAAAAAAAAAAAAAAAAAACAATGAAAAAAATTTTTTTTAAGTGAACTTTCAAGTCAATATTCAATGGAAATTTGATGATGCCAAATGCTTTTCAATGTCACATGACCAAGTGAGGCCAAGAGCAAATGAGATGGGAGTAGGGCTGCACAATATTGGGGAAAAAAATGACATTGTGATATTTTTTTTTCTGCGATATATATTGCGATATGAAATCTAATCAAATTTTTTCTTACAAACAAAAATGGGGTGAGCACACATACATCCTCATTTTAAATGATTTAAACATCAGAGTATTATTTAAATTAGAGTAAATTATTTGTTTGTAACTTTAGGATATGGTTTGAATTGTTAACATATTAACTAACATGAACTTACCACGAGCAATACTTATATTACTATATTTATTCATCTTTGTTTATCTTAGTTTAATAAAAACAGCTGTTCATTGTTTGGTAATGTTACTTCACAGTGCATTAACTATGTTAACAAATACTGTACAACTTTTGATTTCAACAATGAAGGCTATAGCCTAAATGCTCAAATTAACAATGCTGTAGAAGTGCAGTTTAGTAACAGTAAATGTTAAATAACGTAGTTAAATAGTTTAATAAATAGAACATTATTGTAAAGTGTTACAGATTTTTTTTATACACCAATTCAGACGTCTCGTGAGTTCAGTGTTGGACAGGTCAGTTGTTTAAACCATTCATTAAATTGATTCAGTTCAAAGGAATCACGAATCAGATGTGTACAGCATTCGTCAAGGGCCGGGGAGCAGCTGGCCCGTACGGTTAATGAATAACGGATCAACTACGACATCGCACATCCTGCGATGTGACTATCGTGGATTCGTACATCGCGATATCGATGCTTAAACGACACATCGTGCAGCCCTAGACAGGAGCACTCATTACACAAAATAATGGTTCCAAATGGTGTTTCGCAGCTATGCCAAAAAAGAACCATTTTTGGTTCCCCACAGAACCTTTCAGCAGCATCCACAATCTGCCAAACATCTTCTTTTGAAGAAAAAGTCATATGGGTTTAAAGCAATATGCGTGAGGAAATGATAACGGAAATTTGGTGAAATATTACTACAAGATACCGCAGATATTTCCAACCAGAAAAGTACAACCGAAAACAAAGACATATTATCTTTCTGCACCAACCAAAACCTCTATAACACAAAACCACTAGGTTTACTGGTTCATAAAACATGCTCAATCTGGGAAACACATGACAAACACATTCTCCCACATATAAACACATTATTGCTTCTTTACAGTGATTCATTACTCTTGACAGTGCACCAGTGATCATCCTAAATCCAGGAATCCCCCCGCCCACATTGGACATTTACTCAGTGATGAACGGTTATGATGAACGATCGCTCCTCTGTGATAACAGCACTGATAATCTTCCCACATGCAGGAGGGTAAAAATTAGCGTTTCATATGTGCTTCTATTGGGAAACACTGCACCGGAGCACAAGAGGTGGATACTGCTGGCCAGAATCATGAGACAAGGAAAAGACGAAAAACATTGGCTGACATCTACAGCTGGAACTCCCCCCGCCCCCTTGACATGACTCTGGGATGTAAAAGTTCTTTACCTATTCATTATTCACAGGGAAAAACTAGTGAGGCTGGAACTAGATGCTAGCTCTTCCATGCTGGCAAAACAGGTTGAAATGTACACACGTTTCTGTAAAATGAATACGCAAATGGCTACATGGAATGCTCCCATAATGCACTACTCAGACACACCAGTCACTGTGGTTCAGAAAAAGAAATCCAACATATTCAACAATCCAATGTAGTACTTAAAATGCTATCATAGTATCTATTTCGCTATGCTACCAGGCTATAATAGTATTTTAAAATATGCGGTTATAGTATTTATTAATATTTGTAATTAGTTAAATTTTATTTTTGTTGAATATGAAAGATGATATTCCGTACTGTCAGTGGGGACCAAAACAACACTGGACCCCATTTACTTCCACACCAAAAATCATTTTTCCAAGATTTTATTTTATGTTCCACAGAAGATTGTAGGTTTGGAATGACATAGGGATGAGTAATTCATGACCAAATCAAAGGTAAATAAATGTTCTTGTCAAAGGTTAACGTGATGTAAAGTTCAGTAAAACTATCAGCTGGGACTCATGCACTATTTATGTAGCACCAAGCACATTGTCAAGATCTGTGTCAGTGAAACATAAAGCAATACACTTCCCCTGTGAGGCAAGACCATGCGCACTGTACTGGGTGACCTAATTTTTCAGCACAAAAGATCCAGAGAGAGTAGCGAGCTTGTGAGCAGACCTGAGGAAAATAGCTTTGCCCATGGGTAGAGACAAGAGGGAAAAAAGCATTAAAGATACCTCAACACAGAGAGACAACGGAAAGCTTGAGAGGGCCACTGCACTGTTTCTGAGTCTAGAAAGTGTCTCAAATGCCAAACGCCTACACAGCGATGTAAACACAGACATGGTCGCTCAAGACTGCAGTCAGGCATGGTGAGTGGTTTTCACAGTGCAACCGAACCAAACCAGAACGACATATAAAACTCTGACTAATTCAGAGGAAACTTTCCATTCATAATACGCAAGTCTGAAATAGTTTTCAGTAAATTCTGAGCCATATGATGCAATGACTAAGAGGATGCAATGGCTAAAAGGATGCTAAACAGTGACAGGCTAGCTGCAATTTAAACTGCTTTCCATTGAAATCTAGAGTAAAACCCCTCTCAGCTTCCCACAATCAACCGATTACCTCACAAATCATGTCCAGACATGACTCAAGCAGCGCAGGTAAGATCATGTTGCATAACTAACATGCCTACAATAAGAGTCTGTCATCTCACTCAACAGATCTAACATAAGCCCACAGCAGGAGCACATCGTCTGTGTGGAACAGCACTACTGCAGCCTGAGCACCCAGCATTGAGACTCCGCACATATCATATAGAGCGCCAAGAAACTAGAGCGACCGAAACTAGAGTAGCGTGGATCAGGCCAGCATTTCCCGCAGAAGTTTGTTTTCACGTTTTGATGTTTGACGTTGTGATGAAACCGAAATTGTGACAAATCTTTCCTTATGCGCGTTGACGCACAACCGAGTGTAATGGATTATGAAAGAAAGAAAAACATACGGCGGAGCCTTGGTTCTATGAATCTGCTGCCTGATTGGATTTTGAGGAACGTAAAACACAAACGCAACATACAGGATGTCATTTTGGGCATTCACAATATAAACTGTAGAAATATTAATCGATTATAATGAGAGCTATTTAGTTTTGTATGTGTAAAACAGTGACCATAGTACACTTTTCAAAAGCATTCATTCGTACACGAGTTCCAAAGTTCAAATTTGGTTTTGCCCAAAAAAAAATATTTATACATCACATGAGCAAAAATGTTTATCAGTTGGAATCTGGGCAACCTGGTCTTCTACACAAGGTTAAAAAAAAGTTCCCAATGCAGGCGTCACACATTTTTAAGTTGGTCACATGAATTTGCTATGCTAACCAAAAGAAAACTGCTCGAATGTGATTGTCTTGAGTTGAGACTTTATACATCTCTGCGCTATTGCCAATAGACAATGAACTGAGATGTGACCAAGTCTTGCCTGATTCAGACAAATATGAAACTGCATTTTATCCTGCCTCCTGGCACTCTTACGTTAACTCCTGGTTTGAGTCCAGCAGGTTTAAGGGCCAGTGATTTTTCCTGTTGGTGGGCAAGGGGAACTAAATATCCATCAAGCAGAGGATCAAGCGCAGCACACACCGCTCTTACCACCCAGCCAGAGAATGTATGTCACAGAGAAATCATCTCAAACAGACCAAACAAAAGACAGACAGACAGACAAACAAACAGAAGCTACAAACTCAACACAATTCGTGCACAATACATGTTTGGCACTGAAATATTTTGATGTAGTATATCATTATCATATAATGGTGGGGACAAGAAGTGGAGCTGTCTGCAATGCACACATTGCTATTTTTTATAGGCCTCATACAGCATAGAGCAGTTCTTTCTCACAAACACCAGACACAGCTTGTATGTATCAGTGTAAAACATCCAGCTATAATTTCATTTAGACAAACAACTGCTCACAAATCTGATAAACAAAATTACCAGACTCACTTGGGCCGGCTCAGTCAAATTAAAGATAAAAAATAAAGGACTAATGTTTATTGAATAGGATGTTTCAATTATTGTTCACACATTCACACTGCATAAACAAGAACTCCAGACTGTGTAGTAATAATATTTTTTCAAATTTTATCAGATGCACGTGGACTAACATATAGTGCATCTTCGTGTTAAAAAATATTTTATAATATTATATATATATATATATATATATATATATATATATATATATATATATATATATATATATATATATATACACACACACACACACACACACACACACACACATTTATTCATTTAGCAGACGCTTTTAACCAATGCGACTTACAAAGAAGGACAGTGGAAGCAACCAAAAACAACAAAAAGAGCAATGATATATACACATACATAGCTATATACATTTCTAATAATAAAACATCTCTACTTATGTCTAACATAATCATAGATATAATAATGCAATATTTCCAAAAATACTACAACCCTTCGTGCATCTCTAAGCTGTTTCTCGGTCAGGTGCTTGAACATAAGCTCCCATATTTCCCCTCCATTATTAATGGCGAGATGCTGAACCCTGTATTTCACCCATTGTAAGTCAAACATCTCATTTTATCTCTCCACTCACCCGCAGAGCAGACAGGTCGATCTCATCCAGACTCCTCGCAGGAGAGTCACTCGCCATGATTATCTGTTGTATTCAACAATATAATGCCCGAAATAACATGAATACAGACGCCGAGCTGATCCGTGGAATACAGCAAACAGGCTGGATTGACTTCAGTCGGAGCAGATGAAGCTCCCGGATGGTGCGGAGTCGCCGTTCTTCGCGATTCCGGGTGTATAAAACCGAATTAGCTATTTGGTTGCATGTAAAGGAGACATCTCGTGCTTGTACCGATGATCAGTTGCCGCACGAGTCCAAAAAAAAAACCAGCGCACCAGTGGACGTGAATCAAGGCTCGGGCGAAGGCGTGTCAATCACAAGCGCTAGGGCGTGGCCTGACTGAAAGGCGGGGCCAAACTCACTATTTTACACAGATACGACTTGTAATAAGAGCACATAGAATTGCTTTAAATTACACACACGCACACACACACACACACACAGTCATATATATATATATATATATATATATATATAGCATTTTCAAGTAATCAGGACTACAATTACTGTTCAAGGACATTATACAGTCTATGGTTAACATGCTCCAATTGGACAACATTTGTAGGTTGTTCTTTTATAGCTACTTACAGAAAACAAAAGACAAAAAAAAAAAAATAATAATATATATATATATATATATATATATATATATATATATATATATATATATATACCAGTATGTTGTAGAACAAAACGTGAACATTTCTCCAAATAGCTAAGTTTCACCACAAAGCTTACTAATAAATCATAAACTGCTCATTACAAAAATCACATTAACCCTGCTGTAACACACATTTAAAAATAAGATGGTTGGCTGATCTTAGCTGGTTTAAGCTGGAAGTAGCTGGTTTTACCTGGTGTCCCAGTCTGGTTGAGCTGGTCTTAGCTGGTTTTAGCTGGTTAGTCAGCTGGTCTGCCAGTCTGACCAGCTAAAGAATTGGTCAAACCTTTAAGACTTGCACTGCAAAACAGTTGTGGCTGGACAACCAGCTAAAACCAGTCAACAAGCTGGTTTTAGTTAGGTTTTTATGTTTTTATTAGCAGGACAAGCACCATTCCAGTGGCTAACACAGTCCCCATGTTAAGACAACCCTAGCAACCACTTACTATCACACTAGCAACCAATATAAGAATCTTAAAATCTCCCAGAACACCTTAGAAACCACATACCTACTCCCTTGAATTAGGAGAGCGACGGAAACCCACTACTTAAATTTGTTGCAGATAATATAGCTGTTGTTGTTGTGATTATGTTCATGCACTGAGCAGCTTTTAATGTGTAAGAGCAGTCAGAAACAGGAAGCCACATTTCAGACAGTGAGTGAGACAAGCCACAAAAAACATGTTTCCTTTCACCTTCCGTTTATGTAAGCAGCACAATTTATAAAACACATCAGCTTCCCCCACACCACCTTCCTCTCGCATTCGCCTGGGCACAAAACATCCTCTCTGTCATAACGGCAGTCCCATTCAGTGCTATGAGCTCGGCATCATTTCACATTGGTTTCCTTGATAGCACACGTACATCACGGAGATGTCTATTTGATGTCTGAAAAAATATATCTGCAAGAGGGTTTTTTTTTTTTTTGCAGTGTTTGTTCATCTGCAATATAGTTTCTTGTCGGATGTCAAACTGATGTTTAAAAGATATCTGTAAGATGTTTATGATTCACAATGTATCTAAAACTGACATTTAAAGACGTCTATCAGATGTTTACACAGCAGATGCTTTCCAGACTAAGCGATCTTTAACAGACATCTTGCAGATGTACTTGTGCTGTCTATTTTTCTATCTATTAATATATCCTATATAATATAACATATAGGTCACATATAATATAATATAGGCCTAGGTCCTATTCTTTGTGTCTGTCTGCCCGTCCATCTATTCCATTGTATAGATGTAGCCTATATCAATTCATCCATATGTTTGTCTTTCTATAAATATGTCTATCTATCTGTCTGTCTACAGTATCTTTCTATACATTGATCTATCTGTCTATCAGTTTATCTATCTTTATCTACAAATGAATGAAAGTGCTTTAATTAATAGTGCTCCATCTAGTGGTGAATGTGTGGAATTATTCATTCAGATTAATTGAATGGGGATATTAATTACACTGAAGGCATTTTGTGCTTGATGGGGGAACTCAAAATCTAAGTTATTATGCCAGAACTGACAGGTTTTTTTTAGAGATTATTTATAAATGGACACAAATGTGCCTTAAAGGAGTCTTGCAATTATACTCTGTGCCTTTTTAAAGCTTTTCCCACAACATCTTGTTTGTAAAAATCCATGTATCCCCAGAGTGGATCCCTGTCAAGCATTCAGCCAGTGTGAAGTCTCCCTTGCGCAACAGCTTTCATCTTATCAGCACAGACTCTGCTATGTGTGCTACATTTCTCTCATTCCTCTTTGCCACAAGACGGCTTTGTTCCTCAGTGACTTTTGCCTGTAAAAACAGGCCATTTTTGCGTACTTGAAAACCTGATTGGGTTCTTGTGTATTAAAGCGCTATCTGTTGCAACAGCACTTTCAGTATTTGCACTGCCTGTGAGAAAATGTTTTGTGCTGACAGTGCAGTCAGCCCCATTGCATTGGTTTGTGCAATAGCCTGCGTTTATGGATAAGGTTCTTTGTATTTGTGTGGCTTAGCCTGATCACATTACATGCCTTCAAACCAGATTTGCTTCCATTCATCATTGTCGCTGTTGTTTAGATTTTCTCTGAAGATTTGAGGAAAAGGGCGATTATCTTTCTTCCCCTGTGTAATGGACAGTGGATTAGCTAATAGCATTAGCAGAACAATATGATTCACACTAGTGCACATATCATTAAACACATTGCTGGAATGACTGCGTCAGGCACGCGTATGTTCAGAGATATTTATTAGGAGTGAAACCCGTGGTTATGCAACCTGTGGATATTTTCATTTGTGGATTCCCGGTTAATCAGGCCTTTTACAATAAATGTGAAGTTCTTGACACAGCGTCATGTGGATGCGAATAACAAAATAAAAAAATACGTTTTCAAATCAATATATTTAAACACCTTGCCACATTTTAAACTTGTTAAAAAACAATCTGACTTTTTTATTGTAACAAAAAAAGGCTTACAGGCACATCTGAGGATTTTAGAAACAATTTTCAGACGTGCATGAGCTTGAGCAGAAGACGACATGCTTTTGTAGTAATCCTGGCCTTGATCTCTCTTTCTCAATTCTTTTCAGTCAGACAGAAATGTCACTGTGTATGGACTTGTTTTCCACAAAAACAGAGACCTAAAGGCAAACTTGAGGCCAGTTATTATACCCTCCTAATAACATAACATTTATACACTGACACTGCAGCTAATTTGACAGTGAAATGTAATATTTGTACGTGAGATTAAAGATTCCAAACTCACTCATCAGGTTTTATAGCTTCCTAATTGCACTGGTGAGTTTCTCCCATGTGACGCCGAATGAGGTGATACATGTACTATGTGAGAGGTAAGTCAAAGGTCAGGAGATTGTATCGGGGACTGTTGCTCAGCTGTAGCTCACAGACAACAGTCTGCAGGGAATGTGACAGCTGTACATATCCCAAAGAAACACATGAACACACCACACACTCCCACACAGACTACTGAGACAGTAAGACAGTGTTCACACATTCAGTCATTATCAGACACCCCCGAGACACACAGAAACACACACACACACACACACACAGTCAGCAGCAGAACAGACATGATGTTCCAATGAACCGTCTGAGCAGTGTATCCCAACACTCTTGATAATAGACAGACAGACAGAGCACATGGATAGATAAATAGACAGATACTACAGAATAAATATATAGACAGACATATAAATGATAGACAAATTGATAGAAAACCACAGTTAAACAAGTGGACAGACTGACAGATATACTGTAGAAAGATATATACAAAGCCAGAGGATAGATAGATAGACAGAAATACATAATATTGAACTAATGGATAACCAAGTCATGTATAGATAGATAGACAAATGGATAGACAGAAAGGTATTGTAAACAGATAAACAGACAGACAGATGGATCCACCAACAGATGACACAGTAGTGTGAAAATCATGGTTTAATCATCTGTATAGCATCAATTCACATGTTTCATAAACGTCCCAACGATACATATTTTGTGCAAAAATGCAATTCATAGTGGGGAAAAAAGGGAGTGAAAAGACACGAGGAAAAGAAAACGTAAAGAGAACAGGAATCAGTTTCTGAACTAATATAAATGTGCAGATACACAGTCAACAGTGCAGACATGTGAGTGATTGACTAACAACTGTTAGAAGATACTTGCTTCATATTCAGAATGCAGAACACACATGCTGCAATCTCTACAGTGACATGGATATCCTGACAGGTTATTTAAACCGTAGCAGATGTAGTTGATTCAGTACTTCTAAATGGATTGTGATGATCAGTGGTTTCATTACTTCCAGAACGGTTTGTAAACTACATTAGAGCTCCAGGCATAGCATGTTGTACAGTATACAGTTCATTCTTATCCAAAATGTACAGTATACTGTACAACATTCTGAATACTAGCATGTTATTCCTATAAAATCAACTTGGTTTCATAATAGAAAAGTGCTTTGGTGGATTTTAGTTCATATCTAGCATTAAGAAGACAGTAAACAAATAAGGCCACCAAAACATGGCAATTTGTACCATAGGAAAGCAACAATTAATGGACCATGTCCACTATCACAGACCAATAAAGTATCTCGAGATATATAGTACACAAGGAATGTATTCACTTCATATAGAGAAAAGAGACTAAAGTCACGCAGACATAGTTGGCACTTAAATGCAGAGAATAATACATATTCAGAGCATGTTACAGAGCACAAAACAGTGTAATAATCATGAACAAGAAAATAATATACAATATCCAATCAAGTGTCAGAGGACACTAAAGACTTCACAAAAGCATCCATATCACCATTTTATAGGATTTATGAGAAAAGTTCATAAAAACTAGTATTAGTTGCATAGTGTTAGACTATATAAACAATCAAGCTTCAAACAGACAAAGCAAACCAGTCTGGTCTCCTTAACTCCAAGTGGGTAAACATCCCATGGCTGAAGCTCCTCCAGATCTCATTTTCTGGATCAGAAGTGTCTACTTTATTTGCGTGATGTGGGCAGGTTCTTTCACGTCCAAACGTCCATGGGCACCATGGCTTCTTTTGATCCCATGGGTGGCAGAAGGTTCTGCTCGCTGAGGAACTGGAGAGGGAACTGCACAAGGAAGCCTCGAATCTTCTTCAGCTCCTCTTGAGCACGTGCAGGGTCCTCTTTCTCCAAACCAGGCTTAGAGAGAAAGCCATCCAACTCCAAAATTGACCGAACATCACTGGATGGCAAGCAGCGGAACACCTGGAGGAGATGGAGAAGTTTCAGTTAGGCTTCAGCTTATGCATTTAATTATGAACCGTAGACAGACAGAGAGAAGTTGTGTGTGAAAAGGTTAAGCCGACCTTCTGGTAGATGGTTGCATTGCGGGCAGCGGTGGTCATCCACACCTCCTTGTAAAACTGGTCACTGATAGGGTCCGTCACATCAATGCTGTCATCAGTGTTGGCGCCAAGAATCATCCTATTGATTTCAAAGGAAACAGAAGACGTCTTTGAACCTTATTTGTATGTTTCTAAAAATGCTAAATGCAAGAAACAGACTTGAATGAGTCCTGAACCTGAAACACTCCAGCCGCAGACTCAATCCAAAACGCCCCGCCTGATACTCCTGACCGTCCATCACTGACGTCACAGTGTGGATATCCTCATAAATGACAGCCACCTCACTGTCTCTCTTACCCAGCATGCTCCGGTCATTAATATTGGCAGAACCTGTTAGATGCATAATACATTTTTGATTATTATGAAGAAAGTACTGAAAATGCATTAAAGATTTATATTAGAGACATTTGGACTACAATACTACATCTTAACGGCAGGAGGAGGCATTTAATCTCTTTCATTCTGTGATATAAACAGTTTACTTCACATCACCACAAATTATGACAGCAGTTTGCCACAATTTCTATTAGCAAGTGTACAGAGGATACCACGGTCATTATGCATTTTGCCTTTCTGCGAATATCTATTTTTACTCACCAATGATGACAGTGTTGTCGTCTGCAATAAGCATCTTGCTGTGCACATATATAAGTTCAGTCACCAGCCTTCCCTCCAGCTCAGCGTGGGTCCTCAGACCCCCAAGTGAGATGTAATTCATCCACTGATCACCCACTGCAGAGACAGATACAGAGACAGCAAATGGATTTGGTTTTTTTCTACATTCATTTTCCGTTTTCATTTGACGTTTACAAGGAATAGTTCAGCCAAAAATAAACATTGTGTCATTTACCCTAAATAACTTATTCACCGTGGAACACACAAAAATATTTTGTGTGTGTGCATGTGCATTTAACTTGCACTAAAATAATACAACTAAAAATGAAAATGAAAAACTACCATTTATAAAAAAAAAAGGAAAGTAACTAAATTTCTAAAATGAGAAAACTATTCAGCAATCATCAATTGTATTTTTTTCTATATGCTTATAATTGAGACATTTTTATTTATTTTGGTTAAAACAATCCCATAAAATTATATTTAACTTTTGTACATTTTTCAAACTATTTCACAACTGACATTGTTACTGAACAGAATCAACACTGTACTGAACTAAGCTGAACGATGAAAACTATTCTTCTTCTGTAGAGCTGCTTTACAGCTAAAACTAAAAATGTTCTATTGGACTATTATCCACCATAGATGTTGCTCGATAAAAACACCTAGACATTTCATACTCCACCAGGTCTTTCACAACTAAAGGACTGTAACTTAGTCTTTTGCTATGAATCAAGAACCACAAGAGGGCACTGTTGTGTTTTATTGCACTTAAGGCTTCTGTAAGATCTAGTGTTATTAAAGCTACATTAAGAAATGTAAGACACTTCATGGGTTACTACAGTTTTCGCTTATATGCTCAAACACGTTTGCTTTAGTTGTAGCTTATATAAGACACAATGATCTATTATTGTCCATTACGGTGTAGTTCTTGGAACGGGATACCTAAAGGCTTTATAGGTGAAAGGTTAGCACTTCAGGAAATACTTGTTTTCTTGCTCTTGTCTGTTTGAGCCTCTCCTTTGACACCGAAACCCATCAAATAAAAACAACAGAGCCATTCATTTTTCAAAAACGGTGGATACAGAAAACCATATAGGTCTCGAAGTGCCTGTACAGGATGGGTCAACCACAGAACCTTCACAGAAACCTCAAGGAAGAACATCTGGTTAATGTATGAGCCAGATCTTCTGAAGAATGACGGATAAACCCTTCACAGATTAAACATTTATGGGTATTTATTTACATCTCTCTCTACTCACTTTCTTTCTTCAGCTGAGAGATAATGGAGCAGTCTCCCCTAATCATGGTCCTGCACAAACATGAGAATATATTTAAAAAAAGGGCACAATTAAATTTTTTTTTTAATAAATTCATTTAATTAAACACTTCCTTTTTATGTGATACATAACTATTTACTGCCAGCTAGAATATTATTTTCAATTTTATAGATAAACGTAAGGAATGTGCTGTCTTCGATACAAGAAAAGCTCTTACCACAAAAAATAAATAAATAAATTTCTTGTCACTTTATATCAATTTATTCAACCTATACAGAATGAAGTATTGTAGTACAGGTGCATCTCAAATTAGAATGTCGTGGAAAAGTTCATTTATTTCAGTAATTCAATTCAAATTGTGAAACACATGTATTAAATAAATTCAGTGCACACAGACTGAAGTAGTTTAAGTCTTTGGTTCTTTTAATGGTGATGATTTTGGCTCACATTTAGCAAAAACCCAACAACCCAACCTTAAATTAGAATATGGTGATACACCAATCAGCTAATCAACTCAAAACACCTGCAAAGGTTTCCTGAGCCTTCAAAATGGTCCCTCAGTTTGGTTCACTAGGCTACACAATCATGGGGAAGACTACTGATCTGACAGTTGTCCAGAAGACAATCATTGACACCCTTCACAAGGAGGACAAGCCACAAACATTCACTGCCAACGTAGCTGGCTGTTCACAGAGTGCTGTATCCAAGCATCTTAACAGAAAGTTGAGTGGAAGGAAAAAGTGTGTAAGAAAAAGATGCACAACCAACCGAGAGAACCGCAGCCTTATGAGGATTGTCAAGCAAAATCGATTCAAGAATTCTTAACAAGGAATGGACCAAGTATTGAGTACATGTACAGTAAATGAACATACTTTCCAGATGGCCAACAGTTCAATAAAAAAATAAAATAAATTGTATTGGTCTTATAAAAAATTTTTAATTTGTTGAGAGTGAATTGGTGGGTTTTTGTTAAATGTGAGCCAAAATCATCACAATAAAAGTACCAAAGACTTAAACCACATTAATACATGAGTGTCACAATTTGAGCTGAATTACTGAAATGAACTTTTCCACAACATTCTAATTTATTGAAATGCACCTGTATAGATTCACTAAGGAAATGTTCTTTCTACACGATACTCCGATCTTAATATTTAGCGTTACCTGTAATTGAAATGCATGACTGCCTGTATGGCACTGCCTCCTCCAGTGTTGATGTCCCCCTCGAACCCAGGAAGCAGTGGTGTCACCACATACACACGGTACTTTTTACCATCCCTGTGAACCAGAAAGAAAGGACGTGAGATCACTTGCTATGTTTAGAGTAAAAGATATAAATATGAAAGACAGTTTAAGTATGGCGTTACACAGTCTATCTATTCATGGCTGGCTATGGATCCACCAATAAAGAACACCTTTTTGTATTTAGACAAACAATTTTCCACATGCCTTAATGATTTACAAGTGTTTCATTTAAGAAGATTTTGATGCTTATTAAACACAGCTCACCGATATGCTTTTATGATCCTCTTGGCAATGGCATCTCCGATTTTATTGTGAACGACTCTGTTGTCCGCACAGCTTATGAAAAACTGGTTCTGAAAGAGGAAACACACATTTACTCACTGAAAGGCTAATATAAGACATCCATTATATGCTAAAGCCACAATCTCTGTGGTTAGCAACAAATACATCAACAGTGAGGCTATAAAATGAACACATTTAGAGAACTGAGTATATGTATTTTGTGCCACAAACCTCTATGTAAATATAGTGTTTGCTGTTTTCAATTACGTTGACGTAAGCCGTATGAATCGACTCCTCGTGGTATTTTATTCCTGCTGACCAGTCCGAGGCAGATCGCAACAGCTAATCAAAGAGAGAATTAGCATTATGAACACTGTATGTGGTATTTGTCTGTAGAAGATTTGAATGGAATATTGATTTTTACATAAATATTGTACCTGGACATTAGTCTGGGTGCAGCCAGGGACCAGATACTTGATCTCATTCGCAGTAGTGTGAGATTTAGGAAGGAGGTATGGGTACGACAAGGACCTGTATTTGGGCTTCATGATCTGAAACAAGGTGGCAATCCAAATACAAACATAAATTGAAAGCCATGTTTATGATTTTAGTCATCAGCACAGATGCTGACAAGAAATACTTTTAAGAAATTGAAATGTCTTGTGGCGTGAAATGTTATGCATTAGCCAAAACAATTCAAACTAATTCCATTTTAATTATGCATGCAGGTTTTACCAAATATATAAAAAAGGACTGTGGAATATTTGTACATTTAAAAGTAAATTTCTTACACCTCAAAACTAATGGAAATACATAGGCAAAAATGGTGAAAAAATGCTGACCAGTTGAAAACATTATAGATCAGTAATATTATGTCAACTATCCACAATAAAGAAAATTAAAATATTGAGAGATAGAATGAAGGCATTTTGCGCTAAATGATGCCAATGCTAGATTTCTCACCTTTGTGAAATTCCAGCGCTGAATGAAGTGCCGTGCAACATCTCTGGCTGCTTTCCCATGAACCACCGATGCGATGTCATGCCAAGGCATTCTGGGAGTTGTGTGCCTGTCGATGAAATCTGCATAAAGAGTATAATACAGAAAATAATTCATTTAAATTTAACTAATTTGAATTGAAAAAAACACTTTTTAAACAACTTTACATTTACGGTTTAATTTAAAAGCATGTTAAAATGCAAACATTTTACATTTTGAATATTGTTGCTAACATGTATAATATGAATATCGTATGGATAACACATTTATGTATTGCATTGTATTTATATAAACAAAAAATATTTTAAAACCAATAAACACTTATTTATAAAAAAATCCAATAATTCACCATCAAAAGGTTTATCCAACTGGATCCAGTCCTTATGAACAAAGTTGCAGTAATCTTTGCCATGCCAGAACCGCGTGTTCCCCATCAGACCAATCACATCTGCTTGCAGTTCCTGTGCTGTTTCAGTCTCTAATAAGAGTGACACAGAGAGAGAGAAAAAAAAAGGATTTATTCAGCAAATAAATCACAAAAATCATTTATATATATTATATAATATATATTAAACATACATCAACCCAAACTCAACCCAAGCTTTTTCAACTTCCAACAACTTCTGGAAACAATCCATGCTTTCACACTGTTGAGCTATCAACATCAGTCCAAACTAACATGCTTGGAATGTGCAAGCTTTGGATATTCTGCCTCTTAGACAGATCGTATTTTTGCAGACTCCTCCAGATGAGTGTTGAAACACAGCAAACCACACAGTGCTTGGACTCTGAGCACTTCAAATAGTTGCCCTTCGACTCATAAAATAGCGCTTTACAACAAAACCATTCAGGATCAGAATTACGGGCAACCTCTGACAGAGTCCAAAGCTGAAACGTCTCACCCAAGCCTGCTTCTTACTCACCACTTGGGCACAAGCAGGAGGGCATGGAAACCCTCAGCTCAATCCATTTAAGAGGAATCAAATTTTGGTGACTGCAAATACTGTTAGAATAACCTAAAGAAAATGGGCATCTTTATAACCAAGTCAACCCTCTTAAAAAGCGTGTTATGGAAAACGTGAGTGAAAAAGAGTTTTTGAACATGAATATAGATTCTAGACTAAAACACCCATGAGCATATTTTCTAACAACACATTTTGATATCACATGCAGTCCTCATCTTAAACTCAGAACTGTTTCACAAGCCTCAATTAAAATGTTAATGATTCATGTTTTTCTGCACTTATGGTAAACACTGTAAATCATTGCATAAGCTGGTCAGTCATATGAAAGAGCTGTCAGTGAGCATTAGAAAAATCAGCCGTGCAGTGTGATAACAGCTGAATGTGGGAGTTTAGATCAGTAACGTGTCACTAGTCTGCATTCGCCAGCGCTCCAGAAACGGAGGCGTACTCGTACTCACTTTCTTCAGAGCTCTCGGTGCTGCTCACGCTGTCTGCAGGCGCCAGCCCGTGTTTTTGCAGGTGCCTGCGGATGCTGAATCGGGTCCTCCTGGTCTTCCCCCGTCCTTTTAGTTTCGGCTGGTCCGCTGTGTCAACAGGCACATTTTTGCCATTAGTTTGCACAATGCTGGGCGCGTTTGACTGCGAGGCCATAGCAGCAGAGCCTTCAGAAGCTTTCTGTGACACATAGTAGGACATCAAGTAAGTACTTCCTTTATTCAATTGTGAACTCATAAATCACAAGTAATTTAAGATTGAATGTCTAAAATGAACAGGGCATTCAGAATGGAACGTTATTGTTAATTAAAACTAATTAAAGCAACTACACATATACATACATATACACATACATACATACATACATACATATATATATATATATATATATATATATACACACACACACACACACACACACACACACACACACACACACACACATATACATATATATATATATATATATATATATATATATATATATATATACACACACACATACATATATATATATATATATATATAAAATATTAAAATTAAAGTCAATTTAAAATATTAATAGGTATATAATAGCATATAAATATATAAATAACATTGCCAGTATGTCATAAAATCAAAATACGCGATGTCCCAAACCTCTGCAGACATAGGAAGAGTTCTGGTAACACTTCCAATGTCGGTCAGCCGATGCTCCTTATCATCCCAGCGCCCGTACGCCAGATCAATGCCTCCCACGAAAGCCACCGATTGGTCAATGACTACAATCTTCTCATGATGCGCCCACAGGTACACGGAAGAGGAGACATGATCAGGATGCCTCATTACCTGAGAAAAGAAGTTTGTTAGAAGTCTTCACTTCAAAAAAGAAACATTTTGCAAAAAAAAACCAAAAACCAAAAAAAACTGTCATAGCTAGGAAATAAAGTCAGAAAGTCCTTATGCAATTCCGTCAGATTTAGTTTTTTTTTTTTTTTTAGAGTTTGCAACAGGTGTATCCTTATGAGTCAGTCTAATGAATTAATTACACCATTTTGATTTCACTCGCTTTGAATCTTTTTGAATAGAAGTACAATGTAAAAACATAAATACACAATAGGTTCACAGTATCGAATGATTAATCTAAATGCAAGTACATGGTAGTTAAAGGGATAGTTCACCCAAAAATCTAAATTATGGCATTAATAACTCACCCTCATGTCGTTCCAAACCTGTGACACCTCCATTAATCTTCGTAACACAGTTTAAGATTTTTTAGATTTAGTCCGAGAGCTCTCAGTCCCTCCATTGAAGCCGTGTGTACGGTATACTGTCCCTGTCCAGAAAGGTAATAAAACAATCATCAACGTAGTCCATGTGACATCAGAGGGGCAGTTAGAATTTTTTGAAGCATCGAAAATATATTTGGGTCCAAAAATAGCAAAAACTGTGACTTTATTCAGCATTGTCTTCTCTTCCGTGTCTGTTGTGAGAGAGTTCAAAATAAAGCAATTTGTGATGTCCGGTTCGCGAACGAATCATTCGATGTAACCGGATCTTTTTTAACCAGTTCACCAAATCAAACCGAATAGTTTTAAACGGTTCTCGTCTCTAATACGCATTAATCCACAAATGACTTAAGCTGATAACTTTTTTAATGTGGCTGACACTTCCTCTGAGTTACAACAAACCAATATCGCGGAGTAATTCATTTACTCAAACGGTACACTGACTGAACTGCTGTGAAGAGAGAACTGATGATGAACACCGAGCCGAGCCAGATAATGAATAAAAGACTGACTCGTTCACGACACGGAAGAGAAGACAATGCTGAATAAAGTCGTTTTTGCTATTTTTGGACCAAAATTAATTTTCGATGCTTCAAAAAATTCTGACTGACCCTCTGATGTCACATGGACTACTTTGATGATGTTTTCCTTACCTTTGTGGACATGGACAGTATACCGTACACACAGCTTCAATGGAGGGACTGAGAGCTCTTGGACTAAATCTAAAATATCTTAAACTGTGTTCCGAAGATGAACAGAGGTCTCATGGGTTTGGAACGAAATGACAGTTATTTTTGACATAATTTAGATTTTTGGGTGAACTATCCTTTTAAGGGCCCTCAATATAAAGTGGGCCCATTAATGGTATTCTTAAAAATATCTAAATATTTTACAAATATATTATTGGCATTATAAGGTCCACCTGTACTTTTTTTCACACACACACACACACACACACAAATCTGCAATTTGTCAACTAAAAAAAATGCTCCAATAGGTTTCATTTTAATATCCAATGGCTTTGTAGTCATTGATTACCTGTTGGTAATTTAATTTAATAAAAAAAAATGATTACCTGTTGGTAACCAAACAGCTGTAGCTTCATGAGGGCTAATTCATGAACTGACTATTACCATCTCACCTTGATATTTGGGTGAAGTTGTTGTAGTGTCCGTTTGCTGTATTCGCTGTTTATGCCGAGAGCCAATTCCACCTCCTTGTACAACATCACAAAGATCCGCACACCTTTTTGCTGCAAGAACAAACAGTTCTTGATAATCAGTACAGCAAATCCGCCAGTCAATATTAATATATTACTAAGAAAACAGAAAACACCCTGAAGTGTAAATTATTACGTGAGAACAGTCAATGGGAAGGTTTTATTGCTGGTGCAGTAAAGCCACAGATGGATAGCAGTTTCATCACAGCTATCGGTTGGATTAACTCACCGCTCGCCGTCTCAGAATGGAATCGAGTCTCCAGTGGTTTCCCTCAACGACAGGCCTCTTGAGGAAGATCTCAGGGCTCAGCCTGCCGTGACACACAGAGGAGACCTCATCAGCAGGGGAAGCATTTGTTAAATCAAATATGCATCAACATCTAGTCTCACGGTCACCTACATAAATTAAAACGTATTAAGCTAGGGGAAAAGTGCACACACACACACACACACACACACACTCGAATCTCACACTTGCAGGATGTCTGGTGCGATGACTGAGTGATGCTGTAACACAGCACCAGGCATCTGTCTCATAAAGGTAACAGATCCGTTTGGCCATTGCTCCCAGCTGGAGGTGCCCTCTGAGAGGGTGCATACAAAGAATACAACTATCTTTCTCTGTTTTTTACTACCTTTCTATGGACTTTTCTCTCATCTCATGGCCTAATTGTTATGACAGGACAAAGCAATAAGCAATACATCTCTTCCACCCCAGTTCTCACACCTTCCATAACTTCTTCAGTCATATAGGGCTACTGGATAAGAATATTTTTTTAAATTAAATTAATAAAAGGTTCTAATAAAAAATAAAGAAAAATGCAAAAACACAGGAAGTCTTAGTCCTGGTAACACTTCCTATTCTAATATTAATATTAATTATATATATATATATATATATATATATATATATATATATATATATATATATATATATATATATATATATATGAAATAATTTAATGAATCCAACTTAAGTAAATACTTTTTTTTTTTTTTTTTTATTAATTAAAA